>NW_027507784.1:292132824-293332824 GCF_037356315.1 Lithobates pipiens | reverse complement strand
GCCACTCTTCCATTAAAGGACAGATTTGTGGAGAGCACGACTAATAATTGTCCTGTGGACAGATTCTCCCACCTGAGCTGTGGATCTCTGCAGCTCCTCCAGAGTTACCATGGGACTCTTGGCTGCTTCTTTGATTAATGATCTCCTTGTCCAGCCTGTTAGTTTAGGTGGATGGCCATGTCTTGGTAGGTTTTCAGTTGTGCCATACTCTTTCCATTTTCAGATTATGGATTGAACATTGCTCATTTAAACCCTGCTTTAAACTTCTCCACAGCTTTATCCCTGACCTATCTGGTGTGTTCCTCGGCTTTCATGATGCTGTTTGTTCACTAAGGTTCTCTAACAAGCCTCCGAGGGCTTCTCAGAACAGCTGTATTTATACTGAAATTAAATTACATACAGGGGGACTCTGTTTACTAATTAGGTGTCTTCTGAAGGCAATTGCTTCCACTAGATCAGGTATGTCCAAAGTCCGGCCCGCATTCCAGTTTCAGGCGGCCTGCCTGGTAATTTGGACATGCATGTCTTTTGTGGCCCCCAACAAATCCTGGGGGCCACAAAAGATATGCATGCTGGCTGCATTGGAGGGGGCAGGACGAGTGCCGTAACACAGGAGCATTTCCTGTTTACACAGCGGCCTCTGTAATAGGAAGTCCTGTCTCCTGCACTGTCATTGGACGACTGTTCTGTCCATCATAGGAGGCGGGACTTTCTATTAAAGAGGCCGCCAAGAAAACAGGAGTTTCTCCTGTAAGTCTGTTGGCACTCGTCCCCCCACCGTCATCCCCAAGGCTGCAGATGGACATGAATCAGGCTGCACTGATGGTAATGTGGGTACTGCATTCATGTTAATGGGGGATGCTGACTTCATGACAATGGGGGATGCTGACTTCATGACAATGGGGGTGCTGCATTCATGGCAACGGGGGTGCTGCATTCATGGCAACGGGGGTGCTGCATTCATGGCAATGGGGGTGCTGCATTCAGGGCAACGGGGGTGCTGCATTCATGGCAACAGGGGTGCTGCATTCATGTCAATGGGGGTGCTGCATTCATGTCAATGGGGGTGCTGCATTCATGGAAATGGTGAGCCTGCATTCATGGCACTTGTGAGGCTGCAGATGGGCACTGATTAGGCTGTTTTAATGCGCACTGATCCTTATTTTTTTTCACAGTTCTTTATTTAAAATTTAAGATTTTTCCCTGAAACTTCCCTCTTAAGGTGAAAGTGTGTGTTATACTCCGATAAATACGGTGTATCCAAATAACATGCCCCAGCTCATGTCTTCACCACACACAGCCACAAAGGTAAGAGAATTCTTGTTGGACAGTGTATTAGTGCTCAGACAAACATACATAGACCAAATTGAAACAGTTTAAAGAATGTCAGGCAAAATGGTCAGCCCTCATGTAATGTATGTACTGTATATGAACCCATGTCAGTGCAAAAGGGACCACACAAACGTATGCATCCTCATATAAACATACATGCATGCATGTGCATACATTCACACACATCCACCCAATCGCATGCAAATACAGTACTTATACACCTTCGTCACATCCACACACAAACACAAACCCACATACACACACATGCACCCACACACACTAACCTGCAGTTGCCCAAGTACCATCACACACATACCTACATACACCCTCACATATAAACCATACCCACACATGGACCTTCGCAAGCATACATTCCAATTCCAATATTCCCGGTGCACATATTTCTGAAAATGGCTGTTCACTATTGATGAGTGCTGTAGGGACCACAGGCTGGGAACCGTAGACACTCAATGTAAAGAAATGTCACCAGCACACCAAGGATTTCTCAAACGGGTTCAAGGCTTTATTTTGTGGTCACATGGTATATACAAAGACAACGTTTCAGAGCAAAGCTTTCCATTTGAGGAATCCTTGGTGTGTTGGTGACATTTCTTTGCATTCGTAAGCACACATCCATGCACATATGCATCTGCATACTCACATGCACATGCTTTCATATCAATGCCCACACCTGCCTTCACACATACATCTCTGCACACTCAAAATCAAAGGCTCATACATGGCATGCATCACTCAACAAATATACCCCCAATAACTCCCAATGCTAACCGCAAAAAATACTCAAGACAAGTACAGTGAGGACATTAGGTAATTAAACTTCCATGTTGAAAGGATTTGATCATCTTGAAAATCCCCAATACATCTAAGATGGGACATTAAGCAGAATGAAAGCCTGATTTCAAGGGCCTATTTCAATGAAGGAAGAAAAAATGTGGTTAATCCTTTCACTTACTTGTCCAAAAATGTC
This sequence comes from Lithobates pipiens, assembly GCF_037356315.1. Taxonomy (NCBI): domain Eukaryota; kingdom Metazoa; phylum Chordata; class Amphibia; order Anura; family Ranidae; genus Lithobates; species Lithobates pipiens. The sequence goes on along the minus strand of NW_027507784.1, from coordinate 293,330,504 downwards.
TGTATGTACCCAGGTCATGTGGATCCCATGGAGGAGAGATGAGAGTGTATGCACATACCGTGTATATATATATATATATATATATATATATATATATATATATATATATATATATATATATACACATATTACACTATATTGTCAAAAGTATTGGGATGCCTGCCTTTACACGCACATGAACACATTAATGTCATCCCATTCTTAGTCAGGTTCAATATTAAGTTGGCTCACCCTTTGAGGTATAACAGCTTCAACTCTTCTAGGAAGGCTGTTCATAAGGTTTAGGAGTGTGTCTATGGGAATGTTTTACCATTCTTCCAGAAGCTCATTGTGAGGTCAGGCACTAATGTTGGACAAGAAGGCCTAGCTTGCAGTCTCCGCTCTAATTCATCCCAAAGGTGTTCTGTAAGATTGAGGTCAGGACTCTGCAGGCCAGTCAAGTTCCTCCATCCCAAACTCGCTCATCCAATTGTTTTCAATCTATATATCCACCTTTTCTCCAACTGCAAAAGGTTTTTATTCCAGTCACCACCTTGTGCTGGAATATGCATCCTATGCAATGCAATAAATTCCACTTTGGACTTACCATAATTATGGATTTTGACCGCGTCTCTCTCTACAGGTAAGTATTGGTTGCCTATCAGCATGCTGTGAACACTTACAAGACATCAGATATACTGTACATCACCTTTTGTTTGGCATTTTGCTAAATTTTGCAACTTGTTAGTTTCTCCATTGGGTAAACTACAACCCTTTTGTTAGCTATAAATGGACAGTGAGAACATTTACTGCATGGTTAAGTGTCCATTATGATACAGGGATCCCCTCATGTGTTCATCTTGAACGCACTATGCACCAACTCGTCTTTAACCACTTGCCGACCGCCGCACGACGATGTACGTCGACAGAATGGCACGGACAGGCATAAGGGCTTACATGTACGTCCTTGCCTGCCCGCGGGTCGGGGGCCCGATCGGGCCCCCGCCCGGTGCCTGCGGCGGTCGGTATTCGCTCGAGAGCGATCCCGGACGAGGGGACGGCCATTTATTCATGGCCACCCCCTCGCGATCGCTCCCGACGAATGAAAATGTCCCGTGACATCACTTCCTCTCCTGTAATGTAAACACAGGAGAGGAAGTGATGTATTCTCTCCTCCGTGTCGGTATTTTTCGTTCCGGCACCGAGGAGAGAGCATCGGTGAGTTATACAAGCACTACACTACGCAGTAGAACATGCCAGCCACACTCACACCCCCCCTTTACCCCCCGATCACCCCCCAATTACCCCTGCCCCCCCAGTCACAGTGACACCAATTGCTTTTTTTTTTTTTTTTTGCATTGGTGTCATTTGTGACTGTAATAACTGTTAGGGCAGTTAGGGTTAGCCCCCTTTAGTTCTAATGTGCCCCCCTAACCCCCCCAATAAAGGTTTAACCCCGTGATCACCCCCCCTTGCCAGTGTCACTAAGGCTGGGTTCACATTGCAGCGGTTTATGAGAACGGATGTGATTCGCACCGCACTGCAGTGCAAATCACATCCGATCTCTGTGCGATTCGAGTTCAGCCATACAGATAGTATGGCTGAATTCGTGTCGCACCCGCCGCACCCGCCGCATGCGATGCGGGAGGCATGCGATGCGGGAACCCACCGCGGATTCATGGCGTTCCCGCATCGCTCCAGTGTGAACCCAGCCTAATAAGCGATCATTTTTCTGATCGCTGTATTAGTGTCACAGGTGACGCTAATTAGGCAGGTAGGTATTTAGGTTCGCCGCAGCTTTTTATAGCGCCAGGGACCCCCATATACTACCGCATAAAGCCCCCTGATTTCCCCCTAGTTAACCCTTTCACCAGTGATCACCATATAACTGTTACAGGTGACGCTGGTTGGTTAGTTATTTTTTTATAGTTTCAGGGCACCCGCCATTTATTACCTAATAAAGGTTTAACCCCCTGATCACCCGGCGGGTGTCATTTGTGAATGTAATAACTGTTAGGGCAGTTAGGGTTAGCCCCCTTTAGTTCTAAGGTACCCCCCTAACCCCCCCAATAAAGGTTTAACCCCGTGATCACCCCCCGTCGCCAGTGTCACTAAGGCTGGGTTCACATTGCAGCGGTTTATGAGAACGGATGTGATTCGCACCGCACTGCAGTGCAAATCACATCCGATCTCTGTGCGATTCGAGTTCAGCCATACAGATAGTATGGCTGAATTCGTGTCGCACCCGCCGCACCCGCCGCAAACTCGCACGGGACCCTTTTTTTGGTCCGCAGCAGAATCGGATCGCATGGGTGTTCACACCATGCGATCCGAGTTTGCAGATCGCACTGCGAACTGATCTGGGGGTGTCATTAACATTTCACTGACACTCCCAGCAGTTCGCATAGGGCAGTGTGAACTGCCGCCGGGAGGCATGTGATGCGGGAACCCGCCGCGCATTCGTGGCGTTCCCACATCGCTCCGTGTTAAACCCAGCCTAATAAGCGATCGTTTTTCTGATCACTGTATTAGTGTCACAGGTGACGCTAGTTAGGCAGGTAGGTATTTAGGTTCGCCGCAGCTTTTTATAGCGCCAGGGACCCCCATATACTACCGCATAAAGCCCCCTGATTGCCCCCTAGTTAACCCTTTCACCAGTGATCACCATATAACTGTTACAGGTGACGCTGGTTGGTTAGTTATTTTTTTTATAGTTTCAGGGCACCCGCCATTTATTACCTAGTCTCACTAGTGTACCCCTAAATTTAGGGGTGTCTACTTTCCAAAATGGGGTCATTTGGGGGGGGGTTTGTGCCATCTTGGCATTTTATGGCCTTCAAAACTGTAACGCCCTTAGAAAGCCTGAAGGCGGTGCTTGGTTTTCGGGGCCCCGTACGCGGCTAGACTCCCAAAAAGTCCCACATATGTGGTATCCCCGTACTCAGGAGAAGCAGCAGAATTTATTTTGGGGTGTCATTTCACATATGCCCATGGCATGCGTGAGCAATATATCATTTAGTGACAACTTTGTGAAAAAAAAAAAAAAGTTTGTAATTTTCCCGCAACTTGTGGCAAAATATAAAATATTCCATGGACTCAACATGCCTCTCAGCAAATAGCTTGGGGTGTCTACTTTCTAAAATGGGGTCATTTGTGGGGGTTTTGTGCCATCTTGGCATTTTATGGCCTTCAAAACTGTAATAGGTAGTGAGGAGTGAAGTCAAATATTTACGCCCTTAGAAAACCTGAAGGCGGTTCTTGGTTTTCGGGGGCCCCGTACGTGGCTAGGCTCCCAAAAAGTCCCACATATGTGGTATCCCCGTACTCAGGAGAAGCAGCAGAATTTATTTTGGGGTGTCATTTCACATATGCCCATAGCATGTGTGAGCAATATATCATTTAGTGACAACTTTGTGAAAAAAAAAATAAAAAAAAATTAAAGTTTGTAATTTTCCCGCAACTTGTGGCAAAATATAAAATATTCCATGGACTCAAAATGCCTCTCAGCAAATAGCTTGGGGTGTCTACTTTCTAAAATGGGGTCATTTGTGGGGGTTTTGTGCCATCTTGGCATTTTATGGCCTTCAAAACTGTAATAGGTAGTGAGAAGTGAAATCAAAAATTTACGCCCTTAGAAAGCCTGAAGGCGGTGCTTGGTTTTCGGGGCCCCGTACGCGGCTAGGCTCCCAAAAAGTCCCACATATGTGGTATCCCCGTACTCAGGAGAAGCAGCAGAATTTATTTTGGGGTGTCATTTCACATATGCCCATAGCATGTGTGAGCAATATATCATTTAGTGACAACTTTGTGTAAAAAAAAATAAAAAAATATTTTTTGTCATTATTCAATCGCTTGAGGCAAAAAAATAAAATATTCAATGGGCTCAACATGCCACTTATCAATTTCCTTAGGGTGTCTACTTTCCAAAATGGGGTCATTTGGGGGGGGTTTTGTACTGCCCTGCCATTTTAGCACCTCAAGAAATGAGATAGGCAGTCATAAACTAAAAGCTGCGTAAATTCCAGAAAACGTACCTTAGTTTGTAGATGTGACAACTTTTGCGCAAACCAATAAATATACAATTATTGACTTTTTTTTTACCAAAGACATGTGGCTGAATACATTTTGGCCTAAATGTATGACTAAAATTGAGTTTATTGGATTTTTCTAATAACAAAAAGTAGAAAATATCATTTTTTTTCAAAATTTGCGGTCTTTTTACGTTTATATCGCAAAAAATAAAAATCGCAGAGGCAATCAAATACCATCAAAAGAAAGCTCTATTTGTGGGAAGAAAAGGACGCAAATTTTGTTTGGGTACAACATTGCATGACCGCGCAATTACCAGTTAAAGCAGCGCAGTGCCAAATTGTAAAAAGACCTCTGGTCATTTACCAGCAAAATGGTCCGGTCTGAAGGTGGTTAAGGAAACTGGCTCACCTATACGCGATTGAGGGCACAAGCCAAAAAAACAACAACTCCCCACTGGATTGGTTTACATTATTGGCCAATGTCTTCAATACTCAACGATATTCTCCTGTGCACTGGTGTGATGGTGCAAATTGGAAAAGAGTACAACGGTCTCAAGTGGATAGTACTGCAAAGCCTTGCTGCCCTCTAGAACTGGGGTTGTCCTCAGAACACTGTAGAGAATAAAAACAGAGGGCGCACTGGCCTAGTACATTATCCAACAACCATGTATTAAAAATTATCAGATAAAAACTACTCACAAATGCAGGGAGTATGTTCACACATCAAGTCACTGTAGGTGGTTACAAACTCCCAACTCTGTCAAAACCTCCAGCTTGAGAAGGACCTCACCAGGGTCCCTGCTGGCTGACATGTTTCGAAGGTAACCCTTTTTCATCAGAGCCAGATAACAACTTATCATGTAGCTTATATATATATATATATATATATATATATATATATATATATATATACACACACACACACACACACAAGTTTTGCCTGATTACTGACCCTCCTACAATATGAGAGCCAAAGTACCTCCTATACTAAGGAAAACTACTCTCACTCTCCTCCCCTTTTCCTTAGTATGAGAGGAAAATGAATGCAGCCACCACTTGCAAGGATTAGTAAGCGGTGATATATTACATTTTTGGTTTTAGGTCCACTGCTTTTAAAGGGCAACTCCACTTTTGTGGGGGGAAAAAAAAATTGCAAATTAAAAAAAAAATGTAATATAGCATATACAATTACAAAAACACAATTCATATTGTAATTGAATGCTATTAAAATTACCTTTCCTTTTCAATCTGCAGCACTGTTGTTTTCTGTAAAATGCAATGCAATATGGCTACCTGGAGGCGTTCTGTACACAGATGGCCAAAAAGTGGAGTTACTCTTCAAGTAACACTAAAGCCCCATACACACTATCAGTTTTTCTGCTGAGTTTTTCTTTCAGATTTACCAAAACCATATAATATGAGGTCAAACCTTAGGAGTTTTAATTTGTATGCAATCAGGCAGGCCCTTGCACTACATGGTTTTGGTAAACCTGAAGGAAAATCTGATAGTGTGTATGGGGCTTTACAGATCTTGACCTTCCCCCAGCCTGTGACATATCAGTGAAAGGAAAAACAGGAATTTGATTAACTCATCTCTGTCGCTTTGTTTTTTAGTTAATACAGAGCTGCCTAAATTTGTGTTTTTTTTTAAATCTGCCTGAGGTTCAGCTTTAATGTGAACCCGTACATAATTTTTCAAGATCAGTCACCATAAGATATCTAATATTACTTTTATTAACCAAAAACTATTTTGCTTTACACCTCTGTGATTTCATTTTAGTTTGTTATTGAAACTTATACTGACCAATGGCAAAGCTCAACCAACACCCTTGTCCTGATCCAATGTAAGTGTCTACACTGACTATGGAGGTGATTGTATTGGGCAATGGTAGTTGGCACAGCTTAGACTTGAAGTTTGGCTCTAGAATGGAAGTGTCCCCTAAAAGTTTACTCCAGTTCCGGTTCCTACAAGGAATGCATTTAGGCTGAGAAGGTCCACAATTCAGTTTTAGTATGTTATTGGATGTGACTTATCCTGACCTTATGGCTAAGCTCAACCCACACCCATCTCCTGATTCATTAAAAGTCCCTATACTGACTATTGAGGTGATCTCATTGAGGAATGGCAGTTGGCACAGCTTAAGCCTAGTGCACACCATCATTTTTTACAACCTAGTGGGCTGAACAAAAAAAACTGACAGCTCAGGTCAGAGCTGCTGTACCAACAATTTGATTTTAGTAATGAATGACTTGTATAATGCTACCTATGTGAACTGAATTGCCTCAGGGTGCTTTTGCCACCAGTGTTCATCTGCAGTATCATCTGCAGTATCATCTGCAGTATAGCACAGTCCTTTTGCCCCATGGGGTCCTGACAAGCTTACAAACACATACACATATTTAGCCAATTTTTTTCAACAGGTTCTGATTAACTTACCAGCATGTCTTTGGAGTGTGGGAGGAAACTGGAGTACCTGGAGGAAACCCACACAGGCACAGAGAGAACATGTAAACTCCAGGCAGATGGTGTCATGGTTGGGATTTGAACTAGTGACCCTATGGCTATTAGGTGAAGGTGCTACCAACTACACCACTGTTCTGCCCCTGTGGTTCTATTATGTTCTGACAGGGGGACAGCCAGAACACTCCGGTCAGCCATTGACCAAGAGCACTGAGCAGGAGCCAGTTGGCAGACCTTCTTAGGACATTCGCCTTTGACAGAAGCAGGCCAAACGGCTGGCTTCTGCTTGACTGGCTGCAGCACACACGGGCCAAATGTCGACTGGTTTCTATTGAACCGGCTGATAACGCCCAACATTTTCCCCATGTGTATGGATCTTTAGCCTTGAAGTCAGGCTCCAGAATGAAAGCGTCCCCTGCAAGTCTTCCTCCGGTTCCAGGTCCTATCAGGAATGGGCTGAAAAGGTTCACAATTAAATTTTAGCTTGTTATTGGATCTTTCTTATCCTGATATTATGGCTAAACTCAACCAACACCCATCTCCTGATCAATATAAGTGTCTTTACTAAGTAGGTGAAGTCATTGGGGAATGACAGTTTGCACAACTTAGTCCTGAAGTCATACTCTAGAATAAAAGTGTCCCCTAAAAGCCTTCCTCCTGTTTTGGTTCCTGCCAGGAACATATTTGGGTCTAGAAGGTACTCGGCTCCCATTTAGCATTGCAGGGAGCCATTGCCACCCCCTTCATGACATAAAGTGATAAAAGTTTGAAACTTTGTTTTTATTTATAAGCTGGAGGAGACTTTTAAGCTAAAAGTCCTATATTTATCCAGATAACTATGTTTTTGGCCCCTAAATATAGAGCCAAATGTTGGAAACTGGCAGTCTAGCAGATGGTCTTGGTACAATTCCTCTTTCTGTTCCTCCTGGTTGCTTTGTCATTGTCGTGTAGCTGCCTGCTCTGCCTCTCATCGTCTCACATTCAGGCTGACAACGGCAGTGCATACTGAGAGGGATCTGGCAGCTGCAGAAAGGAGAGCTGGTATTCATACACCAGCAATGACACCTCCTAGGATCAAAGTAACAGAAGATCACTGGAGAGCGGCAATGTAGTGACAGCTCTGTGGTCACTGGAGCCACTGCTGTTAGAGAAATTGAGAGATATCTGCGCCCAAATCCAAAGGGCTTACATATATGTATAACACAAGGTGCTAAAGAAGCGTGACTACACATTAAAACTGATAATTGCACCCTTATAGTGCACATTAGCATATATATTGCTATACGCCCTTACATATTTCTCATAAATATTTGCATAAAATTAAAGATTCATGGTTTGCATATATTGCAATACTTTCATAAAGTTATGTAAAACATGTCCTACTTACCTTCTCTGAGCAATGGTCCTGCACAGATCAGCCCCAATCCTCCTCTTCTTGGGTCCCCTACCGGTGCTCTGGGCCTCTCCTCCTTGCCGAGGAAGTGGCTTGCTGTGGGGGCACTCATGCGTGCTCACTCCCGAGCTGGCTCTCTGCGTCCATAAGGCACATAGAGCTTGGCTAAGCCCCCCACTACCGCCTCACTGGTTGTAATTGACAACAGCAAGAGAACGGCTCCTGTTACTGCATCTCAGCCAATCAGGAGCGAGAGCCTCGGGTGCACATTGCTGGATCAAGATCGGGATAGGTAAGTGTTAGGGGGGCTGAGGCGGGAGCTGCACACTGAAGGTTTTTTACCTTCATGCATAGAATGCATAGAATGCATGAAGGTGAAAAACCTTTAGCCTTTATACAACCACTTTAAGATGGCAAACTGTGTCGAAGTCAACCCTTTTCTGACCAGTCCCTACTCCTCTGTGCAAAATGTGAATGTGACTAACTACTTGGTATGAGTCAATGTTTTGATTGGAACCTCAGTTCGGAAAAAACTTTGACTATTTTGGCGAATGGCTGAGCCAGAGGGATAACTAGAACCTTCAGGGCCCCAGTGCAAGAAACCATGAAGGACCACCCTGAATCCCGGATGGGGACTTTCGTGAACTTTGTGACCCTAGTACTTGCGCTACTGTATTTATTTATTTTTTTACCATTTAATTTTATAAATTTTTTTACCCATTTTGTTTTTTTTAATAATTTTTTACACCTTATTTCGAAGCCACCTTAGCAGGCTTTGCTGAAATATCAGGGGTCTAAACAGACCTCTGATGTTTCACTTTGAGGCAGAGAAAGGAAATTACTGACACATCCCTCAATCTCTCAGCTGCACAGAATGAATGGAAAGTAATAGCTCTGTACAGAGCTTCCCATTTATTCACAAACCAAAGCATAGTAAACTGTGTTTATTGTGCTTCAGTTATGAATGGACAGAGTCTCTAAGGCCGCGTACACACGCGGGGACTGTTCGCTCAACTTTGTTCGTCAAACAGTTTCAGCGGACAGTCCGCTCAAAATTAGCATGGACGGACTTGCCCACACACGACGAACGAACAGTCCGCTGAAACCGTGCGCGATGACGTGAACGGCACGTACGACGGGACTAGAAAACGACGTCCTATACACTGCAATGCAACCTTCAGCGTGTAAATTCTTTCTGAGCATGCGCGAGACTTAGTTTGATGAACAAGCCTACACACGGGCGGACTGTCCGCTCAAACCAAGTTTCAGCGGACAGTTTTTCAGGATTTCCGAAAAACTTTGTTCATCAAACTGTCCGCTGAAACTGTCCGCTGAAGCCCACACACGAGCGAACAGTCCCCGCGTGTGTACGCGGCCTAAATGGACTCTGTCCCATTCAGAAAAGGAAAGGACCAGTAAATGACATATTTACCGAGCCCATCCTGACATATCCCCTGCAGCAGCCAGTGAGAGAGGGGAGGGGGAAAGCCGGCAGCGCTGAGGGGGGATTGGGGGGGGGGGGGGGCTGAAAGCACACGGAGGTCAGCAGGACCTGGATAGAAGGGGTTGTGGGGGCAGCATGTAGAGAACCTCCTGCAGCCACTAAATTCGTGCAGGAAGGAGAGAAGGAGAAACAGGCTTTCAACGGCTGCAGGGTGTACAGGGGACTGCAGGGGCTATTGCGACCTCCTGCAACCCCTTGTAGTTACACTCCATAAGGCCCATGTTCGTTAGGAGCCGAAAATCATATATAGAAGTGGTATTTATACCACTTCTATATGGGACAGCTGGACAGTGTAGTCCTTGGAGTTGCCACAGGTGCAGTGAACCACTAACATCCCTGGTAGGGGATCACCACTATGAAAGGGTGGGGATAGCAATGACATCACTGCCCAAATATAGCCACTGGCCATATTTGGGCATTGACATTATTTTCTCAATGAAATCATAACCATCTCCACCCCTTCCCTTATATAGCTGATAACAGTTTGGGGAGCTGTCCTTCAGCTATGATTACACTTGTGATCGGTAATGCGTGACATGAGTTGTTGGGGGGCGGGGTGTTCCGGCAATTTGCCAGGTGCCGAGCATTATGATATGATGAAGTTAGCAGTTAGGCTCATGCCTACTAACTACTACTAGCTACATACTTGCTTATAGCATACTTTAGTGGACATATAGGGGGGATTTACTAAAACTGGTGCACACAGAATCTGGTGCAGCTGTACATAGTAACCAATCAGCTTCTAGGTTTTATTTAAAGCTTGATTGAACAAGCTGAGTTTAGAAGCTGATTGGTTACTATGTACAGTAGGATTGGATGCTTACCGAAATAATTTGGCTTTCAAAACAAATGAAAAGCCAACAGCGCTTTGGGGATAAACCCCCGACAAATCCTCAATGGATGATGGAAAAATACTCCGGCTCACAACTTCGCTCCAACTTTATTCCCAATCCCTAGGGACATATACAATACAAATTGTCATATTGCAGTATATCCCTGTATAAAAGTCATAGAAGTGGAGTTTCTGCACCTGCTGACTTTTAAAATAGGACACTTAGCTGTCTAGGACGTCCTCAATGTCCTCACCCGAAGCCGACCTGTCCCTTGCATCTGGGTGGAGGCACTGCCATCTTCAGTAAGGGAATCAGGAAGTGAAGCCTTGCAGCTTCACAGCCATTTCCCACTGCGCATGCACGAGTCACGCTCTGCATTCTGAATGGTCCTTGTCTTCTGGGACCTGTGTGTCTCCCAGAAGACAGGGGGGGGGGGCGGAGGAGGGGCCGTACATCTCGCCAGATGTGGTGGGAGCAAATACCTGGATTAGACAGGTATCTGCCCCCCCCCCCCCCGAAGGGTGCCAAATGTGACACCAGGGGGGGGGGGGAACTGGATCAGCGTAAGTTTCATTTTTGGGTGCAACTCCGCTTTAAAGATGAGAAATGTCACTCACATTTGGTATAAGATATAAAGCATAACAATCCCATAAGCTGCAGTAATCATAATCTCGACATCGGATTCCTTCCGGCCGACGGCCATTGTGCGAAGGGGATGTCCATGAGTTAGAGTGTTGTTCCATCATCCATTGGGGATTTGTCTGGGTGTTCTCTCCAAAGCACTATTGGCTTTTCATTTGTTTTAAAGCCAAATAATTAATTCCACCCTCACTGAATTTCCAGGGTGTTCTTTTTCTGGAGTGGTCTCTTTCTTGGATTAGTGGGTGCCCCCCTTCTGTAATTACTGGAAGCACTTTTTTGCACATTTGTGGACTTTGTTACTTACACTTAAACACAGACTTTTTTTTGGAAAAGATTAACTTTATTTTTCACTTTCAAAAATAGTTTGTAGAAGGTTTTGTATCTGTAAACCTGTGCCAGCAGCCATCTTCCTTTTCTTTCACTTTACAACATGATACTTTCATATCTAGTGCAGAATCATACATGTCTATATTAGTTTATGTTTCAGACAAAGTGTTAGCACTCTGTCTATTTTCAGTGTACACAAAATCCTCTTGAATGGAATTTTTTTTTAATGATTGTGCTGAGGTTTATATGTGTCTTACACTTTTACTTGTGGCACAGCAGTGAAAGCATATTTTATGGGTACAAGGTATTTTATGGGTACAAAGAAGTCTGGGTTTTGTTTATCCATGCCCTTAAGCCCCTCCCAATGTGAATAGGTTGGCCACACCAACTTTTTGCCAAGGCATGCTACGCCATATGTCTCCATCCCCTTGAATCGTCCTTTCTGCTCAAGTTCTAAAGTTGGGAGGTATACCTACTCCACTATGAAAAATAGCAAATACTTTCTTATACCATACTTTAATGGACATATAGTTATATAGGCATATTAACTAGAAAAGGAGAGATGTTTGTGTTGCAATTCAAATAGCTTTCATATATATAATACACAGACTGAAGAATAGTTTTACTCAGCATTGGTCTGTGACCTATAGCCTGCTTCATATGAGCCACACGGGAAAAGATGTACAAACATATACAGTACATGTACAGCTTTTCAACTTTTTTTTTCTTTTTCATTGAGGAAGCTGGGTTTCTTTAACAAAGCAGTGCCTATAACATGGCACCAGTTCTAACATGTCAGCCTTTCTTTTATATGCATCTCCCATATAGTATTTAGTTATCACAATGTGCTGCTTTCATCATTTTCTACCTCCAGATGTCCAGTGTTGGCCGCTGTACGTACTCCTTAATATATAAAATAAATTTATCTCTGGGAAAACACCGGAAAATGGAAGATCAGCATATATCCAATCACACCAGTTACTATATCAGGCATCTCTGTAAGGCAGGTTGTTGCAGTTTCCACCCAGCAGTGTAAGGAAAAATAAAATGATTATGTTTCTAGATCTGCAGAATCCTAAGCCATGTGGCAGGCTTTTACATTTATAAGATAAATACTTGACACTCAGATCCGCGATGGTCAACTGACTTTGAGAAACCATTATTTCATGTTGCCAGAGCCATCTGCTGCAAAGCACCACGTGCTATCCAGCTTACCACCACAAAACTCTGCTGCTGCTGCCTCTGCGACTGCTGACAAAGTGGCTGTCTTGTACCTCTCTGTCCTGTATTTACAATCTGCTTATGTTAAGTAAGGATTGAGGCTGGCGATGCCATCTGTGAAGATCCAGTGTCCATAGCTGTTGCAAAGCTCTTATCCTGAATATGTGTCACACAAACAGCTTAGCTATGAAAATTAGATTTTTTTGTTAGATTTTTCTGCAAAAAGCTATTTTTTCTTCTGCAGGCAAAGGCAAAGGCACCTACTTATGAAATCAACAGTATCATTGGTAATGATAAGCTAGAATATTTTGGGGACCTTTAGATGAACAGCAGGCAGTATCAATATTAATTACAGAGTTCATTATTCCATGAGCCAACAGGGTGGGAGACCTGGTAGCTTTAAGGACACTTACCATGATGGTCATCATAGGTGAGGATTCTAATGACCTACTTCTGGAATGTTTGCTTATTCCAAGACTATGTAGAGCGTATTTCCACAGGAGCCTCTGGATATGATGGGTTCCCTGCTCTGCAATGATTCTCTAAGCATTTCAGCCCACACTGATACACTTGGTTGTAAGTTGGAGGCTGCTCTCACCTGATTAAATTAAAGTGGTTGTAAACCCTCACATATACCCAGTGAAGTGACAAGTATCAGGTGTTACACAGGGATGAAACAAATCTTCCCTTCCCTTGTATCGGTTTATCTGTTGTAATTTCTTCTCTACAGATGTTCAAAGTACAGGATTTATACAGCTTGTGTGAGCCTTCGAAGAGCAGTGGGAGGGGAGCTGGAATTACACTCTGCAGACAAAAGCTGAGAGTTGATTGGAGGAAAAAGCCATACCCTATTCACACAACAGAAACAAAGCTGAGACTGTCAATCACAGTCTGTATGTTGGAGGTCCTTTCCTGTCACTGTTTAACTTTTTGGTGTCAGGAAAACCTGTCAGTAGTAACAAATGCAGATAGCAGGGGAACAATGGAGCAGAAATAAATGAAATGTTGTGCTCTGGATTGAGGCAAGTACAAACAATAATATGAAAATAGTGCAGCACTAATTAAAGTTCATGAGGAAAAAAAATCATATAGGAAAGCACACAGAATTCCAAATAAAGTGACAATATGCCTTGCAAACAAGGAACTCCATGTCAGACATGTAAACCTCCACCTTAGATACTCTATGCAGCTCACCTCAATGCCAGGACCCCTGAGTTAACAAAGGACCAAACAGGCTTTCCCAAAAAGGGCAAAATCCAGGAGTGTGGTCACAGTAGTCTTCCTAGTGTGGATCTTATAGAAATGCCAGATTAGTTCATACACGGAAATCCCATAAGGGTAGTTATATTGCAGATGATCCACAATTTCCCGAGATATAGGAATAAATAAATGACATCTAATGCTCTCTGCTTGCAAACATTTAATAAAGTAATAAAAGTATCAAACTTTCAAATATCAAAGAGCATACAAACCCTTGTACATGAAACTCATAGGAGACAGCCGCGGGTGACGTCAACGTAGCTCCTCTCCTTCCATATGCGTTTTGTCCCAGGGGACGGGACTTCATCAACAAATACAGAGGCAAAGTTGTACACCCTCCTTAAATAGTCATGCATATTAAACAGAGGGACGGAACATCTCCCCACATTGTTTCAATCGTTAAATCTCTACAGCCTGAAACCATGAAGAAAAAGCAGCAATCCACATGACACCGCAAGTGACCAATGATGAAAGGCTGTCCCCTAATATGGAAAATCAGCCAAATGAAGCAACGTGTGACACCTTAGTTCATAAAATGGCCAAAAAAAAAAAAAACACAATTAAAGCTATCTAAAATAATTTAAACAAGGTATCAATTAAACAAATTGAATTATCCATAATGGAACAACTCATTATATATAAAAAAAATGTAAATACTAAAAATGTCACCCACTGCCATCTTTGACAAATAGTAATGATTTATAAACAAATTAACGATTAGAAATAAAACAATTCAGGTCAAAACCGACATTCAAGCCAGCAGGGACTCCCACCTTGGTTTCATATATCCAATAGGATTCCCTGCGGCTCAACTGTCTAATATAATTACCTCCTCTCCAGTGTCTTTTAACATTCTCAGTACCCAAGAACTGCACGCTGAGGCAGTGAAATCTTTCCGTTTTTTAATGTTAACCCTTTGTTTGCAGGCTGTACACCATCCACAGTTGTAAAACCCCTTCAAAAATGAGAATAATCTACTCTCAGCTTGTATAGGTGGATCAATCACTCCTGGGGTTAGACAGTGAATTTTATCTTGTTTCAATATTGACCATTATTTCTGAACTATCCTCTCAAATTTTTTATAATAAACATTGTAGTCCAGAATTAATTTAAAATCATCCTGTGTATATGAATTCTCCCTAACTTGATTTGAAACCAATACATTAGTGTACATTAACCTGGTTTCCTCTATCTTTTGGTTTTCTCATATCCTTTTTGTTGGAACCTAGATGATAATTCATGTGACTGCTTCAAGAAGTCATCCTCCGATGTACAGTATTTCCTCAGCCTATTGAATTCACCCATAGGTATATTATACAAACACAATCTATGTTGGCAGCTCTCAAGTGGTATATATGAATTCCAGTCAGTAGGCTTGAGATAATTGCACATACGGAAATGATTATCCTCTTTAGTAATCTCGAAATCCAAGCTAACATTCCATGTCAAAACAATATTTCTGTTGTTTGCATTGAGCTTCTGCATACATTTTAAAAGATCTGTTGAACTTGACAAGGTGATCGATATTCCTTCGGTAGCAAATGAATTGAGGGGGATGAATACATGCATGAATACCACTTCTTCCTCCCAGTGGCCCATAAACAGATTGGCCACACTGGGAGCAAAACGGGCACCCATCGCCACCCCCCCCCCCCCCCCCCCAGCCTGCAAGAAAAAAATCCTTGCCCCACCAGAAATAATTCTTATTTCTTATGCCGCGTACACACGACCAGATGTTCTGGCAGACTAAGTCTGAAGGGATTAGTATGTCGGACAATCCGATCCTAGACGAACCTAGAAATATAACATGTTACAAATCTATCTGACAGACTCAATTCCGACGGATTAAAATTGGGAAAACCGTTCGTCTGTGTGCTGGTCCGATGGACCAAATACAACGCATTGGAAGCTATTGGCTACTGGCTATTGTTTGGTCCCGTTTACGTCATCACATTCAAAATGAACAGACTTTCAAACGGACTTAATCCGTGTGGCCAAGTCCGTTCGTTCGGAATGTCCGTCGGAACTCTGCCGAAAGTCCGTCGGGAAGACCGTCGGACCTAGTTTGTCGGAATGTCATGTGTATGCGGCATAAGTCAAACAAAAATCTAGGCTCCTAAGAAGAAGAAGCTTTTGATGTTGCATAGAAAAATCAGATGAGCTAAATGCCCATTTGATTGATGAAAGAGCATCATCATGCCCAATGATGGTGTAAAGGGAACTGATATCTGCTGTTATTTAAATTCTAGATGGAGTGCAGTTCAAGGTCTCTAAGATTTGAATGATATCCTTAGTATCTTTATGATACGCTTTCGTTTGCATAACAAGGGGCTGCAAAAACAAATCAATGTATTGACCTAATCGGGCAGTAACCAAATCGATACCATTGACTTTAGCTTATCCAGGTGGATTAATGCTATCTTTATGGCCTTTAGGCAAAAAGTAAATGATAAAGGTTCTACAGAAAGATATGCTTTGCTCATATTTCATATCTGAGATTTACAACCACTTTAAATGTTAGTATGCTGCCACTATAACAGTACACAGGTAGTAGAACACAAGCAACTTGGTGGTGAATAGAATAAGTGGATTAAGTCAAGGCAAGGTAACAAAATGCACAAATCAATAACTGGGCACAAATTGTATTTATCTAGCTAAATCCCAAATGCCTAAATTAAAATCTGAGGTAAGTAAATTATTAGACGAATCCTTTACATTGGAGGAAGTTCAAAAAGCGATTGGACACATCAAAATAGGAAAGGCCCCAGGACCAGATGGTTTTACCATTGCGTATTACAAGACTCTACTAACGTCTCTTGGTAAATTCATGCTGAAGTTCTTTAATGGCCTGGGTTCCGATACGACACTCCCTCGCGATACACTTATGGCATACATAGCAGTAATACATAAGGAGGGGAAAGATCCTACTGCTTGTGGTAGCCACAGTCCGATCTCGTTGCTTAATACCGATCTTAAAATTTTCACAAAAATGATAGCTACCAGAATCCAAGAGTACAGTCTTGATCCAGGTGGATCAGGTTGGATTTGTGCCTACTTGAGAAGCTAGGGATGACACAAATAAGGTGTTAAACCTCCTGTACACAGTAAGCAGGAACTGAACCCCCTGCATATTCCTAGGAACCGACGCGGAGAAGGCCTTTGATAGGGTTGATTGGCAATTTAAGATGGCGGTTTTGAGATACGTGGGGATTGGAGAGGCCATGATCTCTTGTATATGCGCACTGTACTCGGAACCCTCAGCTCGAATTAGAGCTAATGGGGTACTATCGGAGTCCTTTATTATTAAAAATGGCACGAGACAAGGCTGTCTTCTATAGCCACTCCTATTTGCTCTGTCACTAGAGCCTTTTCTATGCACGGTCTGGCTAAATCCGAATATAGGGGGAGTGACGATGGGGGACACCCAACAGAAGGTATCAGCATATGCGGACGACATGCTGTTCTCACTCACGAATCCTATAATCTCCTTACCGATGCTCCTCCTCGAATTTAATAAATACAGCACCTTGTCAAACTTAAAGATTAATTTCAATAAATCAGAGGGAATGGGAGTGGGGATAGGAAATCCTGAGCTTGTAAAATTTCAGAGTAGTTTCCAATTTAAGTGGACAACAACTGCTTTGAGATATTTGGGGACATTTATACCTCCCAAAATGTCTCAAATATTTGAATGAAATTTTTCTCCTCTGTTGAAAGATACAAAGGTACTACTTAATAGATGGCATGTGAGATTACACTTGTGGATTTGGAGGTGCAACATCATTAAGATGTGTATCCTTCCCAAATTCTTGTATCTTCTTCAGGCATTACCGATTTACATCCCCTCTAAATACTTTGATCAGGTGGCAACAATGCTCTCTGAATTTATCTGGGCTCATAAACGGCCGAGACTGAACAAACAACTTTCATACTCTAAAATTCATGGCAGCCAGTACCCGATATACGGAGATACCAACAAGCGATACATTTAACAAGGCTAATTAACTGGAATCGTCATCCAAAAACTAAATTATGGCCAAGTTTGGAACAAGCCCAGAGTAGTATCTTATTCACCAGGGCACCATGGTGCCACTCGTCAATGCCAAACGATATAAAAAATCATCCGCTGGTGGGGCTGACTGTGGGTTACTTTTTACAAAATACTTTCTTACATCAGCATATTCCTTAATGTACCCGATCCTGGGGAACCCAGGAATCCAAGACCCAGTTTTCCACTCAATAAGGCAAAATGGCCACTTTCAGGCATCTCAGTTCCTGTCTAATAACAAGTGGCCGTCCATGATAGAACTTACAGATAAAACGAGTATCTATGGACTGGATCATTGGAGAGCCTTACAGTTGACCCATTTCCTAAAATCTTTGCCCTCCCTGGATAGTTTCAGTCAAAATCATTCTAGGTATGAGACCTGTTGTACAGATGAGGGGGCAATGCCACATGCATTATCGGCTGTATCTAGGCTACTGATTATGCCACCGGAGAATTATCAGCTGCCATGCCTTAGGGCATGGGAGATGGATATTGGTTGTAAGTTCACAGAACGCCAATGGCAAAACATTATCAGTCTTATACACGGATCCACTGTAAGTACCAGGATACAAGAGACACATTTTAAAGTAGTCACCAGGTGGTATCAAACCCCTGTAAAACTTAAAAAGATATATCCCTCGCTATTGGATCAGTGCTGGAGATGTCAAGAGGATAGGGGAACAATCCTACATGTATTCTGGTCATGCCCAAAATTAGAATATTTTTGGAAGATGATCTGACAAATAGCTCAAAACTTTACGGAATGCTTAATTCCAAATGATCCAGCTCTTTTTTTGCTTCATGCATCGAATATATCAAGCGGAAGCTATAAAAAAGCAGTCCTTTGTCATCTTTTCAACGCTGCTAAGGCATGTATCCCTCTATGTTGGAAATTTACATAAGTACCATCCATTGGTATGTGGTTCAAAAAAGTAGAGGAAATTAAGAAAATAGAGGATTTAATCTTCACAAAACGCCATCAAAAGAAACAATATATTAAGACTTGGACATCTTGGAATATATATATTTTTTCCAATGGGGGCGAACCCTGTTTGAAAGCGATATGGTAGACTAAACTAAGGTAACCTAAAGGGTACCATCTAGAAGAACGATTGGAGAGATGAAGAGATTTACTGAGATTGAGTGGTATTTTCACGGGAGCGTGTTCGCCACCACCACTTTTTTTTTTTTTTAATATTTTGGGGTATTAGATGGGGGGAAAATTTGAGGCAAGAAGCACTAGGACATATTTGGCAACACGGTATAATTTGTCGGAATAGACACCTAGGTATGGAGAAATAGAGCAGTTGGTCTCTAGAAATAGTGGTAAGGCCCATTATGTTTTATATAGGACTGAAATTGTATGACTTAGAGGAGTGACATAAGTCTGATATATATTCGAACTATTGATATTATTACTTTATATATTTTCAAATATCTGGAAAAGATGCGTCTTTGTGTTTCTTTTGTCTTCTGAAATAAATAAAAGTAAAAAAAAAAATAAAAGAATAAGTGGATTAAGTCAAGGCAAGGTAACAAAATGCACAAACCAATAACTGGGCACAAATTTTGTCAGAATACATTAGGGTAACTAATTTGAATAGTAGCCTTAAGTATGGCTACTAGCTTAGCTTAGACCACTTTAACGCTAAACTAGCATTCCACGGCATAACCGCATAAACAGTGAGGTATATAGTGACAGTAAAAGGAAGTCTCACAGTAACGCTGTAATAAGCAACTCATAGAAAGTGTCCTGGAGTGCACTCTGTAGTGATACCTGCTGACTAGTGTAAAATGTTAAGCCGGCGGATGTTGGGGCCCTTCTGTAAGGTGGCACACATGCAGCTATCCATTTATGAGTATGACAGGGATGGCTGATGGGCTGCTAAGTAAGAAGCAGTCTGCATTTACTCTGTCAGTGTTGAGATAAACATAGATGGTTCAGCGTAACCCTCCTGGTACACAGGAATCTGGTCCAGATCACTCGGTGGTCTGATGTCCCAGAAGTCTCAGTCCTCCCAATCAGGCCCTCAATTGCTCTCCCTGACTGTAGGCACATATGGCAATGGGTCCCTCCAGCTTTGGGTCCCAGCACAGCAGAAGAACTCTAAAGCCCCATACACACTATCAGTTTTTTTGCTGAGTTTTTCCTTCAGATTTACCAAAACCATATAATATGAGGTCAAACCTTAGGAGTTTCCATTTGTATGCAATCAGGCAGGCCCTTGCACTACATGGTTTTGGTAAACCTGATGGAAAAACTCAGCAGAAAAACTGATAGTGTGTATGGAGCATTAGTTTCTCAGTCCTTTGGTATCTGGTGTGAGTACAGACTCCCCAGTGAAAGGTCTGCACTCTCTCAGTCCCTCTTGCAAAGACTGCTGTGGCCCCTGGTCTCTGCACACTCCCGGCAAATGCTAAATGTCTGTATGGCTTGGTTTCCTCCTGCAAAAGGCCCAGATCTCTCCAGAATTGTGGGGGACAAGTTCTCTCTCCTCCTCTGTTGTGCAGAGAATTTCTGGGTAAGGAAGTCCACAGCTCCACCAACCTCCCTTCACTTGCATTGTACTGTGGCCCAGAATCCATGGCGGCTGCTGCATAACAAGCCCTCTTGCTGCTGATTATCTCAGATCCTCTGCTACCAGGAGGGAGGAATGGAAGGTGCAAGCAGCTGCTCGCATAGCAGGGAAGCAAGGGGTGATAGAAACACAGCCTGCTGTGCTCACACAGCAGGGAAATGAGGTGTGAGGGTCACACAGCAGGACGGGGGTGGGGGGGGGGGTGAGAGTTGGCTGATGCATAACACACAGAAGTCCTAGCTCTGTCACTGCTCACAGCGGGGGGGGGGGGGGTGGCGGGTAAAAGAGAGCTGCACACAGCCGGCAGAGCACCCTGCTACATTTAGTTTAGTTGACCAGTATTAGATGCAGTTATGTGCCTCTTCTTAACCCAAGGCAGGCCCCAACGATGGATGGGTTCTAATAAGTCAGTTGCTTTAACGAGTTCTGTTGATGACCATAAGGTCTGAAGCATAAATTGTAGTCCTACGTGTCTTTTTGCTTTGCAGCTTTAAGGTCATGTTTTATTGTTACTTATTCTCACTTTAAGCTTTTATTGATTTCTAGCAGTGAGGTAGAAAAGATTTGCCAACCCTGTTACATAACAAATGATTTGAAGCAGAAATAAATGCAAAACCTAACTTGATTTACATAACATTACTAGGGAGGACTAAGGGCAAGAAAGTGTCCACATACATAAAAAAACATTGTGACCTGCACTAGAGTCCACAGTGACATCAACACCCTAATACATTGCTGTAATGGCTTTTGTTCATGTGGTCCATAACCCAGGCAGCATAGTGTCTGCATATTTAAACTAAAATGCAGGCTGACTGTAGCTGCTCTGCATTGTGCGCTGTTGCCTCCAAAAGCTTCATTCATTTTCACTGTAGACTTTGTTGACTTTGACTTGTAAATAATACAAAGTATATCTGTCCTTACAGATGGGGGCCACAAGGTAAATTGGTAGCACAAATAAGCAGACTGAAGCAGTCCAAGTCCTTACAGCTGGGGACCATGAGGTCAATTTGTAACACATGTAGATAAACTGGAACAGTCCACACATCCACGGTTGAGGACCATGAATAGACTGTGCCACAGGGGCTAGACACTACTCACAGATCCTGTAGTAGAACAAGTCCAGTTGCCAGTTCAGGCATGCTCTATGGGCAAACAACCCCCTGAAGCTCAGTTCCCTCTTGGGGAAAAGACAGTCTGACCAGAGCTCCAGCCAATTTCCATCCATTGATATACAACCCCTTCTTATCTACTAAAATGTAGAGGAAGCTGATAGGTTGATGATACAAATGATTAACAAAAGCCCTTTTTGTCAGTTATTTATTATATAATTTAAGTCAATTATAATTTATACTACCCTAGTATCTGCGGAAACAGCTTTCCCTCTGAAATACCTGAGGCCCTTCCTGCAGTTATTTTATATTATTTAAGACAATTGTGTTATAGTAAATAAATATCTATTTGACCTACATATACAAATAGTCCTATTAGCATAAGGCTTGAGTGTTGTAAAGCTACAGTTTGCATTTGCCTTTTGAATATAATTAGCAGAGGAACAGTTGTGATCCTATCAGTCCTATTGCAAAGTGTGTCCTAGTGTAAATGCAAGTGTAGCACCCTCTACATTTAGGTAGGTGCTTAGTGGTGTTTTTTTGATAGTGTAGGATATAGAGACAGGTAAATTTAGCCAGGGTCTTACTCTTTACTAGGCCTGGTTGTTTATTTGCTGATGGGAGTGTCAAAGTAGAAGAGGGTGTGGCCACCTACACTTGGGCTCAGGGATACCGCCTCTGCTTGACATTAGATTCTGCTGGAAAGAGAGGATGGGTTGAGACCCAAGTGGCAGGAAACCCATGTGAGAGAATTGACCAATGGTTAATTTCTATGGTCAATGAGAGACCTCTCATAGAAAGGGAGTGTCACATGCTCTGGGGAGAGGAGTTGGAGGTCCAGAGGTTCAGGACCAGAGGCCCAGGAGTTAAGAGAACCCGGAGCCTCTGGGAGGAGGCTTGAAGGCCCGGGAGTTCAGAGATCCCAGAGCCAGATAGCCTGGACCCTTGAGGAGAAGTCAGCATATAGTGCCGGAGGAAGACCGGGCGTCCCATGTACCGAATAGCGTGGAGGAAGAAGTAGGAACGAAGCGGAAGGAGAAAACTGGGAATCGACTTTCTGTGAGTAGAACATGGACTGTTGATTGGGAGAGAGCAAAGGTAGTGCAACCCAGTAGGACTAACCTGTAACTTCATACTGTGTATCCAAGCATCGCAGTATCAAGCACTTTTTCAGGATTGAGGGAAGTTTGACAACATAAGTCATGGAAATAGGCAGTGTGGCCTGTGACTTCGGGGGCAACATCCACAGCATTATTCAGAGTGATGCTTATCTGTCCATATTGGAAGTGCAACATGAGATAGAAATTGGAACCAGGAAAGGATTGTTAGAAGGGATTTTACTAACAAATGCTACGGCTACTAATTAGTACCCTTTTGACCTAAAACTGGGGTCGGATGGGGCATCTCATATACTTTATTGCCTAGCCCACCGACTTATACTCAGAATAAAGTATTATAAAATCCAGAGTTCGGACTGTTTGGTGTCATGTACTTGCATGAGGGATTGGGAGCGGAGCCATCTGATAAAAGGTAATGAACAAACTCAGCAGCCCCCATGGGGGTACCGCTACACAAGCTTTTACCAAATGATTGTCTGGATATACAGAATACATATAAAGTAAATACAGTATATACATATCTACATATTCTATGTGAGAACTTGCATCAAATGGTAGAGCTTTTAAGGACGCTGCCACTCACTTTTCTTCTTTTTAAGGGCTTTTCTTGCCCATTTTAATTAAAAGAGAGGTCCAGAAAAACACATCTTTTTCCATCATAAAACAAACTCAGCCACTCTGGCCTTATGCTCCAGGCCCTTGTCTGTCTTCTACAGACTCCGTTTGCTCACCAAATCTGTCCACCCAACTAGCAGCCCCTTGCTGCTTTGGCTCCCACCTCTCTCCTAGGTGGAGCTCTCCTGACTCCTGGGCAATGACCTCCTGTCTTCCCGGAGTGGAGCCCAGAACCATGGTCAGGTCTCTACAAAAAGACCTGCATATACCTGTGCAATTAGTGTGCTGGCTGTTCAAAAACTCTGGACCCAGGACTGGAGATTTTATCCTACCCGGATCTCTAGACTCTCTATCAATTTTCAATAAATTCATGCTTTTTATACTTCATGTTTTGGTCTGTCTATTAACCTCCCTAGCGGTAATCCCGAGTCTGGCTCGGGTTGGGATTTTAGTATCATAAGCGGTAACCCCGAGCCAGGCTTGGGATCGCATCGCTGGATACAGGGAGGACACAGGGAGAAGTTACTTACCTTGTCCCCTGGATCCAGTGATGTCCTCCGTGCTGTGTGATCGAGCTGTCCTCCTCTCGATTCACACAGTGCCCGAATGCCGCCGATCTCCATTCCCTGCGACGTTACGCCGCACGGGAGCGGAGATCGGTGCCAAATTCAAAAAAGTAAAAACACACAAAACACACACAGTACTGTAATTTTACAGATTACAGTACTGTATAAAAAAAATGACACACCCCCCTTGTCCCTAGTGGTCTGTCCAGTGCCCTGCATGCACTTTTATATTATAAATACTGTTTTTTCTGTCTGGAATTTGGAGATTGTCCATAGCAACCAAAAAGTGTCCCTTTATGTCAAAAGTGATTTTAAACCAACTAGAAAACAGCGATAATAAATTATAATCACTTGCAGAATTGAGCGATAGCGATTTGTGGGGAAATTCGTCATCAAACACTAAATCTAATGACAGCGACAATTCTGCAAATGAGCAAATTTCAGTGTTTTTGGATTTGATCACATTATTGAATAATTTTTATTATTATTTATTATATTATAAACTTTATCATACTCGGGATGTCTGCTAGACTCTGGTTTGAACAGATTTAAGAGAGTTATTCCTAAGAATTACAGGACTACAATATAAAACGCCAAATTTCCATGCAAAATAATTGTACCGCTTTCAGCGCCTAAAACCAGAACTAATCATACCGCCAGGGAGGTTAAACACCCTAAGGGGTTTTATCCACCGTGCCCTTGGCATCGGGTGTTTTTGCTATTTCCCGGGGTGAATGTAACATTTATTCTGTGAATCCTGTTTGTTCCAGTGCTATCAAATCAAATGTATTTAGAATGTGTTATTATACATGTTATTCCAGGGGTAGGCAACCTCTGCCCTCCAGCTGTTTTGAAACTACAAGTGCCATGAGACATTACAAGACCCTAACAATCACAGGCATGACTCCTAGAGGCAGAGGCATGATCGGATTTGTAGTTTCACCACAGCTGGGGTGCCGAGGTTGCCTATCCTTGTGTTATTCTATGGATTTCTCTGTCAAATTTAAGCAGTACTGAATGAAACATTTTCAAGAACATTCAATTCTAAGAGAAAATAGCCTAAGAAAGTTTCTTTAGAAGAAAAATACCATAAGACTATTTGATCCTAATATAAAGTAGTCTACTATCATTTGATCAGAAGACAAATACCCTAAAAACATGTGATTTCACCCCATTCACAAAACTGCCATAGCTTTATATATTGTGCAAAGAAATCTAACAAGATCCAACTAATGAGTGAATGCTAGTTGATTCACACACAACAAATGTATGAATAGCTATGCAAATTTTTCATAAGCAGACCCCTTCTGTTAGAATTTTCCTTAACCTTGACACTGTAGAAATTTTTTGTGGTTACTGCAGAGTTTAAAAGATGATAAAGTGTTCAGTTTGACCTATTGGTTGTTTCTCTTATCCTCCGGACTCACTATCACATTGAAGAAGACTTTGTCCCAGTTTCCTATGCTTCCAATAATCCATCACACCTCATCTTTCCCCAAATTCTTCTGTAAATAGAATTGTTTTTATCCTGCCTGCCACAATGGTTGTGTGCCCTTCCTCACACTTTCATCCATCATTTAAAACCAGTGACTTTTTTAAAACAGTAATTGTCTGTACTTACTATTTCAAGGAAAATTCTTCTTTACAAAAATTGATTTGCTACATAAGCCATTTTAAAACTTGCTATTAAAAAGGACCTTTAAGTTAGAATTTATTTATACAGTTTTTGCAATTACTTTCATTTTATAAAATCGTAAAAAAATGTAAGTTTCATGCAATATAGAAAACTAGGGGCATTATGTACATCATTTGCACAACATAGTTTTCTGCTTGGAGCACTGGTTGATCTAAAGTGCATGTCAACCCTCACCTTGTAAAACAACCCATTCAGTTTCAGTTAATGACTGTGTTTCAACCTACATATGAAAGTAATGATCATTAGTGCCTGTTTGGTATAATTGGTTAATCATACAATTGACTCTAATTCTACAAAATCCCTGACTTTGTTCAAGTGTAAGAACTGACGCTGGTTTGAAGCCAAAGGGTAGTCACACCAAATTTTGATTTGATTTAGATTTTTCTTCTGTTTGCTCATTTTAATTGATAAAAATGAATAATTAACCACTTTCAGACCGGACCATTTTGCTGGTCAATGACCAGAGGTCTTTTTACAATTTGGCACTGCGCTGCTTTAACTGGTAATTGCGCGGTCATGCAATGTTGTACCCAAACAAAATTTGCGTCCTTTTCTTCCCACAAATAGAGCTTTCTTTTGATGGTATTTGATTGCCTCTGCGATTTTTATTTTTTGCGATATAAACGTAAAAATACCGCAAATTTTGAAAAAAAATGATATTTTCTACTTTTTGTTATTAGAAAAATCCAATAAACTCAATTTTAGTCATACATTTAGGCCAAAATGTATTCAGCCACATGTCTTTGGTAAAAAAAAAGTCAATAACTGTATATTTATTGGTTTGCGCAAAAGTTGTCACATCTACAAACTAAGGTACGTTTTCTGGAATTTACGCAGCTTTTAGTTTACGACTGCCTATCTCATTTCTTGAGGTGCTAAAATGGCAGGGCAGTACAAAACCCCCCCAAATGACCCCATTTTGGAAAGTAGACCCCCTAAGGAAATTGATAAGAGGCATGTTGAGCCCATTGAATATTTTATTTTTTTGCCTCAAGCGATTGAATAATGACAAAAAAATATATATATTTTTTTTTTTACACAAAGTTGTCACTAAATGATATATTGCTCACACATGCTATGGACATATGTGAAATGACACCCCAAAATAAATTCTGCTGCTTCTCCTGAGTACGGGGATACCACATATGGGGGACTTTTTGGGAGCCTAGCCGCGTACGGGGCCCCGAAAACCAAGCACCGCCTTCAGGCTTTCTAAGGGCGTAAATTTTTGATTTCACTTCTCACTACCTATTACAGTTTTGAAGGCCATAAAATGCCAAGATGGCACAAAACCCCCACAAATGACCCCATTTTAAAAAGTAGACACCCCAAGCTATTTGCTGAGAGGCATGTTGAGTCCATGGAATATTTTATATTTTGCCACAAGTTGCGGGAAAATTACAAACTTTAATTTTTTTTTATTTTTTTTTCACAAAGTTGTCACTAAATGATATATTGCTCACACATGCCATGGGCATATGTGAAATGACACCCCAAAATATATTCTGCTGCTTCTCCTGAGTACGGGGATACCACATGTGTGGGATTTTTTGGGAGCCTAGCCGCGTACGGGGCCCCGAAAGCCAAGAACCACCTTCAGGTTTTCTAAGGGCGTAAATATTTGACTTCACTCCTCACTACCTATTACAGTTTTGAAGGCCATAAAATGCCAAGGTGGCACAAAACCCCCACAAATGACCCCATTTTAGAAAGTAGACACCCCAAGCTATTTGCTGAGAGGCATGTTGAGTCCATGGAATATTTTATATTTGGCACAAGTTGCGGGAAAATTACAAACTTTTATTTTTTTTTATTTTTTTTTCACAAAGTTGTCACTAAATGATATATTGCTCACACATGCTATGGGCATATGTGAAATGACACCCCAAAATAAGTTCTGCTGCTTCTCCTGAGTACGGGGATACCACATATGTGGGACTTTTTGGGAGCCTAGCCGCGTACGGGGACCCGAAAACCAAGCACCGCCTTCAGGCTTTCTAAGGGCGTAAATTTTTGACTTCACTCCTCACTACCTATTACAGTTTTGAAGGCCATAAAATGCCAAGGTGGCACAAAACCCCCACAAATGACCCCATTTTAGAAAGTAGACACCCCAAGCTATTTGCTGAGAGGCATGTTGAGTCCATGGAATATTTTATATTTGGCACAAGTTGCGGGAAAATTACAAACTTTTATTTTTTTTTATTTTTTTTTCACAAAGTTGTCACTAAATGATATATTGCTCACACATGCTATGGGCATATGTGAAATGACACCCCAAAATAAGTTCTGCTGCTTCTCCTGAGTACGGGGATACCACATATGTGGGACTTTTTGGGAGCCTAGCCGCGTACGGGGACCCGAAAACCAAGCACCGCCTTCAGGCTTTCTAAGGGCGTAAATTTTTGACTTCACTCCTCACTACCTATTACAGTTTTGAAGGCCATAAAATGCCAAGATGGCACAAACCCCCCCCAAATGACCCCATTTTGGAAAGTAGACACCCCTAAATTTAGGGGTACACTAGTGAGACTCACAGCTAAAAAAGCATCTAGGCTGTCAGCGACTGTATCAAAACGCTACAAGAAAAACTGTTAGCGATCGCAGGGATCAGGCCTGACTCTGCGAACGCTGCAGTTATGCGTGTTGTGTTTTGTAAGTGACAGTGATCGATCGATACTGCACTTGGGTGGGCTGGTCTGGGCTTGGCGGAGGGGCTAAACGCAGGTGCTAGCAGGTATCTGGGCTGATCCCGCTAACAATGCGTTTTGGGAAACCTAAACTGCTGGCGACGCTAATATAGATCTGATCAGATACTATATTACTAAGGGAGGTGTATGCTTTGTGCGTGGGTGTTAGCGGTACTGGCACTAACCTGGCGCTGCCTGGGGCGACGCAGACCTTATCTGACCCTCAAACTTATATCACCCGCCGGGTGATCAGGGGGTTAAACCTTTATTAGGTAATAAATGGCGGGTGCCCTGAAACTATAAAAAAATAACTAACCAACCAGCGTCACCTGTAACAGTTATATGGTGATCACTGGTGAAAGGGTTAACTAGGGGGCAATCAGGGGGCTTTATGCGGTAGTATATGGGGGTCCCTGGCGCTATAAAAAGCTGCGGCGAACCTAAATACCTACCTGCCTAACTAGCATCACCTGTGATAATCAGAAAAACGATCGCTTATTAGGCTGGGTTCACACTGGAGCGATGCGGGAACGCCACGAATCCGCGGCGGGTTCCCGCATCGCATGCCTTCCGGCGGCAGTTCACACTGCCCTATGCGAACTGCTGGGAGTGTCAGTGAAATGTTAATGACACCCCCAGATCAGTTCGCATATCGCAGTGCGATCTGCAAACTCGGATCGCATGGTGTGAACACCCATGCGATCCGATTCTGCTGCGGACCAAAAAAAGGGTCCCGTGCGAGTTTGCGGCGGGTGCGGCAGGTGCGACGCGAATTCAGCCATACTATCTGTATGGCTGAACTCGAATCGCACAGAGATCGGATGTGATTTGCACTGCAGTGCGGTGCGAATCACATCCGTTCTCATAAACCGCTGCAATGTGAACCCAGCCTTAGTGACACTGGCGACGGGGGGTGATCACGGAGTTAAACCTTTATTGGGGGGGTTAGGGGGTACCTTAGAACTAAAGGGGGCTAACCCTAACTGCCCTAACAGTTATTACAGTCACAAATGACACCCGCCGGGTGATCAGGGGGTTAAACCTTTATTAGGTAATAAATGGCGGGTGCCCTGAAACTATAAAAAAAAACTAACCAATCAGCGTCACCTGTAACAGTTATATGGTGATCACTGGTGAAAGGGTTAACTAGGGGGCAATCAGGGGGCTTTATGCGGTGGTATATGGGGGTCCCTGGCGCTATAAAAAGCTGCGGCGAACCTAAATACCTACCTGCCTAACTAGCGTCACCTGTGACACTAATACAGCGATCAGAAAAACGATCGCTTATTAGGCTGGGTTCACACTGGAGCGATGCGGGAACGCCACGAATCCGCGGCGGGTTCCCGCATCACACTGCCCTATGCGAACTGCTGGGAGTGTCAGTGAAATGTCAATGACTCCCCCAGATCAGTTTGCATATCGCAGTGCGATCTGCAAACTCGGACAGGAATCGGATCGCATGGTGTGAACACCCATGCGATCCGATTCTGCTGCGGACCAAAAAAAGGGTCCCGTGCGAGTTTGCGGCGGGCGCGGCGGGTGCAGCGGGTGCGACGCGAATTCAGCCATACTATCTGTATGGCTGAACTCGAATCGCACAGAGATCGGATGTGATTTGCACTGCAGTGCGGTGCGAATCACATCCGTTCTCATAAACCGCTGCAATGTGAACCCAGCCTTAGTGACACTGGCGACGAGGGGGGATCACGGGGTTAAACCTTTATTGGGGGGGTTAGGGGGGTACCTTAGAACTAAAGGGGGCTAACCCTAACTGCCCTAACAGTTATTACAGTCACAAATGAC
The DNA here is from genome assembly GCF_037356315.1 of Lithobates pipiens. Taxonomy (NCBI): domain Eukaryota; kingdom Metazoa; phylum Chordata; class Amphibia; order Anura; family Ranidae; genus Lithobates; species Lithobates pipiens. Next base: position 293,300,629 of record NW_027507784.1, on the reverse strand, counting down.
ACCAATGCAAAAAAAAAAAATGCAATTGGTGTCACTGTGACTGGGGGGGCAGGGGTAATTGGGGGGTGATCGGGGGTGAAGGGGGGGTGTGAGTGTGCCTGGCATGTTCTACTGTGTAGTGTCGTGTTGGTGCAACTCACCGATCCTCTCTCCTCGGTGCCGGAACGAAAAATACCGACACGGAGGAGAGATTACATCACTTCCTCTGCCTGTGTTTACATTACAGGAGAGGAAGTGATGTCACGGAGCGAGGGGGTGGCCATGAATGAATGGCCGCCCCCTCATCCCGGATCGCTCCCGAATGAATACCGACCGCCGCAGGCACCGGGGGGGGCCCGATCGGGCCCCCCACCCGCGGGAAGGCAGGGACGTATATATACGCCCATATGCCTGCCCGTGCCATTCTGTCGACGTATATCGTCGTGCGGCGGTCGGCAAGTGGTTAAAATATACATTTTTGAAAGCATTCTCACTTTACATCATTTCTTCACACCTGCCTTAAACTTTTGCACAATGTTGTATATTAGGCAGTGAGTAACCATGATGTCCTTGATGTTTTGAAAGCAGAACAAATGGACATTGCAGTTTGTTGTGTATGGGGCTGCGTAGCTGCAGACAGGTCAGGGTGCCCATGTTGACCCGTGTCCAAAGCCCAAAGCGCCTACAATGGGCAGGTAAACATCAGAACTGGACCATAGAGCAATGGCAGAAGGTGGCCTGGTCTGATGAATTACATTTTCTTTTATGTCATGTGGGTGGCTGGGGGTGCGTGTGTGTGTGTGTATCGCCTACCTTATGGCAGAGGCAGTGTGATGTTTTGGTCAATGTTCTGCTGAAAAACCTTGGGTCCTGCCATTCAGGTGAATGTTACTTGACACTAAGGATGAGCCCTATGTTGAGTCGAACATCGGGTGTTCGCCTGTTCACTGAACAGCGAAAATTATGCAGTGTTTGCCGCAAATTCGAAAGCTGTGGAACATCGTTAAAGTCTATGGGACATTAACATGAAAAACCAAAAGTGCTAATTCTAAAGGCTTATATGCAAGTTATTGTCATAAAAAGTGTTTGAGGACCTGGGTCCTGCCCCAGGGGACATATATCAATGCAAAAAAAGTTTTAAAACGTCAGTTTTTTGGGAGCAGCGATTTTAATAATGCTTAAAGTGAAATGATAAAAATGAAATATTCCTTTAAATATTGTGCCTGGGGAGTGTCTATAGTATGCCTAGTGATGCAGTTTTCCCGTGTTTATAACAGTACCACAGCAAAATGACATTTCTAAAGGAAAAAAAGTCATTTAAAAACTGATCGAGGCTGTAATGAATTGTTGGGTCTCCGCAATATGGATGATCATTAAAAAACTGCATGGGTTCCCTCCCCAGTCCATTAGCAGACCCTTTGGGTCTGGTGTGAATATTAAGGGAAACCCAAACTAAAAAAACAAATTGCGTTAGGGTCCTCCCAAAATCTATGCCAGGCCCTCCGGGTCTGGTATGGACATTAAGGGGAACCTTGCACCATTTTTTTTAAAATGGCATAGTGGTCCCCTTTAGGTCTGTGTGGATTTTAAGGGGAACCCTGTGCCAAAATTAAAAAAAATGCCATGGAGTCCCCCCCAAAATCCATACCAGACCCTTATCCAAGCACACAACCTTGCAGGCCGCAGGAAAAGAGCAGGGACGAGAGAGAACTTCCCCCCCTCCTGAACCATATCAGGCTACATGTCCTCAACATGGGGAGGTGTTTCTTGTAGTATTAGACAGGTGCATTGTCATACATATGAATTTCCTTTGTGAGTTGATGTGCATAATTAACATGTTTTCAATGCACTTTTTGAATTTAGGATTTGGCATGAAAAATGTTACCAGCCATGTGTAATACACTAATGCCTAGTGCCAATGCAACTAAACACATTACTGTATATGCACTGCATTTTGTGCCAGTGTCTATGATTTCCATGGACCTCCCAATGCACTTCAACGATGGAAAAAACAAACATGTCGTATATTTCAAAGCACACTGCGCTAATGAGAACAGCCACTATTCTTGTTATGGTGACTCATGCATTTTATTGCATTGTAATATCATTTCATATCAATATCATTGTAAAAATCATTTGACTTATAGAGTTGCCTTGTGAAGAGCACAAGTAGTAATGCGCAACCACTGGGGTTGATTTACTCAAAAGTGTATAGCGTTTTTATTGAATTCTCCCCAGACATGATAGAGTTAACACAGCTTTACATTTTTCTAAGAGTATATCTAACCATTTTGTCTTGTTTTGGATAAAGTAGGCAAGGTTAAAACCCATGGCAGTATTTTTTTCACACTCAGTATCTCTTTGGGGGCTTTTTCCTTTTCTTCTAGTCTTCAAACATAACAAGATGATAGGTGATCTCTCTGAAAGAAGATAAATCCTCTCTTAGACAGTTGTATGTAGAGTATGAGTCTCCATTGGAAGATTTCCTCTATCATTCTTTTCCAGTGATAATGAAAGATTTTGGATTTTGTCTCATTTGCAGTTCTAATGACAATGAAGATTAGGACAAACAGCGGAGGTGAGGCTTGCATTTTTTTCTAGACCAGTGGTTATTAACCTTAAGTCATGGACCCCTTTAAGAATCTAATGAAATCTATGGACATCTCCTCAGAAATATTCACATAAACACAACTTTGCATGCAATAAATATATGTACTTTATTTTATTGAATTTGATTTTTGATTTGATTTGCATACGTATGTGACATATACAAAGTTTGAATAAAGTATACAGTCATAACAAAAAAAATCTGTCTTTTTCATGCAAAAGGTAATGGCCATGCATTACAAACATGAAATATAATTAACATGTGCAAATTAAAGCTTAAGTTCACCTTTCAAGAAAAAAATGTGCATTTATTATTTTATACTGCAGAAGACCTGGAAATTATTGTGACCGTGATCAGTGGATTTGGGATACAATGTCAGGCTTCTGCAGACAAGTCCTGCAGCTTTCTGCCAATATCTCCATACAAGCTGTCTGTTGAAAGCTTCAGGACTTGTGAATGAACTCACGAGAGTGCTCATCAGTGCCCTCGATCATTCAGAAATATAAGACATCAGCCGCAGTGGCTGACGGTCCTTGTAGTTCATCCACTGGTTGCACACCATAGCGGGTGAATGGGGGGCAAGATCAGAGGAGGACTTCATATGACACCCTCCCAGAACTGTCCGACCGTGGTGTAGCCATCATTTTGCTATAGCAAGGTTGGCAGATGGTTAAAAAAAACTATTTTATTTCTGCTCAGATCTACTACTGGTAATTACTATATTTACTACAACCACCACTAATACTCTATTTCTATCTCCCCCCCTCTCTCTTGTCCTCCTCTCTCACTATCTAGTTAATTTCAAAGAGAAGTTGTTCTTGTTTTCCTTGAACAAGAAGATGAAACTGCGCAGTGGTCTTCGACAAGGTGATACCCGTGTCATCTTTGACATCCAATCTATTTGACTTTTTTACAATCTATTTTTCTTTTGATTTAAACAAGTACTGAACACCCTGATTCACAAAGATATGTGGTGCCAAATGACATCAGAGTACATATAGCTCGCTATACCATACAAGGGTAGGCTTGTGTCAATGCACACCAGAATTCTTCAGAAGTCTTGCAGTATTTATTTTCAGCTGACACTCATGGACCCCCTTAAACTAATCCATGCACCCCAGGTTAAGAACCCCTGTTTTAGACAGGCTTTAGCATCCTCTGCTCCTTTAGTAATCCAACCCCTTTACTTAGCACTTCAAATCAGGGAACAGAGCCAGTGGATGCAAATATGGCTGCCCACATTAACATATAAAATTACAAATTTTAAAGGCTATGGACGCCAGACCGTCCATAGCCTTTCCGCCTTCCCGCCCCACAGGTTGCTCTCGGTATGCATCATACGGACACACCCAGAGCATTGGTTTATTTATTTTACCAGTGCCCTTCTTAGCGCTGCGCATCCCTGAGCTCAACTTCCCTTGGGTTATGTTTCTACGTTTCCCCCTTAGCCTTCCATCTGTTTATGTTGCCATCTGTTATTTTTTCCCCTTTGGCCGGCGGGTGGTGGGGGCGTTCACTTTTTCCATCACGATGGATGCCTCCATTGACTGCGTTGGCGTCCCGCCCCTCCCTGCAAGGCCATATGGATATTGAAGTTGTTGGGACCTCGTTGGCCTCCAGGGCATGCACACTAGTGCTGTCACATCCGCATTGAGCCGGCGGCATCAGACGCGGGCTCGATGGAGGACAGGTACAAAAACCAGCTTGCTTGTCACACTGTTCAGTGAGTTTTTTATTGACCTTTTAAATTGATGTTTCTTACTTTAGAAATTCCTAGGCCCATTTAATATCGGCCTTATAACCATTTTATATATATATAATAAATATCAATAATTTTTTTTTATAGTATTCCTATATATTTCCAATAGGCTTTGTCCAATATGACATCTTGAGTCACTCCCTTACTTATGCTTTGGCAAATTGTATTTTAAGTAAGTATTCATTATGTTATTTTTGAAATCTCAGTTTATTTAAATGTTATTAATAATAATTTTTTTATTACATTTTGAGAATTCATTAATTTTCTGGATAGTTAAGAGAAATTGTTTCCATTCCTTACTGCCTTGAGCTGGCAGTCTAACTTTCCCCCACTTACACTTATCCTTTTTTGTATGTCTCTTTTTTTCCCTTTTTTTTTAGTCTGGTCTTGTCCTGCCCTCTATGACTGCAGAGAGTGCTCTCTATGGGTTTGTCAGCAGGTGTGAAACTTTAGGCAGTGACTGATTCTGGGTGCACAGAGCAGGGGTAAGCTTGGGCTTAGGGGTGTCGGTGTGACAGAATATACTTAATTATTCCAATAATTATTTACTTTATGTATAATTTTTTTTGTATATTACAGTGTTTGTATTGTTGTATTGCACATCCCCTGAAGAAGCAAATAGCAAAACATGTCGGGCTAGTGTGCAATAGTTAGCTCCTTGCATCCATCCACAGATCGTCTTTGCAAACCACCATAAAGTTACCTGTATTATTTCACTTGTACTATTTATATAATTTTTAACCTTGATTGTAATAAAACTTTATGTATAAATTTCCTTTCATACTGTTATTTTTTGCATGTTAAAATCCATTTCTAAAACCCCTTTATTGTTTTTACACTGTTATACAAGCTGTACGCTCCCTACATTACATTGTAGCAACGTGTAATTTCTTCAGTGTTGTCACATGAAAAGATATAATACATTTTATTTTTAAATGTGTCGGGGGGCGTACTCAATTTTGTGAGAGTTGTGTTGAAATGTATGTGCTCCTTTTCTGATTTATTTTTATTTTTTGCATATTTGTCACATTTAAAGAGGAAGTAAACTCTCCCACTCTGATGCTTCTTTTCATTTAGTCCATTATAATAGGTAATTATCAAACTATAGCCACTGTAACCCAGCCCAAATCGCATATTACTTTAAAAAAAACTTGTTTCCAGGGGTTAGGCAGCGCCATCTTAAGTATTGTTTTCTGAGTCCACAGTGGAGTGTATTTCTGCCCTTACATTGAGCACTTCCTGTACTGTTAACAAAGTCTCCTTCTCAATCCAATGTTTTTATGGCAACCCTGCTTCCCTGTTCATAGCTGACTTGTTTCATTTCATAGCATTTACTTGTGCCAATTGTCTAATGTTTGCCTTTGTCAGTCTTATCAGCTTCAACTGATAAGACTGCAGTAATGGCCAGGTTTACATTGCATGTGAGGTCACATGGTGTGTAGGAGGAAGCTCTGAATGATTCTGCAGCCTCCTGGGATATCAGTGGTATGCCATAGGATGTCCTGATAAGCACATAGAGAGTGTGCCGTAAATCAGGAGAGATCTGGGCATGCTCAGTGACATCATTCTAAAGAACAAAAAGGATTACAACAATACTAAGCAAGTAAGGAGATATCTACAAGCAGTGTTCATTAGGGGTTTTTTTTTATGCTGATTTACATGGGACAAAGTTGTATGGGAGAGTTCACAACCACTCCAAATGACTCAGATCATCAAAAAAAATTATTATTACACAAAGATAACTGGAGGAAATACAAAATGCAGTTTTTAAATGATAGTTTCATTTATTAAGGCAAAAAAGCTGTCCAAACCCACCTGGTTTTATGTGAAAAATAATTGCCCCTAAACCTAATAACTAGTTGTGCCACCCTTGGTGGAAACAACTGCAATCAAGTTTTTGTGATAACTGGCAATGAGTCTTTCACATTGCTGTGGAACAATTTTAGCCCACTCTTCTTTGCAGAATTGTTTTAATTCAGCCACATGGGAGGTTTTTCTAGCATGAACGGCCTGTGTAAGGTCATGATACATCATCTCAATTGGATTTAAGTCCGGGCTTTAACTAGGCCACTCCAAAACCTAAATTTTTCTTTGTTTGAACCATTTGGAGGTGGACTTGCTGTTCTTATTATTCTCCTGCTGCACAACCCAAGTGCATTTGAGTTAAGGTCACAAACTGATGGCCAGACAGTCTCCTTTAGGATTTTCTGGTAGAGCTCAGAATTCATGGTTCCATCAATTATTCTAAGTCACCCAGGTCCTAAAGCTGCAAAGCAGCCCCAGACCATCACACTACCACCACTGTGTCTGACTGTTGGTATGATGTTCTTGTTATGAAATGCTGTGTTAGTTTTATACCACATGTAACGGGACGCACACCTTCCAAAAAGTTAAATGTTTGTGTCATCAGTCCACAGAATATTTGCCTAAAAGTCTTGGGGATAATCAAGATGTTTTTTGGTAAATGTGAGATGAGCCTTTGTGTTCATGTTCTTTTTGCTCAGCAGCAGCTTTGGCCTTGGAACTCTCCCAGGGATACAATTTTTGCCCAGTCTCTTTCTTATTGTTGAATTATGAACACTGATCTTACCTGGGGCAAGTGAGGCTTGCAGTTCTTCATATGTTTAGATGTTGTTCTGGGTTCTTTTATGACCTCCTAGAGTCGTCATCGTGCTCTTGGAGTAATTTTTGTAGGCCAGCCATCTCCATTTGTGGATAATGGCTCTCTCCGTAGTTCACTGGAATTCCAAAGCCTTAGAAAGGGCCTTGAAACCCTTCCTAGACAAAGCGTGTACATTGCTTTATTTCTATTCTATTCTTATTTTATTTTTTTTAGATTGTGGCATGATGTGTGGCTTTTAGTGATCTGTTTGCGTGCTTCACTTTGTCAGACAGCTTCTATTTATGTGATTTCTTCTTGATTCAACAGGTCTGGCAGTAATCAGGCCTGGGTGAGGCAAGTGAAATTTAACTCAGCTTTCCAAAAATTAGTGGTAAATCACAGTTCATTCATAATTCAGCATGGGAGGGGGCAATTACTTTTTTTACATAGGGCCAGGCAGGTTTGAACAGCTTTTTTACTTTAATAAATGAAATAATATTTTAAAAACTGCATCTTGGATTTACTGGGGTTATCTTTGTGTAATATTAAAATTGGTTTGACGATCTGAGAAATATGCAGAAAAAAAAAAAAAAAACAACAGAAAGGGGGCAAATACTTTTTCACACGACTGAATATATTGCCTTTTTATGGCACCAGGAACTTTCACACTATGCGTCTTATATTTTATGTAGTCTGGCTTGTATCTTTTAAGTGAACAGAGTGAGAACAAAACTCCTGGCGGTAACAAGCCTTGCTAGACCCTCCCTGCTGATAAATGGCATGTTTCTGTAAACAACGGATGTGCCGTAATGGACAGTAGAAGGTTAATCACTTTCGCTCCGTCTTTGCTCACTGGTATCCTGTATGGAGCAGTAATAATAACAATTTAAAACAAATATGGTAATTTTGCCACCTTAAGAGCCCTTCGTGTTGCCTTTTATCTTCTGCAAAGCATCGGATAATGCAGGCTGACACATTACTCATAATGAAATCTCCTTATTTTGAATTCCTTTTCATACAACTTGGCGAGAGAGGTTTAAAAATTAATTTTCTATTGGCATACTGGCTGCGTGTTGAGAAGCTGAGACGTCTTATAAGGTCCTGCTGAGACTGCCGGGCATGAATAAGCAATTAGCGGCAGATCTGGTGCAACTAAAAGAAGCATCTGAGTGTGAAATACAAAATGCTGAAGATTCTGGTGAGTTTAGATTTCAGGAGAGGAGTCCAGGTTAACTCTTGCAGGTATACTAGCTTTTAAACTGTGCACCTGGCAGTTGTGTTTTAAAATGTGTTTGTTTTAATAAAAGAAGGCCTTCTCAAGGGGGAGTTATTGGCCAGAATGGGCGCCACCAATTCAAAGTCAGAAGGTATATCTGAAGTGGTTGGGTACATTTATAATGCCAACATCCCCAAAGATTTTAAACCATAATCACCAAAAAAATCGTGAATTTTTAGGCATTATTATAATGTAAAGACATACGTGTTTCAAGCCTGTTCAATGCTGCAGGTGGTGCTCCGCCAAATCATTATGGATTCTGTGCAAAAAGTGACCCTTTCTCCAACAGCTCATGTGTTTTAATCTATTTGGCTCTGTAGATGCTTTCTGGGAATCTCTTGATTGAGAATTTGGAGAAGATGCCAGATGCCCCCATTTTCCATCTAAGTAATATTTATGGAAGGGATGTTTGTTTATGTTTGCTTTAGACTTGTACCTTGAAAAGTAAATTATATTATATAGTGCATGTTCAAATAATATTTGTGTGCATCAAAGATTAACCACTTGGGTACCGCGCTATTGCAAAATGACGGCAATAGCGCGGACCCACATTTCCGGGACTACGTCTATTGACGTCATCCCGGATACGAGCGGCCTGCGCGCCCCCTGAGGGGCGCGCGTGGCGCGCTCTGTGATCGGCGAGTCCGTGAGACTCGCCTGATCACCGATCCGTGTAAGGGGTCGAGCCCGACCCCTTATCACGTGATCAGCTGTCAGCCAATGACAGCTGATCATGTGATAAAACGGAGCCGGTAATCGGCTAGTATTCCTCCTCGCGCTGACAGCGCGAGGAGAAAAAAAAAAGCCGATCGCCGGCGGCCGTGTTCGGGACATCAGTCCCGATCACGGCCAGCAATTTAAACGGACACCTGCCCCCTGCCAGTGCCCACCTGCCACCCGCAGCGCCATCCTGAAATAAAGTAAGTGCCCCCCTGTCAGTGCCACCCAGCAGTGCCCATAGTGCCCACAGTGCCACCCAGCAGTGCCCACAGTGCCACCCAGCAGTGCCCACAGTGCCACCCACAGTGCCACCCAGCAGTGCCACCCACAGTGCCACCCAAAATCTGCCTCAAAGGTGCTGCACCCCAGTGCCGCCCATCAGTGCCCAGCAGTGCCGCCCATCAGTGCCCAGCAGTGCCGCCCATCAGTGCCCAGCAGTGCCACCTATCAGAGCCACCTATCAGTGCCACCTATCAGTGCCCATCAGTCCCATCTATCTGTGGTACCTATCAGTGCCCATCCGTGCCACCCATCCGTGCCACTTATCCGTGCCACCCATCCGTGCCATCTTATCTGTGCCCATCTTTGCCCATCAGTGCCGCCTTATCTGTGCCCATCGGTGCCGCCTTATCTGTGCCTATTAGTGCCGCCTTAACTATGCCTATCAGTGCCCACCAGTGCAGCCTATCAGTGCCCACCAATGCAGCCCATCAGTGCCCACCAATGCAGCCCATCAGTGCCCACCAATGCAGCCTATCAGTGCCGCCTAATCAGCGCACTTCAATGAAGGAGAAAAATGACCCGTTTGCAAAATTTTATAACAAACTATTAAAACATGATTTTTTTTTTTTGCATCTTTTTTTGTTTGTTTAGCAAAAAATAAAACTCCGAGCTGTAACTAAATACCACCAAAAGAAAGCTCTATTTGTGGGAAAAAAATGATAAAAATTTCATTTGGGTACAGTGTTGTATGCCCGCGCAATTGTCATTCAAAGTGCATCAGCGCTGAAAGCTGAAAATTGGTCTGGGACTGAGGGGGGTTTAAGTGCCCAGTAAGCAAGTGGTTAAAGACTTCAACCCCGGAGAAATTTACCCCCTTCCTGACCAGAACACTTTTCGGCACTGTGCCGCTTTAACTGAAAATTGCGTGGTCGTGCGACGTTGCACCCAAACAAAATTGACGTCCTTTTTTTTCGACAAATAGAGCTTTCTTTTGGTGGTATTTGATTGCCTCTGCGGTTTTTATTTTTTGCACTATAAACAAAAAAAGAGCAAAAATTTTGAAAAAAAAATATTATTTTTTACTTTTTGCTATAATAAATTTCCCCCAAAAATATATATAAAAAAAACATTTTTTTCCTCAGTTTAGGCCAATGTGTATTCTTCTACATATTTTTGGTAGAAAAAAAAAATCTCAATAAGTGTATATTGATTGGTTTGAGCAAAACTTATAGCATCTACAAAACAAGGGATAGATTTATAGCATTTTTATTATTTATTATTATTTTTTTACTAATAATGGTGGCGATCTGTGATTTTTATCGTGACTGCGACATTATGGCGGACACATCGGACAATTTTGACACATTTTTGGGACCATTGACATTAATACAGCGATCAATGCTATAAAATTGCATTGATTACTGTAAAAATATCACTGGCAGTGAAGGGGTTAACACTAGGGGGCAATCGAGGGGGCAATCAAGGGGTTAACTGTGTTCTCTGGGAGGTGATTCTAACTGAAGGGGAGGGGACTGTCTAGAGGAAGTGACAGATCGTGGTTCCTAGCTAATATAAACACACGATCTGTCACTCCTGTCAGAACAGAACAGGGAAGTGTATGTTTACACACACGCATCCCTGTTCTGTCTCTCCTGCTCAAGATCGCTGTGCAGCGGGCACGCACCCACCTGCTATCCCGATCCCACGAGCCGATGTGTAGCTACTATGGCTCGCGCAGGGGAGCCAACCTTCTGCAGTATAATTGCAGCAGTTGGTCTGGAAGTGGTTAAAAATTATTTTTAGACAAAACATTTTGTTTAGAATAGCGGAAAAATATTGGACACTTAGGGGTTGATTTACTATAACTGCAAAAATCTGATGCAGCTGTGAATGGTAGCTAGTCAGCTTCTATCTTCACTTTGTTCAATTAAAGTGTAACTCTACTTTTGTTGAGAAAAAAACATTCCTCTCTGGGTGATCTATGTGCAGTGCAAGGATTATAACAAACTTTATTGTAGATTCCTACCTTTTGTTATTCTGAAAAAATCCATGTTTGTCTGTGCCTCTGTAGTGAGTGGGTCTAATGGGAGTGGTTTCACAATTAACTGTCAGGTGTGCCGCTGCAGGGCTCTAATGAGGAAACCTGCTGGACCTGCATCCCTTTAGACATGTTCTTATTGAAAGTATCTCTCCAAAAATGATATTTTTGTTGCAAGGGATGCCTGAAATCTGATTTGTATCTTAAGCAGACTTCTGGGGAAAATTGGTAAGCCAATTGCACAAGCAAGAAATTATGTTTCTGAGGAGTGGGCACTCTAACCACTATTATAAAAAAACAATAGAATATGTAAAAATATGTCTAGATTAAAAATCTAAAACATTAACAGCACTTATTGTGAATATCTATAAACATTCAATGATATAATATTACATATATTGCAGTTTTTTTTTTTTAATTCCCATGCTTTGCAAAACCAATATATAGCGTAGGTTACAGCACAAACACCATTATCAGCCAATGTGTTGAATATCAAAAGGTAATGTCCATTCACACCCGTATTCACGGAAAAACAATAATAAATGGAGTCCATGCAATAAAAATCAGATGTTTGTATAGTGCTTCCAATCCAATGTCATTACGCCCTCTGAAGACTTATTGATGAAACGCGTCAGTGCGTGACCACACGACTCACCTGCCGATCACAGTCAAGCGTCATCCCGGGACTCATCGTAGCAGGCGGTTCGTTTGAACTACAGGCGTGGGGGGGTGGGGAATTGATGCAGAGCTGTGTGAGACATGCTGTTCTAAAGATAGTAATCTTGTAAGCATTTCCTGTATGCGTTTTTTTTTTTTAGCATTTTCAAATAAACAATTTTACACTATGGAAAGCATCCTCTTGTATGTTTGCATGTTCGAGCTACCACACTGAGCCGTTCTGGATAAGGACTGCTGTATACCCAGAAGGGAGTCATTCGCTTTCTGTTGGAGAGGATTTTACAGGCTTTACATATACTTACCTTTGGTGAGTAGATTAACAAAGGGGTGCTCACGTGGTGCAGCGGTGACAGTATAGAGGCTGTATATTCATCACATAAGATCTGATTGGATTAGAAGCACTACACAAACGTCTGATTTTTATTGCATGGACTCCATTTATTATTATTTTTCAGTGAATAAGGGTGTGAATGGACATTACCTTTTATGTTGATATTCAACACATTGGCTGATAATGGTGTTTGTGCTGTAATCTATGCTATATATTGGTTTTGCAAAGCATGGGAATGTAAAAAAAAACCTGCAATATATGTAATATTATATCATTAAATGTTTATAGATATTCACAATAAGCACTGTTAATGTTTTAGATTTTTAATCTAGACATATTTTTTAATAGCCATATTGCATTGCATTCTCAGAAAATTACAGCGGCTGCAGATTTTAAAGGAAAGATCATTTTTAATAACATTCAATTACAATATGAATAGTGTTGCAATTATATGTGCTATCTTATTTTTTCTTTATTTGCTATTTGAACGAAAGTGGAGTTACCCTTTAAGCTTTGACAAAAAAACTGGAAGCTGATTGGTTTCTATGCAGATCTGCACAAGATTTTACACTTTAATAAATCAACCCTTTAAGTTTTTATTGCTGTCTGTACCCAGATTAGGTAGATTTACCTCTTTACCTGATTGCAACAAAAAGTGAGGAGAAATCCAAAATTTTAGAGTTGTTCCAGGGTTGTCCCCAGAACAAGAAGTAAGGGGAAATCTTTTTATGGGGACCACTATTCAAGGGACAACTGTCTAAGGCAACATTCAGATGGATGCTGAGACCCATTTGTTTGTGGTTGGAACTGTCAGGTCTTTCACCTGCACTAGTACAACTGTCAAAATCAGGAAGAGTGGCTGTGTTTGTGTATCTGCTGTGTCCACATAGCCTTACACTGCCTACATGAAGCACCAGCCGCATAAACAAATAACCAATTTATGATGTACATATCTTAGCACCCATTTGAGTAAGGCCTAAGAGGAAAATCCATTCACTTTGGGAGATTTTCTTTCATTGTTAGTTGCCTTTGGGACATGAAGTAAAGGAAAATGTCCTAGTTTTATAGCCAGCAAAAAATAACCTGGCAGGAGTTTTAACCATTCCATACTCTAGCCAAATCAAATGAAAAGTTTTGGCCATACATACACTTTAACCACTTGCCGACCGCTGTCAGCATATATACGTTGGCAGAATGGCACGGCTGGCCAAAGTAACATAACCGTCCGTTACTTTGAATTTCCCGGCGTGAGCCCCATGACCGTGCCCACGGGACCCGCAGAGATACCCTTGATCGTGTCATGGAGCTGAATAACGGGGAGATGCCAATGTAAACAGCATCTCCCCGTTCTGCCTAATGACAGGACACTGATTGTCTGCTCCCTTGTCATCGGGAGCAGCGATCAGTGTCATGTCACACACAGCCCATCCCCCAGATAGTTAGAAACACTTCCTAGGACACACTTATCCCCTCCCCGCCCCCTAGTGGTTAACCCCTTCATTGCCAGTGACATTTTTACAGTAATCAATGCAATTTTATAGCATTGATCGCTGTATTAATGCCAGTGGTCCTAAAAATGTGTCAAAAATGTCCGATGTGTCCGCAATAATGTCACAGTCACTATAAAAATCACCACCATTTCTAGTAAAAAAAAAAATTTTTTAATAAAAACGCCATAAAACTATCCCCTATTTTGTAGACGCTATAACTTTTGCACAAACCAATCAATAAACACTTATTGTGATCTTTTTTTAATCAAAAATATGTAGAAGAATACGTATCAGACTAAATAGAGGAAAAAAAATGTTTTTGTATATTTTAGGGGGATATTTATTATAGCAAAAAGTAAAAAAGAATGTGTTTTTTTCAAAATTTTTGCTGTTTCTTTGTTTATTGCGCAAAAAATAATAACCGCAGAGGTGATCAAATACCACCAGAAGAAAGCTCTGTTTGTGGGAAAAAAGGACGTCAATTTTGTTTGGGAGCCACGTCACACACCCGTGCAATTGTCAGTTAAAGTGATGCAGTGCCGAATCGCAAAAAGGACTCTAGTCAGGAAATGGGTAAATGCTTCCGGGGCTGAAGTGGTTAAGAACTTGTTCACACTAGTGTTAAGATCACGCTTCAGAGAGCATTATAACGTGGTTGCAGGGCTGTTGCAGAGAGGTCCCATTCACCTAAACAGGTAGCAAAAGTGTCAAGGGTATCACCGCTGCTGCATCCATGGCATTTATACACCCTTGGCTGTTGCCTTGCATCTGAAGGGGGTAGCAGTTGAGGGAAGGTAAAAGTGTGCATCAACTGCAAGGTTTTAGCACCTCTCCCAATGTCTAGTGTGAACGAGCCCTAACACAGAATCTGGACAGACAACTGATGACTAGCCTAGACTATCAACCAATAAGACACTATCTTTCATTTTACTGCTGTGGCAATACAGATTTAAACATAATAGTTTGATTGGTTGCTATGGTTATCAATAGCAGGGAGGATACCCAATACCACATCAGTAGCAAATTGGTCCAGTATGTACACTGGTAACAAGATGTTTGCCACAAATGTTTGATTTGCTGTACCAGGTGAACCATTTCTATCGGTGAACTGGTAAAGGGTTCTTTTGAAATCCGCATTGCAGGTCTCCTTTTTATCTACTGTTGTATTAAACTCAAGCCTCTCCAGGTTTCTGCAAGTCGACAGGACATAGAGAGGGAGCACATATTATATTTATGACATGTCACTTTGTATCATCATGGAGAGATCCAAATAGTTGCTTCACACCTATTATAAAGGCACCACATCTCAGCTATTGCAAACAAACAATAAAAAAATAAAAAATGGGACTTTCAAGGTGCAATTCAAAACACAAAAATTATAAAAATGTCATTTTATTTTAGAAAACATTGACAAAAAGCATGATTTAAAATTCATCCAATATTACAGTACAATATTAGACAGTGCAGCTGAAAAATGTATTGTTCTCAACATGTTTCACCATGTCCAGTGGCTTCCTCAGGAGAATGATATTTTACAGGCACTAACACATAACAATAGACAAAATATTACAATACAAACAATAGAAATATCAGAAAGCATATGTTATGTTAATATGAATACAAAATAGTCTAGACTGCCAATGATACCACCCCAGCCCAAAGGAGATATTTACCTGTATAAAGATGAATAAAGAAGTTGGATTTAATTTCATCTTTATACAGGTAAATATCTCCTTTGGGCTGGGGTGGTGTCATTGGCAGTCTAGACTTGTGGTGTTATTTTGTATTCATATTAACATAACACATGCTTTCTGATATTTCTATTGTTTGTATTGTAATATTTTGTGTATTGTTATTTGTAGATAGTGCCTGTAAAATATCATTCTCCTGAGTAAGCTATTGGATGTGGTGAAACATGTTGAGAACAATAAATTTTTCAGCCACACTGTCTAATATTGTACTGTAATATTGGATGCATTTGAAATCATGCTTTTTATCAATGTTTTCTAAAATAAAATGATATTTTTATAACTTGTGTGTTTTTGAATTGCATCTTGAAAGTCCCATTTGTTATTTTTTTATTGTTTGTTTGTATCATCATGATTTATATGTCCTTATTTGCAACCGCACAAGTCCCAATCAGGGAATCTACATCAGGATGACACAGGCTGAGTGCTACTAAATTATTACCCCTACTCATAAATTGGCTCAGTGGATGATTGGGGCATTCCCGCTCCTCTATATTGCAGGTAGTAGGGGGCCCTTGCTCTCACATAGAGGGTGGGAAATGGAAATAGACTAGTATGGGACTTAAAAGGTAAGGCATCCTATTCCAAGTTTACTCAATGCTAGCGATCCGTGAAGCAAACAGCGGCTTTGGATTCACCGGGGCTCTGATGGAGTGGATTTGCTCATCACGAGTCAATCATGCAGTTATACTCCGTTATGGAATGTTGCTGTCATTCATTATAGCACATCAGGACAAAAACAGCAGAACATAATGTATAACAAATCCACAGAATAGGGAAGAGGTTAAGAACAGGTGAACTAGAGCGTTACATGGGTGAATGCTCACAGTTTGCTGCATCAGACCTTGAACTGATGGTATTAGTTGAGCATGTTTTTTCTTTTACCAAGTGTATTGAATAGTGTATTTAACTCTATTTTTCTATTATTCCTTTATTCACTTGTCAACCCCTGGGGTAGTGATCAATACGGTGTCCGCTCCAATGTATTGCCCTTCTGTGTGACCTGCCAGCCGTGCTGCAGGGAAGGGCTGAGGCAGGCAGTAACCACTGAATTTCTTATCACACTTTATTTCCTTTACTAAGAGGAATTTGCAAAAAGAACTCAATAAATCATGAGACAGAGAGGGAAGCAACAGAGTTATCACCCAGATCAGCCATCCCCGGTGCTTCTAATTACTGCAACCTGCTCCTATATGTGACTGTCTGGAGGGATGCAAGCAGATATGGCAAAGGGCTTCAAGAGCTATATGTCTAATGCCAAGGAAATGTTAAAAGGTACACTTCAGACAGATCTAAAAATGAAGCCCTCTTAATTAAAGGCTTCTGTTATCCAGCCAGGCATAAGTGCAGCACACCAGGCCACCTTTCTGCTTAAAGCTCAATTGAAGTCACAGAAGGTGATATTTAGTGAGACAAACGTTATGCTAACAGCATCTATTCATGGTCTTACCTGCACTTTCCTATTATAGAAGTTGTTTAGTGCGTATATACAGTGCTGTGAAAAAGTATTTGCCCCTTCCTGATTTTGTGTTTTTTTGCATATTTGTCACACATACTGTAAAAGATTCAGATCAAACAAAGGTTAATATTACACAAAGATAACCTTGAGTAAATATAAAATGCAGTTTTTAACCACTTCAGCCCCAGAAGATTTTACCCCCTTCCTGACCAGAGCACTTTTTGCGATTCGGCATTGCGCCGATTTAACTGACAATTGCGTGGTCGCGAGACGATGCACCCAAACAAAATTTACGTGCTTTTTTGTCCCACAAATAGAGCTTTCGTTGTTGGTATTTGATCACCTCTGCGGTTCTTATTTTTTGCGCTATAAACAAAAAAAAAAAAACAATAAAAAAAAAAAAACATTCTTTTTTACTTTCGCTATAATAAATATCTCCCAAAAATATATATATTTTTTTCCCTCAGTTTAGGCCGATATGTATTCTTCTACATATTTTTAGTAAAAAAAATAAATGAAAAAAAAGCAATAAACGACATTGACATTGACATTGGCAGTGAAGGGGTTAACCAGTAGGGGTTAAGTGTAGCCTAGGGAGGGATTCTAACTGTGGGGGGGGTGGGCTTCAAGTCACATGACAGCGATCACTGCTCCCGATGACAGAGAGCAGTGATCTCTGTCATGACACAAGCCAGAACAGGGAAATGCCTTGTTTACATAGGCACTTACCCGTTCTGAGGCTCTGTGACACGATCACCGGGAGACAGGCGGACATCAAGTCTGCCGGTCCCGCGGGCACGGTCACACTGTACGCATGCCTGTCCACCTCTTAAAGGGGATGTACAGGTACACCCATTTGCCAACCGCTGCCATTGTGCCGACGTATATCGGCGTGCAGCTAACTGTGGTGGGGGTGGGCTTCAAGTCACATGACAGTGATCACTGCTCCCGATGACCGAGAGCAGTGATCTTTGTCAGGACACAAGCCAGAACAGGGAAATGCCTTGTTTACATAGGCACTTCCCCCTTCTGAGGCTCTGTGACACGATCGCCGGGAGGCAGGCGGACATCAAGTCTGCTGGTCCTGTGGGCACGGTCACACTGTATGCGTGCCTGTCCACCTCTTAAAGGGGATGTACAGGTACACCCATTTGCCAACCGCTGCCATTGTGCCGACGTATATCGGCGTGCAGCGGTCGACAAGTGGTTAAATGATCATTTATTAAGAGAAAAAAGCATCTAAACCTGCCTGGCCATATGTGAAAAAGTAATTACCCCCTCTTTGTTAAATCATGAATAAACTTTGATTTACCAAATTTTTGGGAAAACTGTGTTAAATTTTACTTGCCGCACCCAGGTCTGATTACTGCCAGACCTGTTGAATCAAGAAATCACTTGACTAGAAGCTATCTGACAAAGTGAAGAACACTAAAAGATCTCAAAAAGCAACACATCATGCCTCGACCTAAAAAAATTCAAAGTCTAGCAAGGGTTACAAAGCCATTTCTAAGGCTTTGGGACTCCAGCCAGTCACAGTGTGAGCCATTATCCACAAATGGAGAAAACTTAGAATAGTGGTGAACCTTCCCAGGAGAGGCTGGCCAACCAAAATTACTCCAAGAGCACAACGAGGACTCATCCAGGAGGTCATAAAAGAATCCAAAACAACATCTAAAGCAGTGGTCATCAACTCTGTCCTCAGGGCCCACTAACAGGCCAGGTTTGCAAGATAACTGAAATACATCACAGGTGATCTCATTTGATGCTCAGTGATTGCAGTATTCTAGTCTGCATCTCCCCAAGGTGATACATAAAACCTGGCCTGTTAGTGGGCCCTGAGGACAGGGTTGATGACCACTGATCTAAAGAACTGCAGGCCTCACTTACCTCAATTAAGGTCAATGTTCATGCTTTAACAATAATAATGAGACTGGGTAAAAATTACATCTAAAAAATGGGAGAGTCCCAAGGCCAAAGCCACTTCTGGCCAAAAATAACAAAAAGAGGGTTATTTACGAAAGGTAAATCCACTTTGCACTGCAAGTGCACTTGGAAGTGCAATAGATCTAAATCTAATCCTGCGTACACACAGTCAAACAATCCGGTGGAAAAGTCCGGCAAACTCAAGTCCGCCAAACAATCCCCCCGTGTGTAGCCTCCGGCATACTTTTTTGACCCGACAGTACGGCGGACTTAGAATTTCGGTTTGCACAACAATCTGCCCGCCGTACTCGCATTTCGGCAGATAATCCGGCCGTGTGTGTGCCAGTCCGCCGTACTTTTGAAATGAGCGGACTTTTCCCGCCCGGAGAAAAGTCCGCTCATTTCGAGCGGGTCTCCAGGTAGGCAGGGCCCGCGAAGGAGACGTCGCTGGCCCCGCCGCCTGGTATGGACTTAAAGGGGAACCCCCAACGCCGAAAAAAATCGGCGTGGGGGTCCCCCCCAAGTCCACAACAGACCCTTGTCCGAGCACGCTACCCGGCCGGCCAGGAAAGGGGGGCGAGCGAGCGCCCCCCCCTCCTGAGCCGTACCAGGCCGCGTGCCCTCAACATGGGGGGTGCCTTGGGGAAGGGGGGGCTGCGCGGCCCCCCCACCCCAAAGCACCTTGTCCCCATGTTGATGAGGACAAGGGCCTCTTCCCGACAACCCTGGCCGTTGGTTGTCGGGGTCTGCGGGCGGGGGCTTATCGGAATCCGGGAGCCCCCTTTAATAAGGGGGCCCTTGGATACCGGCCCCCCACCCTATGTGAATGAGTATGGGGTACAATGTACCCCTACCCATTCACCTGTAAAATAAAAGTACGAAAAAAAACACAACACACGAGATAAAATACTTTATTGCACAGCTCCGGGGGTCTTCCGTCTTCGGGGGTCTTCTCGCCGGACTCCTCCGCTATCTTCTTGTAGCTCTTTTGCTAGCGGAGGAGTCCGGCTTTCTTTCTCGCCGCCGGCCTCTTCTCCCGACTTCGGGGGTCTTGTCCCCCTCTTCGGTTATTCTGCCGGGCCACCGCGCCTTCTTATAGCTCTTTTACAGGCGGTGGCCCGGTCTTCTGTCGCCGCTGCCGCCTTCCGTTCATTTGAAATGAGCGGACTTTCCTCCGCGTGTGTGGGCGAGTCCGTTCATTTCTAAAGTACGGCGGACTTAGTACGGCGGCCTTAGTACGCTGTATTAGTCCGCTGAAAAAGTGGCGTGTGTGGACAAGTAGCCCGTTCGAAAATTCCGACGGACAGTTTGGCAGACGTCCGCCAGACTAAGTACGTCGGACAGACGGCTACGTGTGTACGCGGCTTAAGTGGTAGAACTGAAATGAGTGGAAGCTCTGCTGATTTTATCATACAATCATGTGGAAGCTAAAATGCTGTTTTTTTATTTAACCTTGCATGTCCCTCTCTCGGATCTACAGTTACTTTACTTCCAAGTGCACTTTCAGTGCACTTTCAAGTGCACTTGTGGTTCAAAGTGGATATGCCTTTGGTAAATAAACCCCAAAGGCTCGTCAGACATTGGCCACAAAACATCTTGATTTATCCCTAAGACTTTTGGGCAAATATTCTGTGGACTGATGAGACAAAATTAGAAATTTTTGGAAAGTTTGTATATCGATACATCTGGCGAAAAACTAACACAGTATTTCATTAAAAAAAAAAATCATACTTACAGTCACACAAGGAAGTGGTTGTGTGATGGGCTGGAGCTGCTCTGCAGCTTCAGGACCTGGGCAGCTTGCCATAACTGATGGAACCATACATTCTGCGCTCCAGCATAAAATCCTGAAGGACCATGTCCGGCCATCAGTTCCTGACCTCAAGCTCAACCACACTTGGGTTATGCAGCAGGACAATGATCCCAAATGTACCAGCAAGCCTACCTTTGAATGGCTGAAAAAACAAAACAAAATTAAGGTTATGGAGTGGCTTGGTCAAAGTCTGTACTTCAATCATATTCAGATGCTGTGACCTTAAACAGGCCATTCATGCTAGAAAACCCTCCAATGTGGCTGAATTAAAACAATTCTGCAAACAAGAGTGCACCAAAATTCCTCCACAGCAATGTGAAATACTCATTGCCAGTTTTTGCAAACGCTTCATTGCAGTTGTTGCCGCCAAGGGTGTCACAACCAGTTATTAGGTTTAGGGGGCAATTACCTTTTCACATAAAGCCAGGCATGTTTGGACAGATTTTTCCCTTAATAAATGAAATCATCATTTAAACTGCATTTTTTATTTACTCAGGTTATCTTTGTGTAATATTAACATTTGTTTGATGATCTGAATCATTTATGTGTGACAAATATGCAAAAGAATACAAAATCAGGAACAGGCAAATACTTAGATACACACACAGTATCTCACAAAAGGGAGTACACCCTTCACATTTTTGGAATTTTTTTTTATCATTCCATGTGACAACACTGAAGAAATTACACTTTGCTTGTATAACAGTGTAAATTTGCTGTCCCCTTAAAATAACTTCACACAACCATTAATGTCTAAACCGCTGGCAACAAAAGTGAGTACACCCCTAAGTGAAAATTGGGCCCAATTAGCCATTTTCCCTTCCAGGTATCATGTGACTCGTTAGTGTTACGAAGTCTCAGGTGTGAATGGATAGCAGGTGTGTAAAATTTGGTGTTATCGCTCTAACTCTCTCATACCAGTCACTGGAAGTTCAACATGGCACCTCATGGCAAAGAACTCTCTGAGGATCTGAAAAAAAAAGAGTGGTTGCTCTACATAAAGATGGCCTAGGCTATAAGAAGATTGCCAAGACCCTGAAACTGAGCTGCAGCACGGTGGCCAAGACCATATAGTGCTTTAACAGGACAGGTTCCACTCAGAACAGGCCTCGCCATGGTCGACCAAAGAAGTTCACATGCTCAGCATCATATCCAGCGGTTGTCTTTGGGAAATAGACATATGAGTGCTGCCAGCATTGTCAGTGTCAGTGTTTAGACCATATGCTGTACACTGCATCAAACTGGTCTGCGTGGCTGTCGTCCCAGAATAAGCCTCTTCTAACGATGATGCACAAGAAAGCCCGCAAACAGTTTTCGGAAGACAAGCAGACTAACGGCATGGATTACTGGAACCATGTCCTGTGGTCTTATGAGACCAAGATAACCTTATTTGGCTCAGATGGTGTCAAGCGTGTGTGGCAGCAACCAGGTGAGGAGTGTAAAGACAAGTGCCTACATTCAAGCATTGTGGTAATGGGAGTGTGATGGTCAGGGGCACTGGGGAGCTACAGTTCGTTGAGGGAACCATGAATGCCAACTTGTACTGTGACATACTGAAGCAGAGCATGATCCCCTCTTTTTAGAGACTGGCCCGCAGGGCAGTATTACAGCATGATAATGACCCAAAACACACCTCCAAGATGACCACTGCCTTGCTAAAGAAGCTGAGGGTAAAGGTAATGGACTGGCCAAGCATGTCTCCAGACCTAAACCCCATTAGGCATCTGTGGGGCATCCTCAAAGGTAGTTGGAGGAGTGTAAGGTCTCTAACATTCACCATCTCTGTGATGTCATCATGGAGGAGTAAAAGAGGACTCCAGTGGCAACCTGTGAAGCTCTTTTGACCTCCCCAAGAGGGTTAAAGGGGTTTTAAACCTTGTGTTTTTTCACCTTAATGCAAGCTATGCATTAAGCTGAAAAAACACCTGGCAGTGACTGGCCCCCTAGTAGCCCCCCATTTTACTTACCTGAGCCCTGAATTCCTGACGGCTGAGGCATGGGTCCTGGCTCTTGATTGGATAGATTGATAGCAGCACACCCATTGTCTCCCACTGCTGTCAATGAAATCTGATAACGCGAGCACCGGGGGGCGGGAGCGGGGCCGAGTCAGGCATTCGTGTCTATGGACACAAATACTGGACCCGGGAGTGAGGCTATAGGTATTGCAAGGTAACCCCCCCCCCCGGGAGAGCGCTTCTCTTAGGGGGTTATCTGATGCGGGGAGAAGCCGCAAGGGCCACTAGTGGACCCCAGAAGACAAAGTTTGGGGCCACTCTGTGCAAAACGAGCTGCACAGTGGAGGTAAGTACAGTAGATGCCGCCGATATTGTGTTTGCAGCGTGATGAGATTATGCTGAAAATGACCGCTGCGAGCTGGGGCAACTCTGTGCAAAACGAGCTGCACAGTGGAGGTAAGTACAGTAGGTGCCGCTGATATCGTGTTTGCAGCGTGATGTGATCATGCTAGAAATCACCGCTGCTTCTCGTGCTCGCCGGCCCCACGAGATGCTGCTCATCCATAAGAATGTATTGGGGGAGGTGAGGGGGAGGAGCGACATAGCTCGATGCTAGCTCCCGGGACCGGGCTCGTGGGTGTCAATCTCGCCGCTAACAGCGGCGAGATTGACACAATATCGGTATTGTATGATATGTTTGTTATTTAAAAAAAAACACGAGCCTTTACAATCACTTTAAGGCAGTGCTGGAAAATAATGGTGTTCACACAAAATATTGACATTTTGGGCCCAATTTGGACATTTTCACTTAGGAGTTTACTCACTTTTGTTGCCAGCAGTTTAGACATGGCTGTATAAAGTGATTGGATATCTAGAATTGGCGCCATATGAATGAGGAATATGCAAATGAAGCTGCCCCTTGAAGGTGAAGAGGTCACAAAAAAGTTGTAAAAATATATAAAAGGTGGCGCTCAGCTAAGCACGGGAACACTATCACTAAGGGATAACACAATGGCTGTGTATTGAGCTATTTTGAGGGGACAGCAAATTTACACTGTTATACAAGCCTACCTCACATTTTCTTTTCTCAACATACTATTTTCAAAGGACATCACATTCACCTATGCAGACATGGTTGCTATACGGTGGGCTTGTAGACAGTGCAATCGTTAGCATTCCAAACATACGTCATGTACTACAGAACGCAACATTCCTACTTAGGCCATACCAGACTTCAGGTTCTTGCCCCATGTACGCCCTGGGGCTCTGGTTTCACAGGTTTGTGTTTGACACAGACAGGGCACCCAAGCTATTGGTTACCTGGCCAGTCACCTCCTGGCTCATCTCAGTTGCCCCGCACTCTTTGGAGTTTTTTCAATTTCCAATCAACAGCATTCATTGCCCAGAACGCAATCCGCTTCTTCACTGCGCCTGTGGTTCCTTTTTCTGTCCTTCAAGTTCCTTCCTTACCTGTTCTTCTTTCGTTATTATCTTTTTGACTCTTAAAACATACTTCCATCCCTCTCTCACCCTCCGTGAGTTCAGAGCATGGCTGCGCTCACACCCTGAGGAGATGGATCATCCCTAAACTTGCTGGGGAACTGCTGTGTAGAAGACCTCACCACAGTCGGTGGGTCAATTCCACTCACCCTCCACAGCCTGATTTGAATCCCGGTGGTATCTGCGACACAGCGATTTGAATCCTTGCCATGATTCGACACATCCTGTCTTACACATACACCACAAGCTTCCACAGCTCAGCCTCCCCCTTGAGGCACCTGCCACAAGCACCCAGTCCTATCTCGTACCACTCATTTGTACGTTCGCACTCATTTGCAACTCATACAATGCTTCGGTTCACAGTCCTGACACAAGTTCTGTACTCATTTTACAAACATATGATCATGACAAACAACTAGCATGGTCTAAGGTCCGCCCCCCCCCCCCAACACTCATTCTGATTTCTTTGCTTTCTTATTTTCTGCCTCTCTCAGGAGGTTCCCTTTTGCAACATGTTATTGCAACTCGTTTTCCAGTGGCACACTTTCACAACCACTCATTCGCATGTCTGTCTTTCCTCTCTTAGGTCAGTTGAGTGCCAGTGAACTGGTGTTCCAATTTGGATTCCAGATCTTCCCTGGCCCTCCCCTCCACCTCTAGAGCTGTCCTTGCCTGACCCCACTCATCATTTTCAGGTGGATAAGTTGGAGCGGCCTGTCCAGTCACGGGGGATAGTACAGATCTGCAACAATTAAAACTAAGCTACCTGTATGTACAACCAGGGCGGTCTGCTCCACATCTGCATCATCTGCCACAGAGCAAATCGCAAGGCCACATGCACCCTCAAATACCCCAATGCTTCATGACTAAACTGAGTGGATGTACAGTGGTTGGGGTTCAACCTCTCCTCTCACCCATCTCCCTCACTTGCACTCTTCCTGGTGTGTGGATTCACCTTCGGGTTCCACTCCAGGCTCATCACCCTGCATCATACCACCCACGAGTGCAGGAATCTTCCCTCAGCTTCCACCAACGAGCAAACCATAGACACTCTGCTACAGACAGAACCAGACTGGGGGTTCATCATCGGCCCTATTTCTGTGTCACCATTCAGCACCTGGAGAGAGTCAGCTCTATCAGGCTTGTTAAGGTCAAATCTTCCAATAAATTTTGCTTGGTTCACGATTTGTCCACACCTCATTCTTCCTACATTCCTAGGTTAAATTAATTTCCATCTGAAGACCTCTCCCTTAAGTATGCATACATTTACCTAGCCATACAGGCCATCATTATTAGGCACAGACGCATGGCTGTCCAAGGCGGATATTTCGGATGCCTTCAAACTATCACCCATCGAGTCGTCCTTGTGGCAGTGACATGGCATCTCACTCTTGACACCCGCTTCATCCAGGCCAGCCTATCTCCCGACATGCTTTCTCCACTTTCACAAGGTTGTACCAAGAGACAGCTACAGTCCCTGTTAAGGATGCTTAATTTTGCTATGAGGATGGTCCCTCAGGGGAGTTCCTTTCATTTCACACCTCCAGGTTTTTTTCTCCCAGGCACAGGACCCTGATCAAGTCGCTGATCTGGAAACATGGGAAGAGTTCCTTGAAAACTGGAACGGCATGCCCAGGTTTATCCCAATAGCATTGGCTTCGTCATCTCATGTAGTCACAGAAGCAGCAGCCGCCACAATATTTGACCCTCAATGGTTCACAGGTTCATGGCCACAAAAGATTTTCCTGGTCCCTGGGTTTAGCCAGTCATCCTCCCTATTTGAGCTCTACCCCATTGTTCCCGTAGCTCATGTCTGCGGCCAGACCTTGATAGGGCAGATGTGATCTTCTCCACAGACAATCTAGCCACGGCCAAAATTGGCAACAAAGGCATGTCCAAGTCCCTGGCCATCATGTCCTTCCTATGCAGGCTTGTGCAGATATCCCTTCAGTACAAATTCAATGTGCACTGTACCTACATTCCTGGCAATGCAACCATTCAGTGGACGTGCTGTCCTGCCTTGACCTCCTGTTGTTTCCTGCAGAAACCCGGAGCCGACCTGACCACTTCTCCTATCCCACTTTGGTCGCAGGAGACTATGGACTGAAGGACCACCTTCGCAACACAACCCATTAATAAACTGTTTACGGTCTCGCAACACACTGAAGGCTTACCACACTGCCTGGTACACCTACTGCAGGTTTCTAGTCTCATGCCCTGAGTCAGGGACAGGCAATATCAAGCACATCCTGGCCTTAATGTCATATTGTCACATGCAGCTGACTTTGTCCAACAACACCATCAGGCTGTCCTTGGCTGGCATTTAACATTTCCTGTCTTTACAGGACCCCTGAAAAGCCTTCCTTTTTAACAGCCCATGCTATCAAAGCCATCCTACGTGGCATCCAGAAACTTCAGCCAATAGCCAGTAATGAGCACTTACCAAGCTCAAATGCCCCGTTACGGGACATATTGGCTATTCTATCGCACTCCCCCTTCAGCTTACTGCCCAGCTTGGTCACCCAAGTAGCTATCTACCTGGCTTTCTATGGTTTCTTGTGGCTAGGGGAGTTTACCTACAGTTGCCCTGGTTGGCAGCAGGTGCCTCCTGCCCCGCCACCAAGACCATTTTCATTTTTACACCTAGCAGTGTCCAAGACTCAGCAGTCCGGCAACGGGGTTGACATCAAGATCCTTCAGACCCACAATGATTGGTGCTGAGTAGTGGTCTTCAACCAGTTGTTGACTCATTGGCCTAGCCAGTCTAGCGCCAGTCCATAGTTGCCTTTTCTTGCTAGTCCCTTGAGTGCTAGCCAGCCCATTAGACATGTTCGTATCCTGCTGGTTAACCTAGGACTCGACCCCAGCTGTTTTTTTAGGCCTCCTTTCCTATGACTCAGCTGTCAACTACCTAAAATATTTATATTATTTTCTTTAAAACAGAAATTAACAAAATAATAAATCATAACTCAAAAGATTAATTTTTTCACCTGAAACATTCAATCATGTATAGGAGAATTTTTAAAAATAGTGATTGTTCATGGATAGATATTTGATAAAAATACATTTCACTTTAATACATTTAGTCCAGTTTTTATTTATCTGACTTCACTTTGCTTCAACATTAAATATATCAGGCCCAGAGAGTTCTGTCTGGATATACCAGCCTTGGTGCTATATTTCACTGGGTATATGGCTCAAACAAAAACTAGCATCTCTCTGCTATATAATAACATTAGAGGCACAGAAAGGGAGAACACTTCTTTGTCAGTTCATAAAAGGACTCTGAAGTAGATGTTAAATTTTCCATTTTCATGAAAAATCCTTTAAAATGTATAGGAGCTCGAAAAATGATGAATACACACAATATGCTGAGCACAAGTATCAGTCCTAACATAATAGGAAACCTTGTTCCCATTCAAATTCTGCAAAGAAACAGACTCTTACCTTTACAAATGTAAATTCATTAATCACATATGTCGCATTTTTATCATGCATACAGAAAACAGCTGGCATTTTGGTGATGTATAGACTTATGGTTTGGGATTTAGTCTGACATTCTACATACAGGACCGGCTGCATCATATATCACAAGGTATGCAGTATCATAAAAACACAAACAGACAGGCCAATCTATATCTGTGTTAATACTGCTGTATATTCATGAGGCTCAGCATAGTCACACTTGACTGCACAGCACGAAAGCGGAGAGAAGGTTGCTGTACCACACACACGTCAAATGCATGCAAACAGCTTATGGTTTAGAGACAGCAAAGGATGCATATAGGTCACGTATCAGTATTCTGTTACAAACTTTTACTATTCATATGTGTCATCAATTATGACTTAACATGTCATTGTACAGGCTCTCTCATGGAGCTTCCTAGTTGAGATAAGAGGCAAGTGGCTGTCCGAGGGGACTATTATCACTTTCACACCTGTTTCTCCAATCCTGCCCCAGAATTTTATGGCTGAGATTTCTGTTAACAGAGAGACTTATATGAATTGTCATATGACACTTGATTCATACAAATACCTGTGTACATTTCCCCTTGCGAAATCAAGTAGTGGCATAAGGACTGTGATTATATGCCTGCTGATATATGCATTCAACATACTAAACAAGGTAACCTAATCTCACAATTGGCTCAGAAGCAAAATGCACTTGGGGGAAGTGGTAGGTCAGGTATAGAGATCCCACTGGCTAGGTAAATTGATTAGCACAGGAAGAGGTTCCTGTTGAGTAGGGTCAGAACATGGACTACAACTGCAGAGAGGAAACACCACAGTATCCAGAATGGCCAGGTGGGCCTTTGCATAGCAGCCTAACAGTGCCATCTAGTCTACTGTAAACCACCACTCCTTCAGCGGAGGCTGCCCTCTGGTACTACAGGCCCCAAGCCTGGTAATACATTGAATTCACCAATCACTGCATTGCCTTATATCAGTACCTACAAGAACTGTCATCATCAATGACTATTACCTATACATGCAATATACCAGATAATCAAGGTCTGTGTGTGGTCTCTCCCTGACTGGTAGACATGTGCGATTTGTTACGTACGAATCTCAAATTCGTACAAATTTCTCTAAATTCGTACGTTCGGGAGCATCCGAAAAAAGAATTGCTATGCGTCCGAATTTTGTACGAAATACGAACTTTTGTTTACGAATCCCCAGGAGGAAGTCAGCACAGCACAGGGATGGTGGGAGCCCCTCATCTAACGAAAATTCGTATTTCGGATAGGAAATTCTTCAACGGAATTTCGCATTTCGGATAAAAACCAAACTTCCATCAGCATCGACTGTCATATTGAGGTATATTTTTTTCCTTTAAATTCATCATAACAAACGTTCGTACAAGTTAACGAACCTAACGACAATTCGTATTTCGTACGAATTGAAATTGAATTTCGGACACGAAATACAAAGTACGAATGTCAGAGAACTCACCATGCGAAGATCCGTCCCCGTGTAACAGCAGCTCACTTTCGACCCAAGGATCATGCGCGGTGTCCCTGTCGGAGGCGTGCGAGTTCCGGTACGAACGGACGCACGCCAATACGAACACGTGGACGCACTCGCGCCAACCGAACGTGTGTACGTAATTACGCACGCACGGCCACGTCCACCAATCCGGGCACATCTCACCCTATATAAACAGGATCCTGACGTGATACCAGTGCTGGATCGTCTTCAGCTACTCCTGAGACACCCTGACCATTGTTTCTGTGCTCTTGTTCCTGTGACCTTTGTGAGGGGGTTCGCTCGGTAGCGGGTGTGTGTGACCCCCTGGATGGGTTCACAACACAAAGTCAGGCACAGCAGACAGCGTTGTAGGTGCAAAAAACAAAAGATCCGGTTTATTTAGGCTACATGCAGTGATACATATAACAGCCAAACAAAATAAAACAAGAAAATAAATCCTGGTCAGCTTGACCTCTAACTACACACGTAGACTCCCTGTCTAACAACTGGGTGCAGCCTTGTGCTGCCCCAGTCCCTGTCCCTATTGTAGGGGTTTGCCACACAAGCGTTAACTCACCGCACAGAACAGATCTCAGACTCCCCAGTCTATACACACAAAACTGGTTCCAGGATGGAGCATCTCCCTATGCATGCTGGGGTTTTTTGTAGAGGTCTTAATGAGCCCACTTACTACAGCTGGGCTCATTAACTCTTCCCCTCTAATTGTAAAAGTCTGCATAAAGCCTGAATCTAGGACACACATATTTCCCATCCTGAATACAACCAGGTGATTTTACCTGCATGCTGCCACATACCCCCCCCTCTTGTTTCAACCTTGGGGTTGTAACACAAGCAGCCAGACACGCATGTATCCGAGACAAAGCATCCACATTCCCCATTTTAACACCAGGGCGATGCTTAACTGTAAAGTTAAATTCCTGTAGGGCCAGGAACCACCTATTTACCCTTCTATTGGTCTCCTTGTTTTGAGCCATCCACTTTAAAGGAGCGTGATCAGTCACCAGGTCAAAGTGCCTACCTAGCAGATAGTACCGAAGGGAATCTAGAGCCCACTTCACTGCTAAACATTCCTTCTCAATCGTGGAGTAATTTACCTCATGGGACTTTAACTTCCTGCTGAGGTAAATGACTGGGTGCTCTTCCCCGTTCCAGACCTGGGATAACACTGCTCCTAACCCAACGTCTGATGCATCAGTTTGTACAACAAAGTCCTTAGAGAAGTCTGGTGAGTACAACACTGGCTGGCTACATAAGGCTGTTTTTAAGGACTGAAATGCTTCCTCAGCCTCTGGGGACCATTTAACCATAACCGACTCTTTCCCTTTTGTCAGGTTGGTGAGGGGCACAGCCTGAGAAGCAAAATGGGGAATGAATCGTCGATAATAGCCAGCGATTCCCAGAAAGGCTCGTACCTGTTTCTTGCTGTTGGGACGTGGCCAACTCTGTATGGCCTCGACTTTATTGACTTGGGGTTTTATCACCCCCCTCCCAATAGTGTACCCAAGATATTTGGCCTCCTCCTGTCCAATGGTACACTTCTTTGGATTGGCCGTAAACCCAGCTTCCCGGATAGAGTCTAGGACTGCTTGTACTTTTGGCAAATGTGAGACCCAGTCTGTGCTATGGATAATCACATCATCCAGGTAAGCTGCAGCATATTTATGATGGGGCCTCAGAATCTTATCCATTTTCCGCTGGAATGTTGCCGGTGCATTCTGTAACCCAAACGGCATTCTCTTATATTGGAATGCCCCATCTGGGGTTACAAACGCAGTTTTCTCCTTGGCCGACTCGGCCAGGGGAATTTGCCAATACCCTTTGGTGAGATCAAGAGTTGTCATATATCGGGCTGTTCCCAGCCGGTCAACCAACTCATCTATACGTGGCATGGGGTAGGTGTCAAATTTTGTAACTTTATTTAATTGTCTAAAATCGTTACAAAACCGCCAGCTCCCATCAGGTTTGGGCACTAGTACAATAGGACTGGACCAGTCACTCTGGGACTCCTCTATCACACCCAATTTCAGCATCCTTTGAACCTCCCCACGTATTGCCTCCCGTCGGGCCTCTGGTATTCTATAAGGTTTTAGTTTTACCCTTTCTCCTGGCGGGGTGATAATGTCATGCTCTACGCCAGATGTTTGTCCCGGAAGCTCAGAGAAAATCTCTTTGTTACGAAGTACAAACTCTTTAACCTCCTGTTGTTGGGGTTTCGATAAGGTGTCTGCTATTCCAACCTCAGGAACTAAGCAATCAGGCTGTACTTTGACAAAGTCTCTGCGACTAGGGATTCCCTATCCCTCCAGGCTTTCAGCAGATTGACGTGATAGATCTGCTCCGGCTTTCGCCTTCCTGGCTGTCTAACCCTGTAGTTCACCTCACTAATTTTTTCAATTACTTCATATGGACCTTGCCATTTGGCCAGAAATTTGCTTTCAACCGTAGGGACTAGCACCAAGACCCTATCCCCCGGAGAAAAAGTATGTGTCTTGGCCCCACGGTTGTACACTCTCTGCTGTGCTAACTGCGCTTGGGTTAAATGTTCCTTTACAATTGGCATTACCTGTGCAATTCTATCTTGCATCAGGGCGACATGCTCAATCACACTCCTGTGAGGAGAACTCTCATTTTCCCAAGTTTCCTTGGCGATATCCAGCAGCCCTCTTGGGTGTCTCCCATAGAGCAACTCGAAGGGTGAGAAACCCGTAGAGGATTGGGGTACCTCCCTAATGGCAAACATCAGATAGGGTATTAGACAATCCCAATTCTTTCCATCTCTATCCACCACCTTCTTTAACATTTGTTTTAGGGTTTTGTTGAATCTTTCAACCAACCCATCTGTTTGGGGGTGATACACAGATGTACGCAATTGCTTCACTTTGTACAACTTGCATAATTCTTTCATAACCCGGGACATAAAGGGTGTACCTTGGTCCGTAAGCAGTTCCTTACAAATACCCACGCGGCTAAAAACAAGGGATAGCTCTTTGGCTATGGTTTTGGCCGAGGTATTTCGGAGAGGAATTGCTTCCGGATAACTGGTGGCATAGTCCAATATAACCAAAATGTACTGATGCCCCCTAGCAGACTTCATTATCGGACCTACAAAATCCATTGCGATCCTCTCAAAGGGGACCTCAATGATAGGAAGAGGTACCAGCGGGTTACGGAAATGTGGCATAGGTGCCGACTTCTGACACACAGGGCAGGAGGAACAATACTTTTCTATTTCCTTCATGACCCCAGGCCAATAGAATCTCTGCAATACCCTCTCTCTGGTTTTCTCTGTCCCCAGATGACCTCCCAGAATGTGTCCATGAGCCAATTCTAACACCAACTTCCTGTAAGGTTTGGGCACTACAA
Source organism: Lithobates pipiens (assembly GCF_037356315.1). NCBI lineage: Eukaryota > Metazoa > Chordata > Amphibia > Anura > Ranidae > Lithobates > Lithobates pipiens. The sequence continues at coordinate 293,268,176 of NW_027507784.1, read as the reverse complement.
GTTGCTCAATGGTTTCTTCTGCCCTTTGAGCCACTCGATATAGCAGGTCCCTTTCCATAGTGAAGTAAGGATAAGGGCAAGTCTTATCTGGGTTCACTAACTCGCCATCTATTTTCACCACATTTTCCCGTGCCTTTATTAGGGTGGGGTCTTTTAACTGTTCTGTGGCAAAATTTTCCCTGTGAACCTCAAGATCCGAAAACTCCACAGACGGCATGTTTTCATCTGAGGATGTTGGCTCCTCCCCAGTTTCTCGAGTTTCCCCCGCCAATACCGACAAGGGAAATTCAGGAGAGTCCTCACCACTCCCAGAGGAATTCTGGTCATCTTCCTGGTTTATAGGGGCACCAATGGGGGCCTCAGGACAATCCCAGAGTTCCCAGAATTTTGGAAAATCCCTTCCCACAATAGCATCATGTGGTAACTGAGACACTAACCCCACCTGATGAGAGAGGTTACCTTTGGGGGTCTCAAAAAACACTGAAGTTACAGGATACTCTCGGGTGTCCCCATGCACACAAATAACAGCCACCCTGTTCTTCCCAGAGACCTCTGTATTAACTAATTCAGCTTTTATCAATGTTACCAGGCTACCTGAATCTAGCAACACATCAACATGTCTACCAATAATACACATTTTACATAAATGCTTCTCAGGTCCCCGAATGGCAGTGCATGCAACTGTCGCAAACAGCGACTGACGTCTCTCCCTTATAAAGTCACATTGCATAGGCTCATCCACAACTGGGCAATTGGCTGCAATATGTCCCTCTTGCCGGCAGCGGTAGCAAATGATTTTTTTCGCTGCCTCTTGCAGCATGGGCTTCCTGGGCTGCTCCCGCCAGACCTTAGGTAGAACTCCCACCCTCTCACTCTCTCCGCCCTCACCCCTTGGAGTCATCTTACCCGCCACTGGGGATGATCTGGTCTTAGGGGGGAAAGTCCGTGAGTCCCTGGAAGAGGTGGTCAGGTTCTCTGTAGCCAAGTACCTCTCAACCAGATCCACAAGTTTATCTGCATTTTCTGGGTCTCCATGGCTTACCCATTTTTGGATGGCAGTAGGAAGAGCTCTCAGGAAACGATCCATAACCACACGTTCCACAATGTTTGGTGTGGTCAAAATCTCTGGCTGCAGCCACTTCCTGCTCAGGTGAATGAGATCATACATTTGAGATGTGGGAGGTTTTCCAACCTGAAAAGTCCAGTTATGCACACGCTGAGCCCGGACTGCCAGGGTGACACCCAGCCGTGCCAATATTTCTGCTTTTAGCACCACATAGTCTTTTGCTTGGTCAGGCTCTAGGTCATAATAAGCTTTCTGCGATTCCCCAGTTAACAGAGGGGCCACCAGTCCAGCCCATTGCTCCTTAGGCCACTTTTCCCTTTCAGCAGTCCTTTCAAATGTGGTCAAAAACACCTCCGGATCATCCTCTCCAGTCATTTTTGTCAGTAAACGGCTCACACCAAAGGTTGCGGTATTATTGTACCCACTTGCTTCATTGGTCTGCGGACTTGCTGTATCAATGTCTCTATTTTCTGTTGAAAATTCTGCTCTTGCTTCTGCAACAGGTCTATGAAGCGGGTTTCAGATCGCTGCTGGGCTTGTTGCTGAGCTTCCAAACTCTGCTGCAAAGTTGCATTTGTCTGCTGCTGATTTGCATTTGCCTGCTGCTGGGCTTCCAAACTCTGCTGCTGATTTGCATTTGCCTGCTGCTGGGCTTGTTGTTGAGCTGCAAGGCTCTTTTGTAAAGCTGCATTTGTTTGCTGCTGGTTTGCATTTGCTAGAGCCAGCTGTCTCAGTATCTCCTCCATGCTGGCCTTAACAACAAAAAAAAAAAAAAAGAAAAAAAAAAAAAACTGCCAAAATTCTCCACCAACTGTGAGGGGGTTCGCTCGGTAGCGGGTGTGTGTGACCCCCTGGATGGGTTCACAACACAAAGTCAGGCACAGTAGACAGCGTTGTAGGTGCAAAAAACAAAAGATCTGGTTTATTTAGGCTACATGCAGTGATACATATAACAGCCAAACAAAATAAAACAAGAAAATAAATCCTGGTCAGCTTGACCTCTAACTACACACGTAGACTCCCTGTCTAACAACTGGGTGCAGCCTTGTGCTGCCCCAGTCCCTGTCCCTATTGTAGGGGTTTGCCACACAGGCGTTAACTCACCGCACAGAACAGATCTCAGACTCCCCAGTCTATACACACAAAACTGGTTCCAGGATGGAGCATCTCCCTATGCATGCTGGGGTTTTTTGTAGAGGTCTTAATGAGCCCACTTTCTACAGCTGGGCTCATTAAATCTTCCCCTCTAATTGTAAAAGTCTGCATAAAGCCTGAATCTAGGACACACATATTTCCCATCCTGAATACAACCAGGTGATTTTACCTGCATGCTGCCACACCTTGTTCCTGATACCCATTCCTTTGGATACTCCTTGTTTTGATCTCCTGGACTACCTCTGACCTCGGCTTGGACTTTCGACTTTGGCTTGCTTCCTGATTTTGTACCTCATTGCTAGCACGTTACCAGACCCTTGCTCGTCCTTGACTACGCACCTGCCTCTTGTTCCTGTACCGCATTGCCTGCCAGTTGCCGACCTTGCTTGTTCCAGACGCGCAGAGTTTCCTGTATACCTGCTGAACCTCCGCTGTCTACCTCCGTGATCAACCAACACCTCTTCCTCTGTGAGGTCCCAGCATCTCCAGGTCTTCAACTTCCACCTGCAGGCACCTGCACCCTTTCGCTGTCTTCACGCTCCCTGTTACCACCTCCAGGGGTGTGGAGACCGGAACCGTGCAAGAGGCCACCCTCAACAGTCTGACTCCGCTGTAAGGTACGTGACAACAAATTAATTTTAATACGAACCATAACGGAACAGAACAAAACTAATTTATTGACGGGCCCATGTCTACTGACTGGGTACCTTGAGCCAGGGGCCCACCTATAACTATACTAGAGAAAAAAAAAAAACACTGTTGAACGGATAAGCAGTAACAAATAACCCAAGGTAAAACCAATCAAAGCTGTGAGGGAGAGCAGGCAGGCAATAATCTTTCAAGTAGTTGGAGTCTTCAAGGTCTGCGTTTGTGATCCCCAACATTACATTAAGTTGCAAACCAACCCACCTTCATATATAACTACTCTTCTAAGCCACACTTACATTTAAAATGCATTAAAGCCTGCAAGTTGATTTTAAATGCAATGCTCTCAGCAGTCAGGGCTTCCTTTCACTAAAGGCTCAAGGGACCATTGGCATTTATGGATGTGAATGGGCCTCTGCTTTGGGGGAGGATACAGGTTGGCAGAAATGTACAATTATGCAAGAAAACATTAGCAGAGAGGTACTTACAGTAGATTTTCTATGACAGATAGGGAAACTGCTGATGACTTGCACATTGATGCTGCCTCAATAAACCCCCTATAATTCATCATGTATGAACTGTGATGACACTTGAACAGGTGCAATAGTAAGAATGTGCAGCTTCACTATGCTGGTAATTTTCTACTATGGAAGATATTTAGGTTCCCGGTCTACTATAGAGATGGCACTCCACTGGCATGCTTTGAATAATTATACATTTTACTCCTTTAGTAATGCTAGGCTGAAGTTAGGAAGTCTACAGTGAAATGGGGTGGGCAGCAAGGGTGCTGCACAGTAAATGAGGGGCCCTAAAAGGGTCTGACACCACTCCAGAATTTGCACCAAGGCCAGTACAGCTTTAGCTTTGCCACTGCTGACAAAGGCTACCATAACAGAGCTACATATTGTATTTAAAAGGTGCATTTCCAACCCTTGGGGAAGGTTCTTTTTTAATTATTATTATTCTAGCATGACTGTGCCCCAGTGCACAAGGTCAAGTCCATAAAGATATGGCTTGGCGAGTTTGGAATAAAGGAACCCAAGTGGCCTGCACAGAGCACTGTCCTCAACCCTATTGAACACCCATCGGATGAAGTGCAAAGGCATATTTGAGCCCGGTCTTCTGGTCCAACACAACAACCTCACCTCAGGATGGGTCTTTTATCTAAATACAAGTCAGTGAGAAGCTGGAAGCTTTAAGCTATGCGCTTTGTGCTTCAGCCCTGAAGTGAAGACAAGAAAATATTTGCCTATTATTATTATTATTGTAATACAGGATTTATAGCGCCAACAGTTTGTGCATCGCTTTAGAACATGAGGGAAGACAGTACACTTACAATACAAGTCAATACAGGAGGGATCAGAGGACATAGGATCCAATCAATATTACTGATGGCCCTGGGATGCTGTTTTGCTGTGAAGATTCCATGTTTGTGCAGCTTTCATAATCAGACTCAGTGTATGCACGTTGTCTATTACAGTCCAAATTCTTGAGACAATCATTCTCAGAAGAATTTGGGCTGTAATCGACAATGGATCATTCAGGAAGTAACTGTTACATGGGGCTCCCCTAGTCACAGCCCCATGGGTACCTCTCACCTCAGACTCTAGGAGAATAGGAAAAGGAAATCACAGCCTCCTCCGATCTAAATTCTGGGGTCTCTGCATATACAGTGCATCACTAATTGCTTGATGCTAGTGTTTGTGTGAATGACCAAGGATTCTGAGCCTGCCCTAATAGTGCCCAAATTTTTGGCCAGCATTCACTCAGGGGGCAGCTATTTTGGGTCCCACAACAACGACTGGGCCCGGGGCAGCTTCCACCTTTGCCTCACGTTAAAGATGGCCATTCAGCATCCCTCTTAACAAAGCCCACTGTAGATCTGTTAACACAGATGAACAGCTGGAGGGTTCCAAGACCCAAGAAAAAGAACCAATAGAACAGGAGTACTCTGGTAGCAATCAGAGTGATGCTCTCCACAGTAGCTGGATCTGCTGAAAAGCAGATTGATTGGTTCTGGCCACACAGCAGTTCTGACAGTGGAGGGCCGCTTATCTCTCACTTGGTGGCAGAGCACTTGTCTTGCTACCACTGCCTCACCAGGGATGGCCTCTCTGAGCTACTGGGGGAGGGAAGCTGAGGAATTTATACTTCTTGGGTGTATCCAGGAACCCAGGGAGCTAAAAGGACCTGCGCCTGAGCACAGTGACTAAAAAGGCATACATATATACTGTATATATACAGTATATACAAATGAAAAGTTTTGCATTGCACAAGCAGTTATTTAAAGCAGTTCATAATATTAATATTTAAACTTTCTCAACACAGTTTTGTTTTTCAAATAAGTTTATTAAGTTTGCTATGGTAACCTGTCAATCTCTGTGGCTGCCCTGAGCTCGCTATAGTCTTGTCATTGCCTAGAGGTGATTTCCTCACCTTGCCTCAGTGATGTTCTGAAAAGCTGCAGAGGGAGTTAAGTTCAGGAAAAAAAAAATACTTCAATTCGGTACCTGCATGGAAACTTAAAGTGGTTGTAAACTGAAAAAAAAAAAAAACATTCAGACCTCCTGAATAAAATGTCAAAACTATCTTTGCAATTGTTTTGGGTAATGCCATGTGGTTTTTCTTTGAAAATACCTGTTCATCTTACCAGTAAGTTGCCCTTCTTAGTTGTTAGTGGCAGCAATCTGAAGATTCATCCAGACTCTGCAATGTTGCCACCTGCAGCGTTTGCACTTGTTCTGTTTCTTTATACAAACTAAAGCCATCGCCATGCTTTACTATGTCCGTTGTTCCCTGCTGCATCACGTAATCACTTGATCACTTGTCCTCCACTCTGCTCTGCACAGCTTGGGGAACAATTTGCATGATGTCACCAGGACAAGTAACACACTACAGCTTAACCCAGGAAAAGCAAAGGGGCCACCTAATCTAAAGATTTACTTTAGATAAAAACGTATTTAAACTTTTTTTTTTTCTTTACACTCTGAACTGTGTTTTTAAGTCATTCATTACTTTGTAATACAAAGGAGAAGTATAGTGTTTCAGTCTGTTTACAGTCTTTCAAAATGTAAATTTTTCAAAACTTTTAACATTAAAGTAGAATTTTGAGATTGATCTAACTAATCTTAAATCTGTTCTCACTCCCTTTAAACTCCTATACCCCATGGAAGAAAGATGCATACACCTACCTATTTCCAGTCGAGTCACAAGATCAGCTCCTCTCTTTCTGTTAGCAGTGGCTTTAAGCCCTTGTACACACGGTCGGACATTCCGACAACCAAATCCGTCGGATTTTGTCCGACGGATTTTGCCCGAAACTGTTGCATAAACACGGTCGGATAAAGTTGTCGGAAAATCCGACGTGATTACGTTATTTCATTACGACGGGACTACGTTCACGCTAGTAGCCAATAGCTTTGGTGTAGGTATTTGATCTGAGCATGCGTGGCACTTTGTCTGATCGGAATTCTCCACACATGATCGGAGTATGTCCAATCGGAGCATTTTGTCGGAAGATTTTACCAACAAGTTGGTAAAGAGTTTGGATATTCCGACGGAAACAGTCCGATGTAGACCACACACAGTCCGAATATCCGACAAAACGGTCCGATCGGACACATTCCGTCGGAATCTCTGGCCATGTGTACAAGGGCTAAGGGAGAGGAAGGAGTGCCAACAATGGACGGCCCATGGTAAACCTATGAAAGATGTCACCAGCTGTTGTTGGGGCGCCTTCACCTCCCTCCCCGTAGCCGAAGCTGGCTGACACAGGGGAGATCATGTCACTAGAGTGGTCATGTGAATAGGTAAGTATATACATCTTTCTTCTGCAGGGTAGTTAGTATAGGTGTTAGAAGGGGAATGGGTTTTAAGATTAGTTAGTATAAGCTTAGAATTCTACTTTATCTCTGTTTACACACGTCAATATCTTTTTTAGATCTTCTGCCCTTTAATTATGATTATTAATGATAATGTGTGAACTTTACTGTACTAGAGCGAATCATTCAGGAGTCACGACGTTCCGCATTTGTCAGTGTTTGGTTGTCATGGTCTCATTCGCTTACATCGCCAACAATGTAATGCCTATTAAGTTAAAAAGGTTTATCTAATGTAACAGACATTGCTTTCTCCCTGCTCACTCACTTGTCACTTTGGTCTGCGGTATGATGAATCTCTTCACAAAAACTGGCAGGACTGCCTCTGCTCCCGGCTCTCAGCCTCCATTTTAAAACCATTATACTATGAAAGATGCCTGATGTTTGACAACACAATTGTGATGCCATTCAAGGTACCATTAATTCCTTTTCCTGTATGCATTGTACTCTACTAGAAACACATATAAAAGGATTATCAGATCAAGCTACTACAGTTTTATTCTGTCACCTGAAAGCTTCTTTTAAGTAATAGAAAACATATCTGCATGCGGTACACTGCTACTGTCTATTACAGACAACTGAGTAAAGTAGTAGGGTATTATTTACAGTAAAAGCCCATGGGTATGATGGTTGCAATACTGACATTGTAAGATGTTTCTGTAAAAGCGTCTTTTAGGGGATCTATAAAGTACATCTAAACCCTAAATGAAAGACATTTAGTTTGCTAAAAACATTGGCTGTATATCATTGCTCAGAAGGAACCAGATTTCTGATGGTAGTAACAGTGGACCTTGGCTGGGCTTTGAGTGTCTGCATGGCAACTTATAGTCTCCATCAAGGACCCAAAGCTCCACAATCAGCAAAGCTCATGTTCACTGGTGATTGATGAGCTCTAGCCCAGGTTCCGTGGGGGAGGGTTGTTGGATTATTTACATTTTGTGATTTATTGTCTCAGGTTGTACACCACTCTGAAATATGAAAAGGTGTACATCGAGTTAAATAGGATGAAATAGTAATGTGGTCCAACTAAAGTCTCCTTTGCAGTGCCTCCACTCAATTGGGCCTTATGTAATGCAAGTGGGGCCCCACATATGAGAATACCTTGTCTCCAGGCTTAGTACTCACAAGTGCTGTTTTTTTTTATTTTTTTTGCAATAATGGAATGGTCAAAGTCCTTGAATGTAGATTTATTTAAAACACAAAGGTGGTAGAGAAGGCTGGAATACCCAACAATAGCACAATCTACCGTAGCACACTTTTTTTCACATGGACCCCTGACTTCATCTGCACACAGCAGACAAAATTAGTCTCCCTTTACAGAGGTTTCTGTGTTTTTTCTGTACCAGTTACGATCGCTAGACCAATGAAGGTTCAGATGTTACTCTATTGACACCAATCAAGATGATTTTAAACTACTGGATCATCTTGGGGAGGGCAGACCAGTGGAGGTTTGTGTGGGTCTCCATTGTCCCCTATTGAATTCCTTGCAGTAACCAGAGGTGAGGTTTACTCAGGCCTGGACAAGAGCCCATGACCTCAAAGTAAAAACCTGTAGGAAAAAGCCTCAGAAGCATGCCCAGAAGTTCCCTTCAGCCAGGCCCTGCCCACTGACAACAAGCTCATTAGAGAATGGCTACTCAACAAACACAAGCCCAACCATGATGCCACATGATACAACCTTATGGATCTTGCAACAGAGTTGGGCAGATGACACATCATAGGAAGCCACAGAGCACACCCTACCAAACAGACAAGTACACTACAACAAATCTAAACAATAGGTTCAAGTTTGAGCAATCTTTAGGAAAAACATTCCTACACATATGATTCTGCCATGGTCAAGATGGGTCCTCAATCCGAGCTGTGATAGCAGTTCATTCTCCTTCTTTTGTCTGCAGCTCTGTGTATTATTCCCAATTACCTGTCTGCCCAAAGTCCCAGTTACTGCTACCTCATTTTCTGCCAATCACATCCTGTTTAGGAAAGCCTTTCAGACCAGACAGGCAACTTCATTAGCATTTAAATAGTGAAAGTCCAGCTACTAAATGAATGACACTCACTGCAAAAAAATTCTTTCTTGCAGATGATAGCTAAATATGATATTATGTGTTTGCAATTAAAAATCACTAAAATGGGCAAAGCTACACAAAGACTTCTGCAGAGAATCCACTGCCTCCACACAAAGAGCAAGGGTCCCACTCTGCATCATACTAGCAAGTGACAGACTTTACTACTCACGCTACAGAAAACAAGCTGTAAGCCCTTGTACACACGGTCGGACATTCCGATGGACAATGTCCGATAGGACCGTGTTGTTGGATAATCCGACATTGTGTGGGCTCCATCGGACTGTTTCCGTCGGAGTATCCGACGGACCAAATTTTCCAGCTGGGCTATAAAATTTTCTGACAACATGATCCGATCAGACTTTGTCTGATCATGTGTAGAGAATTCCGATCGGACAAAGTGCCACACATGCTCAGATCAAATTCCTAGACCAAAGCTATTGGCTACTAGCCTGAACGTATTCCCGTCCTAACGAAATAACGTCATCACGTTAAGTACGATCGGATTTTCTGACAACTTTGTCCGACTGTGTGTATGCAACAGTTTCGGACTTTTGGTTGTCGGAATGTCCGACCGTGTGTATGGGGGCTAAGACTTTTCTGAACCTTTTTATGCACTTGGAATGCATTTTGCTGATTTAAACTTTCATTGGGCATTAATAACATGGTAAACAGCAGTGATATGCATTACCTATTAATCAGAAATCAGATTTCATTAAAGTGGTTCTAAGGTCAAACTTATTTTACCCTAATGTATTCCCTACATTTAGGTGAAAAACACCAAAATATCTGTTCTGTTCCTAAACACTTGCCTGGTTCCTCTCACTGCTCCAGCACTCTTCTGGCTGCAGTAGCACTTCTTTCACTTGCTGGTCTCACAAGTGACCCTGAGAGCAGAAGGAGCCATAGGCTCCTGCTGCTGTCAGCTAAACTACTGTGAGGAGGGATTGGGGGACGTGGCTAACTGATGCTATGTGTGGCTATAGACACATAGCTTGGCTCAAGGTATCATTGCAAAGAGCAGGTAAGTAGAACATCTTTTTTTATTTTAACACAACAAAAATTAACCTTTAATATCACTTTAAGCAGGCAATAGTAAGCGATATTCAGGTGAGGTATCTGGCACTACAGGAGGCAATGCCCTTAGTTTGTAATAATGTACATTTAATGTACATTTTGTCAGTCTTTAAGTAAAAACAAAGTTGAACCACAGTAAGGGGGCGATTTAAAAAGCGGCAGCCATCCTCAGAGGGGGTCCAGTAACTCTGCAAAACATATAAAAGAAACAAATACTAAGTGTAGTATTAAAACAGTATAATTTATTACACAAGATTAAAAAAAAACTTACAAGATATAAGTGGGAGTCATGCTCATCATAAGTAGGTAGTCCTGGCAGTTCTACTGCGTCCCACAGGCTCTTCGCATGATCCGGTAGCTGGGAAAGGTTGGTAACCTTAGATTAGTGCTGTTCCTTTTATACTAAATACAAATGAAAACATTTCTCCTATTCTAAATATTCAATTGTCAGCTTTTCAGACAAGGCCTTTGGTACCAAAGTTCAGCTAAGTGCAGAATTCTATAATGCAGGCATAAAAACCACGTATACTGGACAGTGCCATTAATCAAGCTGCCAGGAGTTCAGAGGATGCTAAGATTATTCAATTTGGGTCATTTTCACTTTGCTAGTTGAAGAAAACACATTTATGTCAGATTTAAGGGATTTGCATTAATAATGCAATGCAGAACTGGCAGAAAAGCAGAGAGTTTGCAAATCTGTTTTTCGGAAGGGCTATCCAAAAGGAAAGAGAGCAAAACTTGTGCAAATCATCCTTGGCCTAATGATTAATGTATTTCCTCTCCTCCAGACATTTAAGAGAGATATTTCATAGTCAGGGAAATTGTTTCACTTCTGATCTCTCTACATAAGTGAAAAAAGAAGTGCATTAGGTCTTGGCAGGGTCTGAGGTGAAGGTAAAAGATAGGGCCTTTCACATGGTACTGAACTAAGGTGGGTGTTTGTGGTGCATCCTTATTTATTTGAATGGGTCACGTTTGGCAGCTGTACTGCCCATTGAGCGTGACAGGGGTGATAGTTTTTGCCACAGGCACATAGCAAAGCTTTTTAACCACGGCATCTGAACACTACTGTTTGCTGTCTTCACAGCTTAAGAGGGGTGGTTGAAGAGCCTCAACTACGTTTGTCATGCCCTTCCAAACCTACTATCCTAAATGAACCCTTAAACCCCATAAACACTATTAGATTTTCTGCAAATTTTTGTCTTCAGATTTATCAAACCTTGAGGCCGCGTACACACGGGCGGACTGTTCGCCCAACTTTGTTCGTCAAACAGTTTGAGCGGACAGTCCGCTCAAAATTAGCATGGACGGACTTGACCACACACGACGAACGAACAGTCCGCTGAAACTTGCGCGATGACGTGAACGGCACGTACGACGGGACAAAAAATACGACGTCCAATACACTGCAATGCAACCTTCGCCGTGTAAATCCTTTCTGAGCATGCACGGAACTTAGTTTGACGAACAAGCCTACACACGGGCGGACTGTCCGCTCAAACCAAGTTTCAGCGGACAGTTTTACGGAAATTCCGAAAAACTTTGTTCGTCAGACTGTCCGCTGAAACTGTTGGGCGAACAGTCCGCCCGTGTGTACGCGGCCTAAGAGTTTCAATTTGTATGCAATGAGGCACACCCTTGAACTACAGTACATGGTTCTGGTAAATCTAAAGACAAAAATCTGCAGAAAATCTAATAGTGTATATGGGGCCGTAGGCTCCATACACACTAGATGTTCAAAAATCGCAAAAAAAGCTGGATAAAAAAATGCTAATATTTAACATATTTTTGCTGGCATTTTTGCAGTGTAAAAGTGTTTAGGAGCACTAAGGTTTTATAGAGGAGCAGAAGGCGAACAACATTCTTAACAACCAGTGAATAGCTGGTTGTCAAGGAGTGGGTCGGTAAGCCGGCCACCATATCCTTAACAACTGATGACACAACAGCTGAATGGTCCCCCCTAAATTTAATATCCAGACCCTTATCTGAGCATGCAGCCCAGCAGGCCAGGAAAGCCCCCCCCAGGCCCCTTAGAAAGAGTAGTGGTACAATATACCACATACTCATTCACAAAGGGAGGGATGGGATCTGGGGGCCCTCTTGTCAAAGGGGGCTTCCAGATTCTGATAAGCCCTGCGCCTGCAGACCCCCACAACCACCACCCAGGATTATGGGAAAGAGGCCCTTGTCCCCATCAAAATGAGGACAAGGTGCTTTTGGGCGGGGGGTGCACTTTACCCCAAAGCACCCTCCATGTTGAGGTTATGTGACCTGGTATGGTATAGGAGGGAGGGTGCCCGCTTGCCCCCCCCCCCCTTCCTTGCCAGACTTCATGCTCAGATAATGGTCTTGTATGGATTTTAAGGGAGACCCCCACGTTATTTAAAAAAAAAAAATGTTTGGGGTTTCCCTTAGACCAGAACTGTATAAATTGTCACTTATTTCGTTCCTGCTGGCAAACTAGTGTTTTTCTTTCCTGCTCCTAGAAGATGAATCTTGCAAAACACTTCTAGCCTACACACATAGTATAACACTGCTTTTAGGGGCAGAAAAGAAACGCTCATAAAGAGCTGCTATGAGCTTAAAAATAAAGTAGTGTGCATGGAGCCTTAATCAGATATATTGTTGCGTTGTGGCATTTTTTATTTCATACCTGTTTTTTTTCTCTGCTTCTCTAACTGGTGAGAATGGTGCAATCAAGCTCTTTTATTCCACACTGAACAGTAGTGCAGCCAACTTAATTTCAGGTTTATAGCTGATGCCTAAAAAACAGATACCCAAACTAAACTGGTAAACTGTGTGTAATTGTTCTCAGTTCAGTTAAGGCCATTAACCCACACTGTCCCTGCGAAACTGAAGCACTAATGAGATGGTAATTGGTGCTAATTACTCCAAAACATATTAGCAATTAGTATTGCATTTCAACTATCCACTGAACAAAGAGAAGACTGGAGGTCTCTCGTTTTGAACTTTTCAGGTGTTAATGTACTAATGGGAATTAATATGCTCATACACATTATAGCCAGATCAGGCAGCAGACCACATCTCATCCTTCATGTCTGATGGAGTTGTTAACATCTTGGTCACATCTGTAACATCACATAGCTTTCTACTACGTCCATGTGGCAGCTACACATGCACATACATAATAAACTGATTTTAATTTTTAAAGAGGAGAAAAAATTCCTGTATCCTGTATACACCTGTATAGGTCTGTATGTGAACCTTCAAATCATGCAAGAGTTGCATTCATGAGAAATTATTAAAGGGCTGCAGTCTTCAAAAGCCACTCACTTCTTTAAAGAGTATTTGGGTTTATTGAAAAAACCTTGCACAGATTCATCCATCTGGTGTCACCAACCCTAATGCAATTCACTCCTACATAGAACTTATTTTTAAAATAAGGAATGAAGAGTTGATAATACCAGATGGGTTTGTCTGTGCAATTTTTTTTTTTAATAAACCTAAATACTGGCTTTTAAACAGTGAGTGGCTTCCTCACATTTTTTTTTGAAGACTGAAGTGTTATATATGCAGCGGTCCATGATTGATTGGAAGCCTGCACCGCATGCTGGCTATGCTTGTACAGAATATAATTTTCCTATTATACTGATCATTAAATGTCTACTAAAACTCACTGATACCTTAGTTCTTATAAATAAGTTAATATATAACAGATTTGAGTGGTACGGTGGCTTAGTGGTTAGTTCTCATGCAGTGCTGCATAGGGGACCCTATTTGCATTGAGTTTGCATGTACACCCGGTGCTTGTTTGGGTTTATGCTGGCTTCCTCCAACATTCCAAAAACATGCTTTTAGGTTAATTAGCCCCTGCCTAAATTGTCACTAGCACATGTATTATTACATGCTGCACCAATTCTGAGCAATTGGGTTGGTTTGAGAAAAGATCTGGAGACGTATTTCCTACCAAATCTGCCAAAAGAATTTTATGGAAAAAGCTTTTAGGAGTATATGATGCCCAAAAAGCTAACCCCACAGAATCTCTGTGGGATACAACTGATTGGATACATACAACGTTGATACATATATCTTATCAGTTATGTCCATCAACAACAATCCAGTCATGCTTGCTTTTTGGCACAAAGATCATACGGTTTTGGTGCTGAGCATCACATAGGATGGCTTCATACTTTTGTTGATGACAAAGTAAGCACATGAAGGTATTAATTTGGTATTAGGTATAAGGTTTGTGTCGGGATCTGGATCACCTGCTGGTGGTACTTATTGTTTCCTGGGCAGAGGGCTGTAATTCCATTGTTCACCGGCGATATCTCCCAGCAGGCAGCAGACTCCAGTAATGAGTTTCCACCTGATGCTGGCTTCTGGGAGGATATTTAGGTCTTCCTCTACTAGTGCCTCTTGCTCCAGTGTTTTTCTGCAGCCAGATTCTGCTTGCCATTAATTTAGGCTCTTGCCCTGTACCCTGCTGTCCTGTACCTGCTACTCCTTGTTCCTGATCCCAGTTTTTGTTCCCCCTTCCCATCTGCTCCCTGCACCTCCAGTTTTCCTTGCTTTTCTGTGTTCCTCATTTTTGGATATATTGTATATAGTTATGCCGCATACACACGGTCGGAATTTCAGACAGAAAAAGACCGATGAGAGCTTTTCACCGGAAAATGCAACCGTGTGTATGCTCCATCGGAATTTAGCTGTCCGAATTTCCGCCAGCCAAAAATGTATAGCTTGTTCTCAATTTTCCCGACGGAAAAACTTTCTATCGGTAATTCCGATCGTGTGTATGCAATTCCGACATGCCAAAAATCACACATGCTCAGAATCCTTTACGAGACGGAACTGCTCGGACTGCTAAAACTAGCGTTTGTAATGGAGATAGCAGATTCGTCACACTGCAAATTTTTAAAGTGTTCAATGCCGTGCATTCTCTTCTTTATATAATGCTAGAAGAATTAAGTTGTTTTGCTGCTCATATTCAGACAGAGTTATCACAAACGTATTTCTTTATTATTTCTAGGTATCTCCTGAATGATCTTTATTTTAATTTAAGCCAGATCTACATAATATATATGTTTTTTTTTTTTTTGTAAAGTCCTTTTTTTTCATTAACATACATTTTGGGATTATTGTATTATTTTCTCGTGCTCTCCTTTTAATTTTTTTATGTCACATTTCCACAGCACCATTATTATGTTGATTTTGTAAACCTGTTTGGTGTTGGTGTCCCTTGTTAATTTTGACATTGTATTTTTGAAATGTACCTGCCTACTCACCCAAAAATTTTATATTTGCTATTTGAAGAAAAACACATAGGCAAGTATTTTCTTGAAAAAAAAAAAAAAATCACAATTTATTTTACATCATAAATACAAAATAAAGATGAAGGCAACGCTGGAGAAAGTGCTTGAATTTTGCAAAGCCTTTGGCCCCCAAGGTACACATGAACTTTGTGGCTCAAAAACTTTGTAGCTTGAGAAGTCCATATAGAAAAGAGGTCAGTCTGGTCCAGGAATCCCAGAGAACAGAAGCAGCAGCAGATGACATATGTACCCAGGCTGTGGTACTACAACAGGCTGGGTGTTCTTCAGACCAGACTGAAGGCAGGCAATCACTTTCTTGTCTTCCTTACAGTCTTCCCTGTAGCCTTCCCTGGAGGCTGTGACTCTGGAGGTGGACCTGTGGCAGGAGGAGGAGGAGGATGGGGGAGCACACACAAGTGGTCGTCATCAGTTATTTCGCCACTCAACCCCTTGTGGATGGTTGTAAAAAAATTTTTTTCACATTTTCGCCGTTGGCCCTCCTCCATTTGCTGTAAATTGGAGGCTATGTAGATGCCATACGCCTCTACAGCATCGAGGGGGGATTTCAGGGCATCATTAGCCTCCTTGATGAGGGCCAGTGCGCTTCCTCTGTTTTAGTCCCCTTCCTGGGCCTTTTGTAAGGAAGGACGAGGGGAGGTACCCGAGACTGGGCCCTGCCACCTCCTGGCTGTCCCCTTCCCCCGCCTCCTCCTGTGTGCCACTTGCCAGAGCCTCGTCCCGGCTGAGGTCTTCCTGTGTATGAAAAAGAGACATAGTTTTCGTTTTTTGTTCATCACACACAATTTTCAGCTCACGACTGTTGCAAATTTTATGTTACTAAATAGAAAAGACTATCACTCTGAGCCCAGCATTTTTCATTCTTACCCCAATCATTTTTGGCCACTACTGCCTATTGATATGTGAAACACTTTTTGTTAAATCATTCATTTCTTATCAATAATAACATCTAATTAACAATCATCATTTTCACATAAAAAATATGTATAACAATCCTATACCTGGCTCCAACTGGGCTCCTCAATCTCCTCCTGGATGGAAGGCCCAGGCTGGTCCACAGAAGCCTCAGCTGGGGTTGAGGGAAGGCTGGATGGAAAGCTGGAGGGAAGGGGATGCTGGAAGAGTCGAAAGCGATTCCCTGGCCTCAATCTGGTCATCAAGAAAGCGCATCCTGTTATAGTACCACAGACTAGGTACATGCACCTTATCTGCTGCTGCTCCTGACCTCAGGGATTGCTGAACCTTCTGATACTCCTTCCTATAGGTGCTTCTCAAGCTACCAATTTTTGTTTCCAGAGACCTCATGTCTGCATTGGGGGCCCGGGTCTTTACAAATTCAAGCAGCTTCTCCAGCGTTGCCTTCCTAGCTGCTTTGTTGTGATATAAAGGGTTTTTCACCTCCCATAGATTTCTCATATCTCTGTATTTATCCAGGAATTCGCCCAAGACAAAAGCACTCATCTCAGGATAATCTTAAAAGCCAATATAGGCATCAATCTAGATTCAGTATAGTTCGCTCATGTCACCAAAGTTAAAATTTTACCTTCAGTCTAACATTCGTCGCTTCCGTTCCTCTGCACACAGAACGTAGTTATGACACACACGTGTTTAAGCTTTATATACACTGCACATACGTGAAACTCCGCCCGCCCGACATTCTTTCTAGAATATTCCCCGCACACAGAACATAGTTACGACACACGCGTGTTTAAGCTTTATATACACTGCGCATACATGAAACTCCACCCGCGTCACTCGCCCCTGACGTTCTTTCTAGATTATTCCCCGCCCCGTCTCTTTCGTCGCAGTGGGAGAGGAACATGGCGGAGACACACCAGGTGCATAATAATAATAGCAGTAACGAGGAGGAGAAAGAAAGCCCGGAACCAGGAATGTCATGATCCCGGAGGGGATTTAAGGCCACAAATATGTCCTTTGCTGAGATGTTGGAGATGGTCGACATCTTGAGGAAGAATGACTATGACGGGAATTATGGTCCATACCTAAACCCAAATCTGAGAAAGGCCAAGATCATGACTAAAGTTGTGAAGAGTCTGTACAGGAATTTTGGGGTATGACGATCCAAGGATCAATTGAGGGAACGCTGGTCGGACCTCAAATTAAGGGAGCACGATCAGTATAGAAAGATCAAAAAAGTTCTTCGAAAAAGTAAGTATTTATCATGTGTTTGTATTATTATTAATATTGCATGCTGCGCCATGTGTTTTTCTTTATGGTGTTGTACATTTAAAAATGGCTACTTTCATGTTCATACGCACAGTAAGTGGTCGTAGTAAACATCGTTTGTTTCCTAAATAAATACGCTGTTTTCCCAGATACCTGATTAAATACATTTGTTCATGTTATTTTTGAATTTCATAAAGGAGGTTTAGGACATTGTTGTCTAGATGTGTTTGAACCTAGAAGGAACAGCAAACTAGATTCAGTGTAATGTATGGAGATGGCAGTCAGCAGCTGTCTGCACATCTGGACTAGGTGCACTAGTGTGGGACACCAGAACAAACTTTTTAGGGTGTCAAACACAGGTACTCCATTGGATACTTGGTGGCCAAAAAAAGGTAAGTATTCCAGCTTTAGTAGGGCATAAATCATGTCTTCAGCTTGTAATTCTGACCAAACAGACAATTGTACCCCACTTCCAAGCAATGTTTATCATTCATATTTTTTGCCTCAACTATCTGTGTGCCAAGTATACCTTTTGTTTCATTCTTATAGGGGAGCAAAGAATCGGGAGATATGAGGTTACCAGGGACCCCTCACCTCCTGAACAAGGGGAACAGAGGTCACAAACAGAGGATGTAGAGGAAGGAGAGGTGGTCGAGATTGGGACCACAACAGGTGAGTGTCTGACACCCCAGCTTCAGGTAATAAGAGATGTATGCTTGCATATTTCTATGGTGTGTTTTTCTTTTTTTTTAGATGATGTACAGGTTGTGGAAGAACAATCAGATAATTTCACCAGTGACAGCGCCCAAAGGCTAATCCAGGACATCATGTGGTGCAGTCAGGATTTACACGTTATAAAACAGAAAACTATGGATATTGAAGTAAAACTTAACAACATGAGTGATGTCCTAGGAAGAATTAAATTTTACAAAAAATTGGCACTATTTTGTGTCAAAAAGTTTTACATTTTAAAAAAGCTTCATTTTGAAGATGCACACAGTATGTCATGTGCTATCTGCCATCAGGGGATATCAATGTACGCGTTTTGTGCCTGCAACCCCTTCCTCAAAACTCATGTACGTGAGAGGAAGGTGTTGCACCCCCAAAACACGTCCATTTGTCCCCCATGATGGGAGATAGCACATGTTGACATTAGGCATGGGATCAGAATGCAAATCCCCAGTTTGACTCCCAATTTGTGTGCATCTTCAAAAGTAGGCTTTTACAGGGGTGACTTCACCCCATCTGTTGAAGGCAAGATCCACACATTTTGGACAATATAATGTGTGATCTTGCCTTTTAAGTTTTTCAATGTTGAACTTTGTAAGTTCCATAGTCGTGTATGTTCTGTTTTGAAACATGGCTGTTTATGTAACCTTACCCAAAAAATATGTAGCTAACTCAAAATGTTATATTTTTTTTACAAAAAAATGTTTTACAACACACATGTGAATGTGTACAGAGTAAAATAATTTTTACTCAACAATGTGTGGCTTCTTCTTTCAATGATCAATACCATTTTTTGTGTTTAAATTGGTGTTTACACTGTCAATTGGTTTAGTTAATAATGTACAAACCACTTGATACTGCAAGTGCACTAGGAGACAGAAAAAAGAAACACAAGCAGGAGTTCAAAAATCCAGATTTTTCCAGCTTAAAATGTAAAATGTATTCAAACATGTGCTGGCAAAAAATATTCCAAATAATTTTGGCGCACTTCACGGGCACTTTGGGGGGGCAAGCCAAGACGGGCCGCTTCCAGGGATGTCATTAATTGCGGAAGTCCAGCATCAGGCCCAACTGTGACCACATAATTTGGGTTGTTTCTTTTCAGAAAGTTATGCAGGATGCAACAAGATAAAATGATGGTGTTAAGTTTGTATTCCGCCATATTAATGGCCGTTTGAAACAGGCGGAACGCGTTCTCCACAACTCTTCTGGCTCTGGGCAGCCATTAATTAAAAACCCTCTTCTCAGGGGTGAGGGTCTTCTGGGGGAATGGCTTTATGATATGGTTTCCCAGACCGAAAGCCTCATCTGCTACGAAGACAAATGGCAGTCCTTCGACGTTCTCCTCCGGGAGTGGCAATCCCAAGCCACCACTCTTGAGACATCGGTAAAACTCGGTCCGGTAAATACTCCTCCATCCGACCATTCCTCCCCACGTCCACATATATAAACTCATATGTCGCCGACACCACCGCCATCAACACAATACTATGAAACCCCTTATAGTTAAAATAGTATGACCCCGAATGGGGTGGTGGGACGATTCGGACGTGCTTCCCATCGATTGCCTCTCCGCAGTTAGGAAAATCCCACTGCTGGGCAAACTGGGAGGCCACAGTCTTCCATTCCTGTGGCGTTGAAGGAAACGGTGGAGTCAAACAAAACAATCGAATTAGTAATTTTGCACAAAAACATTACAAGCAGATTATACACAAACATTGTTGGCCAACATCAGTATAACATTTCTAAACTCTTTTAAACATTTTTTAAACTCTTTTTTCACATATTTTGTTTATTGGCTTCTTACACACTAGTATCCATTTAGATATCCATGGCACTTATTATTTCTCTCATTGCATTTATTTCCACTCCCTCTACATAATCATCATTTTCCATTCACACACACTTCCCACACACAATCCACACACTAGAACCTAGAACACACGATCGGATTGTTGGCCAACAGCTAGCGCTGCTTATACTGCGTACACATGACCAGACTTTTTGACAGCAAAGGTCCGATGGAACGAGTCCGTCGGACAATTCGATCTTGTGTGGGCTCCATCGGACCTTTGCTTGCCAAAAATCCAGCGGACTTTAGAAATAGAACATGTTTTACATTTTTCCACCGGAACTCCACTGGACCGAGAAATCCGTTTGTGTCTATGCTAGTCCGACGGACAAAAACCGATGCTAGGGCAGCTATTGGCTACTGGCTATGAACTCCCTTATTCTAGTCCAGTCGTACATCATCACGTTCGAATCCGTCGGACTTTGGTGTGATTGTGTGTGGCCAAGTCCGTTCATTTGGAAAGTCCATCGGAAATCCGCCGAAAGTCCATCGGAAAGACCATCGGACCTAGTCCCTCGAAAAGTCCGGTCGTGTGTACGTGGCATTACAGTCAAGTCACCACCCAACTAAAGCACTGCCCAGAGAGGATTTGGTCTGACAAGTTGGCTGCTTCTGAGGACTGTTTTTTTTTTTACATCTCTTGACCAATTGGATTGTCTTACATCTTAATCTGGAGCCCAGATGTGGAGATCGCATATTTTGGTGGTTGCACCATAAGCCTTGTTCACTCACTGAGCATATGCCCATTTGAGTCTTTTTGACTCCGGTAAGCCTCCTCACTAACCAGTGGAGACTCTACTGTCTGTCTTTTCACCTCAACATTGATGTCATGTGGAATCCCACTTCTAGTCACACAATTTGTTTTCACCGTCTATTCAAAGACTGTTGTGTTTATGTTTCAAAACAACCTTCATATGATGGCACATGGACTTTAGTTTTGGTGTGAATTCCACATCTCTTTTTCATTATTATTATTTTTGCAGTCATTGCACAGTGTACATTTGTTTGTATATACATTCATTTTTCATTTTCTTGAGCGCTGCACAAAATTATACTTTTTACCTAATGTAAATGTATATGTTTGCTATATTTCTTAATGCTGTGCTCATTGTGCTGCCACCAATCCTGATGCCTGTCACTCACATCATGTTACGCCAACAAGCGCCATCATTCCAATTAGTCGAGCAGATACAGAGTTGTTGCCAGGAGATGCACAATACACTCACTGACAGAAATCTTCACTTTTAACTTCCTGCGTCCATTCTAGAGAAGGAACGCTCGTGCACAATCTATTTATAAAAGCAGAGATGGCAAAATTAGGACAATGTGCCCGTATCCAGATAGTGTTTGCTAAGTGTCACAAAATAATGGTAGCCCAGCCACTGCTGACTGCCGTCATTTGCATTCTCCTGACAAATATCTATTTAGATGCAAATATGGAATCATGCAAGACATGTTTAGGAAGTTTTAAGCTGTTTTATTTAAAACAGTAACTTTTTGGGACTAAGGAAGCAGGCAAGTGTTGGTAAGGCAAAGATCCATGTGCAACAGGCAACCAACCCACAACAACTAATAAGAATTAAAGTGTATGTCTAGCCAAAGCTTTTTTTGTAGTTGTGAATAATTCCAGATTCTAAAAAGCCCCTGGCCCACAGACCCCCACAGCCTCTAGGCCAGGGTTGTGGGGAAGAGGCACTTGTCCCCATCAACATGGGAACACAGTGCTCTACCAGGGCTTCCTTCCATCCCTCCTCAATGTACAAATCTAATTTCACTTACATAGTATGGTTCAGGCATTAGGGGGCTACTTGCTCGGATAAGAGACTGGTATGGATTTTTGGAGGGGGGCCCTTTGCTTTTCCTTACTTGATTTATTTATAGGGTTCCCCCTTAAAATCCACACCAGCCCAGCATCTGTGATGCAGACACATCATGGAAACTGATCTAATACATTTAGAACCCTTTATTATTCAAGATGGGCCTCCTCTTGTTACAGGTTATAGAGGCGATTCAGTTCGCATTGTGCGCTATACAAGTATTTCATTCATTCATTCATTCATTCATCTATGTGGCAATAGTGTAAAAACTGTACATTTCTATATATACTATATTTTTGCCATTGTTGATATTTTATTCTATAAAATGGGGTCTGAATAAATAAAGAATGTAAACAAAAAAATCAATAGTGGATTGATGGTATAGCATTTGGGAAGGGACCTCACAGCATTTTTTTTTTTTTTTGCGGTGTCCCTCTTAAAATTCATAACAGACCTGAATTGTCTCGCTTGAAATAGGAGGGGAACTCCATGTTTTTTTGTTGGATTAGGACACCTCCTTCCCTTTGACTGCCTCCCAGCCCTTTCAGAGTTCTAAAAGTCAGGAGGTGGAGGAAGGCATTCAGGTCATGTAACAGCTGTGATTAGCTGTCACAGCAGTCACATGATCAGAAAGGTCCTGATCGCAAGTATGCATCAGGAGCTTACCAATTACAAGCTGCTACTGTGCTAGGAGCGTGCAGGGAGAGCACTCCCAACATGGTAAGTATTTTACACAGTATTTTGCATGGCGTTAAGGCCCACCCACCGAGAGACTGCATATACAGTGGTGTGAAAAAGTGTTTGCCCCCTTCCTCATTTCCTGTTCCTTTGCATGTTTGTCACACTTAAGTGTTTCGGAACATCAAACCAATTTAAACAATAGTCAAGGACAACACAAGTAAACACAAAATGCAATTTGTAAATGAAGGTGTTTATTATTAAAGGTGAAAAAAAATCCAAACCATCATGGCCCTGTGTGAAAAAGTGATTGCCCCCTAAACCTAATAACTGGTTGGGCCACCCTTAGCAGCAACAACTGCAACCAAGCGTTTGCGATAACGTGCAATGAGGCTTTTACAGCGTCCTGGAGGAATTTTGGCCCACTCATCTTTGCAGAATTGTCCTAATTCAGTTACATTAGAGGGTTTTCGAGCATGAACGGCCTTTTTAAGGTCATACCACAACATCTCAATAGGATTCAGGTCAGGACTTTGGCTAGGCCACTCCAAAGTCTTCATTTTGTTTTTCTTCAGCCATTCGGTGGTCCTGCTGCAGAACCCAAGTTCGTTTCAGCTTGAGTACACGAACAGATGGTTGGACATTCTCCTTCAGGATCTCTTGGTAGACAGCAGAATTCATAGTTCCTTTTATCACAGCAAGTCTTCCAGGTCCTGAAGCAGCAAAACAGCCCCAGACCATCACACTACCACCACCATATTTTACTGTTGGTATAATGTTCTTTTTATGAAATGCAGTGTTCCTTCTACGCCAGATATACTTGGACACACACCTTCCAAAGAGTTCCACTTTTGTCTCATCGGTCCACAGAATGTTGTCCCAAAAGTCTTGGGGATCATCAAGATGTGTTGTGGAGAAATTGAGACGAGCTTTGATGTTCTTTTTGCTCAGCAGTGGTTTTCTCCTTGGAACTCTGCCATGCAGGCCATTTTTGCCCAGTCTTTTCCTGATGGTGGAGGCATGAACGCTGACCTTAACTGAGGCAAGTGAGGCCTGCAGTTCCTTGGACGTTGTTGTGGGGTCTTTTGTGACCTCTTAGATGAGTCGTCGCTGTGCTCTTGGGGTAATTTTGGGCGGCCGGCCACTCCTGGGAAGGTTCACCACTGTTCCATGTCTTCGCCATTTGTGGATAATGGCTCTCACTGTGGTTCGCTGGATTCCCAAAGCTTTGGAAATGGCTTTATAACCCTTTCCAGACTGATAGATCTCAATTACTTTCTTTCTCAATTGTTCCTGAATTTCTTTGGGTCTCGGCATGATGTGTAGCTTTTAAGGATCTTCTGGTGGACCTTACTGTGTCAAGCAGCTCCTATTTAAGTGATGCCTTGATTGTGAACAGGTGTGGCAATAATCAGGCCTGGGTGTGGCTAGAGAAATTGAACTCAGGTGTGGACAACCACAGTTATAGTATGTTTTAACAAGGGGGGCAATCACTTTTTCACACAGGGCCATGATGGTTTGGATTTTTTTTCACCTTTAATAATAAACACCTTCATTTACAAATTGCATTTTGTGTTTACTTGTGTTGTCCTTGACTATTGTTTAAATTGGTTTGATGTTCCGAAACACTTAAGTGTGACAAACACGCAAAGGAACAGGAAATGAGGAAGGGGGCAAACACTTTTTCACACCACTGTATGCATACTGTTGGCACTAAAGGATAAAAAAAATGTATTTATTTTTTTGCTTTTTGTACATGTTACCCATGGCAGTGCCAGTCCTCCATGTCATTTGTTGATTTGATAATGCCTTGTCTATTAGCCTAGAAAATGGCCAGAACTGTTTTTTAACCTCTGTTCATTGACTTCGGTGGGGTTTGGATTCAGCTCCTAAGCTTAAATCATGATTGCCAAACCAGCTGTGCAACAAACCTAGGTATGTTTAGCTCCTCCCCATTCAGCACCTTTTGTACAAATCTTCTCTTTCACCCCATTTACTATATACCCCATTTTTTTAAGTGTTTAGGTGCACTATTAAAATTAGTGTCAGGATCTGGGTTCAGGCTCGGAGGCCAGTAGGTGTAGCAGTAGAGAGGTTCACGCAGTAGTCAGCTGGATGAATACACAAAAAAATCCCTCTAGTGGATGGGTAGGTGCATGGTCTGTCTAAGCACTAGCTGGTCATCACCAAAGCTGCTGAAGGTGGAGATGGGTTTGCTGATGCTGGGTTGTGGCCCTCTGGATTTCCCCAGCAGGAAGAGCACAAACAAGGGTTAGGTAGCAGAGAAAGCAGATAGGAAACAAGCAGAAGTGTAGTCGATGAATAAGCCAAAAGGTCAGTAAGGTCTAGTAGCTGGATGGGATTAGGCGTAAGCATAGTTAATGAAAAAGCTAAGAGTCGGTAGAGAGTGGTAGTGAAGATAAGGACAGTAGCAGATATTCAAAGGAGCAAAATATCAGCTGTAGAGAGCACAATAATCTGGAAATAAAAGTGCAGATGTAGCAAGGTCTCAGGCTTCCTTTGATCGAATGAGGACCTCCAGGGCCAGGGATAGTTGAAATGCTTTTGTATGTAGTGGGTTGTGAGGCATTGTGGGTGCAGAGTAGTTAAAGTTATTGGGCATCAAACACTTATTGAATGCAAAAGAAAGTTTATTTCTCTTAACAGACTTTTTGGGGAGAGAGAGGGTTAGGGCCAGGACACCCTTAAGTAGCAAGTTGCAAGAATAGATGACAAACTCCAACTTCAATAGGAGGACAGCTATGCAGGGAAAGGCATCCAGCAAGATGCCACATCTGCATGTGAAGAAGTGCTATCTCCTATGGCAAAAGTCTTTAACAGTTCCTAACACAAAGCGTAACAGTTCTTTCACCTTCGCTACAATCGCTCCTTGTAGTTCTTTAGCTCACTGAGCTCCTGGTCTCTCACTAGACCCACTGATTCACTGCCACTGAATTCCTTGACCTCCTCCAATCTTCACGGTGGTATATTCCTCAAGCGTCAACCCCGCCTATCTGCTGGGTCGCTAATTTGGCACTCAAGATACCTCTCAAGCCTCATCCCACTTGCCTGCTCTATCCCTGGCTTGACACACAAGGCTGCTCAGCAAGCTTCACCTCCGCTGGCTGGGTCCCTGGCTTGATACCCACTGAAATTTTCTGATTCTTCACCGTCCCGTTGGTGAGAATGCTGCTCCGGTACTTGCTTCAGTTACTCACTGGTAATCAGGCATATAGTCCCTTACTGGCGACAGCTTCCCCTCTACCTCCGACCACGACAGGTTCTCCAGCTGGCAGTACAGTCACTTTTGGCTGGACTGTAAGCTGCAGTCCCAACCCTGCACTGCTCTCTTGCTTTTAGATAGGCCCTTAGACAGCCTAGCAGCCAGATGTGCCCGGGATAGGCCCATTCTCCTGGCTAGCAGCCCAGGCAATACAACACACGTCCACACAGACAGCTGTCCAGGTGGCACAGAACATAAATCACCTGACTCCACCCAAATATATAGGCTCTCCCAGCAGGCCAGGGGATTCCAGAAAACCTCTGTCCATTTGCTGAGATGTCCCATATACCCATAATCTGACCTTGCGTTGTCCTTATATCTAGTACCACCAAGTACCCGGCCACCTAGTGGTAGAAGAGGAAAGTGCAACAAGGCCAAATTTAAAGTGGTTGTTAACCCACTGTGCTAAAATAGTGTTATCCCCTCTGTATCATAATATTTTTCTCCGAGCGTTCAGCTGACATATCAGCTACCTTGTTTCTCCAGCTCAGAGCTGCAGTGGGCGGGGCCGAGCCGCCCTGCTGACATCAGCCAATGGAGGAGGGGGAGAGAGGAGAGACTGAGAGAGCCGACATTCAGCCGGGAGCCATTTATACAGGTACAGATCGGCTGAGTTTTTACATTACACAGGCACAGGGACAGATGTTCTAATGCTACAGAGGGAATAAGAAGATTTATGATCAGATACGAGAGGAGCAGGGGCGGGGGGGTGCAGCTACGAGCAGGGAGGTGAGGGGGGAGGAAGACAGAGGACACAGACACAGGGAGAGCTGAAGACAGGAGAGCTGTGGCTGATGGAATCACGCAAATAGACCGCAATGTCAGGGGCTCAGCAGCCATGATTATCGTGGTCTTTTGCGGGGAGGGTGTATAACCAGGCAGGATCAGCCAGGGTTTTAAGGGTATGCAGGGGGCCAAATGACACAGCACAAGCACTAGTGCTTGTCCTGTATAACATGCTTTAAAGGAACAGGATCAGGGTTTTTTTGTTTTTTTGGGGAGGTTAAGAAATGCTTTAAACCACTTGACCACAGGGCACTTAAACCACCTTAATAACCAGACCAAATTTTCAGCTTTCGGTGCTCTCACATTTTGAATGACAATTAGTCATGCAACACTGTACCTATATGATTTTTTTTTCCTTTTTTCACACAAATAGAGCTTTCTTTTGGTGGTATTTAATCACCACTGGGTTTTTTATTTTTTGCACTATAAAAGAAAAAAGACTGAAAATTCTGTAAAATAATGCATTTTTCTTTGTTTCTGTTATAAAATTTTGCAAGTTAGTAATTTTTCTTCATATATTTTGGCCAAAATTTATACCACTACATATCTTTGGTAAAAAATAATCCAAATCGGTGTATATTTGTTTTTTGTGAAAGTTATAGCGCCCACAAGCTATGGTGCCAATCTCTGAAAATGTATCACACCTGAAGTACTGATGGCCTATATCATTTCTTGAGACCCTAACAAGCCAGGTAAGTACAAATACCCCCCCCCCCAAATGACCCCTTCTTGGAAAGACATTACAAGGTATTTACTAAGAGACATGGTGAGTTTTTTGAAGTTGTAATTTTTCCCCACAATTCTTTGCAAACTCAAGATTTTATTTATTTTTATTTTTTCCACAAAATTGTTATATTAGCAGGTTATTTCTCACACACAGCATATGCATAGCACAAATTACACCCCGAAACACATTCTACTACTCCTCCTGAGTATGGCGATACCACATGTGTGAGACTTTTACAAAGCGTGGCCACAGAGGTCACCATCAGGTATTCTTGGAGCATAAATTACACATATAATTTCTTGACTACCTCTTACACTTTTGAAGGCCCTGGAGGACCAGCACAATGGAAATGCCCCAAAAATGACCCCATTTTGGAAATAAAACAACCCAATGTATAATCTCTGAGACATATCGAGTCTTTTGAAGATGTCATTTTTTTCTACAAGTTTTTGGAAAATGTGTAAAGAAAATGAAAATGTATTTTTTTTTTTTACACAACATGTACATACCAAAAATGACACCCCAAAATAGATTCTCCTACTTCTGAGTATGTCAATACCACATGTGTGAGACTTTTCCCCAGCGTTGCCACATACAGAGGACCAACATGCAGGGAGCACCATGAGGTGTTCTAGGGACATACGTTTCAAATCTAATTTGACTACCTATTACAATTTTGTGAGGCACTGTAGTGGCATGGATATGGCATGGATGAGCATGAATGGGGATGGATGAGCCGTGGATGGGGATGGCTGAGCATGAATGAGTATGGCTGGGTACGGCTGAGTATGGATGGGTACAGCTGAGTATGGATGGGTATGGCTGAGTATGGTTAGTTATAGATGGGATGGCTGGGTACGGATGAGTATGGCTGGGTATGACTGAGTACGACTGAGTACGGCTAGGTATGGCTAATTATGGATGGGGTTGGATGGGATGGCTGAGCATGGATGAATGGATGAGTATTGCTGAGTATAAATAAGGATGGATGGATGAGTATTCTGAGTATGGATGGGTGCGCATGGATGGATGGATGAGTATGCTGAGTATGGATGGGTATGCTGAGCATGGATAGGTGAGCATGGATGGATGCATGGGTATGCAGAGTATGGATGGATGAGTATGCAGAGCATGGATGGGTATGCAGAGTATGGATGGGTATGGATGGGTATGCAGAGTATGGATGGATGGCTATGCAGAGTATGGATGAGTATGCAGAGTATGGATGAATATGCAGAATATGGATGGGTATGGATGGGTATGTAGAGTATGCAGAGTATGGATGGATATGCAGAATATGGATGGGTATGGATGGCTGAGAATGGATGGATGAATAGATTGATCTGTCAACTTAGCTGCGATGTGGGCACTACACATGCAGCCCACAGTACTGCTGCCAAGAATCTATCGCCTCTCCACTCACACTGGATGGAGAGGGGAGGGAGGAAAGGGAAATCGCGCTGGTTTGTTTACATGTGATCGTTCCATCATTTGACAGAGCGATCACGTGGCAAAAGCCCGCGATCAGCGGCCGTTTACCGTGATCCGTGATGTACCGGGTCCTCCAGATCCTGCGGTCAGCGGGATTCTGGGAGGACGTCACTGTACGCCCTCCCAGAGTTAAGCATCCTCCCTGTAGCCGTCATTCGGCTATGGGCTGTTTGCTAAGTGGTTAAGGAGAAATCAACGGATCTCTAACAATTAGCCAAGATGACTATTCCTGGTAAGTAAATTTGTGAGGAGCAACCCTGTCTAAACTCCAGGGTGCTACACAGAGAATAGGCTAAAATAGGAAGTTCAAGGAGCATAGATTTCAATGTTCGTCAAAAACAAGATACAAAAGTAAGTTTGTCCAAGGAATCAGGAAGGGAGCTGTCTAGCATCTCAGGTGGCACAGTGAGAACAGCCACAGCAAGAAACCAGGTTCAGATCTGGATCCTGACACAGAGAAAGAAACATTAGGGCGGAACTACACACAGTCATTTAACCGTTTCTCAAAACAGTTACTTCCAAGGCATCCCATCATGGAGAACTGTCATGTCCCGTACACACGAGCGGAATTTCTGTTGGAAAAATCTTGGATATTTATTCTGCTCAAGCTTGGCTTGCATACACACGGTCACACAAAAGTTCTCTGAACTTTCAACTGTCAGTGACATACAACACTACGACGAGCCAAGAAAATGAAGTTCAATGCTTCCAAGCATGTGTCAAATTGATTCCGAGCATGTGTAGGAATTGCTATAGACGATCGGAATTTCCGATCTGAATTTTTTCCAACCGAAAAATTGAGAACCTGCTCTCAATCTTTTGCTGGCCGAAACTCCACCAGCAAAAGTCCGATGGAGCATACACACAAACGCATTTTGCGACCAAAAGCTCTCATCAGACTTTTGCTGGCGGAATTTCCGATCATGTTTACTGGGCATAACAGTTGCTTGTGCTCTCAAAGTGGCAGTGTTCTAACTTATCACATGTGCAGCACCCTGGAAACTGCAGATCAAACTGAGGTTAACATGGCGGCTTCCTTGGCTGTAAAGGATAGGGAGATTTAGATCCGCTTTAATCCAGAAAATAGAGTTGTTGTTCATAGTGACCAATTGGAACTCTTGTTTTCCAAAAAATGAAGGGCGAGATCTGTTCAGTTGCTGTTTGATGATAAGTTTACTTTTCTGCTCATTAATTTTTTCTGGTTTTAATGAACCAGCTTCACTGGCATGATGAAATGTAGCACATCTTTTCAGGATTTTGCAGGTACATTACTGGAAACCAGATTTAACAAACAGCACACACAACATTTTATATTCCCATAACTTTACACAGTGCTATATATAGTAAAATCTCATTAAACCTTTTCCATACCAGCTGATCAGGTCTACACAGCAGTTAGGAAGCATTCTGGCCCTCTCTTGTATGCATGTGTTTTTCTAACCAAGTACATGTTTTGGATATATTTCTTAAAGTGGATGTAATCCCACTCTCATCCTTTCTAAACTACTGCAATATTGGTTATCTAGAAGGATATACATGCCTCCTGCATGTATACTTATCTGTCAAATGTCTCCCCTCTGTCTGCTATGAGACCCGAAAAACTGCAGATTTTGTGGGTGGATCTGTTTTCCAGGGCTCAGTGGGTGGAGTCGTGATGTCAGTAGACTCCCCGCCCACCTCTACACTCCCCTTATCAACATGCATTTTCTCCTGTGTATTTCTTACACTGAACTTCTGCTATGATCACTAACATCCAGTCAAAACCCAGAAAAGTCCATACATGAATTCAGCATGCCAAATCATGCTGAGGTGTGGAACAGCCAATCCTTGCAGAGCAGCAAAAGAAAGGAGTGGGAGGAAATTAAAAAATAATGCATGTCTCTTAGGCTAGTGCACGAGATATGTAAATCACCTGTCACTCACAGCAAGGGGGAGGATTTGACAAAGTTTTTCTCTGTTTGTCAAGATTTATCTCACTGAACAATAAAAGAGGATTGCTCAGAGCTGGATTAACTCTTTGTGGCAAGACTGGGCTTAAATAATAGGAAATCTTATACTCTACATTATAACATCAAAAAAAAAAAAAAAAAAACATTTTCGGGTTTACATCCACTTTAACTGGTCTGCTTAACCACTTACAGACTGCCCGCCGTTGTTATACGTTGGTACTTTGAAGAGGGTTATCGTTGTTATGTCAGCAGCTAGCTACCATAACCCCGGTATCCTCTTCTTCAGTGGCCAGTCCACTTTCAGATAAAAGTGCTCTCTGCGGCGGATTTGATCACTTTTATCGGCGGAGGGCACTGGAGTGCGGCAGAAGAGGGGGGGCCTCTCCCGCCGCTGATAAAAGTGATCAAATCCGCCGCAAAGACCACTTTTATCTCTCCACCGCTTACCGGAGCCATTGGTAATGGCGGAGACGATCGGGTCCTGTGTCCTGTTAGGTATGGAGATGAGTGAGGGGAAGATGGCCCCCACCCATCTCCATACTATTTGGTTGAGAAAAAAAATGTTCCTCCTCTGGGTGCACTTTGCAGGGATTTTAACTAATTTTGTTGCAGATCTGTGTCCATGTTCACAGTGAATCTGAATGGAAGTGATTTTTTTTTAATTATCAATCAGCTGCTGCACTTATGGAGCTCTAATGAGGAAAGTCATGTGGTCTGCATCCCTTTAGGCATTATTTCCCTTTGCGAGTATTTCACCAAATTTCAGTGTGTCTATGGGAATGTTTGACCATTCTTCCAGAGGTGCATTTGTAAGGTCAGGCACTGATGTTGGATGAGAAGGTCTGGCTCAGTCTCTGCTCTAATTAATCCCAAAGGTGTTCTATCGGGTTGAGGTCAGCATTCTGTGCAGGCCAGTCAATTTCCTCCACCCCAAACTCACTCATCCATGTCTTCATGGGCCTTGCTTTGCACACTGGTGCACAGCCGTGATGAAACAGGAAGGGGCCATCCACAAACTGTTCAGACAAAGTTTGGGCAGGAATTTGTCCAAAATGTCTTGGTATGCTGATGCCTTAAGTGTTCCCTTCACTGGAACTAAGGGGCCAAGCCCAACCCTGAAAAACAACCCCACACCATAATCCACTCTCCACCAAATGATTTGGACCAGTGCACAAAGCAAGGTCTGTAAAGACATGGATGATGGGGTGGAGGAACTTGACTGGCCTGCACAGAGTCTTGACCTCAACCCAATAGAACACCTTTGGGATAAATTAGAGCAGAGTCTGTGAGCCAGGCCTTCTCGTCCAACATCAGTGCCTGACCTCACAAATTCACATCTGGAAGAATGGTCAAACATCCCCATAGACACACTTCTAAACCTTGTGGATAGCCTTCCCAGAAGAGTTAAAGCTGTTATAGCAAAGGGTGAGCCAACTCAATGTTGAACCCTGCGAACTAAGACTGGGATGCCATTAAAGTTCATGTGGTGTAAAGGCAGGTGTCCCAATATTCTGATTATTTTATATATATAAATATATAAAATATTGTCAAAAGTATCGGAATATTGGGATGCCTGCCTGTACACCACATGAACTTTAATGGCATCCCAGTCTTAGTTTGTATATAGTAGTAGTATATATCTACATACATATACATATATATATATATATATATATATATATATATATATATATATATATATATATATATATATATATATATATACACACATATATACATATATATATATATATATATATATATATATATATATATATATATATATATATATATTTCCTCACATTAGTGGAGTTACCTTTTAATCAGTTGCAGACCGTCCCATGCACATATATGGCGACAGCGACAGGGCATCGGGTAGGGGGCGTGCACACCCGATCGGTGTTGTCATTCGGTACAACACAAGCTGGTCATCCAGACCAATTATTTTTGGCCTGGACCTGCTGATCAGCTGTACCAAATCACAGCACAGCCTGTGCCATGTTTGTAAACACAGAAAAAGGAACTGGCTGGTTCTTTGCTCAGGAGCCCTTTTCAGCAGCAGAGGGAGAAGAAGCCAGACCTGTGTAAGTAAAATCAGCACACCTACACTTGCATATACTTAGACACATTTAACCCCTTGATCACCCTCCAATTAACCCATTGAGTGCCCTGTTACAGTGGCATTAGTACAGTGTACAGAATTGTTATACTGATCACTATATTAGTTTCACTAGTAATCTCAGATAGCATTAGCATTAGCATCAGTTAGCGACCCTCCCAGATAGTGTCAGATTGCTTGCCACACTATCATCATCCACATTTAACCCCTTGGTTGCCAGCAATACTATCACAGTCAAACCATAACCACCATTACTAGTAAGGTCTGAATGGATAGGATCTTTGATCAGATCAGAACTATACTAGTGTCCCCAATAGTATAGTGTCTCCAAAAATGCAGTGTTAGCAGGATAAACTTTGTTCGCTGTCAGTACTTGTGTTATCTCATTCCCAAACAAGTGCAGTGCCAGTTTAATTCCTGATCGCTGCCACATTTGATATGTACATTGTATGCAAAACCGCAGGGTTAGAAAGATCAGGCCTGATTTCTGCTAGTGCTAACAGGTATGTTTTATTTCTAGCAGTTCAAGCAGTCTATGACAGCCAGGAGCTCTTTTTAACCATTAGTCGCACTTGGTACCTGTAAATATAGTGCCCAAAATGTCAAAAGAAAAGTATACAAGTGAAGAGGCCTACAGGATTGTGAGTATGACAGATAAGGCAGAAGAGAAGTCCTTTCTGTCAGAATCAGACTCAGAATATGATCCAGAAAAAAGCAGCAGGACACCCCGACAGAGAGCTCAGACAATGGAGAAGAGGTCCCTGTTAAGGTCAAGCATACCCAACCCCAGGTAGCTGAAGTGCTAGGAATGAATGACTTTTCTCATATGCAGCAGGGTCCAAGCACTAAATCTGCACTACCTTTTGGTGCACTGTCAGGCACCAGCGGTCTATTACATCCTGGCATTTTACACACCAGCACTGCAGTATTTCATGGTGACATGGCAAGTCCCAGAAGTGCAGCCCAAGCTTATGATTTGACTAGCAGCAGTAGTAGGATCCTGCAGCCCCCAGGAATTCCAACACAAGCCCATAGAGCCCATAGTCTCCTCCCAGAGGTGCTTGTAAATCCTGATTGGCAGCTCCCAGATTCAGCAGCACTCAGTATCCCCCATTCACAGCCCAACCCGGAATTCAGGTGGAAACAGAAAATTTAACAACTCCCCTTGATTTTATTTTTCTTTTTTTAGCTGTTTTTCACAGATGAATTATATCTATCAATTGTGGACCAAAGCAATCTTTATACCAACCAGTACATTGCTGCCAACCCAAAATTGTACATTGACAAACTATTTGAGTGGAAGCCTATCGCGGTTTCCATGTTTACATTTTTTGTGCCTAACCCTTAAAATGGGCAAAAATTTACAGATGTGTGTACGCCCCAACAAAACATTTGTGTGTATGAGTCCCTCATAAATTTTTCTGGCCACCTTGCATTCAAGCAATATCTCCACAGCAAGCGTGCCATATCTGGGGTCATAAATGTATTAGCACTGTAAGAGGGCAACAGCCTATACATGTTGTTTTAGAATTTACGAGGGAAAAGACAGTCATGTGGAGTTCCCCGGATGCCAGACTACATGGGGAGCAGTGGCAAGATAGCATGGGACTTGGTGTCACCCTTGTTCAGGAAGGGTTACTATTTGTACATGGACAATTTCTATGTGAGTGTGCCACTTTTTAGGCACTTATTCACTCTTGGAATTGGCTGCTGTGGCACAGTGTGACACAATCACCGGGATTTTTCCCCAATGGCTCGTTAATATCCGACTTGGAAAGGGGGAAAAAGCCTGCTTACAGAACAGTGAATAGAGTTGGCTAAACATTTTGGGTCTAGCATGAGTTTGGGCCAAACATCGGCTGTTTGCCTGTCCAACAAACACCCAAATTATCGTGTCGTTCAATCGTTTGTTCGGCCCATTGAATGACCACAATGCACTGCGCTGCTTGGCCCAATCAGGGCACAGAGCACTGTCAGAGCAATGATTTTTTAGAAAGTAATGATGACTGTATGGTTTATTGTTCTTTGTCCCGCCCCATACTATAAAAATATTCTCCCCAGAGCGGGCATTTGCATTGTGATATTGGCGGGGAGAGAGACAGAACAGGCCTCTGTTCAGTGCTACTAGCAATTTAGTGTGCTATTGTGCTTTTATTGTTTGTGTAGAATATCAGTTTAGTGTGAATCTAGTGATAGTTTAGTGTGAGTGACCATTCATTTTTACTTTAGTGTCAGTTTTGTGAGTGTGGTGTGACCATTAATTTTTTACTTTAGTGTCAGTTTTGTGAGTGTGGTGTGACCATTAATTTTTTACTTTAGTGTCAGTTTAATTTGTCAGTGCAGGTTTTCTGCAGTATATATCAGCGCATTACTGCACGTTTAATGCAGTATATATCAGTGCATTACTGCACGTTTAACGCAGTACAGTATATATCCCTGCGTTACTGCACGTTTAACGCAGTATATATCAGTGCATTACTGCACGTTTACCACAGTATATTGTAGTGTGTCAGTGGAGTGTGTCTGTGTAAGGAGTACTCAAGTTAAAGTGCATCAAACACCACTTTCTATTGATTAAAGTGCATCCATGTACACATTTCCACATCTTTATTACATTTTTTTAATGAGCGCCCCCCCCATCATGTCTGTGAGGCCAAGGAGGCAGGCATTCCCATGGTACTGTTAGGGGGGGCCAGCAGCATATCCGTCCACAGGCAAAAGTGGACATGGTCCATCCTCAGGCAGGGCATAATTTCCTGTTTAGTGATGTTGCCCATGCCATCCAGCCACAGCATGCACACGAGGTGGTGGATTGGCTTACTAAACCATCATCATCCTCCTCATCCTCCATCACCCAAGCAGAGACTAATGTGCAGTCCACTTCTGGCTGCCAGAATGGCTTATTCTGCCACCTTGTCCACAGCTACTCCTGCCATAGCCCCAGTGTCAGGCATAAAGAAGTCAGCTTAGTTATTTGAACACAGCATCAGCCACTTGTTCCTTGACAATGCACAGCCATTACTTTATTCAGATCTTAGTTCTGACATTGAGGAAGGAAGGAACATGAGCCTACAGAGAGGGGAGAACACTGGTAAACCACAATTTGGCAGCCACAGCATATTGCCAAGTTGTCTTCAGTGATAATAAGCATGGAGGGGATGATGATGATGATGTAATTGACACGACTTGGGTGCCATATTTTGTTAACAGCACACTGGGTAACTCTGCTTGCAACTCGGAAGGATGCAGGACAGGGCTCAGTGCTGCATCTTTTTGTGCCGCCACATCTCCATACAGCTAGTGGTGATGAAACCCCCTCTTCCATGCCCTCCTCTGCTAACATGTCCCATGAACTACAAGTACCCCCTAAGCTTTCAATGAGTCAGTCTGAAAGGTGCCATGCAGTGCTGTAGTTGGTTTTTCTAGGGCACAGGAGCCACACCAGAGCAGATATTCTCTGCAGGGGCAGGCCCAGAAGTGGTTCACGCCATGCCAGCTGTGGTGGTGTGCGATAATGGCACAAAACTCCTGTCTGCCCTTAGACAGGGAAAGTTGACACATGTGCCATATCTGGTACATGTCCTCAATTTGATGGTACAGCGTTTTTTAAATAGGGAACCCAGGGTTGGAAGATCTGCTGAAGCAGGCCAGAAGAGTCTGTAAATTCAGCAGGAATTCCACCTGGCCATAAACTGCCTGATTTGTGACATGCCCACCAGGTGTAACTCACCTTTGCCAATGCTGCAGCAGCTGCACATGCAGCAGAGGGCTGTCAATTACTACCTGTGTGAGTATGGTCAACCACAGGCTCAGGGCGATTAATTTTTCCCCACGTCAATGGCTGCTGATAAATGATACATGCACTCTACTGTCACCATTTAAGGAGACCAAAAGGATGGTGAGCCGTGACAATGCATGCATCAGTGACACAATCCCTGTTGTGTTCCTGCTGGAGAAGACTGCATGGCATTATGGACAGGGCACTCGAGGCAGAGCAGGGGGAGGGGGAGGAAGAGGAAGACTTTCTTTCCTCTCAAGGTCTACTTTATGCAGACACCATTCTTCCTACACCACAAAACACACAAAAGTAGAGGGAGGAGGAGGAGGATTCTGGCAGCTTTGGAGGCATTGAAGCAGAGCAAGACATATGTCAACCCTTAACAGATGTTTTTCCATCCCAGAACTCTTGGAAGTAATACATGGCTGGGAGGAGGTAGTTCCAGATACTGTAATCTTCAGTGACACTGAGGAATCTGCTTCTCATGCGTCTGCAAACTTGTGGTGCATGGTCACCCTCATTCTTCAAAGCCTGCGAAAGGACCCAAGAATACGTAGCATCACAGGGAAGGATCAATATTGATTAGCAACCCTCACTGACCACCACTACAAGGGGGAAGTCTCGGAACTCATCCCGTCCCCACAGAGGGAACAGAAGATACAATCTCTTGAGGACACCTTAAAGAGGAGTTTATTTAACACCTTTCCCAACTCTGGTAGGTTATAGTCTGGTGGAAAATGTAGTTTTAAGGCTTCTGTGGTCAAGAGAGTAGCGGTGGAGAAGGGGGCCCTCTCAGTGATGCCTTTCACAAAAATGTTAGTCCACGGCATCCAGGGCTGTCAGCTTCCACATCCCATCTGCAGTGTCTTCATCATATGATGGGAGATTATCTAGGGGCGAAAACAGATATGGAGAGCTTTCCAGTTGGAGATACACTGGATTATTGGGACATGAGAATAAACCACTGGCCAGAACTTGCCCAGTATACAATAGAGCTGCTGGACAGCCCTGCATCCTGCATGCTTTCCAAATAGGCATTCAGTGCTGCCGGAGGTTTTGTGACAGATAAGAGAGCGCGTCTATCCAGACTCCTTGGACCGGCTGACATTTATCAAAATGAATCAGTCCTGGATTAGCAGCAGCTGTCAAGCCCCTGATGCCGATGTCACTGATTAAGTGCTTTCTGTATCTTTAATCTCTGAAAGACTACCTAGACTGCCTAGCTTTGTGGGTGTTGATTTTATTTGGAAGATGTTTTTGGTGTAGGTTTCATGGGCACAATTAACACCCAAGGACACATTTTTCATTTTTGACAGGTGCATAGCATTGCAATTTGTGACAACAAGGCAAATTCTTGCTTTCATCAAGAGCACCTCTATAGAGTTGCAGTGTGAAGGTACTACAGACACCCAATGACAACATTTTCCTCATCTGTTTGACAGGTGCATATCATTGCAATTTTTGACAGCAAGGACAATTCTTACTTTCAAGAGTACCTCTACAAGTGTGAAGGCACCACCAATACCCAAAGCCGATTTTTTTTTTCCACACCTGTTATGTCTATCCACAGTCTGTAAAAGAGACACCCGAATTTATCCAAAAAATCTCTTATCTTGTTCCGAGTGCACTAAATTGTGGCCTTATCATACAGACTGGCCCTCCAAGCTGTTTATAAAATAAAGAAAGCTTGAATGAAAAATTTCTTTTTTGGTTTTATACATGTCATTATTGCTGCAGCAGGGGTTCTATACATGGTACAGATGTGTCACATTACAGAAAGACTAAAGGGCCCCCCCAGGCACTATATTTAAAGGGATTTTTCATTTTTATTGTTCTCATTTTAATGGTTTTATTTTAAGCATCAGTAAATCACTGCTCATTTAAAAATGATGTTTTTTACAAACTTTTTCTTTTATTGATATATGTCCCCCAGGGCTGTACCCAGATCCCCATAAATAAGCTCAATTACTTGCATATAAAGCCTTCAAAATAGTTACTTTTGATTTTTCCAGTTCAGGTCCCATAGACTTCAATGAGGTTCATTATTTGGTTCCCAACTTTTGCGATGTTCGAAAGTTCTGCCGCCAACCGAACAGGGATCATTCGACCCATCTCTAACAGTGAATTACTCACAGTAAGTGGAAGGAAAAACTTGATGTTTTCATCCTGTCTTCAATTCATGCAGACACAGCAGCCCAAATTAGCACGGCATCTGGTATCATTAAAAATGTCCACAAATATAATCTTAATATGGGAGGCGTAGACTTCAACAACTAAACGATGAAGCTGTACTTAGTGTCAGATACTGGTACAAAAAGTGTCTGTTTATTTATTTCAATTGGCTTTATATAATACTTTTGTGATTTACAAAGAAACAGGAAGAACTGGTTCCTAAATTTTCAGGAAGTGATCATTGCAGCCTTTTTTATCCAGAAGGTTCTGTGGCCCAAACTCCAAATCCAGATGCAGTGAGCTAGCTCCATGAAAGGAATTTTCCTGATGTCTTTCCTGGTACCCTGACCCACAAGTCACCCCAAAAAACATGTGTCTGTAGAAAACATGGAAATAGGCATGGCACCTGTCTTTTCTGTCCCTCCTGTCCTGGCCAACCTGGCCTCTGCATCATGAACTGCTTCCATCGCTACCACACACTAGGGGAGTATTAGTTTAGAGTACAGCACAGTCTAGGTACACAATTCACACACAATTCAGGGTCTCAAAACTGGCTATCACATTTTGAGGGACCCTAAAATCAAGTTAAATTACAAAAAAATTTAAGAGATAAAAAAAAAAAAAGTTGTGTTTTATTGAGTTAAAGGGTTTGTTATCCCAGCACTTCATATTTCATGTGACATCACCCGGTGACCCAGCCCCTTGTCCTTATATAAGTCGTTGCACAACACGTCCCTGTCATTGTGGCCAGAGAGCGTTGAGTCAACATCTCAAGGAAGAAGAAGAGAAGGCGGCAATGGCGACAGAAGAACGGGCCACCACTAGTTAAAGAGCTGGAAGAAGAAAGTGGAGGCCCGGCAAGAAGAACTGAAGAGGGGGACAAGACCCCCCGAATGTCGGAAGAAGAGGCAGCGGCGACAGAAGACCGGGCCACCGCTAGTAAAAGAGCTGGAAGAAGATAGCGGAGGCCCGGCAAGAAGAACGGAAGAGGGGGACAAGACCCCCGAAGTCGGAAGAAGACCGCCAGATGGTGGCGGCAATGACAAAGAAGAAAGCCGGGCTCCTCTGCTAGTAAAAGAGCTAGCAGAAGAGAGAGGAGGAGTCCAGCGAGAAGACCCCCCAAGACGGAAGACCACCGGAGTTGTGCAATAAATTATTTTAAAAACATGTTTTTTTTCACCAGGTGAATGGGTAGGGGTACATGGTACCCTAATACTAATTCACATAGGGTGGGGGGCCGGTATCTGGGGGCCCCCTTATTAAAGAGGGCTCCCCAATTCCGATAAGCCCCACAGACCCCGACAACCAACGGCCAGGGTTGTTGGGAAGAGGCCCTTGTTCTCATGAAAATGGGGACAAGATGCTTTGGGGTGGGGGGGGCTGCAGGGCCCCCCTTCCCAAAAGCATTCCCCCATGTTGAGGGCACGCGGCCTGGTATGGCTCAGGAGGGGGGCTCGTCTCCACCCCCTTTCCTGACCAGCCGGGCTGCGTGCTCGGATAAGGGTCTGATATGGACTTTGGGGGGGCCCCCACGTCATTTTTTTCGGCACAGGGCTTCCCCTTTAAGTCCATACCAGGTGACGGGGCCAGCAGGGTGTCAATCTCGCTGAACCAGGCAGCAGCATTGACTTCCTTGGCTAGTCCCGTCTACCTGGAGCCACGTTCAAAATTGACTTTTGTCCATGTGTGGGCAAGTCCGTTCATTTCAAAAGTCCGACGGACTAGCACACAGACGCCCGGATTGTCCGCCGGACTGCCGAGTCCGGCGCACAATTTTGAGTCAAAACTTCTTTCTAAGTTCGCCAGACTTTTGTAAATTAAAAGTCCGCCAGAGCCCACACATGGGCGGATTGTCCGGTGGACTCTGGTCTGCCGGACCAAGTCCGCCGGATAGTCTGATCGTGTACACACGGCATTAGTTTGAAGGTTTGGCAAATGGCCAAACTAAATTGGTGTTTGACCGTGTCGAACCTCCAGTGACTGTGGGAAGTGAAACATTTAACATAAACATTTTATCTGTTTATAAGTAGGTCAACACCTGCCAACACGCTGACAACCATGATTCATCTTCACGCGGCCCATTCATCTGTCAGTAGAATGCAAAGAAAGGAGCTGGGATTGTGTGAAAATAAAATATGTGCATGGGGTTCCCCCCACATGCTCTATTAGCACCCTACTTTGCTTTGAGGTATGTGAGCTACAGTCCTTGTGATGTGCTGGAAGTGCAATATATCTATATTATTAGTGCTTGTCTGGTTGTGGACTGTACATGAACCTTTGTAATGAAATAGGTAACAGTGCAGAACCAGCTGTATTTCCAATAGTTGTTCATTTTAAAATGATAACTTGCTTTTCTTTTTTTAAATCACAATGGCGTTCCTATCTAAATCACTATAAGACATTAGTAATGTATTAGTGAGAATTCTGCCTGCTTTCTGTCTCCTTAAAAAGTTTGTCATTTCAAGGCTATAACCATCTACAAAATGTTGTAAAAGCATCAACCTAGCTATAGAAAACTGTCAGCTGCTATATGTAATGTAAAAATACATGACACATGACCTGACTGCAGATGATGACTGACACCGCTGCTACAATAATTCCTCCTCTGTCCACAATATGTCACTCTCTGTAACTACACAATTAAGCTTTCTAGTAACCTGATAGCCTCAGCTCTGTAGGTGTAAAAGTGGTCTATGGGTATTTTTCAGTCTTTGACTCTAAATTTGCTGTTGAAAGTACATCAGATTAACCGATGGCAGGTGTCATGCCCCACTGCTTATAGCATTTCCGGCAATCAATCCTGTGAAACACTTCTGAGTCACGCAAATCATTAGATTCTAAGTAAAGATAACCATACAATGCTACATATTGCATCTGGCATCGTAAACATGCATTTCAATTAAACTTGAATTATTTGCATTCTAACCCGCATAGGGAAAACTGTCTACCTGCACAATCTTCTGAGTATCTTCTTAGTTTTCATCTTATGTAGCTAGCTTCCTTACTAGATAAATCCCTAGAGCTGGTTATTCTATTCTGAACGACACTGAATCTAAACAAGGGAAAGCACAGACCCCGTGTTCTAGTTCTAGGACCCACTCTCTTTTAGAATTTACTCCAAGCTATCTCCAGATATTGTAGGCCTGGGGTTGTTCCTCACACCCTTTGGGACCAAATTGGGATCAAATTTTCAGCACCGTTACCTTGGCTTCCAAAAATGTGGCTTGGAATTATATGGTGTCTGTAAGTGCCTATTCATGCAGTCCACAGGCAGTAATTTCTTTCGATTTTTTTATTTTTTTTTAAATCTATTGGTTTGGTTTATGTGTAGCCTGAGTTAAGTTACATGGGCATTTTTTTAATTATGTACAGCTACTGTATCCTAGTGCAAAGATTATTAAGGCAGCACTAAAGAAATATATCAAACATATATTCCTACACATCACATGTTATGTACCTACGTTTTGAGATCTGTAAAGCTAGAACATTTCCATTCTGTCTGTTTGCACATGAAACAACTTGTGACCTTTTGTCTATAAGCGATTGTGCGCATGTGTTAGCATGCATAGATATGCGTCCTTGACACTGGGTGTGCATACTGGCTTAGAGGGTATCGAAACACTTCCTTTTTGGTGGCTGGTGATGTTTCTTAGCTACCTTATGTGGCAAGTTTCTTGTTGTTATTTCTATACTTGTTGCTGACCTGGACCTCTTGACTCTACTCGTGTCTCCTGCAGCTGTTTCTGACTCTCCTTGTTCTTGTTACCTTCTTGTCTGCCATCTGCCTCAACCTCTGCCTGGACCCTGACTACTCTCTGTTTTGCTGCCTTCCTTGACCTGTGCCTGGACATGGATTTCTCTCTTGGCTGCTGCCTGCCACACCCTCATAAGGCAAAGAGTGGCCGCAACACCACTCCAGGTGATACAATAGCTGTACTGAAGATCTTGTGCTGGTCTAGTTGGAATCGGAAAGGCTGTCAAAGTATGTGCAAAAGAGGTGACCGCACTCCAATCTTCAGAATTATAAATGCTTTAATAGTAAAATTCCACGCATACCATCACCAAGCCACAATACAACAGGACTGTAGCAGCAAGGTTAACATGTCTCACATGTTTAACCTTGAGGTTATGATTAAACGATTTGGTTTGTGAAACATGTTAACCTTGTTGCTACAGTTCTGTTGTATCGTGGCTTAGTGACGTTATGCATGTATTTTTATGATTAAAGCAACTATATTTCTGAAGATTGGAGTGCCACAACCCTAGCCTGTACTCCAACTTCTCTCTTGCCTGCCCACCACCTTGACCTCAGCCCAGATTCTGACCCTTCAACGTATCACACCACTGTCTCCACAAAGAAGCTGTCCTGTTCCCACTGCCCCTTGGTAGGGCAATCCTAAGGGTCATGTCAGTTTTCAGAAAAGTAGCTTGGGGACACTAGGGTCAACAGCCCATCACTAATTGTGGGGTGCTCCAATGAAAACCAAGCTGTCATTTAGACTCTGTTACTTGAGTGAGTGTCATGAAAATCTCACGAAGAGATTGTCCTCCAGGTCTTCTGATGTACGATCGTCACGGGTACGCACGATCGTACGAACGCCCTTACGTTCGTACACAGGTGCGCGTGTGCGGGCACGCGTACGGTCACGTGCGTGCGTCCGTATTGGCGCCAAACGGCCTATTTAAACCAGCCTCTTGCCAACAGTCTTTGCTATCTGCTCTACAGCGTTATATCTGTGAGACCTGATCCGTATTGTTTGTTCCTGTTTGACCCGGCCTGCCTGTGACCTATCTGCTATCCGCCTGCACCCGACCTCGGCTTGTTGTGACTATTCTCCTGCCTGTTCCCTTGTACTTCGTTCCTGTCTGGTATCCGATCCGGCTTGCTCTGACCATCCGTCTGCTGAAAGGGTAACCTGCTTATACTGAACTGTTCATCTGCTATAAGTGCCTGCTCATATTGAACTACCTATCTGCTGCAAGTCACCTGCTTATACTGAACTGTGTCATCTGCTACAAGTGATCTGTTAGTATTGAACTGTTCATCTGCTATAAGTGCCTGCTCATATTGAACTACCTATCTGCTGCAAGTCACCTGCTTATACTGAACTGTGTCATCTGCTACAAGTAACCTGCTAGTATTGCACTGTCCATCTGCTCCTAGTGCCTGCTTATATTGACTGTTTATCTGCTGCAAGCACTTGTGTATATTATACTGTTCACCTGCTACAAGTGGCCTGCTTTCCTGCACTGCTTATTGCCAAGTTACCTGCTCCTTTGAACTGTGTATCTGCTATAAACTACCTGCTGATCCCTTCACTGTGATTACCTGCTCCACTGAACCTCGCCTACCCATCCTACCCATCTGTTGATCCTGCCAGGCACCTGTACCCCTCCTTACTCCTGTGTTCCCTGTTACATTGCCAGGAAACCGGTAGTGGGAGTCGTAAAGGAGGCCTTTCTCCGCAATCCGGGCTCGCTACTAGAAGGTACGTGATAGTAGCAAACAGCCAGTGTCTGAGCCCGAGCGGGGAGCCTCCGCCATGGAAGAAATTTGTCAACACCTGGCAGGACTGTCTGAGGCAGTTAAGGGCCTTCAACAAGGCTACACTCGGCTGGAGGAATGGGTAATTGCTCTTTCCAACCCCTCCGGATCCTTGGGGGCCCCTCAACCATCAGTTTCTTCAGCTGAAGCAGGTCCAACACCTACAGTTGTGATGTTACCACCAGAACCTAAAGTTCCCACACCCGAGCGATTTTCTGGGAATCGCAGTGGCTTCAGGGCCTTCCGCATCTCCTGCGAATTATATTTTGCCCTCCAACCACGGACCTTCTCTTTAGAGGCTACCAAGGTGGGTTTTGTGGTGTCTCTACTCTCTGGAGACCCCCAGACCTGGGCCCACCGCCTG
Source organism: Lithobates pipiens (assembly GCF_037356315.1). Lineage (NCBI taxonomy): Eukaryota > Metazoa > Chordata > Amphibia > Anura > Ranidae > Lithobates > Lithobates pipiens. The sequence goes on along the minus strand of NW_027507784.1, from coordinate 293,223,518 downwards.
TTAGAAAACAAGGACGCAGCATTGACTAATCTTTCTACCTTTTTTGATGCTATGGCTCAATTGTATGAAGATGCTCAACTTTCAGCAACTGCAGAAACCGCTTTGCGGACCCTCCAGCAGGGACGAAGGGCGGTGGAAGATTATGTGGCCGAGTTCAGGCGATGGGGTGCGGATACGAACTGGAATGATGCTGCCCTTCGCCATTAGTTCCGCATGGGACTCTCTGATTCTTTGAAGGATGAGCTTGCTAGAGTCGGTGTTCCACAGACATTAAACGCACTAATTGACTTGGCGATACAGATCGATCATCGTCTGAGAGAAAGGAGAGCTGAGAGGGCCACTGGTTTCTCTCGTCCAACCTGGATGCTTCCAAAGGCCCCAAGCTATTTACATCCAGCACCTGCCACCCGATCCACGTCTGACACACCTAAGCCAATGCAACTTGGAGTCTTGCGGCCATCTCTTACCCCCGAAGAACGTCAACGTCGGCGGAATAATAACTTATGTCTCTATTGCGGGGAATCTGGACATTACGTCAGGAACTGTCCAATAAAACTTCGTAAGTGTCCATGCATGCCTCCTGATCTCCCAGACTCTTTAATAAAGTTTCCATCCCACCTTATCATTTCTGTCTCCTTTCAGTTCCCAGGAAAGACTTTACAGACACCCGCCATTATTGATTCCGGGGCATGCAGCTGTTTTATGGATTCATCCTTTGCTGCCCAACATCAGATTCCTCTCCTACCTAAGACCCGTGGACTCTCTATTCATTTGGCCGATGGCTCCGCTATTAAATCTGGTCCTGTAACTCGAGAAACTGTACCTCTACCTACTGTTATCTCTGGTTCTCATCGAGAACTTCTCCGGATGGACATTATCACCTCCCCTCTTTTTCCTGTAATCCTTGGGATGCCCTGGCTACAGGCTCACAATCCAACCATAAATTGGACTACAGGAGAAATTACCTTTTCTTCACCGTATTGCCAGAAGTTCTGTGGTTCATCCGGTTCTCTGAGACCAGCAACTTTATTATCTATTGACTCAGAGATCGATTTACGTCAAGCCATTCCCGAAGTCTACCATGAATTTTTGGACGTGTTCAGTAAACAAAAGGCAGAGGTGCTCCCGCCCCACCGGGCTTATGACTGCCCCATTGAGTTACTTCCTGGAGCCAAGATTCCGTTTGGAAGGGTTTTTCCCTTAACAGAGGTAGAGCAGGAGAAACTCAAAGAATACCTCGAAGAAAGTTTAAAGAAGGGGTTCATTCGCCCGTCTACGTCCCCAGCAGGTGCAGGTATTTTCTTTGTTGAGAAAAAGGACCACACTCTCCGCCCCTCTGTAGACTACCGTGAATTAAACAACATCACTATAAAGAACCGGTACCCTCTCCCTCTTTTTCCAGAGTTATTCCAAAGACTGGGAATTGCTACGGTGTTCACTAAACTCGATCTCCATGGGGCTTACAACTTGATCCGTATCAAGGCCGGAGATGAGTGGAAGACTGCTTTCCGTACCCGATTCGGACACTTCGAGTATTTGGTGATGCCCTTCAGTTTGTGTAATGCCCCCGCCACTTTCCAATACTTTATCAATGATGTGCTCCGGGACTTTCTGGACTTATTTGCTGTCGTTTATTTAGATGATATTTTGATTTTTTCTTCCTCCCTTGAAGCCCATCGCAAGCACGTCAAAAGCGTGTTGGGTCAGCTCCGCCAACACGGACTATATGCAAAAGCAGACAAGTGTTTGTTCGAACAGGAAAGTATACCATTCCTGGGGTTGATCATCTCTAGTAAGGGTATAAAAATGGACCCCCAGAAGATTGCTGCGATTTTGGACTGGCCGACTCCTGTAGACAGGAAAGGAATCCAACGTTTTATTGGTTTCGCCAACTTCTACCGCAAATTTATTAAAGGTTTCTCAGCTATTGTTGCACCCATCACACAACTAACTAGACAAGGAACCCGTTTTCATTGGACCTCTGAAGCTCAAAAAGCATTCGAGACTCTCAAGGGACTTTTCACCTCCGCTCCTATTTTAAGACATCCAGATTCCTCCCTGCCATTTGTTTTAGAAGTGGATGCATCCGAAATCGCCGTAGGAGCTATATTATCCCAAAGACAAGGAACTAAGGCCCTGCTTCATCCTGTGGCTTTCTTTTCACGTAAGTTATCTGCAGCCGAGAAAAATTACGATGTCGGAGACCGGGAGCTGTTGGCCATTAAATCCGCATTAGAAGAGTGGCGTTATTTGTTGGAAGGAGCTTCTCATCCAATTCTAATATTTACAGATCACAAAAACCTGGAGTACTTAAGATCTGCAAAAAGACTAAAACCAAGACAAGCCAGGTGGGCACTCTTCTTCTCCCGGTTCTCTTTCCATGTGACGTATCGCCCAGGGTCTAAGAATATAAAACCAGATGCCTTGTCACGGATGTTCCACAAGTCCCAGGAGAATTCTCCTCCGGATACCATTCTCGCTCCTGGGAATTTCCTTCTGCTTCAGGAAGATCTTCTCTCTCGGCTTAGACAAGCCTCCATGGGACAAAGACCCTTCTCAGAACCAGAACTACAAACCAGAGGTGGGTTACTGTGGTATAAAGACAAGATCTACATCCCCGAAACTCTGCGGGTATCTGTTCTAGAGCTGTGTCATGACTACGCACTCGCCGGACATTTTGGTATCACTAGAACCATGGATTTGGTACAGCGTACTTTTGGGTGGCCTCAGTTACGGGAAGATTGCAGGAAATACGTGAACACCTGCACTACGTGCATTAGGAGTAAGAACTGTAAAACCAAGGCCTGGGGCCTCCTTAAACCGTTGTCTGTTCCGGACAGGCCATGGAAAATGCTGTCTCTAGACTTCATTGTTGAATTGCCCCCGGCAGACGATCATACCACTATCTTGGTGGTGGTTGATCGTCTGTCAAAGATGGCACATTTTATTCCCATGAAGGGTACCCCTTCAGCCTCTGAAACTGCACAAGTGTTTATCAAAGAAATAATTAGGCTCCATGGGGCAACAGCCAATATAGTTTCGGATCGAGGAGTACAGTTCACCTCTCGATTCTGGAAGTCCCTCTGCAAGGCCTTGAATATTGAGCTATCTTTCTCATCCGCTTATCATCCTCAGTCCAATGGGCAGACTGAGAGGACAAACCAAACTCTCGAACAATATTTACGCTGTTTTTCCTCTTTTGCACAAGATGATTGGATCTCCCTACTTCCAGTAGCTGAATTTGCGTATAATAATTCTCTCCATTCCACCATCAAACAGACACCCTTTTTTGCCAATTATGGCTTCCACCCTTCATTTTTACCCAACTCCCTTCCTGAATGTTCAGTACCTGCGGTCCAGGAAAAGATGAACTTTTTTTCAACCAACAACAAACTTCTACAAGAAACAATGACTAAAACTCAAGAGCACAACAAGGCAACCTTTGACAGGAAGAGACGAGGAGAGTTAGTACTGGTACCTGGTGATTTAGTGTGGCTATCCACGGTAAACTTGAAAATGGCGTGTCCTTCAAAGAAACTAGGTCCCAAGTTTTTAGGACCTTTCTCAGTCAAAAGGAAGATTAACGAAGTTGCTTTTGAACTAGAACTTCCAGACTCACTAAAGATTCATCCGGTATTCCATGTATCCTTATTGAAACCTTTCACTCCCAATCCATTTCCTAACCGAAAAACCACTCCTCCTGATCCGATCTTGGTTGATGGTGAAGAAGAATTTGAAATTGAAGCCATCCTAAAATCTAGAAGAAGAGGAAACCAGAACCAGTTCTTAATCAAATGGAAAGGATATGGTCCTGAAGAGAACTCCTGGGAGCCTGAGGACAACATTCATGCGAAAAACTTGATTCGATCCTTTAAAAAGGGCCCATCCGGAAAAGTTTGCCCGAAAGGGCATCCGCAGGCTGCCCCTTGGGAGGGGGCAATGTCATGAAAATCTCACGAAGAGATTGTCCTCCAGGTCTTCTGATGTACGATCGTCGCGGGTACGCACGATCGTACGAACGCCCTTACGTTCGTACACAGGTGCGCGTGCGCGGGCACGCGCACGGTCGCGTGCGTGCGTCCGTATTGGCGCCAAACGGCCTATTTAAACTAGTCTCTTGCCAACAGTCTTTGCTGTCTGCTCTACAGCGTTATATCTGTGAGACCTGATCCGTATTGTTTGTTCCTGTTTGACCCGGCCTGCCTGTGACCTATCTGCTATCCGCCTGCACCCGACCTCGGCTTGTTGTGACTATTCTCCTGCCTGTTCCCTTGTACTTCGTTCCTGTCTGGTATCCGATCCGGCTTGCTCTGACCATCCGTCTGCTAAAAGGGTAACCTGCTTATACTGAACTGTTCATCTGCTATAAGTGCCTGCTCATATTGAACTACCTATCTGCTGCAAGTCACCTGCTTATACTGAACTGTGTCATCTGCTACAAGTGATCTGTTAGTATTGAACTGTTCATCTGCTATAAGTGCCTGCTCATATTGAACTACCTATCTGCTGCAAGTCACCTGCTTATACTGAACTGTGTCATCTGCTACAAGTAACCTGCTAGTATTGCACTGTCCATCTGCTCCTAGTGCCTGCTTATATTGACTGTTTATCTGCTGCAAGCACTTGTGTATATTATACTGTTCACCTGCTACAAGTGGCCTGCTTTCCTGCACTGCTTATTGCCAAGTTACCTGCTCCTTTGAACTGTGTATCTGCTATAAACTACCTGCTGATCCCTTCACTGTGATTACCTGCTCCACTGAACCTCGCCTACCCATCCTACCCATCTGTTGATCCTGCCAGGCACCTGTACCCCTCCTTACTCCTGTGTTCCCTGTTACATTGCCAGGAAACCGGTAGTGGGAGTCGTAAAGGAGGCCTCTCTCCGCAATCCGGGCTCGCTACTAGAAGGTACGTGATAGTGAGACGCATTCAGTCTCCAGGGCTGTCAACCCTAACTATATGAATTTTATATATATATATATATATATATATATATATATATATATATATATACACAGTCTATGCAGTTTCTGCCCATGCTGAGCTACCATAGGCTATTTATAGAAAAAAAAATGAGTTAAACCATATAGAGAAGCATAAATCGAACATTGACCTTGTTTGTGGTTTCTTTAGGCTTGTTTCTTTTCTACAACCATTTATGAAAGTATACGTAAGGCGGCGTACACACGCGGGGACTGTCTGCCGAAACTAAGTTCGTCAAACAGTCCGCTCAAACTTTTGAATGAACGAACACGCCCACACACGGCACTTTTTGAGCGGACAAATACGGCAAACTTTGTTCGTCGTACTAAGTCCGCGCAACTTTTGAAATGAGCGGACTCGCCCACACACGAGGCAACAGTCCGCTCATTTCGAGCGCGTGTGCAGGTAGGCGGGGCCCGCGACGGAGACGTCGTGGGCTCCGCCGCCTGGAATGGACTTAAAGAGGAACCCCAACGCCGAAAAAAATCGGCGTGGGGGTCCCCCCAAAGTCCACAACAGACCCTTGTCCGAGCACGCTACCCGGCCGGCCAGGAAAGGGGGGCGAGCGAGCGCGCCCCCCCTCCTGAGCCGTACCAGGCCGCGTGCCCTCAACATGGGGGGTGCCTTGGGGAAGGGGGGGCCGCGCGGCCCCCCCACCCCAAAGCACCTTGTCCCCATGTTGATGAGGACAAGGGCCTCTTCCCGACAACCCTGGCCGTTGGTTGTCGGGGTCTGCGGGCGGGGGGCTTATCGGAATCCGGGAGCCCCCTTTAATAAGGGGGCCCCCGGATACCGGCCCCCCACCCTATGTGAATGAGTATGGGGTACAATGTACCCCTACCCATTCACCTGTAAAATAAAAGTACCCAAAAAAAAAACACAACACACGAGATAAAATATTTTATTGCACAGCTCCGGGGGTCTTCCGTCTTCGGGGGTCTTCTCGCCGGACTCCTCCGCTATCTTCTTGTAGCTCTTTTGCTAGCGGAGGAGTCCGGCTTTCTTCCTCCCCGCCGCCGGCCTCTTCTCCCGACTTCGGGGGTCTTGTCCCCCTCTTCGGTTCTTCTGCCGGGCCACCGCGCCTTCTTATAGCTCTTTTGCAGGCGGTGGCCCGGTCTTCTGTCGCGGCTGTCGCCGCCGCCTTCCGTTCTTCTTCTTCTTCTTGTTCTTCTTGTTCTTCTCCAGGAGATGTTGACACGTCGCTCTCTCCGGCCGGAATGCCAGAGCCGCGCTGAGCGGCCACTTATATAGTGACAATGGGGCGGTGTCACATGGTATATGTCACATGGGTTGGTCACATGGTGACCCCGCCCCCTTACGATGTCATAGTCCCCATGTGACATCAACCCATGTGACCAACCCATGTGACATATACCATGTGACACCGCCCCATTGTCACTATATAAGTGGCCGCACAGCGCGGCTCTGGCATTCCGGCCGGAGAGAGCGACGTGTCAACATCTCCTGGAGAAGAACAAGAAGAAGAAGAAGAAGAAGAACGGAAGGCGGCGGCGACAGCGGCGACAAAAGACCGGGCCACCGCCTGCAAAAGAGCTATAAGAAGGCGCGGTGGCCCGGCAGAAGAACCGAAGAGGGGGACAAGACCCCCGAAGTCGGGAGAAGAGGCCGGCGGCGGGGAGGAAGAAAGCCGGACTCCTCCGCTAGCAAAAGAGCTACAAGAAGATAGCGGAGGAGTCCGGCGAGAAGACCCCCGAAGACGGAAGACCCCCGGAGCTGTGCAATAAAATATTTTATCTCGTGTGTTGTGTTTTTTTTTTGGGTACTTTTATTTTACAGGTGAATGGGTAGGGGTACATTGTACCCCATACTCATTCACATAGGGTGGGGGGCCGGTATCCGGGGGCCCCCTTATTAAAGGGGGCTCCCGGATTCCGATAAGCCCCCCGCCCGCAGACCCCGACAACCAACGGCCAGGGTTGTCGGGAAGAGGCCCTTGTCCTCATCAACATGGGGACAAGGTGCTTTGGGGTGGGGGGGCCGCGCGGCCCCCCCTTCCCCAAGGCACCCCCCATGTTGAGGGCACGCGGCCTGGTACGGCTCAGGAGGGGGGGCGCGCTCGCTCGCCCCCCTTTCCTGGCCGGCCGGGTAGCGTGCTCGGACAAGGGTCTGTTGTGGACTTTGGGGGGACCCCCACGCCGATTTTTTTCGGCGTTGGGGTTCCCCTTTAAGTCCATTCCAGGCGGCGGAGCCCGCGACGTCTCCGTCGCGGGCCCCGCCTACCTGCACACGCGCTCGAAATGAGCGGACTTTCCTCCGAGCGGGAACAGTTTGCTCATTTCGAAAGTGGCCTACACACGGGCGGACTGTTCGCTCAAACCAAGTTTCAGCGGACAGTTTTTCGGAATTTCCGAAAAACTTTGTTCGTCAAACTGTCCGCTGAAACTGTCCGCTGAAGCCCCACACACGAGCGGACTGTCCGCTGAAACACTGTTCAGCGGACAAAGTTGAGCCAACAGTCCGCCCGTGTGTACGCGGCCTAAGCGTCATCCTGTGAAAGGACTTTCAGCACCTCGGACAGCAACCAGAATCCATTACTGCAGTGTGCAAACATATCCCTAACTTTTCTTCCAAGACCACAAATAGCACATGCTATTAATCCTTGGATGTAGTATAAATGTGCTACTTACCCGTTTCATTTATATGGCACTGATAAATTCTGCAGCCCTTTGAAGGATACATTCAAATCAGTCCTTGACCCCAAAAAGAGCTTAAGCCTTTGTGTCCATTGAAGAGGCATATTGACATGACAAGCTAGGAGCAATGCTGAGTGGAGAATAGTCAACCTTGCTAGATGCGTTTCTATTATGTGAAGAAAGAGAAAAAAAAATCTACACAAAAAAAATATACACTTCATGCAGATTGTTTTTTTTTGTTTGAAAATTAAACGAGGACATCGGAATTTGAATTTGGTTATCAAGGTGATTTATGTTGTTTATCTGTAGTAATTCTTACTCCTAATCATTGTATCTTGCCTTTTGCATTATTTGTTTGAAGTCAAGCACTAGAACGCTGGTAAAAATGTTGATAGGCTGTAGTTGTAGCACCATGTTAAAGATGTGGTTATTCTGCCACCATTTGATTCCAAAAGGCTAAAGAATCTCACAATGATGGCATTACTGTGTGACTTCTCTGAGAGGAGTAATCAGACTAGAATGAAATAAGTGGACCAGTGGAGGGCATGGAAGAATAATTTAATAATTTAGGTAGTCCGATCTTTTTGAGAAGAAAAGGATTAGTAATGGTAAGGTTTTGGGTACAACATAGTAAACTATATAATATATTTAAAATATATTTAATTACTTCAGCCCCGGAGGATTTTACCCCCTTCCTTACCAGAGCACCTTTTGCGATTTGGCACTGCGTCGCTTTAACTGACAATTGCGCGGTCATGCGACGATGCACCCAAATAAAATTTTTTCCCCACAAATAGAGCTTTATTTTGGTGGTATGTGATCACCTCTGCGGTTTTTAATTTTCTGCTCTAAACAAAAAAAGAGCGACAATTTTGAAAAAAAACACATTATTTTTAACTTTTTGCTATAATAAATATCCCATAAAAAAAATAAAATAATGTTTCCTCAGTTTAGGCTGAGATTCTTCTACATATTTTTGGTAAAAAAAGAAAATCACAATTAGCGATTATTGATTGGTTTGTGAAAAAGTTATAGCATCTACAAAATAGGGGATAGACTTATGGCATTATTTTTTTTTTACTAGTAATGGCGGCGATCCGGCGATTTTTTTCGTGACTGCGACATTATGGCGGACACATCGGACACTTTTGACACATTTTTGGGACCACATTTACACAGTGATCGGTGCTATAAAATTGCACTGATTACTGTGTAAATGTGACTGGCAGGGAAGGGGTTAACACCATGGGATGCTGCAGGGGTTAATATGTTCCCTATGGGAGTGATTCTAACTGTGGGGGGAGGGGACTCACAAGGGGAGGAAACCGATCGGTGTTCCTCTGTACTGGGAACACACCATTGGTCTCCTCTCCACTGACAGGACATAGATCTGTGTGTTTACATACACAGATCTACTTTCCTGCTGTGTTCCCGGGCAATTGCGGGTGCCCGGCGGACAACGCGGCCGCCAGGCACACGCACCGGGTCCCGAGCGATGCTGCCGGTGCACGCCCTAGATGCCCCTAGACGGTCGGGAATCAGAGGACATCATATGACGCCCACCCAGGATGGGAGATCCCATCTGCGGGCGTCATATGACTATACACTGGGGCTGAAGTGGTTAAAGTAAACTTTATCCTGAGAACAAAAGAAATTCTGCTGCAGTGTGCTAGGATCCAGCTACCAGTGCCCCTTTGTCTCTCCCCCTACCCACAGATGTTTATTGACAGCATAGTGCCTCGCTATGTCAAGCCTATTGTTTATTGCAGAGCAAATCTTTTTACATTCTATGCTTTGTACTGCAGTACAAAGAGCATGCTGATAGGGGAAGAGAGCAGATTGACATAGAAATGAGCTCATATGTGTACTGCTTTTAACCCTTTAACGTTCTGCTCCACCGCTTGGTAGGGCACATTTTGAGTCACGCTAACTCATAGAAAAATGTGGACTTTGAAAGGGTTCATTTGTCTCTCCCCACTAGGGTTGGGGAGGAGAACTGTATGTGTCTTTTCACTATAGCCGATATAATTGGATTCCCTGCCCTCCTAGACAGGACAGCACTGGGTAGCAGGACTGTGTGAATCTCAGAACCAGATGGAAAGAAATACAAATCCTTTGGCAGGTAAAACAGCTCCCGTTTATGTACATCATGTCTGTATTTAGCTGTTTGCCTGGAGTTCAGCATTAAAAACTGGAGTGCCACTATGTACAATCAAGAACTAAACCTATAATCTTAGTTGTTAAGGTGGTGAAAAGTGCAATGTTCAGCAAGCTATAACAATCGTCAACTTTCAAATGATTGGCTATAGGGTAATTAAATGTAATTAGTTGTTTTAGACATAAGTGTTACTGCAGTTATCACAGTATACTTAGTTGATCTTGAATGCTACAAGATTACACAATGTTGGTTGAAGTTGATTACTAGTTTGGGAAACATTTCTGTGGTCACACTGAATGCATTCAAAGTATACTCTATATAATCAGAAGAACTCCTGAACGGCGGAAAAGTTCTAACCCGAACAACGAAGCCCATTGAAGATTATAGAAGCCGAACAGGAAAAATCAAAAGTGCCCATTTTGAAGGCTTATATGCAAGTAATGGGCCAAAAGAAGGGGTATGGGGGTCCAGGTACTGCCCTGGGGGACATTAATCAATGCAAGAAAGTTTTTTAGAAGTGATTTTAATGATGCTTAACCACGTCAATACTGGGCACTTTCGCCCCTTTCCTTTCCAGGCCAATTTTCAGCTTTCATCACTCTTGCACTTTCAAGAAGAATTGCTAGGTCATGATACAATGTACCCAAATTAAATGTTTATCATTTTCTTCATACAAATAGAGCTTTCTTTTGGTGGTATTTATTCAAAAATCTGTTTTTTTATTTTTGCAATATAAGTGAAAAAAAGAGTGTAAATTAAAAAAAATAATCAATATTTTCTACTTTCCGTTTTAAAAGAAATCCAATAAAATCAAATTTTGTCATAAATTTAAGCCAAAATGTATTCTGCTACATGTCTTTGGTAAAAAAAAAAATCTTGTTAAGTGTATAATAATTGGTTTGTGTGATCACGGACATATGTGTGCAGGTGATCATTGGGACATATGATTTTACTGTTACATATGAGGGGAACAGGTGTTTTTACTGTGAGGCAGGGGCGTAACTATAGGGGGTGCAGCAGTTGCGACCGCAACCGGGCCCTGTGATGCAGGGGGCCCATGCAGCCCCCTCTACATATGGCCGGAAGCAGCATAGGCAGCTAGGGGTACCAGTGCACCATGCACACGGGTGGCTGGAGGTGGAGGGTGACTAGCAGAGCTCCATGCTCGACTATCGCACTGGCTGCTCTTTAGTAGTGCATTCCCCGCATGACATGTGTCCTCGGCCGCTCCTCAGAGTACCCCTCTCCTGCTCCATGCATTGCCGCTCAGTCCGATGTCTGTTCTCCCCAGCCAGAGTCCTGCCCCCCCTGAGTCCGGCCCACACTGCACTGCATACTTCTCCCAGGTAAACAAACTTTAAGCACACAGATGCAGTGCAGCCCTATGAGAGCCGGCTCCCGGAGGACACTACAGGCTTGTCTGTCAGCCCCCCTCCTCCCCCGTCATACACAGATGATGAAAGGTCTTTCTGGGAGATATGCTGATCACCCGTCCAGCACACTGGATGGAGCCCAGGCCAACATGGATGAGTGCGTGGCCTACAGCTTGGTCATGGTGAGTGAGAGGACCCCATCCCCCACACACCATTACATACCCCCTCCATCTCCCCCTGGGGACAGGGACCCCTTCTCACGTGGGGACAGGGACCCCTTCTCACCTGGGGGCAGTAACTTCATCTGCCCTGGAGAAAAGGACCTCATCTCTTCTGGGGATGGGGACCCCATCCTGCCTAGGGACAGTTCCAATGGGGCACCTAAAAAAAATAAAAATAAATAAACTACTGATACCAGTGGTGGAACTACAGGGCTCACAATGGTCATACCTGTGACCCCACCCTGGAGTTCCACCGCTGGACTCGGAGGGAAGGGCCCTGGCTGAGGTTCAGGGGGGCCCTTCATGGTTTCTTGCATCGGGGCCCTGAAGGTTCTAGTTACGCCACTGCTGTGAGGGGACGTGTGTGAGGACAGTGTTTTAGGGACATTGTGTGTTTACATTGTGTGGGGACACTGGGCTTGTGATCAGTGTGTAAAAAGCTGTAAAAACAGCTCAAACTTAAAGATCAATGGCTGGCTTCAGCGATCCACTCTCCACTGCTCACTAACAAATTGCATGTAAGGAGAGGCGAGACAATCGCCTACCAATCGGCTCTCTATTTACATCATATGATGACTGTGATTGGACAAAGCCATCATGTGATCAGGAGGGCCAATCACAGAGCCCTCCTGCCGATCAGAGGATTTTTTCATATGAATGTTGGCTCAAACTTGTCTTGCATACACACGGTCACACAAAGTTGGTCGGAAATTGCGAACGTCAAGAACGTGGTGACGTACAACACATACGACGAGCCAAGAAAAATTAAATTCAATAGCCAGTGCGGCTCTTCTGCTTGATTCCGAGCATGCGTGGAACTTTGTGAATTGGAATTGTGTACAGACGATTGGAATGTCCGACAACAGATTTTGTTGTCAGAAAATTTAAGCCCGGGTTCACACTATAACAGGGCCGATCCTATGCCTGAATTTGGCCCTGAAACGGAGCCAAAGAGGCACGCGTTTTTTCTGCAGTGCGCTCCACAGCCGCCCCGGAGATATGTGAACCGGCTCCATAGGGAGCCAGTCACATTCTCCTACTATGCGAATTAGATGCGGGGAAATGCACATCTAATTCGCATAGGTGTGAACGGGGGCTGAGATCCAGATCTCAAATTTTTGTGTAGCGGAAATTCCAATGGAAAATGTCCGATGGAGCCTTCACATGGTGGGAATTTCCGACAAAAAGCTTCCATCGAACATTTTCCATCGGAAAATCCGACCGTGTTTACAGGGCATAAGATTGGAATCCTTTCTTCTCATTTTCTGTCTCATCTCCCGAACAGGAAATAAAGGGAAATATCCCCAACTGGGCACACACTAAACATTAACTTAACCACTTGAGATCCGCGCTATAGCCAAATGACGGCTACAGCGCGGATCTCCTTTTCCGGGACGACGTCAATAGACGTAGTCCCGTGTACGAGCGGCCTGCGCGCCCCCTGAGGGGCGCGCGCGGCGCGCTCTGTGATCGGCGAGTCCATGAGACTCGCCTGATCACCGATCCGTGCAAGGGGTCGATCCCGACCCCTTATCACGTGATCAGCTGTCAGCCAATGACAGCTGATCATGTGATATAACGGAGCCGGTAATCGGCTAGTATTCCTCCTCGCGATGACAGCGCGAGGAGAAAAAAAAAAAGCCGATCACCGGCGGCCGTGATCGGGACATCAGTCCCGATCACGGCCAGCAATACAAGCGACCACCTGCCCCCTGCCAGTGCCCACCTGCCCCCTGCAGTGCCATCCTGAATAAAAGTAAGTGCCCCCCGTCAGTGCCACCCAGCAGTGCCCATAGTGCCCACAGTGCCACCCACAGTGCCACCCAGCAGTGCCACCCACAGTGCCCACAATCTGCCTCAAAGGTGCTGCACCCCAGTGCCGCCCATCAGTGCCCAGCAGTGCCGCCCATCAGTGCCCGGCAGAGCCACCTATCAGTGCCACCTATCAGTGCCCATCAGTCCCATCTATCAGTGGTACCTATCAGTGCCCATCTGTGCCACCCATCCGTGCCACTTATCCGTGCCACCCATCCGTGCCATCTTATCTGTGCCCATCTTTGCCCATCAGTGCCGCCTTATCTGTGCCCATCGGTGCCGCCTTATCTGTGCCTATTAGTGCCGCCTTAACTATGCCTATCAGTGCCCACCAGTGCAGCCTATCAGTGCCCACCAATGCAGCCTATCAGTGCCCACCAATGCAGCCTATCAGTGCCCACCAATGCAGCCTATCAGTGCCGCCTAATCAGCGCACTTCAATGAAGGAGAAAAATGACCCGTTTGCAAAATTTTATAACAAACTATTAAAACATGATTATTTTTTATTTTTTTTGCATCTTTTTTTGTTTGTTTAGCAAAAAATAAAACTCCGAGCTGTAACTAAATACCACCAAAAGAAAGCTCTATTTGTGGGAAAAAAAATGATAAAAATTTCATTTGGGTACAGTGTTGTATGCCCGCGCAATTGTCATTCAAAGTGCATCAGCGCTGAAAGCTGAAAATTGGTCTGGGACTGAGGGGGGTTTAAGTGCCCAGTAAGCAAGTGGTTAAAGTGTATTTCTACTTTTGCAGTCAAATTTGAGAAAACCCCACTATAAGTATGTTATGTTTTCCCATCCACACAGCATACCTAAAAAGCTTTTTTTTTAAATATTTCTTAATGCAATAGGCTGCACACACCTATGGTGATGGTATTTTTCTCCCTGCAAAGTAAGAAGTGAAAACTAGCACATTGCTTAGTAAAAACGGCACACAGTACACACAGTAAGCATTGTTAGGCACACAGTTAACCCATTGATTGCAGAGCCTGATACATCCCCCCTCCCTCTGCATTCCTCTTGATGTTGCTTGTCTCACAGCTGAGACAAGCTGCAGCTATGATCCAGCCGTCTCCTTCAAAGCTGCTGTCAGATCGGTCACAGATCTGATAGATCTTCTTTAACCCCTTGTTAGGACAGACAGACTGATAACGGGATCTGTCAACATAGTACAGACAGGGGGGTTACTTATGGCAAACTCAGCTCTCCAGCCCCCTCTTAAACAAAGAGAACCCAGTAGGATTTTTTAGTGCTTGAGATATCAGAAAATAGCATAAAGATGGTAAGCAGACATTTTTAAATAAATGGGACTGAGAAGATGTAACCAATATAACTCAAAATTCATACCAGACCCTTATCCAAGCAATCAGCCTGGCAGGTCGGGAAAGGAGGGGGGACGAGTGAGCGCTCCCCCTCCTGAACCATACCAGGCCACATGCCCTCAACATGGGGGGGGGGTGTGCTTTGGGACAGGGGTGGACAAGGGCCTCATCCCCACAACTGTGACCAGTGGTTGTGGGGCTCTGCAGGCAGGATGCTTATCAGAATCTGGAAGCCCCCTTTAACAAGGGGGCTCCCAGATCCCGCCCACCCTTATATTAATGAATATGGGGTACATAGTACCCAAGCTCATTCACCAAAAAGGTGTCAAAAAGTAATAAAACATTTTTTTTTAAAAAGTGTCCACCAATGTAGATCCATCATCAATCATGCCGCCCGCCGCCCCTGAAAAACAAAAAAATAAAAACGCTTCCCCCACCATGAAGGCTGGCGGCCCACTGCAGACTGAGCCATTTGACAATTCTTATATAGGTAAGGGGCAAGGCCACCTGGTTACGTCACCTGTGGGGGCGGTGCCACCAGGTGGGGCAGTGCCACCAGGTGGCGTAGCCAGGTCGCTCCACCAATTACTTATACAAGTATTGTTGTTACCTAAATAAAGGAATTGTCAAAAGCTGTGTGTGTTTTTATTACTTTTTTTACACTCTTTTGGTGAATGGGTAAGGGTACTATGTACCTTATACTCATTTACATGGGGGGCCGGGATCTGGGGGCCCCCTTGGTTAAAGTGGGCTTCCAGATTCCAATAAGCCCCCTGCCCGCATATCCCCACAGCCACTGGCCACGGTTGTGGGGATCATCAACGTGGGGACAAGGTGCTTTGGGAGGGGGTACCCATCCCCCCATGCTGAAGTCATGTGGCATGGTATGGTTCAGTAGGGGGGCTCACGCTCACCCCCCCTTTCCTGACCTGCCAGGCTGCCTGCTCTGACTGCGAGCCAAGCCTTCTTGTCCAACATCAGTGCCTGACCTTACAAGTGCGCTTCTGGAAGAATGGTCAAACGTTCCCATAGACACACTCATAAGCCTTATGGGCAGCCTTCCCAGAAGAGTTGAAGCTGTTATAGCTTCAAAGGTTGGGCCAACTCAGTATTGAACCCTACGGACTAAGACTGCTGACCTGTACCCACATCTAAAATCACCTACAATGTGCAAGTGAGCAAAACTAGACCACAGAGAACTGGAAGAAGATGGCCTGGTGATGAATCCAAGAATGATTTGAGGACCACAAAAGCAAGTTTGAGATATTGACTTGGCCTCCGAATTCTCCAGATCTCACTCCAATTGAGCATCCATGGAAAAAACAAGTAAAACAAGTCTGATGTATGGAGTCTCCACCTCACAACTTACAGAACCTAAAGGACCTGCTACTGATGGGTGGCACAGTGGTGTAGTGGTTAGCACTCTCACCTAGCAGTAAGAAGCGTCACTGGTTCGAATCCCAACCATGACACTACCTGCTGGAGCTTGCATGTTCTCCCTGTGCCTGCGTGGGTTTCCTCCCATAATCCAAAGACATGCAGGTAGGTTAATTGGCCTCTGTCCAAAATTGGCCCTAGTATATGAATGGGGACCTTGGATTGTGGGGACTGACATGAGTGTGCAATGTACAGGGATAGGGACAATTGTAGACACTCACTCAGGTTGGACTGGTGTCTTTATTCAACCTCACTATGAAACTATGATGGCTTGGTGCCAAATACCACAGCATACCTTTAGAGGTCTAATGGAGCCTATGCCTTAATGGGTAATGGTGGATGGTCACAATATTATGACTGATCGGTGTAGTTATCCACTCTTTACTTTTTTTAAATCGTGAATAAAAGCTTGGGAAAAAACCCAAAATGGATTTAGAACTCATTGTTCTTGGAGACACCTCTCATATTTCACCTGATTATATCATCACATAGTAAATATATCAATCTATACTCCATATAGATCCATATTACATTATATTCAATAGTTGCATTATATGGCACTTTTCAAATTCAATACATTTTTTTATTGAAGGTTTCTAGGATACATAGCATAAGCCTACAAATATATAAACGTAACCAACGTATGGAGAATTCCAGGGAAGTTGTATGCCACTTTTCAAGGGAATATGCCCTTAGCTTAGTGAATCATCCAATCATGTGCAACCAAAAATGCAGATTTTTAAAAAAAAAATCCTTGCACTTGATTGGGTATTCGTTGCAAAGAAAATTTTCACCACATTCCGTAAGCTAAAGAAAAATTATACTACAAAGTGCAATTTCCCTTGCAAAGTGAACATCCTATTTGCTCATTGTAAATCAACCGCTTTATATGTCCTATAATGGGCGTGCAACATTCTAATTACTGTGGGTGCTTTTTACCAGGAGGGTCCATATTAGATTAATGGCAGCTGTGTGGTTTGCATTCGAAAATGTTGGCACTTCTGTCTCTCATCACTCGGCTGCTTTCTGTGCAGTGTGGAGATTTAGCAGCACGTGATATTTATCCTGCTGTCAGTCTCAATCCTTTCTTACAGCTCAGTGTTCCGGAGCAGAATCCTTCGCCTCTCACCCTGATCTTTTTTAATTGGCAGTTGTTTTATGGCCTGCAGTATTCCTAGGAGCACCAAGTTCACTCAGGACTCAGTCAAACATTCCATCTGATTTGTAATTGTTATCTCAATGCCTGCACGGATGCAGAGAGTCATAGCAGATGTTGCAGGAACATGCGTTTAAGCGGTATCTGTAATTGCACCGTTCTCCTCTGCAAATAATGATTCTCGGAGCTGGGGTCTGGAATTAGCACATTTCTGGTCTCGGCTAGGCGATTGGATTGCGTGGAAGAACATGTTAAAATGCTGTTTTCTTCAGGGTCCCTGCCCCGGGGAATTACTTGGCTTGTTTTCTCAATAGCTCTCTAAGCCGCTGAGAATGAAATCCGATTGAACAAATAAGGACGGATACTTCAGACAAGCTGGGGATTCTAAACGAGAGCAGCTTATGATCCCACATTGTGAAGTGGGATTTCTGAATATTTTACTTCTTTTCATATTGTGTCTTGTTGTTTTTACCTGGATGAGACAAAGCTTAGTGGATGTTGGTGGAGGGGTTGGGGTTATTTTAAGGGTGGTCTTATGGGAAATTTCAAGTTTACAGTAATGGAACATTAAAGCCCAAATACAAAGGGCTTGTGTTGATGGGCTTTTGTTCATACAAGTCTGTAGGAATGGACAGATGCACTCCCTTGAAGTAGGCCGAATGCAGGTCAGAGGGAGGGTAATGTCAGATCAGGTCCACCTGTTAATGAATTCTGAGTAATCTTGTGAGCATTTCAAACTGATGTCATCAACACTAGCTCAAAGCCCATGTCAAAGGCCCTAAATCAGTAAAACTGGAGCTACACCCATTGATTTAACAGTTTCAAAAGGCACCTGCCAGGAATGTCACATTGGTTGTACTCTCAACCAAACTGTCAAACCATCAAAATGACAATTGTCATAACTGATCACATGTGTAGCATCTTGGCAGTTGAAGATCAACCAAAGGCCAAGATGGCATCTTTCTTGGCTGAAAACCATAGGAGGGTTTAATTCCACTGCAAATACATTCCAGTTGCATGAGGTATAAAAGACGTGGCCAAAATAATTGAGTACTGTCAATGACACTTTTTTAATTTGCACTAACATCCACATTTTTCAGGACAACCCCTTTTTTCAAGTGATATTAAAGCCTTGTTTTTTTCATTTAAAAATAACAAACATGTTATACTCACCTGCTCTGTGCAGTGGTTTTGAACAGAGCAGCCCAGATCCTCCTCTTCTCGGGTCCTTCTTTGGCCTATTTGGCCCCTTCCCCCTTTGGCCCATTCAGACATGGAGCCACGGCCCCACCCCATCTCTCACCTCATTGGCTCGCTGACTTTGACTGGCAGCTGAGGGAGCAAATGGCGCTCCGCTGCTGTCTCAGCCAATCACAAGGGAGAGTCCCGGACAGCCGAATCTCTCGTGCAACATCGCTGGAAGGAGATGGGCTAAGGTAAGTATTAGGGGGCTGAGGGGGGCTGCTGCACACAGGTTGTTTTTTTTTATCTTAATGCATAGAATGATTTATGCTGATAGCAGAGGTACAAAGCAGCAGACAGAAATGACACTCTCTCTTTTCTGTTCTTAATTGAGACAAGTACACACTATAGAGGGACATGCCTTGTTCATATTTAATTTCTGATGTTTACAACCACTTTAACCACTTCAGAACTGGGCACTTTTACCCCTTTCCTGCCCAAGCCAATTTTCAGCTTTCAGCACTGTCACACTTTGAATGACAATTGCACAGTTATGCAACACTGAATCCATAAGACATTTTTATAATTTTTTGACACAAACAGAGCTTTCTTTTGGTGGTATTTATTCACTGCTGGGTTTTTTATTTTTTGCAAAAAAAACATAAATTTTGCCAAAATGTATACATCCACCATTACTTTGTTGAAAACAACCCAAATCAGTGTATATTATTTAGTTTGTAGGAAAGTTATAGAGTCCCCAAAGTATGGTGTATATATATATATATATATATATATATATATATATATATATATATATATATATATATCAGCCAATCCTGATGTAATGATGGCCTATATAGAATTTCTTGAGGCCGGAAATACCAGAACAGTACAAATACCCCCCCAAATTACCCCTTTTTGGAAAGTAGACAAAGTAAGAGGCATGGCAAGGTTTTTTTTAGTTGTAATTTTTTTTGCCACAATTGTTTTGAAATTTAAGAAATTAAAAAAAATATATATATTTTTTTGCAATTTTTTTTTATATATTGTCACCAATGCAGTACAGATTCATCATCCGACTGGTGTGGCTGCAATCAAGGACACTGGTTGGTGACAGTATGTAAAAAATATATATATTCATTTTTATTATATATTTTTTTCTTACTATTTTCTTTTTTTTGTACTTAGAGTGACTAGAGCATTTTATTTTATTTTTTTACACATTACGATTGCTTACATTTTACAGTTAAAAGCAACCATTTTTTCTAAATGAAAACTACTCATTCAGTGTTATCTTTTGTGATTAACTGTGATTGGCCCTGTCTAATCACATGGTGCATATGGGCTTTGATTGGCCATGTGTGTACCATGTGATGACGGTGACCAATCACAGAGCTCATCACAATAGTAAACCATTAAAGACAGGTAACAAAGCCTTTCACTGTGTACAATTGTCATGTGGTCTGCTGTGATTGGCCACCGGGATCATATGGTAACAGCCATGGGCTGGTACAGGGATCTGTCATCAGCTTTGTCTGGTGAACGCGGAGGGTGTCAGATCGTGGCAGGGCATGGATCGCAAGCGAGGCACTATCCTGGGAGGATGTCATATACCAGATAGCAAGCAATTGTGCTACAACTTTGAAAATGACTTGCTAAGCTGTTGCTAGACTTTCCAGGCTTTACAAGTTTGTTGTACAATTGCAGCACACAGTCCACATTGCATGACTCCAGATCAATTTTCTTTTGAAAATATTCTCCAAGTCTGCTGCAAGTTTTGGTTCAGTTATATTGTGCGATAGTCATCCCGCCACAGGGGTCACTGTGGCTGAATTTTCATGCTGTAGACTTGCAAAGCTCTTGCTGTAGACTCTGTAGACTGCAACTTTACTCTTGCTAGAGACTTGTCTCACAAATTTGCTACAAATTGAAAAAGTGTCAACCAAAACTTGTGCTTCAAGTGCTCTGCAAGTGTACAAATATGCCAGTGAAAAATGTGCAGCAAGTTAACAGGACTTACAATTCAATACCGCCACAAATTTGTGGAAAGTTACCCTTGCTATCTTAGCTGAGGTCCTCCCAGGCAAACAGTCATTAGTTTACAAATAGGCTGGGTGGGCAGAGGTAAGTCAATTAATAAAATGTTGCTTTGAACAGGGTTGTCACTCTTTCGAATTGATTTACAGAAAAGGAGAGCACAGGGTTGACCTCATGTACAATATGTACTGCTGCTCTCTCATTGCCAATCATGCACACTGGTTTATTGTAAATGCTGTTTCTCCTGACAGGAAAAATCTGCATTAAAAACGCATTGTTTTCAATGTTCCCAACCACAGTTCTTCAATCGCTTTTAGACTCATTTAGACAGGTCCCAGCACATTTTTCATTTGGCCTTTTATGTACTTTAATGGCCAAAATGTATTCTTGCCACTGAAATGAATAAACTCTGGAGTGCTAAAGGCACCAAGCGCTTAGGTTCATCTAAATGTATTTGACTTTTTTTTTATACTCAAAAGCTTTGACTACCTCCAAACGCTGCTGCTCCTAAACTTCTCTGAAAGCTTATGTATGCGTGAACACATAGGGGTGGATTAACTAAAGGCAAATAGACTGTGCAATTTGCAAAGTGCAGTTGCACTCTGTAAGTGCAGTTGCTCCAGAACTTAGTAAATTAGATAAATCTTCATTTTGCAAAGAATACCCAATCACGTGCAAGGAAAAGTGAAAAGAAAACATAATTGTTGCTTGCATATGTAGCACCCTAGTAGTAGGCAGGGTTGCTAACAAATGTAGCTTGCTAGGTAGTAACTAGCCTGGCTGGCTGATAGGGGATTCACTGCTTTTTTTCCCTAACTCTGGATTTGATGCACCTCTCTCTTCTGTCACTAGGTGGCATTTTTGCCTTCGGCATTAGAATGACTGTGGCTTAGTGAATTCAAACTAGGAGTGGATGGGTTGTCTCAGCCAACTGGCAGGGGTTTCTTTAGCCCCTTGACCTGCTGGGAGAGCCCATTTATTCGGGAGAAGTCAAGTGTTCTGTGCCACCCAGACGGCTGGGTGGACGTGTGTCACAAGACTCTGGGTTGCTAGGCCAGAAGCCTCAGGCCTATCCTGGCAGCAACTGGCTGCTAGGCTGTCAGAGGCCTATCCAGGTTTGAGAGAAGCAGAGCGGGGTTGGGGCTCTTGGCCACAAGTCCAACCAAGTTGCAGAGGTTCCATTGGAAGGGGAACCGCATCGTTGCCAGCGGTAAGGGAGAAGCAGTTGCCACATGGGACGACCACTCCTGTTACCAGAGGCAAGTGAGGATCAAGGTCAGAGATAAAGGAGACACAGTTGCCCGTTAAGGGACAACCACTCCGGTTATGAGAGGCCATTTATGGAAGTCTGAAGAAGTACCAGAGCAGCCTTATTCACAAGCCGGGGATGGTGAACAAGTGGGAAAGCTTCAGCAGAGTGGCAAGCAAGGGACCCAGCGGGTTAGCAGGGGTGACGCTTGAGAATAATACAGTGGGTTAGCTGTGGAAGAGCTCAGGGGATCCAGTGATGGCTGGGATCTTGAAGTCAAGTGAGAAACCGGGAGCTCAGTGAGTGAAGATCTACAGTAGTATACTGTGAGATGTGAGAAAAGATCTATAGCAGGTTACTGTGAGTTATGTGCATGGATCCCTATTGACTGTTCAAAATTAATTTGCCATATGAGACAGCAGTTCTACAAATACAGGTGCTGTATCCAGCTCAAAGGCCCTCTACCTGTATAGCTGTCTGCCTATTTTTGTCTTGGTGTCTGCCAATTGTTATTGCATCTGCCTAAGGGTGTCCTGGCCCTATATCCTCTCTTCCACAGTTCTTGTTAAGAGACAATAATTCTCTTTTGCTTGCATCCAAAAAGTGACTGGCGCCCATGTTTTCAACTTGCATTACAGCTACCATGCCTAGTAACCCATACTGTGAAAAAGGATGTCAACTCTCCCTAACTCCTGGAGGTCACCATTAGGCCTTCGGAGGTCGGGGTTGGCACTGCACATGTTATTGGATGATGGAAGTCAGCAGAGCTTCTGCTCATTTAATAAGCTCTAGAGCAACTGCTCTTGCAGAGTACAACTGCACTTTTCCAAGTGCGCAGTCAATTTGCCTTTAGTAAATCAAACTTTTAGGCTTTTATTGAAGGGAGCTTAGGCAAGAAAATGTCCAAAGCCACAATTTGAATGTAGCCTGAACCAGTTTATCCATGTAACAAATAAAGTACTTTTATTCAAGAGCATCTGAGTTGCCAGCCATCCTGATTTAAAAATCAATGCCATAACAATGTCAAGGTAGCAAAGCAAACAGAATATGAACAGCTTTTTTTCCTATCATGTCATGACTGGCAAGTACAATTACTATAAGTAGGGGGAAACGTGTACTGTGCAAACAAATATACTTATATGGAGTTCTGCTTTATATGTTTTATTTGGCACAAAAAGATTTTCTAAGAATCTAAATATAATGTAAGTACTACCTTTACTTTCACAATTACACACAGGAGGCAAATTAATTAGAATTCATAGTTAAAAGAAGTGTATTATCATACCGTCAGCAGCAGTATCACAATAGGCTAGAACAAGCCCAGCAGCCTATCTATAATTGCATAGCTGTAGCTAAAGGCAACAAGAAGATGGGTAGTGAGGTCTAAGCAACAGGAACTCTATGACAAGCGTTTGCTTTCTCTCTCAGCTTGACAGTTCCTTGACACTCTGTTATTTCTGGGCTTTCTCCTCTCTAAGACTTCAAATCAAGTTTACCAGTCTTGTAGCATGGAGGGCGTCATAAGATCAATACCAGGTTTTATTTGCAAAGTGTGCTTGTCAAAAAAATTGTTGCTTTGGATTAAGGGAGGGGAGAAACTCTCTCCATCCTTGCAGCTTTGAGGAGAAAATGAAATGTAATTCAAAGACTTGATTCTGTTGCATAATGGGCATAAAAAAAGCAAAATATCATTAAATCTGCTTGGTGGCTGGCCTGCATAATTCATCTGAATGGTATAAAATATGAATGTTACTAAGAAGTAGCTGTCAGGAGTGAAAAGAAAAATTGCAGTGTTGTTTAGAGCATCCATGCAAGATTGGAGCTAACTAATTGTCACCATTTTGGAAGTTGGACTTATTCCAATTGAAAACCTCAACGAATTTGTGAGGTTATGGTTGGGTCAGTCCAGGCCGTACTCAGATTGCTATTTACTGAACAGGAAAGTGTCAGTGGAGATGGAGAAAGTCTGTGCAATTCACAAACAGAAACAGGACCACTTAAAGTCCAACTCTGGGATCAGCCCTCTGCCCCTTGCTCTTTTGATTTTCCCAATACTCCTCTGGTTGCTCCACCGCCATGTGTTTTGCTTTTTTATACTTATTTTTTTTTTTCAAAATCTTCAGCTAGTCAAGTCATGTGCAGAGGTCTTGTCTACTTCTGATATTCTCCAGCAGGGGGCAGTTCCTATGACGCCCTGCTCTTACAGTACCTCCTCAGTCTTCTGGGTTTAGTAACACTGTACATTACTAAACCCAGAAAGACATCTTGTGAAGAGGCACTACAGTGCCTTGAAAAATTATTCATACCCTTTGAAGCTTTCCACATTTTATGATGTTACCATTAAAAACATATAATGTATTTTATCGGGATTGTATGTGATAGACCAACACAAAGTGGCAAATAATTGTGAAGTGTAAGGAAAATGATAAATGTTTTTCAAAATATTTTACAAATAAATACCCGTGCATTTGTATTCAGCCACCTTTACTCTGATACGCCTAGCTAAAATCTAGTGAAACCGATGATGGAAGATAAAGCCCCTTGAGTGGACTGATACCGGTGGACATTCATCTTTTGACTTATGGTCACTGTTGTTGCCCCTTTTTTTTATATGATTAAGGACTTGTCACTTTTTGTATTGCGTTATTATTCACAATTTTTTAGCGCTACACTTTAATTTTGTATTCTTGTCTGGACTTTGTGTGTTAGCAGCTTATTGTGTGTATTAGCAGATTGGGAGTATATATTATATACAGTTTTATATACAGTTTTTGTTATTATATGTTTACTGTTTAGCGCAGTGTTTTCCCCTATTTACACAACTGCAAAACTGCCAAGACATGGCAATCCACCTAAACTGGCAGGCCAGGCATTAATCAGAGAAGCAGCCAAGAGGTCCATGATAACTCTGGAACAAAGGAAAGACACATACCAAAAGGTTAGAGAGCGCTGCTCTCCCCTGAGAATTGGAAATTGGGAAGGACTCCCCTAAAATCCTCTCCTAAAATTCTAAAAACCTAATTTTAGGGGAGTCCTTCCCAATTTCCATGGTAACTCTGGAGGAGCCGCAGAGATCCACAGCTTTAGGTGGGAGAATCTGTCCACAGGACAGCTATTAGTCGTGTACTCAACCAATCTGGCCTTTATGGAAGAGTGGCAAGAAGAATGCCATTGTTGTAAGAAAGCCATAAGAATTCACATTTGCAGTTTACAAGAAGTAGGGATGAGCCAAACACCCCCCGGGTCGGTTCGCACCAGAACCTGCTAACGGACCGACAATTTGCGCAAACTTTAGAACCCCATTAAAGTCTATGGGACTAGAACGTTCGAAATCAAAAGTGCTAATTTTAAAAGCTAATATGCAAGATATTGTCCTAAAAAGGGGTTGGGGACCTGGCTCCTGCCCCAGGGGACATGCATCAATGCAAAAGAAAAGTTTAAAAAACGGCTGTTTTTTTCAGGAGCACTGATTTTAATGATGCTTAAAGAAAAAAAAAAAAGTGAAATATTCCTTTAAATTTCGTGCCTGGGGGGTGTTTATTATATGCCTTTGAAGTGGCATGTGTTTCCTGCGTTTATAACGGGGTCCCTGCACAAAATGACATTTCTAATGGAAAAAAGTTATTTAAAACTGCTTGCGGTTTTAATGTAATGTCTGGTTCCGGCAATATGGATGAAAATCATTGAGAAAAATGGCATGGGTAGCCCCCCCTGCCCATTACCAGCCCCTTTGGGTCTTGTATGGATATTAAAAGGGAACCCCGTACCCAAATTAAAAAAAGGAAAGGCGTGTGGCCCCCAGGCCCTATATACTCAGAACAGCAGTATACAGGCAGTGCAAACAAGACAGGGACTGTGTAGGTTTGTTGTGTTAAGTAGAATCTGTTTGTAATTTTGAACTGGTACATTTTTGTACAAGTGTAGCTCCAGTCAAAAAATCTATTTTTAAGCTTTTTGGAAAACATAAGGAAGGGTTATCACCCTATATGATTTTTTTTGCCGTCCTTTTTTCATCTCACTTCCTGTTGTCTCCTTCCGTTTGCAAGTAGGAGACATTTGTAAATTGGATGTTTGAAAATAGGGGCCTGCCCTATATGCTCTGCAGAAATGTGGGCCTAAGTTGTTGGTGTTGCCACAACACTGTAAACCCTCACAGTTACTCTTGGTGGGCGCTGGAACGGGCCCTGCTGTGAAATATTATATCAAGAATTGTAATTACATGCACCTGTTAAACAGGGGCTGAAAAATTGGGCCTTAGGCACTAGTGCCACAACACTGCAACACCTCACAGAAACTCTAGTTGGAGAGCAGGAATGAGCCCTGCTGCAAAGTATTGCATCAAAAATTGTAAAATTGTAATTACATGCCTTTGTTAAACAGGGGCTGAAAAATTGGGCCTTAGCCACCGGTGCTGGGGCCACGACACTGCAACGACTCACAAATACTCTAGTTGGAGCACAAGAATTAGCCCTGCTGCATCAAAAATTATAATTACATGCCTTTGTTAAACAGGGGGTGAAAAATTGGGCCTTAGCCACTGGTGGCAGCACTCAGAACCAAAAATGTTCTTCCAAGCTATCAGCAGGATCACTGAGGAGGAAGAGGATAGTCAGTCAACATAACAGGATAGTCACTCAGCATAGGCAGTCTTGAAGGGATGTGACATTTCAAAAACAATTATTCAGTTACATCAGCTTCAGGTGCTTGGTAGCTGGTGGTGATCCAAGACTGATTCATCTTTATGAAGGTCAGTCGATCAACTGTGTCGGTGGACAGGTGCACCCTGTGATCGGTTACAAATCCTCCAGCAGCACTGAATGTGCGTTCCGAAAGAACGCTGGATGTAGGACAGGTCAGTAGCTCAATTACTGTGCAAGCTCTGGCCAGTGATCCATCCTCAAGACCCAGTAATCCAGAGGATTTTCGGTGGAAAAGGTGTCCAAGTCTGACCTGGCCCTTAGGTATTCCTGCACCATGTAAATCAGACGCTGGCGATGGTTGCTGGAACCGATCATACCTTGGGGCTGCGGTGTAAAAAATTGTCTGAACACATCAGTCAGACGGCCACCTTCTCCACTGCTCCTTCTGTGACTGACCGAAGCCTCAGCAACAAGTTGTCCAGGACCAGGAATTTGTAACCTCCCACTCTCTGGGAATGCGTTGCACAGACCTTTCTGCAAGGCCTACTCATCCTCTGCAATGGCAAGATAAGGTCCGCAACTTTACCCTTGTACCATGGATCAAGGAGAGTGGCCAGCCAGTAATGGTCCATCTCCTTGATCCGAAGAATACGAGGATCCTTGCGCATGCTTTGCAGGATCAGGGAGGCCATGTAGCGTAGGTTAGCTGAGGCATTCGGAGTCCGGACTCCTCTGGGTCACTAAGGACGACATGATCCGCAGCCACCTCCTCCCAGCCACATACAAGTCCACGGGTTTCTTGGGACTTTAAATCATCCCTAAAAGACTGCTGTTGATGCTGAGTGCCAGGCTCCACTTCCATGCTGACACAATCCTCCTCCTCCTCTTCCTGTGTGATCAGCGGGATAGCAGGAACACTGTCTGGATAAAGGGGGCCTTGAGAGGCAAGGAAGTCCTCCTCTTCCTGCCTCTGTTCTGCCTCAAGTGCCCTGTCTATTATTCCATGCAGCATGTGCTCCAACAGGTGGACAAGAGGTACAGGGTCACTGATGCATGCACTGTCACTGCTCACCATCCTCATGGCCTCCTCAAATGGTGACAAGACAGTGCATACATCCCTGATCATGGCCCACTGACGTGGGGAAAAAAAGGAGCTCCCCTGACCCTGTACTGGTGCCGTAGTCACACAGGTACTCATTGATGGCCCTCTGCTGCGTCTGCAGCATGGCCAATGTTGAGTTCCACCTGGTGGGCATGTCACAGATTAGGCGGTTCTTGGACAGGTTCAATTCCTTTTGGAGCTCAGCCAGCCGAGCACTGGCATTATATGCATGCACACAGACTTTCCTGGCCTGCCTCAGGACATCCTGTAAGCCCGGGTACCTGCCCAAGAACCACTGCACCACCAAGTTAAGGACGTGAGCCACACAGGGCACATAGCCACACAGGGCACATAGGTCAGTTGTCCCTGTTGGACGGCAGAGAGGAGGTTGGTGCTATTGTTACAAACCACCATTCCTGGCTTAAGCTGGCATGGTGTCAACCACCTCTCAGCCTGCCCCTGCAGAGCTGACAGAATATGTGCCCCAGTGTGGCTCCTGTCCCCCACTGAGGAACCGCACATTGCACAAACTCACAGAAGGGGGCCGAGTCTACCAACTGAAAAGGCAGCAGTTGAAGTGCTAGCAATTTAGCCAAGCTAGCATTCAACCACTGGGCATGTGGATGGCTGGGAGTGAACTTCTTTTGATGGTCCAGCAGCTGGGGCAGGGAAATTTGCCTGGTACAATCGGACGTCGGTGTACTGCTAGCAAAGTGCCCGCAAGTACTTGGCTGTGACACATCTAATTCTACACCTTCATTCCTCTCAGTGCAGGTTTCAGAGAGGACTGAAGGTACAATACACTGACTGTAACTGCTGCAGCTGCCTGTGGTATAGGACCAGAACAACACCAGCAATTGGGGTAGCTTCAGGTGTACACTGTGCAGGGGGCACAATACACCGACTGTAATTGCACTAGGTTCAAAAGAAATTAAGACACTATCTCTGCCTATCTGTCTCTCTACGAGCCGCCGCAAGACACCGTCTCTACCTATCTGTCTCTCTATGAGCCGCCTCAACACATTACGCAAGGCTGCCGCGCGAGTGGCCTTATATAGTGTGGGGCGTGTACTAAACCCCCTGAGCTATGATTGGCCACAGGCATTCTTCCTGTGGCCAATTATGGCTCACCTTGCTGCCGGCGCTGCATGCTGCATGCGATTGGCCAATCATCAGACAGCAATGCACTGTGATGCCGCAGTGCATTGTGGGCCGTGAGCGCCACACGAATATGGCGCAAACGGCCCATAAAGTTCTGGCTTCGCCGAATGGGCGAACACCCGGTGTTCGAGTCAAACATGCCTTTGACTCGAACACCCAGCTCATCCCTAACAAGAAGCCATGTGGGGGACACAGCAAACATGAAGAAGGTGCTCTGGTCATATGAGCCCAAAATGTAAGTTTTTGGCTTAAAAGTAAAACACTATGTGTGGCAGAAAACTAACACTGCGCATTTATACTGTCTGTGCAATGTCTGTGTGATGCCAATTCAGCCAGATGGTTTGTGTGGCTAAATTGGCTTCACATTCTAAGCAAAATGGTGCAGGACCATTTTTTTGGCCCGTACTGGAATCAGATTGCATAGGTGTTAACACCCATGCGATCCGATTCCGGTCCAATTTCACAGTTTGCACTGCGATTTGTGAACTGATTTGGGGATGCGATGCAGGAACTGGAATCGCACAAGTGTGAAACTGATGCGCTAAATAACACTAAAACTGAAAAAACAACAGAACAAGCTGCCAGCACAGTATTGGTGAACAACAATAATGCAATATATATAAAATAGCAGCAGCGTTAAGAAATGTTCATAAAACCAAGGTTATAGGAGAGGATCGGTGGGTACAGGTGGTGACCCTCTCCTATACGGTTTCCTGTCATACCCTATGGACTATACCATTATCATTTTCAATTGATAATCAGAAGGGTTTTATGGACATTTCTTAGTGCTGCACCTATTTTATATACCTCCACTTTACAACCAGAGTATTAATTTCCTGCTCACACAATATTAAATTGATATTCTACCTGTTCCTATATAGACTGCAATACTAATACGAATAATAAAAAGACTATATTTAACCTTCTACACTCTTTTGCTCCTCGCCTATACAGGCATGAAAATGTAGGCCTAAATTTAAAAAAAAATGATAAATTATAAAATTATAGAGACACTACTATGTAAACCATACATCTCCATATACCGTACAAGGTATATGGTACTTGGTATGCAAATCCAAAATATTGTTTACGTTTTTGACATGGTAGATGGATGAGGTGGATCTGGCCTTTGTCAGTTTTGCTCTAATGGGGGAATGTTTCTTAATGTCCTTTCCCAGAAACACATCAGGAAGTAAAAGGAGATCTTTAAAAGGGAATATACCCTCTAAGAAAATTGTCACCAGAACAGGTTTACTAATTGAAAGCTTTCTGTTCATCTTATGTTCCTGTGGCAACTCAAAAATCTTGACTTTCTCATCACTCTGTGTGCCAGAAAAAATGGTCACAGAACCAATAGAAAAAGTAAATAGAATAAGAGGGCAATAAAAATCTGGCAAAGGTTCTAGCCCTTCTATTCTATCCAAAACTAAAAAAAAATAGATATATTTACATTAACTTTAAATACATATTTAAATGAAACTAATATAGGTACCTTGACCTGGTATCAGGCTCCTGTCTTCCCACTGTACTGTAGAACTGGGAGCAGGATGGGCAAATTAAGAAGTCAATCAGGTGTGGTGCATGAACATATGAGGACAATGAATATTCTGACAGAAGAATACAGAGTGAGCAAAGGAATAGGCTGATCAAAGACCATTATTTAACTGCTGTTGAGAAACGTGAAGTCACCAACTTGGCTTTGCTCTTTAGCGTGTTTTTGCAATCTGTGGACTGAATGGAGAGAAATATACATTTAGTCCTCATGCACACAGGACGTTATAAAAAAAAAACAAGCTGCAAAGCCAGTACTGACGCCAAGAAAAATGTGCATTTAGCAGCGTTTCTCTGCCTCTTCTATTTTTTACTCCCAAATACAATTACTACAGAGTACAAGTCACATGACATGTTAACTGATCTCACTTTCAGCCTATTGATTTGAATGGAAGTCCCATCTAAATCAGATCAGGATGATCCAATTTGTGGCATGTGACTTGTGTTCTGAGGAGGGGAACCCCACGGCAAAATAAAAAAAATGGCATGGGATCCCCCCAAAATCCATACCAGAGGCTTATTGGAACATGCAGCCTGGCAGGTCAGGAAAGGGGGGCGGACGAGTGCCCCCCCTGGACAATACCAGACGACATGCCCTCAACATGGGGGGGTGCTTTGGGGCAGGGGGGGCTCTGCCCAAAAGCACTCACCCCACCATGTTGAGGGGGGCTCTTCCCCCTTGCCCCAAAGCACCCACCCCCTCCATATTGAGGGCATGTGGCCTGGTAGGGTCGCTTGCTCCTTTTTTTGCGTGAGGGTTTCCCCTCAAAATCAATACCAGACCATTTGCCTGGTATGATCCTGGGGGAACCACAGGCCCTTTTTTTTTTTCATTTCGCCATGGGGTACCTCTCCTGAGAGAACAAGTTGCATGCCACAAATCAGATCATCATGGCCCGACTTGGATGCGACTTCCATTCAAATCAATAGGCTGAAAGTTGAATCAGTTAATGTGGCTCTCATATGGAACTATTGATTTTGACGTGTCAAAAAAACACAACACTTGACACGGCTTAACGCTGTATCCAGTGTTAAGCCGCGTCAGATATTTTTACAGCTGTAACGCTGGTCTTCAGAACGCACTGGCCCTGGGTTTTTTTTGCAGCTTAAAAACGCCTATGCCACTTACAGCTTCTAAAAGCCTGTGTGTGCATGAGGCCATAGAATAACATGGAGAGGCATTTTTAAGCTTCCAAAAAAAAGCCTGATCCTGAGCCTGATGCTCCTAAAAGCGGCAGTAAAATCACCCTGTGTGCATGGGGACTTTTTCTTTTGAATACAAAGATACAACCATAATTACAGTATAAATTAACTGTGTTCAACCTTAAAATATTCTCCAGAGCAGAAAGTTAACAATAGTTCATTCTTGCCATCATTTTCATAATTCAGTATCAACAATTCCTATGATTTCCATGGCAACCTTTGACATTACCACTCTCATTCAACCCTAAACAGAAACAAGGTATAATACCATCAAGTAAAAGGTCTGGAAAAGAAATAGAAAAAAAAGATCCATTCAATCATAAGTCAGTTTTTGAAAGAGATCCATCAAAGACAATCCAAGGCTGGAAGGTCAACTGGTCATAGAAATCTTTCATAAAGATCCTTTTAGCTGTCATACGGTGTGCAGCATTATGAATATAGCAATAAGTGCTTTTATATCTGTGTGACAATATGCAATGAAGTACCTTCTTAACTATACTTTCATCATCTTGAGCCAATGTTGGTTTCCCAGGCCTATGAGAATTTGAATGTCTTCTTTGATTGTGGATAAACAAAATGGTGAAAACTTTTGTCAAAGAAAAATGGTGCATACAGTCACAAAGGCATTTCAAATTATACATAACAAAAAATGAAAAATACAGGAAATAACACCCTGCCAGAAGTTCACAGTGCTGTCAAGATTTGACCGTTTTTATCAAGCCTAACATACTGTAGGTCTCCTATTGCAACTCAATGTGATTCTAATTTCATCCACTGCACAAGCCTTGAGAAAGGAGCCTTTCCTCTGAAACCAGTTGGCTGCATTTGATGCTGTCAGCCAATAAACATTTCAAAAAGACCTCTGAGTGATATGAACCTTTGTATTAGGTGTGCCTCAATGCCCAGAGTTTATCATCTGCTGAGCGCCCCATTTTTCACAGAAGTATCAGTCTAGGACCAAGACAAGGTCCACCTACACTATACCTTCATTACAAATGAGCTACTTTGAAGGAAGACACACTTCAATGTATATCAGAATCAAGCATTACCTCTATTGGTTCAGCTCTATGACAGACACAGAAATAATACTTGTAACTGATGTTTCTCTACTGTATAAATAGTTCCAAAGGTGCAATGCAAGTCTCATTTAGAAAACAAGACCATGACAAATAAAAGAGTGACTAAACCTTGCCATTTGTCAAACCCCTTTAAAAGAAGTAGTTTTGAATGAAGCTGACATTTTGTCAGTGGTAAAAATGGCATCTTGCTCATGGTATTATATTCTGGTAGAAACGTGGCCAATTCCTGCAGTCCTCTTCTACCGTGCTCTCCTTCTCCCATTTAGTATGAAAACTGCTGCTAATGCTTTGCCATTGACATTAAATCTAAACAAGGTTTATTCTTTTTTTACACCTATTATGGCACAAATTGATGGATTCATTAATACTAGTTACACACTATTCATTATATAGAAAAATGTCCAGAGCTTGCTTGAAGTCATTGCTGCCAAAAGTAGGTTTGACCAGCTATTTACTCCAAGGGTTCACTTACTTCTTCCTCCAGCACTGTGAATGTCTCGTGAATGTAAAGACATGAGAAATCAGCTTAAGCACATTGAAGTAGATTTACTG
Organism: Lithobates pipiens; assembly: GCF_037356315.1. NCBI lineage: Eukaryota > Metazoa > Chordata > Amphibia > Anura > Ranidae > Lithobates > Lithobates pipiens. Next base: position 293,190,641 of record NW_027507784.1, on the reverse strand, counting down.
AAACTGGTGCAGCTGTGCATAGTAGCCAATCAGCTTCTAACTTCAGCTCATTCAATTAAGCATTGGCAATAAAATCTGGAAGCGGTTTGGTTTCTATGCAGAGTTGCACTAGATTTTGCACTCTCCAGTTTTAGTAAATAAATCCCATTGTGTTTGTCTATTGTTGTGACCCAGATGAGAATCAGATCACATTTTATGGCAAATTACTGCAGAAAACCAGTTAATTCCAATTCACATACTTCTTCTTGCTATTGTATAGATTTTTTAACCACTTGAGACCCGCGCTATAGCCGAATGACAGCTACAGCGCGGATCTCCTTTTCCGGGACGATGTCAATAGACGTAGTCCTGTGCACGAGCGGCCTGCGCGCCCCCTGAGGGGTGCATGCGGCGCGCTCTGTGACCGGCGAGTCTATGAGACTCGCCTGATCACCGATCCGTGCAAGGGGTCGATCCCGACCCCTTATCACGTGATCAGCTGTCAGCCAATGACAGCTGATCATGTGATATAACGGAGCCGGTAATCGGCTATTATTCCTCCTCGCGCTGACAGCGCGAGGAGAAAAAAAAAAAGCCGATCACCGGCGGCCGTGATCGGGACATCAGTCCCGATCACGGCCAGCCCTGCCAGTGCCCACCTGCCCCCTGCCAGTGCCCACCTGCCCCCTCATAACTACACATAATAAAAAATTAGTGCCCCCGTCAGTGCCACCCATCAGTGCCCATAGTGCCACCCAGCAGTGCCCAAAGTGCCACCCAGCAGTGCCCACAGTGCCACCCAGCAGTGCCACTCAGCAGTGCCCACAGTGCCACCCAGCAGTGCCCACAATCTGCCTCAACAAAGGTGCTGCACCCCAGTGCCACATATCCGTGCCCATCAGTGCCATCTACCAGTGCCCATCAGTGCCCAGCAGTGCCGCCCATCAGTGCCCAGCAGTGCCACCTATCAGAGCCACCTATCAGTGCCACCTATCAGTGCCCATTAGTCCCACCTATCAGTGGTACCTATCAGTGCCCCTCCATGCCACCCATCCGTGCCACCCATCTGTGCCACCCATCCGTGCCATATTATCTGTGCCCATCTTTGCCCATCAGTGCCGCCTTATCTGTGCCCATCGGTGCCGTCTTATCTGTGCCTATTAGTGTCGCCTTAACTATGCCTATCAGTGCCCACCAGTGCATCCTATCATTGCCCACCAATGCAGCCCATCAGTGCCCACCAGTGCAGCCTATCAGTGCCGCCTCATCAGCGCACTTCAATGAAGGAGAAAAATGACCTGTTTGCAAAATTTTATAACAAACTATTAAACATGATTTTTTATTTATTTTTTGCATCTTTTTTTGTTTGTTTAGCAAAAAATAAAACTCCCAGCTGTGATTAAATACCACCAAAAGAAAGCTCTATTTGTGGGGAAAAAATGATAAAAATTTCATTTGGGTACAGTGTTGTATGCCCGCGCAATTGTCATTCAAAGTGCATCAGCGCTGAAAGCTGAAAATTGGTCTGGGACTGAGGGGGGTTTAAGTGCCCAGTAAGCAAGTGGTTAAAGAACCAATTCAGGGTGGTTGAAGAGAGAGTTTGTAATCCTGAGGAGTCATTACAGCAATGAGCAAGGTTCAGCGGGTAATATTGGGAGCATTAGTGGTAGGGTGACTAGTTAAGCTAAACACAAGTTAAGTAAGTTGACAAATCATAATTGCCGCCTTATAACAACTAACAAGGAAATAATATGCAACCCGACAAAATTAAGAGGCATCTACACAAATGCTAGGAGTCTAGCTAATAAAAAGGGAGAACTGGAGCTACTAATGTACCAGAAGGATTGTGATTTTATGTGAATTTCAGAAACTTGATTTGACAGCTCACATGACTGGCTGGCAAGCATCCAGGGGTACTGCCTATATCGTAGGGACATGGCGGGTAGGAAAGAGGGAGGGGTATGCCCGTACATCAAGAATAATTTGCGATTGAATGTGAGGTACATTACTTGTGGCGCTCCAAAGGGAAAAAATTAATGGGAAAGTAATAGTGAGTGTATGCTACAGGCTCCCTAACCTGAGGGAGGAGTTTGATCTCCTATCACAGTTAGGAATGGCAGCAAGGCAGGGCAGTGTTATTATAATGGGGGGATTTCAATTATCCATATATCAACTGGATGGAAGGAACTGCTCGTTTATCTAAGGTTCGCCATGTTCTCAATGTCTTGCAGGATAATTTCATGGGTCAGTTGATAAATGCATCAACAAGAGATAATGCATTACTATACCTACTGATTACAAAAAACACAGACCTGATTGTGGATGGTGAAGTACAGGGGAACTTAGGACAAAGCAATCACAGGTTAATTACATTTAGTATAAACCACAGAAAAAAGAAACACAAGGGTAATATGAGAACACTGAATTTCAAAAGAGCCAACCTTCTTAAACGGTACTCTATGCTACACAATATTAATTGTAATAAAATACTAGGAACAAGGAACACTGAGGAAAAATTTTAATGCTTTAACATACTATATAAAAAGGTACTGGGCGGTGTATTCCAGTGGGCAATAAATATGAAAGAGCTAAGATTAAACCTTGGTGGCTAAACTATAATGTAAAAATGCATATAAAAGAGGAAAAAAGGCCTTTAAAAAATATAAGACTGGGGGGTCAGTGTCAGCATTCCAACAATACAAGGAAAGCAATAATAAGTGTAAGCGTGTAATCAGGGCAGCTAAAATAGACCATGAAAGGTACATAGCAGAGGAGAGTAAAAAAAAAAAAAAAAAAAATCAAGACATTTTTAAATAAATATAGTAATAGTTAGAAAGTGAGGCCAAAGCATATTGGCCCCATAAGAGATGATGAAGGGAATTTGGTTACAAAGGGCAAAAGAGAAGGCAATGGTTTTAAACTCATTCTTCTCAGTTTTTACAAAGGAAAAAGGGGAATATAGTAACCAAGATTGTAATGTTAATAACATGTCACAGAATGTTCCCTTGTGGGTAACACAAATAAATCATAAAGTACTAATAAAGTACAAATACCCCCCAAATGACTTCTTTTTTGAAAGTAGACATTCCAAGGTATTTAGTAAGAGGCATGGTGAGGTTTTTGATGTTGTTATTTTTTCCCACAATTATTTGCAAAATTAAAAAAATGTTTCCACAAAATTGTCATTGTAATAGGTTATTTCTCTCACATGGCATGTGTATACCACAAATGACACCCCAAAAGAAATGATGCTACTCCTCCTGAGTATTACGATACCACTAGGGATGAGCTTCGTGTTCGAGTCGAATGTACGTTCGACTCGAACATTGGCTGTTCGCCCGTTCGGCGAAATCCGAACTCTTGGTCCGTTCGCGTCAAAATTCGTATGGCGCGCACGGCCCACAATGCACTGCGATGACGCAGTGCATTGCTGGCTCATGATTGGCCAAGCATGCACTGTGACCCCGCATGCTTGGCCAATCGCAGCGCCAGCAGCGAGGAGAGCCATGATTGGCCACAGGCAGGATGCCTGTGGCCAATCATAGCTCAGGCTGTGTAGTGCACGCCCCACACTATATAAGGCAGCCTTTGAGGCAGCCTCGTGTAGTGTGTTGGCATCTGAAGCAGTGGGTGTTCTGTGTACCTTCAACACAGTTACACACCGATTGTTTTTGGCTGATTTCCTATCTTGCTCTTGTGTAGTGGTTATTGTCTGTGCCCTGACCGCAGTATACACCACTATATTCACCTCACCTATATAGCTAGTGATCTATCTTTAATAATAGAGCTTGCAGTCAGTAGTGTTAGGAGATAGTGCGTGCTGTCTGCGTGCTCTGTACCCAGTACATACCGCTATAATCCACCTACATAGCTGTTCTCTATTTGAGCCCAATTGCCATCTGCAGGAGTTATTGGAAGTTGTGTGTGCCTACAGCACAGCACAGTATACATCTGTATATACCCCTTTATCTCTGCTGTTTTCTGGTTATTGTCTGCGTGCCCTGACCGCAGTATACACCACTATATTCACCTCACCTATATAGCTAGTGATCCATCTTTAATAATAGAGCTTGCAGTCAGTAGTGTTAGGAGATAGTGCGTGCTGTTTGCATGCTCTGTGCCCAGTACATACCGCTATAATCCACCTACATAGCTGTTCTCTATTTGAGCCCAATTGCCATCTGCAGGAGTTATTGGAAGTTGTGTGTGCCTCCAGCACAGCACAGTATACATCTGTATATACCCCTTTATCTCTGCTGTTTTCTGGTTATTGTCTGCGTGCCCTGACCGCAGTATACACCGCGATATTCACCTCAGCCTAAGGCCCAATTTTTCTGCCCCTGTTTAACAGGGGCGTTTAAGTACAATTTTTGATGCAATGCTTTGCAGCAGGGCTAATTCCAGCAAAAAAAACTAGAGTATATGGAAGAGGTTGCAGTGTGGTGGCACCAGCAGCAGTGCCTAAGGCCAAATTTTTCTGCCCCTGTTTAACAGGGACATGTAATTACAATTCTCGATATAATATTTCACAGGAGGGCCCCTTCCTGTGCCCACCCAGAGTAACGGTGAGGACTTATAGTGTTGTGGCACCAGCACCACAACCACCAAAGGTCAATTTTTCTACCACTGTTCAACAATGGCATGTAATTACAATTCTTGATATAATCGTTCACAGCAGGGCGCTCCAGCGCCCACCAAGAGTCACTTTCAGGGCTTACAATGTTGTGGCAAAACCAACACCTTGTTCCGCCATTTCTGCAGAGCATATAGGGCAGGCCCCCTACTTTCAAACATCCAACTTACAAACATCAGACAGCAGCAAGTGAGATGAAAAAAGATGGACGACAAAACAAATTATACAGGGGTGATAACCCTTCCCTATGTTTTCCAAAAAGCTTAAAAATAGTTTTTTTGACTGGAGCTACACTTTAAAAATGTACCAGTTGAAAATTACAAACCGATTCAACTTAACACAACAAACCTACACAGTCCCTGTCTTGTTTGCACCGCCTGTATACTGCTGTTCTGAGTATATAGGGCCTGGGGGCCACACGCATTTCCTTTTTTTAATATGGGTACAGGGTTCCCCTTAATATGCGTACAAGACCCAAATAGGCTGGTAATGGGCAGGGAGGGCTACCCATGCCATTTTTCTCAATGATTTTCAACCATATTGCAGGAACCAGATATAACATTAAAACCGCAAGCAGTTTTAAATGGTGTTATTTCCGTTTAATGTCATTTTGTGCAGGGACTGTTCTAAACACGGGAAACACGTGGCACTTCACAGGCATACTACAGACACCCCCCAGGCACCATATTTAAAGGAATATTTCACTTTTTTTTTTACTTTAATCGTCATTAAAATCAGTGCTCCCGCCAAAACGGCCGTTTTAAAAACTTTTTTTTGCATTGACCCATGTCCCCTGAGGCAGGAGGCAGGTCCCCAAACCCTTTTTAGGATAGTATCTTGCATATTGTGCATATTAGCCGTTAAAATTAGCACTTTCCATTTCGAACGTTCGAGTCCCATAGACTTCAATAGGGTTCTAACGTTCGTAACGAACGCGGGGTCTGTTCGAAAGTTCTGGTGCGAACCGAACCGGGGGGTGTTCGGCTCATCCCTAGATACCACATGTGTGGGACTTTTCCACAGCCTATCCACATAGAGAGGCCCAACATGCAGGGAGCACCATCACGTGTTCTAGGAGCATAAATGACACATCTAACTTGTTGACTACCTATTACACGTTTGAAGGCCCTGGAGCACAGGACAATGACACTGACGTGGCACTGATGACAGATGGCACTGATACGTGGCACTGATGACAGGTGGCACTAATACATGGCACTGATGACACGTGACACTGATGACAGATGGCACTAACACGTGGCACTGGTGACACGTGGCACTGATGACATGTGGCACTTATACAGTGGTGTGAAAAAGTGTTTGCCCCCTTCCTCATTTCCTGTTCCTTTGCATGTTTGTCACACTTATGTGTTTCTGAACATCAAACCAATTTAAACAATAGTCAAGGACAACACAAGTAAACACAAAATGCAATTTGTAAATGAAGGTGTTTATTATTAAAGGTGAAAAAAAATCCAAACCATCATGGCCCTGTGTGAAAAAGTGATTGCCCCCCTTGTTAAAACATACTATAACTGTGGTTGTCCACACCTGAGTTCAATTTCTCTAGCCACACCCAGGCCTGATTATTGCCACACCTGTTCACAATCAAGGCATCACTTAAATAGGAGCTGCTTGACACAGTAAGGTCCACCAGAAGATCCTTAAAAGCTACACATCATGTCGAGACCCAAAGAAATTCAGGAACAATTGAGAAAGAAAGTAATTGAGATCTATCAGTCTGGAAAGGGTTATAAAGCCATTTCCAAAGCTTTGGGAATCCAGCGAACCACAGTGAGAGCCATTATCCACAAATGGCGAAGACATGGAACAGTGGTGAACCTTCCCAGGAGTGGCCGGCCGCCCAAAATTACCCCAAGAGCGCAGCGACGACTCATCCAAGAGGTCACAAAAGACCCCACAACAACGTCCAAGGAACTGCAGGCCTCACTTGCCTCAGTTAAGGTCAGCGTTCATGCCTCCACCATCAGGAAAAGACTGGGCAAAAATGGCCTGCATGGCAGAGTTCCAAGGAGAAAACCACTGCTGAGCAAAAAGAACATCAAAGCTCGTCTCAATTTCTCCACAACACATCTTGATGATCCCCAAGACTTTTGGGAAAACATTCTGTGGACCAATAAGACAAAAGTGGAACTCTTTGGAAGGTGTGTGTCCAAGTATATCTGGCGTAGAAGGAACACTGCATTTCATAAAAAGAACATTATACCAACAGTAAAATATGGTGGTGGTAGTGTGATGGTCTGGGGCTGTTTTGCTGCTTCAGGACCTGGAAGACTTGCCGTGATAAAAGGAACTATGAATTCTGCTGTCTACCAAGAGATCCTGAAGGAGAATGTCCGACCATCTGTTCGTGTACTCAAGCTGAAACGAACTTGGGTTCTGCAGCAGGACAATGATCCTAAACACACCAGCAAGTCTACCACCGAATGGCTGAAGAAAAACAAAATGAAGACTTTGGAGTGGCCTAGCCAAAGTCCTGACCTGAATCCTATTGAGATGTTGTGGTATGACCTTAAAAAGGCCGTTCATGCTCGAAAACCCTCTAATGTAACTGAATTAGGACAATTCTGCAAAGATGAGTGGGCCAAAATTCCTCCAGGACGCTGTAAAAGCCTCATTGCACGTTATCGCAAACGCTTGGTTGCAGTTGTTGCTGCTAAGGGTGGCCCAACCAGTTATTAGGTTTAGGGGGCAATCACTTTTTCACACAGGGCCATGATGGTTTGGATTTTTTTTCACCTTTAATAATAAACACCTTCATTTACAAATTGCATTTTGTGTTTACTTGTGTTGTCCTTGACTATTGTTTAAATTGGTTTGATGTTCCGAAACACTTAAGTGTGACAAACATGCAAAGGAACAGGAAATGAGGAAGGGGGCAAACACTTTTTCACACCACTGTACATGGCACAGATGACACATGGCACTAATACATGGCACTTATGACAGATGGCACTGATGACACGTGACAGGTGGCACTGTGTTCAGGTGGCACTGGGGACAGATGGCAGTGGGGACAGGTGGCAGTGACATTGTGGGCACTTTATTTTCATTATTTTTTACTCACTGCCGCTTGCGGCGTACATCTCTCCCTCCTCACACGCTGTCTCTGTGTGAGAAGGGAGAGCCGGCGATGAGAGATGATCTCATATGTTTACATATAAGATTATCTCTCATTGGACACGCCGATCATGCTGTAAACGGCCGCTGTGATTGGCCATTTACAGCGATCTGTGACTGGCTGTGTCTAAGGAACATGGCCAGCACAGAATCTCCCCGATTCTGATCACAGGAGCTCGCATCGCGGAAGTAAACAGAAGGACGTCCAGGGACATCATCCCAGCAATTGGCATCCGCGTTGCAGCCGTCTTTCAGATATAGCGTGGACGCCTAGTGGTTAAGGAACTTAAGGGTCCTTAAGGAACCCAAGCCATTTTTTTTTTTATTTTGGTGTGGTGTTCAGTTGAAAATCCATACCGGACCCCATTTTTTTCTTTATTTTTTTTTCCAATAGCCAGGTTCCGGCAAATACATTCGACATTTTTGTTGCAGCATGTTCTATGCACTTTTCACTTTCCCACAACCATTATTTTTGGAACAAGAACCAGTTCAGGATAGTTAAAGGGAGTGTTTGTAATCCTCAGGAACCTTTAAAACCTATTTTACACTTAAAAACCCCCCCAGAAAAACACCAACATATTACATTTCCATTGAGTCCAGCGCATTTTACCAAAATGGCATTTTTTTGGTAAAATGCTGTAAGGTTGCTAAAGATTTGTTAAAAACCCCTGGCTTTCTAAAATTTTGAGCAAATAAATTATTAATTTCGCTAAACTCTAATTGTAGCATTCACGTATACACTATGCATTCGTTTTTGTTCTCTGGCTCTCCTGAGTGACCCCAAAACCACTTAAACAATCTGTTTCAATATAGACTGTATAAAAAGTATAGGACCTTCCCAAGAATTTTATATTTTTATTCCCAAGTTCCTCAATTGGTTGTTGATGTTACAGTGTTGCTTTGTGGGGCAAAGAGAAAACCCAACCCATATACCTGCACCTTTTGGAACCTATATGTGTATGTTTCTGTTCTATAAGGAGCTTAGCTATTCCAGAATCACGTTAGTTTCCATAAAAGAAACCCCCTGCAGAAGGCAGGGGAAGGCAAGACAGCCAGAAAAGCAGGCTGCAAGTTTGACGGACATCGATTAATCATGGTGTGTCAAAGAAAGGGACACAGGGGCCCGGTCTGTGATTATTTCCTGTCATTTTTGTAATACAATTTACTGTATTTTTCCCACTCTTTTAAAAGCACTTAGATTATGATATATAAATTCTTTATTGCTTGCTGCTAGTGTTTGAACTTTGATTAGTCTGGGACTGACCTCAATTTCATACGCATCAGTCACATCACAGAACAGAACAAGCTCTCTCCAGCACAAGCAGATGTTAATCTGCTGGAGGTTAGTGGAGGAATCTAGGTATTCTTTTTATACTTGAGCTTTCTATTTTAATTGTTTGCAATAGAATTTTTTTTAAGTTGGAAATCTATCCAGTTTTTTCTTAGTCTCACTGTAATAGAATTATAAGAAGTGGAGTTCTTGGGCCTTTTTCAGTATACATTCTGTCTATTTTTTGTTTTTATTTTTTTTAAATTGTGTGATAATTTTTTTTTTTATTATTTTGTTTTATAGATTATATTTGATACAGGTTTCCACTCTACTTTTCCATGCATCCAAAGTCATTGCTACATAACTGCTGTAATGACAAGATAAACGACTGATATTAGATTTTGATACAATGCCTTGAAAAACGATTTATACCCCTTGAAATATTCCACATTTTGTCACGTTCCAACCAAAAACGTAAATGTATTTATTGGGATTTTATGTGATAAACCAACACAAAGTTTCATATAATTGTGAAGTGGATTTAAAATGATAAATGGTTTTCAAAATGTTTTAAAAATAAATATGTGAAAAGTGTGGTGTGTATTTGTATTCAGTCCCCTTTACTCTAATACCCCTAACTAAAATCTAGTGGAACCAATTGCCTTCATAAGTCACCTAATTAGTAAATAGAGTCAACCCGTGTGTAATTTAATGTCAGTATAAATACAGCTGTTCTGTGAAGCCCTCAGAGGTTTGTTAGAGAACCTTTTTTTTTCAGTCAAATCATTTTTTATTCAATTTTTTTCACTATTTACAACAACAAATGGGCAGTGGTCAATTACATCACATTACCTCTCCCAACTTGTGTATACAAACAAAAAGCAAAGCTAACATCAAGCAACCTAACATTCAAAACATCCCCCCCCCCCCCAAAAAAAAGTTTTTACCCTCATTATCTGCGTCCGTCAGTTCCTTTTTCATTTCCCTCCTTCGTAATATTCCTGTATAATAGCAGTTTTATATATATTCATTTTGCTCCAGTGTTAGCTTTCTTACCAAATGGACCTTATTAATAGTGATGGACGAACTTCCGACGGGACGTTTCGCAAACGCGGCCGATAGTTTGCGAACCGGAACGCTCGCGGCGGGCCCCATTGACTTCAATGGGAGGCAAACTTCGCAAACCTACAGGTCAAATTTGCAGCCACAAAATAATTAATAGCTGTGCAAACATAGTCCTACCACATGGCCAATGACATAACACATGTATGAGGTGAATCTGGGATCGACAACTACAAGCATTCTTTTTTTATATGGGAAATTGTTGTGACAATTCAGGACTGTGGAGCGCATGAAGGCAATGGAGGAGAGGGAAGGTCAGGGACCAGGGTAGGCAAAGAAGAGGGTGCAGGAGATGATCACCAGCAGCATGACATACAGCAATGACACCTGCACCGTGATAGAGTCATCTGACAGCAGCACCGTGATAGAGAGCACTGACATCAGCAGTGTGACATAAAGCAATGACACCTGCACCATGATAGAGTCATCTGACAAAAGCACCGTGATAGAGAGCACTGACATCAGCAGCGTGACATAAAGCACTGACACCAGCACCGTGATATACAGCACTGACAGCAGCACCGTGATAGAGAGCACTGACATCAGCAGCGTGACATAAAGCACTGACACCAGCACCGTGATATACAGCACTGACAGCAGCACTGTGATAGAGAGCACTGACATCAGCAGCGTGACATAAAGCACTGACACCAGCACCGTGATATACAGCACTGACAGCAGCACCGTGATAGAGAGCACTGACATCAGCAGCGTGACATAAAGCACTGACACCAGCACCGTGATATACAGCACTGACAGCAGCACCGTGATAGAGAGCACTGACATCAGCAGCGTGACATAAAGCACTCACACCAGCACCGTGATATACAGCACTGACAGCAGCACCATGATATACAGCACTGACAGCAGCACCGTGATAGAGAGCACTGACATCAGCAGCGTGACATAAAGCACTCACACCAGCACCGTGACATACAGCACTGACAGCAGCACCGTGACAGAGAGCACTGACATCAGCACCGTGATATACAGCACTGACACCTGCACCGTAAGCAGCCCCAGGAGGAAGTCAGCATAGCACAGGGATGGTGGGAGCCCCTCATAATGAGCATAGCACAGGGATGGTGGGAGCCCCTCATAATAAGCAGCCCCAGGAGGATGTCAGCATAGCACAGGGATGGTGGGAGCCACTCATAATAAGCAGCCCCAGGAGGATGTCAGCATAGCACAGGGATGGTGGGAGCTCCTCATAATAAGCAGCCCCAGGAGGATGTCAGCATAGCACAGGGATGGTGGGAGCCCCTCATAATAAGCAGCCCCAGGAGTAAGTCAGCACAGCACTGGGATGGTGGGAGCCCCTCATAATGAGCATAGCACAGGGATGGTGGGAGCACCTCAAAATATGCATAGCAGAGGTACAGCCCCAGGAGGATGTCAGCACAGCACAGGGATGGTGGGAGCCCCTCATAATAAGCAGCCCCAGTAGAAATATGACACCGCTCAACCTCTTCAAAGAGGAGGGTACGGGCATATAGTACGGTGTGCTTTTTTTGGACAAGGAAGTGAGCCAAATGAAGAAAGAAGGTCTCTGTGCTCGATTAACAAAATTGTGTATAGACATATACATGGTCTACTGGCCACATGTGTTGAATTCCTCCGAGATCCATGCCTCATTCATTTTTAGAAATGTGAGGTAGTTAACACTGTTGTGAGCTAGGCGAGTACGCTTATCGGTCACGATCCCCCCTGCTGCACTGAACGTCCTTTCGGACAGGACACTGGATGAGGGGCAAGCCAACAGTTTGATTGCAAATTGGGCAAGCTCTGGCCAGAGGTCAAGCCTGCCCACCCAGTAGTCCAGGGGTTCATCACTCCTCAGAGCGTCCACATCAGCCGTTAACCCGATGTAATCGGACACCTGACGGTCTAGGCATTCCCTGATGCTGGATCCGGATGACACCCATCGATGGGTCGGCTGAAAGAATGACCTCATATCCGAAGTCACCAACACATCTTCAAACCGGCCTCTTCTTGCAGGCGCTGTTGGATTGGTACCCGCAACTTCTTCTCTGGGAGTGGAAATTGCTCTGCCAGCGCACGCAAAAGCAGAATGCAGCATTTCTCGAAGCAAGGCCTGAAATTGCTGCATTCTGACAGCCCTCTGTGACGGAGGTAACATTTCCGTCATTTTGTGTTTGTACCGGGGGTCTAAGTACGTTGCCACCCAGTACTGGTCCTTGACCCTTATGCTTTTTATACGGGGGTCCCTATTAAAACACTGGAGCATGAAGGCCCCCATTTGCACTAAAGTGGAAGCGGTGTGGTGGTCTGGCTCCTGCTCATCATCCAGGATAATGTCGTCCTCTTCATTCTCCTCTCCCCATCCACGCACAACAGGGATCCCAGAAAGGTTTAAAGCATGCTCTTCTTGCTCCTCCTCATCCGCCCCGGCACCATCCTCCTCTGACTCCTCTTCAGACTCCTGTTGTTGACTTGTCTCAGATAGAGTAGCCCCCCCGGGAATTCATCCAGCATTGCGACTTCCTCATCTTCCCGCTCCTGCTCCTCCACAGCTTGATCAATGACACGACGCAATGCACGCTCCATAAAGAAGGCATAAGTTACCATGTCACTGATGGCGCCATGGCTGCGACTGACCAGTTTGGTGATCTCCTCAAATGGGCGCAATAGTCTGCATGCGTCGCGCATGAGCAGCCACTGGCGGGGTGAAAAAAAAAACAGCTCCCCAGAACCGGTTCTGCCGCAGAGTTCATACAGGTAGACGTTAACTACACGTTTCTGCTGGAGCAGCCTATCAAGCATATAGAAGGTTGAGTTCCATTGCGTCGGGCAATCGCAAATAAGACGCTTGACCGGCAGATTGTGTCGCCGCTGAATGTCAGCAAGGCGAGCCATGGCCGTGTAAGATCTTCTGAAATGGGCCGAGATTTTCCTTGCCTGCCGCAAGATGTCCTGGACCCCAGGGTATTTGACAAGGAATCGCTGCACGACCAAGCTTAAGACGTGTGCCATGCATGGCCCGTGCGTGATTTTGCCCTGTTTCAATGCGCTAAGCAGATTAGCACCATTGTCACACACCACTTTACCAACTGTCAAATTGAGCGGTGTTAGCCACTGATCTGCCTGTGAACGCAAAGCTGAAAGGAGTGCCGGGCCAGTGTGGCTCTTGGCTTCCAGGCACAACAGACGGAGCATGGCATGGCAACGTCTCACCTGGCATGTCGAATAGGTTCTGGGGAGCTTGGGCGGCGCAGCGGAAGAGACGCTAGCAGCGGAAAAGGAGGAGTCAGCTGAGGAGGAAAGGGAGGAGGATGGAGTAGGAGGAGGAGGAGAAGAAGAGCCAGGCCTGCATGCAATCCGTGGCGGTAAAACCAAATCTACACGGGTGCCACGGGTTACATGCTTGACGGCCGTCAGAAGGTTCACCCAGTGGGCAGTAAAAGTGATATACCTTCCCTGCCCGTGTTTGCTAGACCAGGTGTCTGTGGCACCGACACTGTGTGCCAGAGATACATTCCCTTCCTGCTGAACATGGCCATATAGCTCTGGGATGCCCTTCTCTGAGAAATACTTCCTTCCTGGGACCTTCCATTGTAGTGTTCCAATGGCCACAAATTTGCGAAAGGCCTCCGAGTCCACCAGTTTATATGGCAGTAGTTGGCGGGCTATGAGTTCTGACAAGCCAGCCGTCAACCGTTGGGCAAGAGGGTTATCCGGCATCATCATTTTTTTACGCTCTAACATTAGGCCCACGGAAGACTGCCTTTTTGCAGAAAAACGTGAGCTTGGCGTGATGGAAGGTGGAGTGAAGGACAATTGTGAGGAGAGAGGAGAAGGAGAAGTAGAAGACGAGGCTGGACGGTGAGAGCCTGCAGTGTGGCTTTGTGTGTTCCGTTGCTCCCACTCGGCTCAGTGATGGCTGCTCATGTGCCTTCTTAAGGCAGTCGTTCCTAGGTGAGTGTTGGGCTAATGAGTTGACTGCAAAGATTGCAGATGGCAACGCTATTGTCAGCAGCGGACACGTTAAAAAAAGCCCACACTGCGGAGCCATGTGCCGGTGTCCTGGGAGCGCCAGATGTGACCGTACATGGTCGATGACTCGCTCCTGATACATTTGCAGTCTGCTTTGTCCCTCCTGTGCAATGTAAGTTATTCCTGCTTATCCTCCCTACTGGTCCATATCTCCCTCTGAACTCCCCTCCTCTTCCTCTCTTGTGGGCACCCATGTGACATCACTAGACACGTCATCATCAACGTCACCTTCCCCACCGCTATAAGTAGAGATCTCGGAGTAGGCAGCAACACCGGGGACCAACCTCCTCCTTGGGCTGATCTGGGTACTGCTGAGTAGAGGTTGTTGCTGCCTCCTCTTCCTGATCCAATACCAAGAGTGGCTGCACATCAGAAATGTCTTGATATGGATCGAAAAATAATTCCTGTGACTCAAGCGGAAGGTATGTGGTGGTGGTGGTGTTGTTGGTGGTAGTGTCTTTGGGGGTGCACATAGCAGAGAGTGAAGAAGAGGGTGCAGATCGAGAGGATGAGGAGGGTTCAGAAGAGTAAGGCTGAGCGAGCCAATCAACCAAGTCTGGTGCGTCCTTTAAAGTAATTGAACGCACCTTCTGCAACTTCCCACTTTGGCCCAAGCCTGTTGCTCCTGCCCTACCCCTACCACCCCTGCGGAAGGGCCTGCCTCTTCCTCTGCCTGTCATTTTTTAAATGACCCTGTGACAAAACTCTCAGTCCCTATACCGATGAAGGACTGCTGCAGTATAGGGCAACGGTCAGCAGTAGTGCACCTCAACCCTATGTATTGTGGACCAATACAAGTCCTTATAGAATGGCAGACTGTACCTCACTCAACCCTATGTACTGTAGTACCCTATACCTTACCAGTCCTTATAAGGACCTTTGTGGACCAAGTAGGTTGTGTGTGAGTGATTAGCAGACTGTACGTCAGTCCCTATACCGATGAAGGACTGCTGCAATATAGGGCAGCGGTCAGCAGTAGTGCACCTCAATCCTATGTATTGTGGACCGATACCAGTCCTTATAGAATGGCAGACTGTACCTCACTCAACCCTATGTACTGTAGTACCCTATACCTTACCAGTCCTTATAAGGACCTTTGTGGACCAAGTAGGTTGTGTGTGAGTGATTAGCAGACTGTACGTCAGTCCCTATACCGATGAAGGACTGCTGCAGTA
This sequence comes from Lithobates pipiens, assembly GCF_037356315.1. NCBI lineage: Eukaryota > Metazoa > Chordata > Amphibia > Anura > Ranidae > Lithobates > Lithobates pipiens. The sequence goes on along the minus strand of NW_027507784.1, from coordinate 293,175,307 downwards.
TAGGGCAGCGGTCAGCAGTAGTGCACCTCAACCCTATGTACTGTGGACCTATACCAGTCCTTATAGAATGGCAGACTGTACCTCACTCAACCCTATGTACTGTAGCACCCTAGACAGACCAAGTTACCAGTCCTTATAAGGAGCTTTGTGGAACAAGTGGGTTGTGAATGATTAGCAGACTGCAGCAGAAGGGCAGCAGTCAAGTATAATATTCTTTCTATATTTGGAAGAAAGAATATTATACGTGTACAAGCCTATTACCATACCACTGATACCAGTCCCGAAAAGAACCTTTGTGGAACTAATAGTAACAGCTACTGATTAAACTGACCCTCACTGCCTCACACACTGCTTCCTGCCTGTCCCCAATAATTGAAATAGCACTTTTGTGGACCTGATAGTAACAGCTAATGACTAAACTGGCTGTCCTGTCCCTTTCTCTAAACTGACAAAAGACACTCAGGCTGCTGCAACAATCACTAGCACAGCACTGTCTATCCTGAACTAGACCTAACACCTATACCAGTCATGAAAAGAACTTTTGTGTACCAAATAGCTAGCAATTTGGGTCACTGTAATCTCTCCCTGTTCCACACAGCAACCTCTCCCTATAGTGACAGAAGAAAGAATGTAAAATGGCCGCCGGATCGGGTGTATTTATAAGTTAGGGGGAATGTCCAAGTGTCCATGTGTAATGTCTCAATTGGCTGTCCTGTACCCCATGATGGATGTGTCATCATAGGTCAAAGTTCTTTTACACAGTAAACACGGAAGTCCACCCAGGGCGAACAGCGCCAATAGTCCGCCGAACGGGCAGACCTCGAACAGCCAAAAATTCGACGCAAAACGACCGCCGGGCGAACCGTTCGGCCATCACTACTTATTAATATTTTTGTTGGATTTCTCAGACACTAACCACCAATGCCAGATCTTTCCAAATGTCTTATGCCGCGTACACACGGTCGGAGAATCCGTCGGAATGCGTCTTATCGGACCGTGTAATCAGATAATCCGACTGTGTGTGGTATGCATCGGACTGATTCCGTCCGAATCTCCGTCGGACCCAATTTTCCAACATGTTGGAAATATTTCCCGACCAACTGCGCCGGTCGGACGTAATCCGATCATGTGTAGAGAATTTTGATCGGACCAAGTGCCACGCATGCTCAGATCAAATTCCTACATCAAAGCTATTGGCTACTAGCCTGAATGTAGTCCCATTGTAACTAAATTACGTCATCACGTTCTGAAAGATCGGATTTTTCGCCAACTTTATCCGACCGTGTGTATGCAACAGTTTCGGACAAGATCCGATGGACAAAATCCGACGGATTTGGTTGTGGAAATCTCCGACCGTGTGTACAGGGGCTTAGAACATCTCCTATGTTATAGGTGAGTTCCTCTTGTATTAAATTAAGATTAATTGCTTTAATCCATTGGTCAGTCTTTGGTGGACAGTTTGATATCCATTTTTGCAATATAAATTTCCGTGCCATGTACATAGTTCTCAACCACATCACTTGCACCTCTTCTGGGAGAATATCTACCAGCATAACCTGTGCGGAGCACAAGGAATTCAAAATATCAAATATGGACTTCCAGTAGTGGTGCAATTTGGGACAAGTGTACCTGTACCATTTATACATCTTGGGCAACTAGATGTAGTTACTTTACCCCAAGAATACAGTTTTAACGGAGTATAGTGAGCTCTGTTGATAATAAATAATAATGTCAAACATTGTGCAGAGGATAACGATATCTTAAATACATTTTTCAAAGCTTTCTCCCATTTCTCATCACTAAGTGCCTCAAAGCCCCTGTACACACGGTCGGAGATTTCGACAACCAAATCCGTCGGATTTTGTCCATCGGATCTTGTATGAAACTGTTGCATACACCCGGTCGGACTAAGTTGTCGGAAAATCCGATCATTCAGAACGTGATGATGTAATTTCGTTACGATGGGACTATGTTCAGGCTAGTAGCCAATAGCTTTGATGTAGGAATTTGATCTGAGCATGCGTGGCACTTGGTCCGATCAAAATTCTCTACACAAGATCGGAGTATGTCCGATCGAACCAGTTGGTCGGCAAATATTTCCAACAAGTTGGAAAATTGGGTCCGACGGATATTCCGACGGAATCAGTCCGATGCATACCACACACAGTCGGATTATCCGACAACACGGTCCGATAGGACACATTCCGATGAATTCTCCGACCGTGTGTACAAGGGCTAAGTCTCTTTGCCACCATCTATAGCTACCTACTTGTGAGTTAATTCTTGTTATCATTTTAAAAGGAGAGTATATCTTTCCCATTAGTCCCTGTTTAGCATGTATAATAGTAACTGCCATAGTTAAGATTTTTGAAGAATTATATTTTAATATAAATGTCTTTGCTTGGGACTGTAAGGTATGCCGTAGCTGTAGATATTGAAAAAATTATTTATTAAGCAAATTATATTTCTCTACTAATTTATCAAATGATTGCAAAACATCATTGTCATAGAGTTGGCAAAGAAACAGAATAGGCAATTGTAGATTACTACAGGAAGTTGTAGTAGATTATTCCATATGGCATATATTGTGTTTAACCCTCATGATGAGTTTCTTGTTGAACAGTGGTCCAAGTCCTATGTACCAAATAGAATGTGGGATATCTTTGTTTAGTAAAAAATTGGTAGGAAATTATTAACTGCACTAATGGATATATCGGTATTTGGGAAAATAAAATTTGTTGTATAGGATCCTCACAATCTAGTTTTCCATCCATTTAATTGCTGAAGTTGAGATGTCAGATAGTAAAGTCTGGCATTAGGGACAGCCATACCTCCTTCATCCTTAAGCAACTGCAAGGTTTCCAAGCTGATCCAAGGATGTTTATATCTCCGTATAAGATCTCTAAACACGGTATCTATTTTTTTTAAAGAATCTCCATAGTAACCATATTGGACAATTATGGAGCAAACATAATAATTGTGGCATCCAAATCATCTTTATTATATTGGCTCTGCCTATTATTGCCAAAGGTAATTTACTCCAGATTTTTTCCACTTGACCAAACTGCTTAAGTAGTAGGGACAAATTCCTCTCCACATATGTACTCACTTGTGATGTAATATGTACCCCTAAATATTTAAATGTAGAGAATAAAGCAAGCTGGGAGGCAGAGATTGGCAGATTGAACACCAAGGGGTCCACTGGTAAGAGTACTGACTTGTCCCAATTTATCTTAAAACCTGAAAAGGAACCATATGTTTTAATTAAAGACATTACTGCCTCCCAGGAGGATGAGGTATCTCCCAGAAATAAAAGTGTATCATCAGCGTATAAAGCAATTTTGTCCTCCCCCATAGATCTACAATAGATCTACAGTAATATACTTTGATTGACGAATAGAAGAAGCCAGTGGTCCTAAAGCTAAAGGAAACAACAAAGGTGATAATGGACATCCCTGTCTTGTTCCTCGTTGCAATGAAAAAGGTGCTGATATGTGTTCATTTAACTGCACCCGTGCCACTGGGGCAGTATACAGTAGTTGTATCCATCTTATAAACTGGGATCCAACACCAATTTTTTCTAAACAATACCACAAAAAGTCCCATTCTGTACTATCAAAAGCTTTAGCTGCATCAAGCGACAATATAGCTCTATTACCCAAGTTTTCCATTGGAACCTGTAAGTTAAGAAATAAATGCCTTAGTCCCCGTACACACGGTCGGAAATTCCGACCACAAAAACCATCGGGTTTTTTCCGACGGATTTTGTCCGAAAATGCAACATACACACGGTCGGACAAAGTTGTAGGAAAATCCGAGCGTTCGGAACATGATGACATCCATTCATTGCGACGGGACTACATTGCTGCTAGTAGCCAATAGCTTTGGTCTTGTAATTTGATCTGAGCATGTGTGGCACTTTGTCCAATCGGAATTCTCTACAAACGATCGGAAAAAGTCAGATCGGATTTTATTGTCGGAAAATTTGAGGTGCTGCTCTCAAATTTTTTCCATCGTAAATTCTGATGGAAAAAGTCCGATAGAGCCCACACACGATCGGATTTTCCGACAATATAATCCGATTGGACCTTTTCTGTCAGAATTTCCGACCGTGTGTACGGGGACTAATAGTCATTGCCATGGATCTATTTGGGATAAAGCCTGATTGACCCTTATGCACTATCTAGGAATGATTTTCGTCAATCTAGTGGCTAATGCTTTTGCCAAAAGTTTCACATCTGAGGTAAGTAATGAAATTGGGCGATATGATTCAGGGTTACTAGGGATTTTATCGGGTTTTTAACAACACTATAATAATTTCTTTTCCTTCATAGACAATGGCAGATAGCCACTCTCAATTGCGGTTTTAAAGACCTCCAGCAGTTCAGGCAGCAAATCTTCTACAAAAACCTTATAAACCTCCCCCCGGTAACCCATCTGCACCTGGGGCTTTATTATTAGGCAAATTAGCCAAAGCTATTTGGAGTTCTTCTAATGACAAGTGTTGATCCAACATCTCCCTATCACTCTTTGATAATTCTGCTAAGTTATGGAATTCAGGAAAAGTTTCAGATCAATCTCCGTATAGGATACTTTACTACTATACAAGTTTTTATAGAAATCAAAAGCTTATAATCTCCAAGGTTGTTTGCATAGTTTCAGCAGGACAAATATGCAATTCCACTATTTGTGACATTGGTTTTTGGGATTTTACAATAGCAGATTACAATTACAAAAGATGACCCGTATTTTCTCGATCCTCAAAATAGGGTTGCTGAAGAAAAAAAAAATTCTGCTCTGCTTTTTTATGAGAGATACCGGAATATATCAGTTGTTTTTGTATCCATATCTGCTGTATTTCTTTAGTAGGGTTCCCTATATATTGAAGTTCAGCCTTTAAGATATCTTCTTTTTTTTTTATTATAGATATTTGTGAAATAGATGACCTCTCATATAAGCCTTTAATGAGTCCTAATAGATCTGTGAAGAGACGTATTAATAGTGTCATAAGTCAAAATATCAAGTTTTATTTTCTGTTTTGAAGGAAAAGGGTCCAACCAGTGAGGGTTGACTTTCCATAGGGTACTGGTATGATTTAAATTTAAAGTCAACTTAAGAATCAATGGGGAATGATCGGATAATCCTCTAGCTGCATATGTAACTTCAGATATGACAGATAAAATTGTAGATGTAACCAATGCCATGTCTGTTCTGGATAAAGTCCCATGGGTGCTAGAGAAGCAGGAAAACATTCTCTCTTTAGGATTAAGCAGTCTCCAGACATCCACGAGGCCTATCTCCCAAATGTATCTAGAAAAGGGCGTACATATTGAATTTCCTGAAGTTGTATTCAAACTAAATCTGTCTAAGAAAGGATCAAGATATTTATTAAAATCTCCTATTATTAGCCAGGGAGCTTCCATTTTATCAGACGTAAAGTTCAACAGCTTTTTGAGTACCTCTGTGGAATATGGGGGAGGTATATATATTAGCTAGGACATATGATTTTCTGTACAATATGCAGTACAGAAAGACATAGCGGCCTTTTGAATCCATTTGGACCTGTTTGAAGGAGAAATCCAATTTGTTTGCTAACAATACAGACACTCCTCTAGAATAAGTAGTATATGTAGAATGGTATTGTCTTTATATTGCACTCGTTTCAAATAATTTAGTTTATGTATGTTTAATCAGACGGAGACAATTGTTTTAGTATAGTAAACATGGCTTGTTTTTTAATGGGTCACTAAGCCCCCTAATATTCCAAGATATTAATACTTGCTTTAGAGCTGACATATTGCTCCTATATTATTATTATTATACAGGATTTATATAGTGCCAACAGTTTACGCAGTGCTTTACAATATAAAAAGGGAGACAATACAGTTATAATACAATAAAATAGAAGAGGGCCCTGCTCAGAAGAGCTTACAATCTAATAGGGTAAGGCAGGTAGTACAAAAGGTTGTAACTGTGGGGAATGAGCTGATGGAAGTGGTAAAAGATTAGTTGGAGACGTGATAGGCTTTCCTGAAGAAATTTGTTTTCAGGGATCGCCTGAAGGTAGCAAGAATAGGGGATAGCCAGACAGATGGAGGTAACAAGTTCCAGAGGATGGGAGAGGCTCTGGAGAAATCTTGGAGATGAGCATGGGAGGAGGAGATGAGAGAGCATGGAAGAAGGAGATGAGAGAGCTTGAGAATAGGAGGTCTTGAGAAGAGAGAAGAGGACGACTTGGGTGATATTTGGAGACAAGATTGGTGATGTAGCTCGGGACAGAGTTGTGAATGGCTTTGTATGTTATGGTTAGTATTTTGAATTTCATTTGCTGGGTGATTGGGAGCCAGTGTAGGGATTGGAGGAGAGATATTAAGTTTTTGGGACATATCCCTGGAAAAAATAATTCTTGTTAAGAATGTAAGGGAGACCATTTAAAGTACTTTGTGAGGCTGTCAAAATTTGCCTTAACTAGCTGATGAACGCATAACTATATCTGTATAATAATACAAAAACATCCGTATTCATAAAAAATTAAAAACAAAAAATCGCTCAAATTTCATCAACCCTGTCCTCAGAGCCCACTAACAGGCCAGGTTTTATGTATTACCTTGGGGAGATGCAGACTCCGAGCAGTAAATTATATCACCTGTCATGTATTTCAGTTATCTTGCAAACCTGGCCTGTTAGTGGCCCTGAGGACAGGGCTGATGACAACTGCTCTAGATGGTTCTGTATGAAAAACCTCACGGTGCATACCTGATAAAAAAATTTCCATCATTTTGCAAAAAAAAAACAAGGAAAGAACACCCACCACCTAACAAATGACCATAAATACAAGAAATAAAAACTAACATCCATACCATTTCCCTCAGGAAAAAAGTATAGAAAATCCATTCAGTGATTGTCACTGGACTCTCCTCCAACCCAAAAAATTAAAAAAATTAAAATAAAATACATTTTACCTGACAACCCCCCCCCCCCCCCAAAAAAAAAGAAAAAAATGGGGGGGGGGGGGGGTGAGGGGAAGGGAGGGAGGAGAGGAGAAAAAACAAAACAAAAAAAATCCTCATGTCCCTCCCGTACCCCCCCCCCCCCATTTCACCCTCCCCCAGCATTCTAACCATAGTGCCTATCCAGCCATTCAACAGCTGCCTGTGGCTTGTCAAAAAAGTATATCACATCTTTTGCCTCTATTGTTAATTTAGCAGGATATTGCATTGCATAAGACAGCTGTAGTGTCTGCAGCCTCTTCTTTACAGCTTGAAATTTAGCCCGTTGTTTTTGAACTTCAGGAGAAAAGTCCGGAAAGAAGATAATGGCATTAAACATAACTTCCTTCAAATTTATAGCTCTTCTAAGAATATGATCTCTGTCTCATTGATTAAGAAGTCGTATTAGTTATGGGGGGCTCCTGCAGGTAGTAGCTTACTTGGTGCTCAATGTGCTCTTTCAACCGAGAAAGACATAGAAAGATATTCTTTTCCAATCATCTTCCAAATCCATATTTCTGCAAATCCTGTTGGATTTACTCCCTCAGATCTTTAGCTGTTTTACAAAGAAGAATGGGCAAAAATGTCACTGTCTAGATGTGCAAAACTGGTAGAGACATCCCCAAAAAGACTTGTAGTTGTAATTGCAGCAGAAGGTCATTCTACATCGTTTTGACTCGGGGGGGCTGAATACAAATGCGTGCCACATTTTTCACATATTTGTAAAAAAAATTAAAACCATTTATCATTTTCTAACCACTTCACAAGTATATGCCACTTTGTGTTGGTCTATCACATAAAATCCCAATAACATACATTTATAGGTTTTGGTAGTAACATGACAAAATGTGGGAAATTTTAATACTTTTTCAAGGCACTGTATCATACTGGAACCAAATATTTTAGGATACCCCATGTTAACTACTTTTAACCATGTATAGAAAATGTATATTCTTCAAAAGATGTTTAATGTTTGGTTGCTACCCAAGGATTTTTCGTGTGCCTTGTTATTAATTCTCTTTCATTTGGGCCTTTTCCCTCTGTTTTCACCTGGTGATATGATCAGTAACAGGACTCCAGGAATGTTATAATTTTGTCCAGAAACCAACAAGCAACTGAAGAAATAAATAAAAAATAAATAAAAAGTTTAAAACAAGTAAATATAATATAACTTCCTATCTCTTTTCTAATGCTAGCATACCCCATGTTAGCAGCCCCTTATGCTAGCAGCATAAGGATTAAAAATAGTTAATGTTGATTGCGAGAGTTTATAACATAAAATCCCAATAAAATAAATTTACATTTTTGGTTGTAACATGACAAAATGTGGAAAATTTCAATGGGTGTGAATACTTTTTCAAGGCACTGTAAATATTGTAAATATTGTATTTACATGGATATTGTTTTTTAGTCCATGTAGCATAAGTATGAATGTTCTTTTTTTTAGATTCAAAGCTTACTTGGGGGATGTTGCCCTATTTATGCATGAATATATTCATTTAATCATAACTCTCCGCAGCTCTATGGGCCATCTTCTTAGGCACCATGTCTGATATATGGTGGTTTTCCATAAAACTTTCTTGACATTTTTTTTTAATGAGGCAGAACATCAGGTCTTTCCTCAAACCCTTCCTAATCACTTGGTTTGGAACTGGCATGCAGAACATGATAACAAGCACATAGCCAATTTGTTCACACTTACTAAGAGCCAGTTAAGCTACAGAATGTCTTTGGAGTGTGAGAAGAAAAACCAAGAACCAAGAAGGAACCCAATTGGACACAGAGAGAACATGCAAACTCCATACAGATAGTGTCTTGGCTGAGGATGCCAGTCTTGTAAAGCATAGATGCCAACCGCTAAGCTACTGTGCCAGCCTGTTAGGGTCCTGGTGTTGAAGCCCGACTTGTAGGAGGAGACCTCTCTTACAACGCTGGTTCAGGAGCCGCTGGAATGGGAACAGCGGTCTCGAGAGCACAGTGGGTAGGAGTGCCTGCTGGATAGGGCCGCTGGGACTGATAGCAGAGCAGAGATTCCTCTGGAAGGCTGAGCGACTGGAGGTTGCTAGAAGGCTGAGAAATGCAAATAGCAGCTACAGAAGCCGAGGACTGAACAGGCAGCAGGCTGGAGCAGGGTCAGACGGTCCGGGTCAGTAGGCAAGCAGACAGGTGGTAACAGTAGACAAAAGAGGTGTCGGTAAAACTGGCAGAGGTCGGCAACGGAATCACAGGCAGGAGAGGTAGCGAGGTCAGGCAGGCCGGGTCGGGTTTGGAGAAGGCAGTGAAGTCAAGCGAAGCCGGGTCGGTAGCGGTAGCAGGTAATCAGGTTCAGGATCAGGTATTCAGGTACACAGGAGCTGAGACGAAACAGCGCCGCACCAGCGCACTTGGAGAACCTTTAAGTGTTCAGTGGCGGCAAGTAGCGCACGCACACCACTCACGACCATGCAAACGAGCACGCACACGAACGCCCACACGAACGTGCACACTAACGCGTAAACGAACGCGCACGCGAACGCGTACGCGAACGCGCAGGAAACACGCGCCGACGCCTGTGTGCATGCAGCTGTGCCTGTCCATCGCTGGTAAGTTCCTGACACAGCCCCTGCTTCCTTAGGTAAACCCTACTGGTTCCTTTTTATACAAGTCTGTCATAGTGAGATTATTTTCAGTTAAAAACTATTGCTAGAAGGTATTTTTGGAGGCAGCATGCTATCTGCCTTTTATGCAGAGCTTCATGAGAAAGGTGGTTTTGCTTTTCCCTAACTAAAAAAAAGACTTCTGACTCCTCTTAATATCCCCAACGCCCACTTCCCTCTATAGTTTTGATGCTGAAAGAACCCCAAAATGCAGAGGTGGACAGAAGAAGATAGCAAAATAATGTTATAACAATATGCACCTTTTAAGGGTTCCTTCTGCCCCCTTTCACCCTGCTCCCTAGATACCAGCCCAAATCACAGAAGAAGTCGGCACTCAGAATGGCATCCAACAGTGGCTATCTTTTATTGCAAAAACATCTATAATGGCTGCAAAACAGCCAACGCATTTTGACCATCAACCCTTACTCATGGCCTTGACTAAGGCCTGATAGCTGACACTTTTGATGTTTTACAGCTGTTACACATGTTTTTGCAATAAAAGATAGCCACTGTTGGATGCCATTCTGAGAGCTGACTTCTCCCCTTGAAATTTGTGTTACCTGAAGCTTTGGCATCCTGTAAGACTGAGTACCAGGGGGAGCTAGGATGTGAGACGATAAAAGCTTCTACACACCTGTATTCATTATTAGATACCAGCCCAGACTATGACCTGTTACCAGAGTTTAAAGTGGAGTTCCAGCCTGTACAAAAATGAAATTAAAAGTCAGCAGCTACAAATACTGTAGCTGCTGACTTTTAATATAAGGACATTTACCTGTCCAGGCATCCCGCGATGTCAGCACCCCAAGCTGATCCATCCATCGGCTCCGGGTGAAGCTGTCAGCATCTTCATTAAGGGAAACAGATAGTGAAGCCTTGTGGCTTCACATCCTGTTTCCTAATGCGCATGCGCGAGTCGCTCTGCACTTTCTGAATGGTCCCACTGTCTTTTGGGACCTGCGTGTCTCCCAGAAGGCAGCAGGGGGGAAGAAGGAGGGGCTGGAGATTTTATAGATTGCCGCATAACGTTGGAGCGAATATCTGGTTTTGACAGGTATCCGCTCCCCTCTGAATGGTGCCAAATGTGGCAGCGGAAGGGGGGGGGGGAGCAAACAAGGAAAGGAAATGCAAGTACCTGAATTTAAAATATTTTTCTATACTACTTCTATCTTTATATAGTTGGTTAATGTTTATTGAAAGTTCCATGAGACCGATGTGTTTTGTACCTGTTTATCTGTTGTATATGTTTCTGTCTATGCCCCTGCTACATAGTTTATACTGAGGAATTTGTCCTTGTGACCATTAGGTCGCATTCACACACTTTTTTCATTGCTAGTTTTTTCTGTGATTCCGTGTACCACATTCATTTAATTGGCTGTCCTATGTTCAACATATGTGCCAAAGAAGCTCCTGTGTGTATATATATATATATATATATATATATATATATATATATATATATACACACACACACATACATACATACATACAGTATCTCACAAAAGTGAGTACATCTCTCACATTTTTGTAAATATTTTATTATATCTTTCCATGTGACAACACTGAAGAAATGACACTTTGCTACAATGTAAAGTAGTGGGTGTACAGCTTGTACAACAGTGTAAATTTGCCGTCCCTTCAAATTAACTCAACACACAGCCATTAAACCGCTGGCAACAAAAGTGCATACACCCCTAAGTGAAAATGTCCAAATTGGGCCCAATTAGCCATTTAAAGTGATTCATTAGTGTTACAAGTAGTGATGGCCGAACGGTTCGCCCGGCGGTCGTTTCGCGGCGAATTTCCGACTTTCGCCGTCCGCGGGTTCGAACGCCTTTTTCCGTCGTTCGCCCCGGCGGACTTACGTGTTTAATGTATACAAGAACTTTAACCTTTCGTGACACGTTTATCATGTGTTACAGGACAACCAATTGAGACATGACAGCTCATGGACACTTGGACATTCCCCCTAACCTATAAATACACCCGATCCGGTGGCCATTTTACATTCTTTCTTCTGTCACTGTAGGGAAAGGATCCTGTGTGGAGTAGGGACAGAGAAAACGCTAGCTATTTGGTACACAAAAGTTCTTTTCAGGACTGGTATAGGTGTTAGGTCAGCAGCCTGAGTTTCTTTTGTCAGTTTAGATAAAGGGACAGAGCGCTGTATGCTGCTATTTTAGGGACAGCTCAGCCAGATTAGTCTTTCTTCATCATCATCATCATCATCATCATTAGCTGTTACTATCAGGTCCACAAAAGAGCTGTTCCAGCTAATCGTTCCAGCCTACTCTTTTTTGCCAATTTGTATAGGGACAGGCAGGAAGCAGTGTGTCAGGCAGTGAGGATAATTTTAAAGACTTGCTGTTACTATTAGTTCCACAAAGGTTCTTTTCAGGACTGGTATCAGTGGTACGGTAATAGGCTTGTACACGTATAATATTCTTTCTTCCAAATATAGAAAGAATATTATACTTGACTGCTGCCCTTCTGCTGCAGTCTGCTAATCATTCACAACTCACTTGTTCCACAAAAGTTCTTATAAGGACTGGTAACTTGGTCTGTCTAGGGTGCTACGGTACATAGGCTTGGGTGCGGTACAGTCTGCTGTTCTGTAAGGACCGCTATCGGTCCACAATAGATAGGGTTGCCGTGCACTACTGCTGACCGCTGCCCTATACTGCAGCAGTCCTTCAGCGGTATAGGGACTGACGCACAGTCTGCTAAACACTAATACACAACCTGCTTGGTCCACAAAAGTTCTTATAAGGACTGGTAACTTGGTATAGGGTGCTACGGTACATAGGCCTGAGTGCGTTACAGTCTGCTGTTCTGTAAGGACCGCTATCGGTCCACAATACATAGGGTTGACGTGCACTACTGCTGACCGCTGCCCTATACTGCAGCAGTCCTTCAGCGGTATAGGGACTGACGCACAGTCTGCTAAACACTAACACACAACCTGCTTGGTCCACAAAAGTTCTTATAAGGACTGGTAACTTGGTATAGGGTGCTACGGTACATAGGCCTGAGTGCAGTACAGTCTGCTGTTCTGTAAGGACTGCTATCGGTCCACAATACATAGGGTTGCCGTGCACTACTGCTGACCGCTGCCCTATACTGCAGCAGTCCTTCAGCGGTATAGGGACTGACGCACAGTCTGCTAAACACTAATACACAACCTGCTTGGTCCACAAAAGTTCTTATAAGGACTGGTAACTTGGTATAGGGTGCTACGGTACATAGGCCTGAGTGCGTTACAGTCTGCTGTTCTGTAAGGACCGCTATCGGTCCACAATACATAGGGTTGCCGTGCACTACTGCTGACCGCTGCCCTATACTGCAGCAGTCCTTCATTGGTATAGGGACTGACGTACAGTCTGCTAATCACTAACACACAACCTGCTTGGTCCACAAAAGTTCTTATAAGGACTGGTAACTTGGTATAGGGTGCTACGGTACATAGGCCTGAGTGCGTTACAGTCTGCTGTTCTGTAAGGACCGCTATCGGTCCACAATACATAGGGTTGCCGTGCACTACTGCTGACCGCTGCCCTATACTGCAGCAGTCCTTCATTGGTATAGGGACTGACGTACAGTCTGCTAATCACTAACACACAACCTGCTTGGTCCACAAAAGTTCTTATAAGGACTGGTAACTTGGTATAGGGTGCTACGGTACATAGGCCTGAGTGCGTTACAGTCTGCTGTTCTGTAAGGACCGCTATCGGTCCACAATACATAGGGTTGCCGTGCACTACTGCTGACCGCTGCCCTATACTGCAGCAGTCCTTCATTGGTATAGGGACTGACGTACAGTCTGCTAATCACTAACACACAACCTGCTTGGTCCACAAAAGTTCTTATAAGGACTGGTAACTTGGTATAGGGTGCTACGGTACATAGGCCTGAGTGCAGTACAGTCTGCTGTTCTGTAAGGACCGCTATCGGTCCACAATACATAGGGTTGCCGTGCACTACTGCTGACCGCTGCCCTATACTGCAGCAGTCCTTCATTGGTATAGGGACTGACGTACAGTCTGCTAATCACTAACACACAACCTGCTTGGTCCACAAAAGTTCTTATAAGGACTGGTAACTTGGTATAGGGTGCTACGGTACATAGGCCTGAGTGCGTTACAGTCTGCTGTTCTGTAAGGACCGCTATCGGTCCACAATACATAGGGTTGCCGTGCACTACTGCTGACCGCTGCCCTATACTGCAGCAGTCCTTCATTGGTATAGGGACTGACGTACAGTCTGCTAATCACTAACACACAACCTGCTTGGTCCACAAAAGTTCTTATAAGGACTGGTAACTTGGTATAGGGTGCTACGGTACATAGGCCTGAGTGCGTTACAGTCTGCTGTTCTGTAAGGACCGCTATCGGTCCACAATACATAGGGTTGCCGTGCACTACTGCTGACCGCTGCCCTATACTGCAGCAGTCCTTCATTGGTATAGGGACTGACGTACAGTCTGCTAATCACTAACACACAACCTGCTTGGTCCACAAAAGTTCTTATAAGGACTGGTAACTTGGTATAGGGTGCTACGGTACATAGGCCTGAGTGCGTTACAGTCTGCTGTTCTGTAAGGACCGCTATCGGTCCACAATACATAGGGTTGCCGTGCACTACTGCTGACCGCTGCCCTATACTGCAGCAGTCCTTCAGCGGTATAGGGACTGACGCACAGTCTGCTAAACACTAACACACAACCTGCTTGGTCCACAAAAGTTCTTATAAGGACTGGTAACTTGGTATAGGGTGCTACGGTACATAGGCCTGAGTGCAGTACAGTCTGCTGTTCTGTAAGGACCGCTATCGGTCCACAATACATAGGGTTGCCGTGCACTACTGCTGACCGCTGCCCTATACTGCAGCAGTCCTTCATTGGTATAGGGACTGACGTACAGTCTGCTAATCACTAACACACAACCTGCTTGGTCCACAAAAGTTCTTATAAGGACTGGTAACTTGGTATAGGGTGCTACGGTACATAGGCCTGAGTGCGTTACAGTCTGCTGTTCTGTAAGGACCGCTATCGGTCCACAATACATAGGGTTGCCGTGCACTACTGCTGACCGCTGCCCTATACTGCAGCAGTCCTTCATTGGTATAGGGACTGACGTACAGTCTGCTAATCACTAACACACAACCTGCTTGGTCCACAAAAGTTCTTATAAGGACTGGTAACTTGGTATAGGGTGCTACGGTACATAGGCCTGAGTGCGTTACAGTCTGCTGTTCTGTAAGGACCGCTATCGGTCCACAATACATAGGGTTGCCGTGCACTACTGCTGACCGCTGCCCTATACTGCAGCAGTCCTTCATTGGTATAGGGACTGACGTACAGTCTGCTAATCACTAACACACAACCTGCTTGGTCCACAAAAGTTCTTATAAGGACTGGTAACTTGGTATAGGGTGCTACGGTACATAGGCCTGAGTGCGTTACAGTCTGCTGTTCTGTAAGGACCGCTATCGGTCCACAATACATAGGGTTGCCGTGCACTACTGCTGACCGCTGCCCTATACTGCAGCAGTCCTTCATTGGTATAGGGACTGACGTACAGTCTGCTAATCACTAACACACAACCTGCTTGGTCCACAAAAGTTCTTATAAGGACTGGTAACTTGGTATAGGGTGCTACGGTACATAGGCCTGAGTGCAGTACAGTCTGCTGTTCTGTAAGGACCGCTATCGGTCCACAATACATAGGGTTGCCGTGCACTACTGCTGACCGCTGCCCTATACTGCAGCAGTCCTTCATTGGTATAGGGACTGACGTACAGTCTGCTAATCACTAACACACAACCTGCTTGGTCCACAAAAGTTCTTATAAGGACTGGTAACTTGGTATAGGGTGCTACGGTACATAGGCCTGAGTGCGTTACAGTCTGCTGTTCTGTAAGGACCGCTATCGGTCCACAATACATAGGGTTGCCGTGCACTACTGCTGACCGCTGCCCTATACTGCAGCAGTCCTTCATTGGTATAGGGACTGACGTACAGTCTGCTAATCACTAACACACAACCTGCTTGGTCCACAAAAGTTCTTATAAGGACTGGTAACTTGGTATAGGGTGCTACGGTACATAGGCCTGAGTGCGTTACAGTCTGCTGTTCTGTAAGGACCGCTATCGGTCCACAATACATAGGGTTGCCGTGCACTACTGCTGACCGCTGCCCTATACTGCAGCAGTCCTTCATTGGTATAGGGACTGACGTACAGTCTGCTAATCACTAACACACAACCTGCTTGGTCCACAAAAGTTCTTATAAGGACTGGTAACTTGGTATAGGGTGCTACGGTACATAGGCCTGAGTGCGTTACAGTCTGCTGTTCTGTAAGGACCGCTATCGGTCCACAATACATAGGGTTGCCGTGCACTACTGCTGACCGCTGCCCTATACTGCAGCAGTCCTTCAGCGGTATAGGGACTGACGCACAGTCTGCTAAACACTAACACACAACCTGCTTGGTCCACAAAAGTTCTTATAAGGACTGGTAACTTGGTATAGGGTGCTACGGTACATAGGCCTGAGTGCAGTACAGTCTGCTGTTCTGTAAGGACCGCTATCGGTCCACAATACATAGGGTTGCCGTGCACTACTGCTGACCGCTGCCCTATACTGCAGCAGTCCTTCATTGGTATAGGGACTGACGTACAGTCTGCTAATCACTAACACACAACCTGCTTGGTCCACAAAAGTTCTTATAAGGACTGGTAACTTGGTATAGGGTGCTACGGTACATAGGCCTGAGTGCGTTACAGTCTGCTGTTCTGTAAGGACCGCTATCGGTCCACAATACATAGGGTTGCCGTGCACTACTGCTGACCGCTGCCCTATACTGCAGCAGTCCTTCAGCGGTATAGGGACTGACGTACAGTCTGCTAATCACTAACACACAACCTGCTTGGTCCACAAAAGTTCTTATAAGGACTGGTAACTTGGTATAGGGTGCTACGGTACATAGGCCTGAGTGCGTTACAGTCTGCTGTTCTGTAAGGACCGCTATCGGTCCACAATACATAGGGTTGCCGTGCACTACTGCTGACCGCTGCCCTATACTGCAGCAGTCCTTCATTGGTATAGGGACTGACGTACAGTCTGCTAATCACTAACACACAACCTGCTTGGTCCACAAAAGTTCTTATAAGGACTGGTAACTTGGTATAGGGTGCTACGGTACATAGGCCTGAGTGCAGTACAGTCTGCTGTTCTGTAAGGACCGCTATCGGTCCACAATACATAGGGTTGACGTGCACTACTGCTGACCGCTGCCCTATACTGCAGCAGTCCTTCAGCGGTATAGGGACTAAGAGTTTTGTCACAGGGTGATTTAAAAAATGACAGGCAGAGGAAGAGGCAGGCCCTTCCGCAGGGGTGGTAGGGGTAGGGCAGGAGCAACAGCCTTGAGCCAAAGTGGGAAGTTGCAGAAGGTGCGTTCAATTACTTTAAAGGACGCACCAGACTTGGTTGAGTGGCTCACTCAGCCTTATTCTTCTGCACCCTCCTCATCCTCTCGATCTGCACCCTCTTCTTCACTCTCTGCTATGTGCACCCCCAAAGACACTACCACCAACAACACCACCACCACCACATACCTTCCGCTTGAGTGCAAATGGGGGCCTTCATGCTCCAGTGTTTTAATAGGGACCCCCGTATAAAAAGCATGAGGGTCAAGGACCAGTACTGGGTGGCAACGTACTTAGATCCCCGGTACAAACACAAAATGGCGGAAATGTTACCGCCGTCGCAGAGGGCTGTCAGAATGCAGCACTTCCAGGCCTTGCTTCGAGAAATGCTGCATTCTGCTTTTGCGTGCGCTGGCAGAGGAGCAATTCCCACTCCCAGAGAAGGATTTGCGGGTACCAATCCAACAGCGCCTGCAAGAAGAGGCCGGTTTGAAGATGTGTTGGTGACTTCGGATATGAGGTCATTCTTTCAGCCGACCCATCGACAGGTGTCATCCGGATCCAGCATCAGGGAACGCCTAGACCGTCAGGTGTCCGACTACATTGGGTTAACGGCCGATGTGGACGCTCTGAGGAGTGATGAACCCCTAGACTACTGGGTGGGCAGGCTTGACCTCTGGCCAGAGCTTGCCCAATTTGCAATCGAACTGTTGGCTTGCCCCTCATCCAGTGTCCTGTCCGAAAGGACGTTCAGCGCAGCAGGGGGGATTGTGACCGATAAGCGTACTCGCCTAGCTCACGACAGTGTTAACTACCTCACATTTCTAAAAATGAATGAGGCATGGATCTCGGAGGAATTCAACACATGTGATCAGTAGACCATGTATATGTCTATAAACAATTTTTGGAATCAAGCACACAGACCTTCTTAATTCATTTGGCTCACTTCCCTGACCCAAAAAAGCACACCGTACTATATGCCCCTACCCTCCTCTTTGAAGAGGTTGAGCGGTGTCATATTTCTACTGGGGCTGCTTATTATGAGGGGTTCCCACCATCCCTGTGCTGTGCTGACTTCCTCCTGGGTGTTCTTATTATGAGGGGCTCCCACCATCCCTGTGCTGTGCTGACTTCCTCCTGGGGGTTCTTATTATGAGGGGCTCCCACCATCCCTGTGCTGTGCTGACTTCCTCCTGGGGGTTCTTATTATGAGGGGATCACACCATCCCTGTGCTGTGCTGACTTCCTCCTGGGGCTGCTTACGGTGCTGCTGTCAGCGCTGTATGTCACGGAGCTGCTGTCAGCGCTGTATGTCACGGAGCTGCTGTCAGCGCTGTATGTCACGGAGCTGCTGTCAGCGCTGTATGTCACGGTGCTGCTGTCAGCGCTGTATGTCACGGAGCTGCTGTCAGCGCTGTATGTCACGGAGCTGCTGTCAGTGCTGTATGTCACGGAGCTGCTGTCAGCGCTGTATGTCACGGAGCTGCTGTCAGCGCTGTATGTCACGGAGCTGCTGTCAGCGCTGTATGTCACGGTGCTGCTGTCAGCGCTGTATGTCACGGAGCTGCTGTCAGCGCTGTATGTCACGGAGCTGCTGTCAGTGCTGTATGTCACGGAGCTGCTGTCAGCGCTGTATGTCACGGAGCTGCTGTCAGCGCTGTATGTCACGGAGCTGCTGTCAGCGCTGTATGTCACGGTGCTGCTGTCAGCGCTGTATGTCACGGAGCTGCTGTCAGCGCTGTATGTCACGGAGCTGCTGTCAGCGCTGTATGTCACGGAGCTGCTGTCAGCGCTGTATGTCACGGAGCTGCTGTCAGCGCTGTATGTCACGGAGCTGCTGTCAGCGCTGTATGTCACGGTGCTGATGTCAGTGCTCTGTATTACGGTGCTGCTGTCAGTGCTCTGTATCTCCTGCACCCTCTTGTTTGCCTACCCTGGTCCCTGACCTTCCCTCTCCTCCATTGCCTTCATTAGCTCCATAGTCCTGAATTGTCAGAACAATTTCCCAAATAAAAAAAAAATGCTTGTAGTTATCGATCCCAAATTCACCTCATACATGTATTATGCTATTGTCCAGGTGGTGGGACTACGTGCTACCCCCTAATAATTACCCCGTGGCCGCAAATTCGACCTAAAGGTTTGCGAAATTCGCCTCCCATTGAAGTCAATGGAGCCCGCGGCGAACGGTCGTTTTCGCGAACGTTTGTGCCCGTTCGCGTTTCGCGTTCGCGAAACGTCCCGTCGGAAGTTCGTCCATCACTAGTTACAAGGTCTCAGGTGTGAAGGGGGAGCAGGTGTGTTAAATTTGGTGTTATCACTCTCACTCTCTCATACTGGTCACTGGAAGTTCAACATGGCACCTCATGGCAAAGAACACTCTAAGGTCGCGTACACACGGGCGGACTGTCTGACGGACTTGGTCCGCTGAAACATGTTTCAGCGGACAGTCCGCTTGTGTGTGGGCTTCAGCGGACTTTTTCAGCGGACAGTCTGGCGGACTAAGTCTTTCGGAATTTCCGTAATATTGTCCGTCCAACTTTGGTTTCAGCGGACAGTCCGCTCGTGAGTAGGCAAGTTGGACGGACTAAGTATGGCGCATGCTCAGAAAGGATTTACACGGCCGAAGGTTGCATTGCAGTGTATTGGACGTCGTATTTCTAGTCCCGTCGTACGTACTGTACACGTCATCGCGCAAGCTTTCAGCGGACTGTCTGTTCATCGTGTGTGGTCAAGTCCGTTCATTCAAAAGTAGGACGGACTGTCTGTCGGATTGTCTGACGGACTTAGTTGGCCAGACAGTCCGCCTGTGTGTACGCGGCCTAAGGATGTAAAAAAAAAAAAAAGAAGGATTGTTGCTCTAAATAAAGATGGCGTAGGCTATAAGAAGATTGCCAAGACCCTGAAACTGAACTGCAGCATGGTGGCCAAGACCATACAGAGGTTTAAACAGGACAGGTTCTATTCAGAACCGGCCTCACCATGGTCGACCAAAGAAGTTGAGTGCATGTGCTCAGCATCATATCCAGAGGCTGTCTTTGGGAAATAGAGTGCTTACAGCATTGCTGCAGAGGTTGAAGGGTTGGGGGGTCAGCCGGGCAGTGTTCAGACCATACGCCGCACATTGCATCAAATTGGTCTCCATGGCTGTCGTCCCAGAAGGAAGCCTCTTCTAAAGATGATCAAAAGAGAGGGTATGACAGGGTCACGTAAATTTGTTGTGCCACATCCTAAAACATCACAACAAAGAAGAGGGGGTCCCCTGGGGGTGATGCTATGTCGTATCATTCATTAATGAATGTTAATGAATGGTACGACATAGCATCAATACTGGTTGTATATATACCTGTTGGTGTACTTTTTAATGTATACTGTATATTCAATTACCTTTTGTTGGTTTTATGTAATAAAATAATTTATATACTATTATAATTTGTATGTACCTTAAAAGTCCACCCCCAGGGGACCCCCTCTTCTTTGTTGCTTCTAAAGATGATGCACAAGAAAGCCTGCTAACAGTTTGCTGAAGACATTCAGACTAAGGACATGGGATTACAGGAACCATGTCCTGTGGGAGACCAAGATAAACGTATTTGGTTCAGGTGATGTCAAGCGTGTGTGGAGGCAACCGGGTGAGGAGTACAAAGGCAAGTGTGTCTTGACTACAGTCAAGCATGGTGGTGGGAGTGTCATGGTCTGGGGCTGCATGAGTGCTTCCGGCACTGGGGAGCTACAGTTCGTTGAGGGAACCATGAATGCCAACATGTACTGTAACATACTGAAGTAGGGCATAATCCCCTCCCTTCGGAGACTGGGCCGCAGAGAAGTATTCCAACGATGCCAAACACACCTCCAAGATGACCACTGCCTTGTTAAAAAAGCTGAGGGTAAAGGTGATGGACTGGCCAAGCATGTCTCCAGACGTAAACCCTATTGAGCATCTGTGGGGCATCATCAAACGAAAGGTGGAGGAGAGCAAGGTCTCTAACATTCACCAGCTCTGTGATGTCATCATGGAGGAGTGGAAGAAGACTCCAGTGGCAACCTGTGAAGCTCTGATGAACTCCATGCCCAAGAGGGTTAAGGCAGTGCTGGAAAATAATGGTGGCCACACGAAATATTGACACCTTTGGCCCAATTTGGATATTTTCACTTAGGGGGTATTCTCACATTTTTGTTGCCAGCGGTTTAGACATTAATGGCTGTGTGTTGAGTTATTTTGAGGAGACATCAAATTTACACTGTTATACAAGCGGTACACTCACTACTTTACATTGTAGAAAAGTGTCATTTCTTCAGTGTTGTCATATAAAAGGATATAATAAAATATTTACAAAAAATGTGGGGGGTGTACTCACTTTTGTGAAATGCTGCATATGAAAATTAAATATGAAAAAAACATTTTGGCAAACTTGCTATCTGTTAAACTAAAAATGCCAGGACCGTATAAACACCACCAAAACTAAATACAGAGTACACAGGTCATACACAAAGGGAAAAGGTGGTGAAGGGGTTGTAAAAGTCACATACAGTGGGAAGATGGAGATGAAGGAGGTAATGTGCATGTGAAGATGTGCAGGATAAGGGAAGTGAAGGGTTACTATACCAGTCACATAGAAAGATACTATGACGCTAAAGGAATGAGATGTATAGGAAAGGAAGGTGGGGGGGGGGGGGTTAAACATTACTTGCAGCTGCTGCTTTATTGATTGTACTTTGTTCAATAAACCATTCGTAAACCATTCGTTCAATGGTTGCTGTTTCCTCCCTTTCATCCATTGTAAGTGGAAAGGGAGGGCTCACAGATAGTCTCTCTATAACCAGTCACAATGATCTGAAGGTACAGAGCAGTAGATTACAAGAGCTCAGATAGTAGTACCCCCACAACTCTGATCCCTAGCCCCCCTTAACTAGAATGAGCTGATGATCATTATCCTTCCTCCAGGTGCATACTTTCACCAACAGCAACCTCTCGCATTGTCTACAGCTCAGCTGGTGAATATCCTTTTCACAAGTATCCCAAACACTTGAATGGGAAGTGCCTGCATGTCAGAAGCAATATTGCATTCAAGTCCATGGGACTTTAGTGCTGTAAATGACCATTTAACATGCTTCTACAAAAGTAAGCACTACCTGTCTCTCTTGTAGCATGGCAGCAAGAGCAATAGACCGAGTTAGGCTGCTGCAAAGCGTAATGCATAATGTAACCATGCAGATGACACCAAGCTATGCAGTGGAGTTTGGTCCTTACAGGATGTCTTCAACTTACAAGCCAACCTCAATGCACTTTTAGACAACTTTCATTAGACAACTATGTGGCAAATGGGGTTTAATGTTGATGAATGTAAAGTTATGCACTTGGGGGGTTAAGAATATGCATGCATCATACATACTAGGGGGGTACAACTGGGGGAATCAATGGTGGAGAAGGATCTGGGGGTTTTGGTAGCTCATAAGCTTAATTGGTTGCTGCCTGCCGGGGGGCTATGCTGCTTTTGTCCTGGGATGACGTCATATGACGGTGTCCACGGAACGCCCGCTGAGCATGCCGTGGGGGCTTGCAGCACGGCGATTGCTCTTTAACCATGCGATCGGCAGTGCCCAATCACAGCCGGTCACATGTAAACAATGAAGTGACGGTAATCAGCACTGCTCACCTCACACTGACAGAGTGTGTGGCGAGGAGAGCTGATCAGCGGCATCTCCACTCAGGAGGACATTTAGGAAAGTAATCAGGGCACTGATCAGTGCCCTTATTACAATATTGCAAAACACTGTCACAAATCAGTCCCCACCTTTTCCCACCAATGCCAGCTATCAGTGCCCACCAGTGGCAGCAATCAGTGCCCACCACTGCCCACACGTGCCACCAATCAGTGCCCATTAGTGATAACAGTCAATGCTGGCAATCAGTGCCGTCTATCAGTGATGCCCATCAATGCCCATCACTGCTGTCAATCAATGCCCAACAGTGATGCCCATCAGTGTTACATATCAGTGTCACCCATCAATGTCCATCAGTACCACCTATCCGTGCTGCCTATCAGTACTCACCAGTGCCGCCTATCAGTGCCCCCTAACAGTGCCCATCAGTGCCGACAAACAGTGCCCATTAGTGCGGCACATTAGTACCTCCTCAGTGTCACCTAATCAGTGCCCATAAGTGCCGCCTCATCAGTGCCCATAAGTGTCACCTCATCAATGCCCACCAGTTCAGCCTATCAGTGCCCATCAGTGCCGCCTCATCAGCGCACATCAGTGAAGGCAAAAAATGACTTAGTTACAAAATTTACTGATAGAAAAAAAGTAAAACACATTTTTTTTTTCAAATACTTTTCTCTTTTTCTTTTGTAAAAAAAACAAAAACAAAAAAAAAACACAAAGTTGACTTTTTTTCTTCTTTTTTCGTTTTCTGGTTACCACCCATATATGACTATGTATATACATGCTACAGCTCCTCTGTTAGTACATATGTGAAGTATACTTCTGATTACCAATGTGTATACATATCATAGCATGAGAATGTATCTCTGTATCATTTCTTTTACTGCTTTTTCTTTGTATCCTTTTGGAAAATTAATAAACCTTGAAGTTTAAAAAAATAAATAAAAAAAATAAATAAAAAACCCAGCATTAAATACCACCAAAAGAAAGCTCTATTTGTTTACACACAGAGATCCCGGTTCTCTGAGGGGAGAAGAGACTGATTGTGAGTTCATACAAAGTATGAACACTGATCTATCTCTTCCCCTGCACAGTTCCCTCCCCCTTCAGTTAGAATCACCACCCAGGGAACACAGTTAACCCCTCGATCGCCCCCTAGTGTTAATCCCTTCACTGCCAGTGACATTTTTACAGTAATCAATGCATTTTTATAGCACTGATCGCTGTATAAACGGCAATGGGCACAAAAATTTGTCAAAATTGTCCAATGTGTCCGCCATAATGTCGCAGTCACAATAAAGATAGCAGATTGCCGCCATTACCAATAAAAAAAATTGCAAAAAATGCTCTGGTCATTCAGCAGCCAAATCTTTTGGGCTGAAGTGGTTAATACCCCCTTTCACACTGGGGCTGCAGCCACGTTCGCAGTAAAGCATGTTTTATCTGCACTTTACCGCTGTTTAAAGCGGGAGTCCGCCGGGAGTTCCGCCGTTTTTTTTTTTTTAAAAGCCAGCAGCTACAAATACTGCAGCTGCTGACTTTTAAAATAGTGACACTTAACCGCCCAGCGCGCCCGCGATGTCGGCACCCGAAGACGATCTCTCGATCGTCTCTCGGGTGCTGCCGCCGCCATCTTGGGTATGGGAATCAGGAAGTGGAGCCTTTCGGCTTCATTTCCCGGTTCCCTACTGCGCATGCGCGAGTCGCTCTGCACAATAAGGATGGTCCCCTCTGTCTCTGGGATCCGTGTGTTTCCCAGCAGGCAGCGGGGGACTTTCGGAAAGGGGCGTGGATTCTGCGGAAAGGGGCGTTCCTTTCTGCAGAATCTACGCCGGAAGTGGGTGCAGATACCTGTACTGTACAGGTACCTGCACCCCTCTCCCCCCTGAAAGGTGCCAATTGTGGCGCTGGAGGGGGGGAGGATTCCAATGAGCGGAAGGTCCACTTTAGGGTGGACCTCCACTTTAAGTGGTGCTTTTGCATCGCTAGTGGAGAAATTTTAACTCCAAATAAGGGGTTAAAAACTCCAGTGTTGCGGTGCTCCAAAGTGCTTTTCAGGCGCTTCCGAAAGCACCCCTGCCCATTCATTGCTAGAGCCCAAAGTCCAGTGTAATCTGACGCTATGTTATATTGGATCTGCTCTCTTGCCCTGGGTACTGGATTAACCACTTGCTTACTGGGCCCTTAATCCCCCCTCCTGTCCAGACCAATTTTCAGCTTTCAACGCTGATGCACTTTGAATGACAATTGCGCGGGTATACGTCATACAACACTGTACCCAAATGAAATTTTTAGCATTTTTTCCCCACAAATAGAGCTTTCTTTTGGTGGTATTGATTTTTTTATATTTTTTCATGAAATTTTGCAAACAGGTAATTTTTCTCCTTCATTGATGTACGCTGATGAGGCGGCAGTGATGGGCACCGATAGGTGGCAGTGATCGGCACTGATGGGTGGCAGTGATGGGTACTGATGGGTGGCAATAATGGGCACTGATTGCTTACACTGATAGGTGGCACTGATTGGCACCACTGGTGAGCATTGATAGGTGGCACTTGTGGGCATTGATAGGTGGCACTGGCAGGGGGTACTGATTGACACAGATGAGGTGCCTGTGTTCCTTCCTCTAAGGGACAGATGTCCCTTTAACATAAGCCGGTGATTGGCTTTTTTTTTCCTCCTCACGCTGTAAGCGCCTGCAGGGCACGCGCAAAGAGCATGCACAGGGGTGGACGTCCTATGATGGCCTTCCGGAAATTGAGGTCCACGCTGTAGCCCTCATTTGGCTATGGCCTGGACTTCAAGTGGTTAAACAGAAGCACACCTAGAATGGCTACAATGATAGGTCTAAACAGCTTCTGCACATTTTGAGCATATCACCCAAGCACGACTACGATCTTGTGAGACACCTAGGGTGGTTGTCCTGAAAGGTCCGGTTCCTGTGAGTTCCAGGGGGCATCTGTGCAAGCTAAATTCCGTGGCTGGGTTACAGCCAAACGCCCTGTTTGCTTGCCATCTGGTAAGCAGACTTAAAATACAGTGGTCGGGCACTTTCATATTGTGTGAAGTCACTGTGGTGTCATTAAAAGATTGACTCATATGGACTATTTTTGTTAATGACAGTTCACTCATTGCTATTGTCACAGCTATTTTTTCTATTTTTTGCTATTTCTGTGTGTATCCCACATTAAGCTGTTGCCTGTATATTATTGTTTATCACATTTTCAAGTCCAGCGCAGTTTTTCCTTTTCTATAATCTGAGAACTGATTGGAGGAAAGTGACACATCCGTCTTCACAGGTTCAGACAAACATGTAGCTGAGGGTATACAGTAATGCTCTGTACACACACAGTCAGACATTCCGATGACAAAATATACTTTGATTGACGAATAGAAGAAGCCAGTGGTCCTAAAGTTAAGGAGACAACAAAAGTGATAATGGACATCCCTGCCTTGTTCCTCGTTGCAATGAAAAAGATGCTGATATGTGTTCATTTAACTGCACCCGTGCCACTGGGGCAGTATACAGTAGTTGTATCCATCTTATAAACTGGGGTCCAAGACCAATTTTTTCTAAACAATACCACAAAAAGTCCCATTCTGTATTATGAAAAGCTTTAGCTGCATCAAGCGACAATATAGCTCTATTACCCAAGTTTTCCATTGGAACCTGTAAGGTAAGAAATAAACGCCTTAGCCCCCGTACACACGGTTGGAAATTCTGACCACAAAATCCGATTTTTTCCGATGGATTTTGCTCCAAATTTGTGTTGCATACACACGGTTGCACAAAGTTGTCAGAAAATCTGATCGTTCCGAACACGGTGACGTACAACAACACGTGCGACGGGACTATAAACAGTCCAGTAGCCAATAATGCTAATAGCTGTGTAGTGGAAGGGGGAAAGCTGTGTCCTGGGAGCCAGTGGTATCAGCTGAATCTATTAGATAGAGTTATGTGCAATGAGAGAGCCATGAAGAGTATAATGAGAGGGTCATGCAAATAGTAGAGAGAGGAGCAGGGGCGGACTGACAATTCATGGGGCCCCCGGGCAATAGGAGATGATAATGGGGCCCCTGGGCAATAGGAGACGATAATGGGGCCCCCGGGCAATAGGAGATTATGGGGCCACATAGTATAAACACACACACATACAGTATACACACACAGACACACAATATACACACACAGTATACACATACACACACTGAAAAGGTACTGGAGAGGCAGGGCAGCTATAATGTTGGGATTTTTTTTTTAAAAACACAGATTTTTACATCCCATATCTGGTTTTATTGAGGCTGGCAACCCTAATGGGGCCCCCTAGTGGCATGGGGCCCTCGGGCAGTGCCTGAGTGCCCTAAGGTCAGTCCACCCCTGGAGAGGAGAGATCAGAGAGGAACCAGACTCCATGCTTTGGATTCAGGCTAGTACACACTATAGTGGGGTGTGCTTTGTTAATTTTTCATGTCTAAGGTTTACAACCATTTTAATTATTGGAAATGGTGAACTCATGGGCAGGATTACAGGATGTGGCAACATTGTTCATTGCCACATCGCCTGCAATCTCAGTGCAAGAATGTTCACACAAGAGTGACAATGTCACTGCTGTATTGCAAGAAAAAAAATGAGTGTTGTCATGGAAGCGTCATTGACATTGTACAAACTGGTAGGTTCAACAGGTTTTTTTCATACATAGCTGTAAGTAAAGATTTTTATTTTTGGAGTTTACATACACTTTAATAATGCAGACACAATGTGCAGGAAGACATAGCAACCACATTTAAAAATATATTTTTCTTGGTTCTCTGACCAATCCATTCTAAAAGCTGATTATTGGTTGCCATTGCCTTTTCTATCTTATTAAACGAGCACTCTCTCTCTCTCTCTCTCTCTCCCTGCATTTCTCTGCTTACATTTTCTCTTCTCTCTCAGTGACCATGCAACCCCACGCCATTCCGCTTTTGCCAGCATCACTAGCAAATGTCACATAAAGAAAGAGATCCAAAGTAACTCTTTTTTTTTATCCCCATCAAGAGTCCTATAGACATCAATGGATCCTTTGTGATAGAAATCTGTAGTTTTTCACGGGAATGACATATTGCTAGTCCAAAAGCTCTACTCCACACAGACACCCATCCTTTGAGGTTGACAGAATAGCTTCCTTTATATGATATACTGCACACTGCTGCTATTATAAAGGAGAATTGCTTCGGCTGACTTTCTATCTGTTTGGCACCACTAGCAGAAAGGTTAAAATATTTCATGAAATGTTTTCTTCTGTTGGCTTTCCATTTAATTCATTATTTTTTTAAAGTTCTGCCAGACCCGGGCAAAAAAGGCAGATTCTGAAAAAATATGGGAAGTTGCCACCCACTGGTACCTGGACAATTTAAAGGAAAACTTTACTGTTAAATAAAAATTGTTGTCAGAAACAGCTGAAGGACGTTAACCTAAATACTGTAAGTACCTCTGGATAGATAAGCAGTTTTGGTTCACTGGCCGCTGTTTGTAGGCCCAGCTGAAGAGCTTTCATCCATGGGATTACACCATCCCAAAATGCATAATATTGCACAATAATTACACCATAACTATAAGCCATGTAAACGCCAAAAACATAGTTGTTAAAGTTGTTGTAAACCCTTACAGACCACTTTGACCTACAGGTAAGCCTAGATTAAGGCTTACCTGTAGGTCCAAGAAATATCTCCTAAACCTACACTGTTTAGGAGATATTTGCCAAAAGACAGCCACCGCTGTCTACGCATGACAGCGGCAGAGCAGCGAGGCCCACCAAGAAAATGGAGGCTCCGTACACAAGGGGACAGCGGTGACTTTGCTGGCTCCTGTGTCAGGTAAGTGACACATAATGGACTACTATGCGATGCATAGTAGTCCATTATGCTTTACCTTTGCAGGAAATCAAAGAGGAAGTAAACCCATCAGGGTTTACTTCCTCTTTAAGACCCAAGCATCGTGAATGTGGTATTAAACCCCAAAACAAAAATCCTTAAATAGGAAGTAAACCCTGATGGGTTTACTTCCTCTTTGTTTCCCTGCAAAGGTAAAGCATAATGGACTACTATGCATTGCATAGTAACCCATTATGTGTCACTTACCTGACACAGGAGCCAGTGATGTTATTGCTGTCCCCTCTTCCACAGAGCTTCCATCTTCTTTCCGAGTATCGTGGCTCCCAGAAGCCGTGATGACATCACTCCCACACATGCGCATGGGAGCCGCCACTAACGGCATATCGCCGTTAGCAGAGGCATGCTCAGTGCGCCTATGTGTCGATGTCTATGGCGCATATGCCATAGATAGCGGTGCCTGTTTTTGTGCAAATATCTCCTAAACCATATAGGTTTAGGAGATATTTCTTGGACCTACATGTAAGCCTTAATCTAGGCTTACGTGTAGGTCAAAGTGGTCTGTAAAGGTTTACGGCCACTTTAAAGTATAACTAAAGGCAATTTTTTGTGGAGTGGAGAGGGATTAGACCCTCTATCAGGTTTTATTGCTGTCTGTGTTCCCGGTAAGGAGATTCACTCTCTCTATTTCTCCTGTTTACCAATTATCATTAACAATGAAAGTAAAAGAAAAATCCCCACTTTTGGGTTGTCCCCAGAAAAGTTAAATCTTGATATCTTGATATAGCGCGATATATAAAGAGGGAAAAAAAAAAAGAGGACACTAGTTCAGGTCACCTAGGGGTCCTCAAAGAATTTCCTTAACCGCTTGCTGACCGCTGCACACCGATATACATCGGCATAATGGCAGCGGTGGGTAAATGGGCGTACCTGTACATCCCCTTTAATTGGCAGGGTTAGCGGGAGCGCACGCCCACCGCGTACAGCCTTACCATGCCTGTGGGACCGGTGGACTCGATGTCCTGTCCTCGAATGGGGAAGTGCCTATGTAAACAAGGCATTCCTCCGCTGTGCCTTGTGTCATGATAGAGATCACTGCTCCCTGTCATCAGGAGCAGTAATCGCTGTCATGTGAGTTGTGGCCCACCCCCCCCCCCAGTTAGAATCACTCTCTAGGACACACTTAACCCCTTCATCGCCCCCTAGTGGTTAACCCCTTCCCTGCCAGTGTCATTTACACAGTAATCAGTGCATTTAATTCTGGATGTAGGTGCAACGGGGACACCTTTGGTGTTAGTCTGTGGGGAGGCTAGAAGATTTAGTGCTGGTTAACCCCAGATGCACGCCAGTGAGTTTTTTTTTTTCTGCATGAAAAATGCATGCACAGTGTTTTCAATGTATTTCAATGGCCCTACATCATGCCGATGCAGTCACTTCCACTCAGTTTCCAGTGCAGAGAAAAAAAAATAGAACTTGCTGCATTTTTTCTGCACAGAACTGTACTGGAAAACGGCAAACGTATCAAAAATGCACCAGAACTGCGTGTGGTGTGAACTGTAAGTAAAAACTAATTCACAGCATATCCAGTGTGCATTTTTTTGGTGTGAACTGGCCTTTAGATACATTAACAAATTTAATACAAACTTTAGCTAACACTTTTTAAGCAGTTACAGCAAGTTTTTTTTTTCCTTTTGGGATAAACGTTTTACATAAATGAAAAGCTTGATCTGTTAAAGGCAGTTGAAAAATAACAGATTTACTGGCCACTCAACAGGCTAAAATAAATGAAAAAAGTCTAAGGCCTCTTTCACATGGCCGATCCATTTAGGTCCGCCTGTCAGTTTTTCAGGCGGACCTGAGCGGATGCTCCATAGAGGTCTATGGAGCGTCGAATGTCAGCGGTGACATGTCAACTGACTTCCGACCCACTCCGATCTGAAAAAGTGTAATTGAGGAAAAACCTACTTTTCCATCCATCATCGGATTGGATCGAGTGACAATGGACTCTGCGGTCCGTCGTCATCCGATCTCCCATAGGGGAGAGCGGCGCTCTGACAGGTCTGTCCCTGCGCAGTGTGCAGAGACAGACTTGTCATCTTCCTGCTCAGCGGGGATCCACAGAGCGATCTCCGCTGAGCAACCGGTATCCACCGGGTGGATCATGATGCACAAGAAAGCCTGCAAAAAGTTTGCTGAAGACTAGGAGAAGAAGGACATGGATTACTGGAACCATGTTCTGTGGTCTGATGAGGCCGAGATAAACTTATTTGGTTCAGATGGTGTCAAGCGTGTGTGGTGGCAAACAGGTGAGGAGTACAAAGACAAGTGTGTCTTGCCTACAGTCAAGCATGGTGGTGGGAGTGTCATGGCCTGGGGCTGCATGAGTGCTGCCGCCACTGGGGAGCTACAGTTCATTGAGGGAACCATGAATGCCAACATGTATTGTGACATACTGAAGCAGAGCATGGTCCCCTCCCTTCGGAGACTGGCCAACAGGACAGCATACCAACATATTAACGACCCCAAACACACCTCCAAGATGACCACTGCCTTTCTAAAGAAGCTGAGGGTAGAGGTGATGGACTGGCCAAGCATGTCTCTAGACCTAAACCCTATTGAGCATCTTTGGGGCATATTAAAATGGAAGGTGGAGGAGCACAAGGTCTCTAACATCCACCAGCTCTGTGATGTCATCATGGAAGAGGACTCCAGTGGCAATTTGTGAACTCCATGCCCAAGAGAGTTAAGGCAGTGCTGGAAAATAATGGTGGCCACACAAAATATTGACTCTTTGGGCCCAATTTGGACATTTTCACTAAGGGGTATACTCACTTTTGTTGCTAGCGGTTTAGAAATTAATGGCTTATACAAGCTGTATACTCACTACTTTATATCGTAGCAAAGTGTAATTTCTTTATTGTTGTCACATGAAATATATAATAAAATATTTACAAAAATGTGAGGTGTGTACTCATTTTTGTGAGATACTGTATATATTATTAAAATGGCTGTAAAATGCCAAAGGACTGAATTGGTCATGAAGGGTAAACCTGAAATTCTAGAAATTGTTAAAATCTGTCTTGATTTTTTTTAACCAAGGTCAGAAGAAACCCATGCTTCAACCCAGCCTTTGGCTTGGCCTGCAAAGTTGATGTCTTTTCCTGCAGAACCCCCCCTGAGCTTCTACAGCTATCATTGTGATGTTCTAATGTTATTATAACGGCATTGTAATTCCTGCCAACAAGGTGGTGTCTAGAGCAGCAGAACAGTGATGGAGTTGATTTGATTGGTGAGGGCCTGCAGGGACAGAGTGTAGAATCCCACCATCTGACAGATGCTTGTAATAGCGGAGACATTGCACGGCAAGATAATCCAGTATCTAATAACTTTAATGCAATTCTGTATTTCCACGGAGCAGGTAGTGTCACCTTGCTTCCCCACTGTCATGAACCTGTCACTGGCAAACATTAGCTTGTGTACAGCCATATTCTTAACCCTTTGGTATGCCCAGAACTAGACTTTAAGGATGTAAACGTACTAAACTATTGCACAGAGTAGGTAAGTATGTCATGTTTGTTATTTAAAAAAAAATTTTAAATTAGCTTTTACAATCACTTATTCTCTTCTTATATTTCTGTATCTCTTTAACTGTGCCCCGGGCATTGTAAGGTATTAAAAAACCCACTGTCAGGTTCTCTACCAGTTTGATTCATATCTAGTTACTTCTGTCCTGCAATTTTGTTTCCCTGTATTCTGACCTCAAAATAAAAGTCTGTTCTTGAAATATTTAAGGTCAGGTCACGTGCCTGATGAAAGGGTCCTGCGTGGCTCTGAAAACATTGCCTTTTTTGTAACTATGTGATCGTTGATTAAAGTTTTGTACCCATTTTTGAGATCCTGGTGTGCTGGTGACATTTTCTCTTGAAACATTTAAGTCACTCACTATATTAACCTTTAGCATGCATACAGTAGTGTATTTAGGTATTGTGCTGCCCTAGGCCTGACTAAACTCATACACCCCTAATTTAAATATGACCCACCCCTTCCTGTCAATGCCACACCCCTTGTTGTTTAAGACCCGCCCTGAAATTTTCAAGTGGGGACACTAGTTCTGAGGGCCTGGGGGGCAATGAATTCCCTTAATTTGCATAGATTTCCTCTCACTTCCTGTTTGGCAATGGGGCAGGAAGTGAAGGGAAATCTCTTCAAACGGGACAGGGATGGTAAAAAATAAACTGACAGGGGCTATGACCCTCTCTTATTCTATCCAAAATGAAAAAAAAAAAGAGTGGCATATAGTTCTACTTTAAGCACAAATTTCTGATAATTTTATGGAGAGGGCTAAGAAGATATAACCATGCCAATGGTGCAGCAGAAAACATATAGCACAGTGAGGAAGGTTTGTGGTCCAGGATGATAAGACAGAATGACGGCCGCCCGCATACCGGAAGCAGTGAGGCTGCTTTATGGGGACATTAGACTAATTTGCCACTCAGCCCAGTTCGCCAAATAAGACTGGCGCTACACTAGCAGTGTAGCGCAAGCCTGCGGGGACTCCTTCCATGCTGCCCCCTTGCAAAGTGCTGCCCTAGACCTGGGCCTTTTCGGCCTAGGCCAAAATACAACATTGCATGCATGAATGCCCCCGCAATGTAGGGAATCCCAGGACATCATATGACGCCCGCCCAGAGGAACAATGGTTTCCTATGGGCGTCATATGACAATACAGCAGTAGGGAAGTGGTTAAATCAAGCTTTATGATCACTTTAACATTGTCTCTTAGTTATTATATATTTGCAACTCTTTAATTGTGCCACAGGCATTGTTAGGTATTAAAGAAGCCCACTGGTAGGTTCTCTTCCAGTTTGATTTATATCTAGTTACTTCTGCTCTGCATTTTTTCCCCTGTATATCTGATCTCAAAATAAGTCTGTTCTTGAAATATTTAATTCCCTCACAATATTAACCTTTAGCACTTGCAGAGAATCTGTATAAGTACATGCTATCATCTTGTAATGTAGTACTGTACCTTTCTTATATATCTCCAGAGCCCATCCAAGTCTTATCCTCTATTCATTAAAATCTATTCCTACTGTAAAAACTGTATTTGTGAACAGTGCCAACGAAACCATCAAGACAAATTTACCAGATTTTTGTAATTTTCCATATTCTGTAAAGTGGCCCCCTCTTTTGGAAACAACAAACATAAAAAAAAAAAAGATTTTTCATTTTGAAATAAAATTCCTAAATTTGCAACACCATGTGGAATCAGTAGAAAGCCTGGACTTACTCACTGTCGTATACTATTATAAACATTAAATGATCAAAGGTATTTGTAAATTATTGAACTTAAGTTTTTCCAGTAATGGGTAGTGTTAATGCTATTGTGCACAAATTTATTTGAGGCAACTGTGCTTCCAACCTTGTGATAACAGTTTGGGGAAGGCCTTTCTCTGTTCTAGCATGACTCTGCTCTGGTACACAAAGCTAGCTCCATTAAAAAAAATTGTTTGACAAGTTTGGTGTTGATGAATGTGAGTGTCCTGCACAGAACCCTAACTGCAACCCTATTAAACACCTTTGAATAAATTGCAACTCTGACTGCTAGCCTAACTTATTTTCTAACATCAGTTCCTGACAGCAATTGGCTAATTGGGCACACATCCCTACCAACACACTCCAAATTCTTGTGGAAAGTCTTCTTAAAACCCTGGGGAAAGCTTAAGGCACAAATATATATTAATTCCTATACTCTTTCCACAGCCCAACTCTCAATTGTATTATCTTTTAAAGTCTAAGGCCGCGTACACACAGGCGGATTGTCTGTCCAACTTAGTCCGCTGAACCGTGTTTCAGCGGACAATCCGCTCGTGTGTGGGCTTCAGCGGACTTTTTCAGCGGACAATCTGACGAACAAAGTCTTACGGAATTTCCGTAAGACAGTCCGTTCAAACTTGGTTTTGTCCGTCCAAACTTGGTTTCAGCGGACAGTCCGCTCGTGTGTAGGCAAGTTGGACTGACTAAGTATGGCGCATGCTCAGAAAGGATTTACACGGCCGAAGGTTGCATTGCAGTGTATAGGACGTCGTTTTTCTAGTCCCGTCGTACGTGCTGTACACGTCATCACGCACGCTTTCAGCGGACTGTCTGCTCATCGTGTGTGGTCAAGTCCGTTCATGCAAATTTTGAACGGACTGTCTGTCGGATTGTCTGACGAACTTAGTTGGGCAGACAATCTGCCCGTGTGTACGCGGCCTAAGGCATGAACTCTGCACTGCTAAAGTTACACATTTTTTTTGATTTTTAAAAATTCATCTACTAGGATGCCATTAGCCTCATTGTCTAATGGGAATGCCTGGGGATGGAACTCTCCTATTAAAAAAAAAACTTATATTAATGGTAACCTGACTACTATGGAGAGTATAAACTACATTGTATACAGGATAATTCTTTGGAATTGTGCCCATAGAAAGTTAGTAAAAAGGAAGCACAGCTAACTGGTCCACAAATGGTCTCAGAACCTGTAACCTGTACAGGCGTACTAAAGTAATCATCACGTTTTTTTAAGCAAGCACCCTAAACTCCCTATTCATGTCCCCCTGCCACTGAAGCCCCAACAGCTTATCTGTAAAAATCCTTTTCTTTGTGTACATCACAGGGCACAGAGCCATAGTAATTACTATGTGGGTTATATAGGCGACCTTTAGGTGCTAGACACTGGCACACCCTAAGACGGGAAGTTCACGCCCTATATAACCCCTCCCATTACTGGGAGTAGCTCAGTTCTTGTAGCAAAGCAATATACGTGTATCAAAACAGGGGAGGGACCTCTGTGCCCCATGATGTACTCCAAGAAAAAGAACAGGTAAGCTTTTATAAAAATCCTATTTTCTTTACATACATCATGGGACACCGAGCCATAGTAGTTACTATGTGGGATGTCTCAGAGCAATGCTATCTGAGGGGAGGGAGACACAAACAAAAGTAGGGTGCAATCAGACCTGAGGACCTATACTGCTGCCTGCAGCACACTGCACCCAAAGGCAATATCCTCATGCCTTCTCACATCCACCTGATAGAATCTGGTGAATGTATGGACTGAAGACCGAGTTGCGGCCTTGCAGATTTGAGTCAAGGAGGCTTGGTGTTGCACTGCCCATGAATCACTAACAGCCCTGGTGGAGTGTGCTTTGATTTGAAAAGCCGGAACTTTCCTATTCAAACCATAAGCTTGAATAATTACTTGCCGAATCCACTTAGCAATAGTAGATTTCGACACTGCCTGTTGTTTTCTAGAACCTTCAGGCAATACAAACAAAACATCCATTTTCCGAACCTGAGCAGTCACCTCTAAATAGATTTTGACCGCTCTCACTACATCCAGAGAATGTAGTGACCTTTCTTCCATAGAACAGAGTTTTGGAAAAAATTAAGGCAGAACAATATCCTGGTTTAGATAAAAACCTGAAACCACCTTCAGTAAAAAGCTAGTAAAAGGACGCAATACTACTCTATCCTTGTGAATGACTAAATATGGCTCTCGACATGAAAGAGCCGCCAATTCTGACACTCTTCTTGCAGAGGAAAGAAAAAACTAGCTTCCTTGTCAAAAGGACCAAGGGAACATGTCGTATCGGCTCAAAAGGCTGTTTCTGTAATGCCGACAGAACTAAATTCAGGTCTCAAGGGTTCAGGGGTGCTCTAACAGGTGATTAACCCTTGTCGACTGGCTCACACCAATGTAGGTTGGCAGAAGGCCACATACAGGCATTTTAACATACCCGTACGTTGTCCTTTAAGATGTGGCATTGTGGGCGCGAGTGCCACCGCCGACAAGCTCCATGAGTGTGATTACGGGTCCCGCCGACTCAATGTCCGCGGGGATACCGGGATTCGTCTCGTGGAGAGGAAAAACGGGGAAATGCTGATGTAAACAAGCATTTCCCCATTCTGCTTAGTGACATAGGGACAAGCTAGCTGATGCAAATCATGGAAATAGGGCAATCAGCCATGACATTCCAAACTGCAGCCACAACATGTGAGCTTATTATATCAAGGTAAGGCAAACAGCACAGGTAATATACCTACACAAATGCCTAGTTAAAACAGCCAAAAGCATTTGATAATGTACAATACCTTTATAATGGAAGAGTGTCAGCAATTACATATGAATATTTTTGCACAGCATTCCTACGCTCTGCTTTTGCTCATCTCCTAAAGGACTATACCTTTCACATTGCTCAGAACTCATTACACTGGCTGTCAGCGATATATCAATGTATAAAGTGGATGTCCAGACCCATAAACAGACAAAGTACCAGTTTCCTCCCTGTGCCACAAGCCATTTACCTTATATTATGAACCACCTTTGGTGTTCTATGTAATGAGCTACTCTCCCTTGTTTCCAACATATTCAGGTCTCTGACATCTGTGCTCCAGGGAAAGCTGGCAGGATCATCCCGCCTCACAGCAGAACACAATTTACAGATGTTTCTGAAAGTGCAACCCGGCATTACAAGCTGAAACACTTGGATAAAGCGATGCTACTTACATGACCCAGCAGCAGGAGACAGTACATGCGTCTGTATGGATAGAGGACTAAGCATAAAAGAGAGGCTCATGTGGATACAAATAGTGTTTGCCGTGCCGGATTGTTGCATGAACAAGCTTTGTTTTTATGTAACTCACTTGAGACTACAGGACAGTGGGATCATATCGCAGAAATCTCTCTTACCAAAATTGGAAAGGGAAATTGGATGCGATTCAGCCTGCCTTTTTTATTACAACATTATTTTTGTTCCAGTGAAGGTAAACTAAATTATATGCACAATAAGCACTGTACAGGATGCCAGCAATGGGTCCTGGATAGTAGCGCCATTTTCTTACTATTTTAATGGTGGTCTCATTAACCACTTCCGCTCTGGAAGGTTTACCCCCTTCACAATCAGACCATTTTTTGTGATACGGCACTGCATTACGTTATCTGACAATTGCGCAGTCGTGCGACGCTGTACCCAAATAACATGTATGTTTTTCTTTTCTCATAAATAGAGCTTATTTGGTAGTATTTGATCACTTCTGCGTAATTAATTTTTTTGCGCTATAAACAAAAAAAAGGCAATTTAAAAAAAAAATATATATATATATACACTTTTTACATTTTGCTATAAAACATACCCAATAAAAAAAAATTTAAAACATCGAATTTCTTCATCAATTTAGGCCAATATGTATTTTGCTTCATATTTTTGGTAAAAAAAATCCCAATAAGCACATGTTGATTAGTTTGCGCAAAAGTTATAGCTTCTACCCGCTATGAGATATATTTAGGAATTTTTACTAGTAATGGCAGCGATCAACGATTTTTAGTGGGATTGCGGCATTGCAGTGGACAAATCTGACACTAAGTTACAATTTTTGGGGACCAGTGACACCAATATAGTGATCAGTGCTAAAAAAAATGAACTGTCACTGTACAAATGACACTGGCTGGGAAAGGGTTAACATCGGGGGCAATCAAAGGTTTAAATGTGTCCCTAGGGGGTGCTTCCTAACTGTGGGGGTGCTTTGACTAGGAGTAAACTTGTTTACATAGGCAGATCGGGTCCTAGTGGACTTCATATCCGACACAGTATATCTGTGTGGGGTGGTCAAAATGTGGTTAAGTTACAAGAGACATTGTTAATACTCCGAGGTTTTCACCCATGCAGTATGAAATGTTCCCGGGTAGTTCTGTTGGAGAGGAGAGGACTGATTTTTAGTACTTTTTGGATTGGGAAGTCCTTATTTTAATAAAAAACCTTCTGGTTCCTGATTCTGTCTGGTGCTCTGACTAACTGATCTCTGGCTCCCTGATTTCCTGGCTTGTTCTGACTACACGATTTGGTTAGAGAAACCTTGGCTATGTTTTGACTATGTTTACTATGTGTACCATTTTTACCACTATATTAAATGGTGTGATTTTTACTGCATTTTCTGTCTCCTTCTAATTCATGGTTCCTGACAGCTCCTTAACAACCGGCAATTGCCAGATTATTTTTTCTACATTTCAGCTGTCAGTGAGGGAATACCACTGACAGCTGAAAGAACCAAGCCTGAAAGTATCAGTTTCAGGTATTGGAACATTTGCATGAGTAACGATGCTCATGCAGATGCTTAGTATCGCTAACACTAGTGGGAACCCTGGTGTGGGATTGGTGTACTGGTGGTGAGCCAACATTTATTTTTTTCTCATCAGATTTATAGATTGTTTTAATTTGTTTTACTGAAGGAAGCTATTTTTGTTTGATTGTTTTTGGAGTAGACAATAAAGATTGATTACTTTTACAAACAGCTGGCTTGTGATTCCAAGTACTGATATTACAGCACATATTTTAAGTTTGCTTTGCCAATGCAAGGCAAAATAACTTGTTCATTACCCCTAGCCGACCAGCTGCCGTCATTATACTGCGCAGGTCAGCTCTTTCCCCCAAATTGCCATAGCTATACGTCTGCCTTTTAAACAGCTGCATCTCTGCGGGGGAATAGATGCGCGTTGACGATGTCATCCCCATTCTGACAGGAGAGGAGAGACAGGTCGTCTGTTCCTACTAATTAGGAACAGCAATCTGTCTCCTCCTCGAGTCAGTCCCATCCCCCCACAGTTAGAAACACACATGAGGGAGCACATTTAATCCCCTGATCGCCCTCTAGTGTTAACCCCTTCCCTACCATACTTATAGCACTGATCACTGTATAAATGTCAATGGTCCTAAAAATGTGTCAAAAGTGTGTGTCCGGTCTGCCGCAAAGTTGCAGTCCTGTCAAAAATCGCAGATAGGCACCATTACTATTAAAAAAAATAATAATAATAAAAAATGCCATAAATCTATTCCCTATTTTTTAGACTATATAACTTTTGGGCAAACCAAACAATATAAGCTTATTGCAATTTTTTTTTACTAATAATATGTAGAAGAATATATGCTGGCCTAAACTTATGAAGAAATTAATTTTTTCACTTTTTTGGACATTTATTATGGCAAAAAGTATAAAATTGTTTTTTTTCTAAATCGCCCGAGTGTACAGCGTGTATAACAGTGTAAATTTGTTTTCCCCTCAAAATAACTCAACACACAGCCGTTAATGTCTAAAGCGCTGGCAACAGTGAGTACACCCCTAAGTGAAAATGTCCAAATTGGGCACAAAGTGTCAATATTTTGTGTGGCCACCATTATTTTCCAGCATTGCCTTAACCCTCTTGGGCATGGAGTTCACCAGAGCTTCACAGGTTGTCACTGGACTCCTCTTCCACTCCTCCATGATGACATCACGGAGCTGGTGGATGTTAGAGACCTTGCGCTCCTCTACCTTCCATTTGAGAATACCCCACAGATGCTCAATAGGGTTTAGGTCTGGAGTCATGCTTGGCCAGTCCATCACCTTTACCCTCAGCTTCTTTAGCAAGGCAGTGGTCATCTTGGAGGTGTGTTTGGGGTCATTATGTTGGAATACTGCCCTGCGGCCCAGTCTCCAAAGGGAGGGGATGATCATGCTCTGCTTCAGTATGTCACAGTACATGTTGGCATTCATGGTTCCCTCAATGAATTGTAGCTCCCCAGTGCCGGCAGCACTCATGCAGCCCCAGACCATGACACTCCCAACAACATCAATAAACACCTAGTTGCTGCGACACACGCTTGACACCATCTGAACCAAATAAGTTTATCTTGGTCTCCTCAGACCACAGGACATGGTTCCAGTAATCTATGTCCTTAGTCTGCTTGTCTTCAGCAAACTGCTGGCTTTCTTGTGCATCATCTTTAGAAGAGGCTTCCTTCTGGGATGACAGCCATGCAGACCAATTTGATGCAGGGTGCGGCATATGATCTGACCACTGACAGACTGAACCTCCCACCCCTTCAACCTCTACAGCAAAGCTGGCAGCACTAATACATCTATTTCCCAAAGACAACCTCTGGATATGACACTGAGTACGTGCACTCAACTTCTTTGGGCGATCACGGCGAGGCCTGTTCTGAGTGGAACCTGTCCTGTTAAACTGCTGTATGGTCTTGGCCATCGTGCTGCAGCTCATGGCAATCTTCTTATAGCCTTGACCATCTTCATGTAGAGTAACAATTCTTTTTTTCAGATTCTCAGAGAGTTCTTTGCTATAAAGGTGCCATGTTAAACTTCCAGGGAACAATATAAGAGAGTGAGAGCGATAATACCAAATTTAACACACCTGCTCCCCATTCACACCTGAGATCTTGTAACACTAAGGCCGCGTACACACGGGCGGATTGTCTGCCCAACTAAGTTCGTCAGACAATCCGACAGACAGTCCGTTCAACTTTTGAATGAACGGACTTGACCACACACGATGAACAGACAGTCCGCTGAAAACTTGCGCGATGACGTGTACAGCACGTACGACGGGACTAGAAAAACAACGTCCAATACACTGCAATGCAACCTTCGGCCGTGTAAATCCTTTCTGAGCATGCGCCATACTTAGTCCGTCCAACTTGCCTACACACGAGCGGACTGTCCACTGAAACCAAGTTTGGACGGACAAAACCAAGTTTGGACGGACAAAATTACGGAAATTCCGAAAGACAAAGTCCGTCAGATTGTCCGCTGAAAAAGTCCACTGAAGCCCACACACGAGCGGATTGTCCGCTGAAACACGGTTCAGCGGACTAAGTTGGACAGACAATCCGCCCATGTGTACGCGGCCTTACAAGTCACGTGACACCAGGGAGAGAAAATGGCTAATTGGGCCCAATTTGGACATTTTCACTTAGGGGTGTACTCACTATTGTTGCCAGTGGTTTAGAAATGAATGGCTGTGTGTTGAGTTATTGCCCTATTGAGCATCTGTGGGGCCCAAGAAGGTTAAGGCAGTGCTAGAAAATAATGGTGGCCACATGAAATATGGACACTTTTGGCCCAATTTGGACATTTTCACCTAGGGGCTCACATTTTTGTTGCCAGCGGTTTAGACATGAATGGCTGTGTGTTGAGTTATTTTGAGGGGACAGCAAATTTACACTGTTATATAAACTGTACACTCACTACTTTACATTGTAGTAAAGTGTCATTTCTTCAGTGTTGTCACATGAAAAGCTATAATAAAATATTCACAAAAATATGAGGGGTGTACTCACTTTTGTGACATACTGTATGTTGTACTTATCTTAGGCACTAAAAGGCTAAATTCAAATTCCCACCTAAAAACCATCAATTAAAAAAAAAGCTGACATCCAATTTTGCAATTTTCAGCAACTAAATCATTGGTCAAATTAGCTGTTTAACGATGTTAGTCAAACTTTGTTTCACCACTTGTACTTAAAAGACAGACAGATATGAGAAATATCTGAAAATATCTTTTCTCAGAAATGAGAAAAATTTGTCTTGTATCGGATTCGTTTATGAAAGTTAAAAATGTAG
Organism: Lithobates pipiens; assembly: GCF_037356315.1. Lineage (NCBI taxonomy): Eukaryota > Metazoa > Chordata > Amphibia > Anura > Ranidae > Lithobates > Lithobates pipiens. The sequence continues at coordinate 293,133,288 of NW_027507784.1, read as the reverse complement.
TTTTGTCACATTCGTTAAGTTAGAGTGATTTGTTCTGGCATTTGTTTTAATATATTCAGATTCATTTCATATATTCATTATTTTCAAATCGAATTAGAAAATGAATTCAAATTTTAAATGAAAACATATTGCAATAAATACAGTAAGGTATAAAAGGGAAATAAGATGATTATTCCTACTTAGGCGGCTTTATAGAAAATAATAGAATATATAGAATAGAAAAGAATTGAATAAAAGATTAGAATAGAAAAGAATAGAACAGAAAATAATAAAACAGAAAACATAAGAATAGAATAGACTAAATTATAACAGAATAGAATAGATAATATTCTACTCTTTTATTTTCTATTCTATTACAGTAATACCTTGGATTACAAGCATAATTTGTTCCAGAAGAATGCTTGTAATCCCAAGCACTTGTATAGGCATACCCCACCTTTTAAATACACAATGGGGTTTATTTACTAAAGCTGGAAAGTGCAAAATCAGGCTCACTTCTGCATAGAAACCAATCAGCTTCCAGGTTTTATTACAAAGCTTAATTGAACAAGCTGGGGTTAGAAGCTCATTGGTTTCTATGTAGAAGTGAGCCTGATTTTGCACTTTCCAGCTTTAGTAGATAAACCCTATTGTGTACTTAAAAGTAGGGTATGCCTATATATCAAAATGAGTTTCCCCATAGGAAATAATGGAAACTCAGATAATCTGTTCCACGGCCATTGCTTGTCTATGCAGTACCGCATGTGGCCAAAGGTGCAGGGAGTGCTGGAGACGCTCTGGAAACACTCAGGAACAAAGTGTTTCTGAGTGTTTCCAAGTGTCTCAGAGTGTCTCCAAGCATCTCCAAGTGGTCTCCCAGCATCTCTGAGTGTCACCAGTGCCCCAGCACCTCTGGCCAAATGCGGTACTGCACCCCCAGCAGCTTGAATCCTGCTCGTCTTGCGAGACAATGGTGGCTAAACGAGTCAGGATTTATATTCTATTCTGTTTTATTCCGTTATTCCATTATTTTCTATTATATTATTTTATATTCTGTTCTTACCTATTCATTTATTTTAAGTCTATTTTATTTTGTTTTAATCTATTATTTTGTTTTATATTCTATTCTGCTTTATTTTATTCTATAAGCAGCATAAGTAGGAATCATCATCTTATTTCACTTTTATACCTTAATGTATTTATTGCAATATGTTTCCATTTCAAATTTAAATTCATTTTGACCAGAAATGGTGCTGGCGAAGGTACTGGAAGGCCGACTTAGCCGGGTATAAAATACCCCACAATATATTAAAAACAAAAATGTCTGGATAGATTTTGCCTGGAGATGGGCAATGAGTTAGCACCAGGTGTGTGAGCTCAATACAGAGATATGAGACACCTAACAAGGTGTGCATATTTAACCCATTCCCGCCGAGCGTATGCAGATGTGCGTACTCGGCTTTTTGGGTGTTATCCCAGGTGATGATGCCCGCAGCTGCAGGCATCATCCCAGTCCCGTTTTTTAGAGCCGACGATCAGCTATCCAGGGATAACAACCATTGCAGCTAAAAGCCACTCAGCTGTTATTCCGGAGGAGTGGGAGGGGACTACCCCCTCCTGCCGCCTCTTGCCGCTCTTCCCGGGCCTCCCGGTGGCACAGGAGGCCCAATCAACAATCCGCCGCTTCTGGTGGCTAGGGACCGACTGGCATGAAGCCGGAAATGGCTTCGTTCCAGCCCCCTGATTGTAAACACGGAAGCGACGTCACAATGTCACTTCCTGTTTACTCGGCAATGGTGCCGGTTTTAAAAAAAATATACAGTATTCAGAATCGCAGAAAATGGCGATCTGAATACTTTGAAGTACAAAGGAGAAATTGGAGGTCTTTTAGACCCCCGATCCCTCCATAAAGAGTACCTATCACCACCTATTACTGTCACAAGGGATGTTTACATTTCTTGTGACAGCAATAAAAGTGATACATTTTTTTTTTTAAACTCAACTTAATATAAAAATAAAATAAATAATAATAAAAAAATTTAATTTAAAGCGCCCCCATCCCCACGAGCTCGCGCAGCAAAGAAAACACGAAAGCCGCGTCCGCATATGTAAACGGTGTTTAAATCACACGTAAGGTTGAGCTATAACTCTAGCACTAGACCTCCTCTGTAACTCTAAACTGGTAACCGTAAAAAAAAAAATTAAAGCATCACCTATGGACATTTTTAGGTACCGTAATTTGTCGCCATTCCACGAGTGCATGCAATTATAAAGCGTGATATGTTTGGTATCTATTTACTCGGCGTCACATTATAGAAAAAAATTGGGCTAACTTGGCTTTTTTGTTTTTTTAAAATCCTTTTTTTTCCCAAAAAGTTACGTTTAAAACACCGCTTCACAAACACGGTGTGACATAAAATATTGCAACAATTGCCATTTTATTCTCTAGATTCTCTGCTAAATATATATAATGTTTGGGGGTTCTAAGTAATTTTCTAGCAAAAAATACGGATTTTAACTTGTAAACACCAAATGTCAGAAACGGGCTTAGTCATGAAAGGGATATACAACTGACTTTAAAATATTCATATATTGGATGATAATACTGGCATTTTTATCCTCTGTCTTTTATTCTAAATAAAATTATTAGAATTGTTTTAACTGATGAAATTTGGGTTTGGCATTTTCATACTCCAATGAACCTATTTACTGTTATTCCAGAGTAGAAAAAAAAAAGTCCACATTGCTATTTAAAAAACACGGTACAAAAGGTAAACCGCGCTACTCAAGCAACAAAAGAAAGCAACCTATAAGCAGCAACCCTAATCGTAATACTCCGATATCAAACTAAATAGGTGAACAAAATGAGCTGCGCTAAAAACAATGAAACTAGAAAATAGTCAAACACCAAAAAACCTAATCAACCTATACCAATAAACGTAAAAACAATATTAAGTTGACAGAAAGATGTGATTAGTGAATAGTATACATGAATACTAACGTATCGTCATAAAGTGAATAAAATGTATACTAGACCTAAAATGACATTAATGTGAATATTACAAAGAAAACCCCCACAATAATTAATGTAGATTGACACAAAAAAAGGGTTATAATGTGTGCTAGATTTAAACGAATAGTATTAACTAAAATAATATTCAAAAAACCATAAAAAGTTCATATGTGATGAAAAAAAATATTTTTATATAGTCCCAAGATTAATATTGGTTCTTCAAACTTGACATAAAGGTGCAAAAATATCCACAAATGCGTGTATATAAAAACAAAAAATTTTTCAAAACAATCCTCCACCAGTGAGAAGAGGGGCCGCTTACCAGAGCTTTAGATCCCAGTGTTAGTGAGATCAGTAAGGCAACAGCACAGAGGTTTCTGGGTGAACCGTCACAGGCATCCCACCATCTCCATCTCCAATATGAAGCCTCCAATCAAGAAACGAAGGTGTCGTAGATTGCTGACACCACGCTGTCTCTATCTCCAATACGAAGCCTCCAGTCCGGGAACGAAGGTATCGTGGATCATATAAAAAATCAAAGACACTCGCATAGCGTAAAACCACTTGGTTTAATAAAGTAAAGTTTAAAAGATTTACACTCACATGCGTAAAGAAAAAACGATCATATAAAAACGAGCCGGCCGGACTCGTGTGCCGCCCGCACTTCCTGGTTGGGCGTAGAACGCGGAGACGTCAGAACGCCTATCTCCCTACGCGCGTTTCGTCACGAACGGACGTGTTCACGGGATGCGGGACGGCGTTCTGACGCACCGCCTATATACAAATTCTTAAACGGACAGCCTCGGTCTGAGCTCCATGCTGTCCTCTCAATCCACCATGTTGGGTGAGGGAAAGAGGACTGGAATGCCCATATTAACCCCCAGTCCACCATTTTACATAAGAAAAAAAGGGGTAAAGATTTTTGCCCTACCATTACGCAGAGGCAAACCCATAATAATAACCCTCCCGATTCTTTTAGGAACCATAAATTAAAAATACAAAATTGTTATAGAAGTACATAAAAAGAAATTAAAAAAATTTCTTTCAAATACCAATTGAAAAATATATTTATCAAAAGGTATCCAATAAAATAATAAAACAATATTAAACACAAACAATCCAAACGGATAAACAAGACAGCTTCTGTAGTAAAGATATATACTGTCTCGTATGTCCAGATACTAATACGTTCTTAATTGAAAGAATTATATACCAGTGGAAATTGGAAACTTTTTATGGTAGTAAAACCACTGATATGGCATGTCAAAAAATGATAAGGGCAAAAAACCTCATTGGGGACTCATGGAACTCACACCAAGTTTACAGTTGAAAAAGCAACAACTACCACAGGAAGCTTAAGCTATGTAAATTATTCCAACCAATCATATACTATTCAAGAATTGTCAATAAACGCATTTACGTCTACTTCAATATTAAGACCATGAGGAACATAACTTTTTAATCTGTGTATCCACATCATTTCGAGCTTGGAAATGCTTCTTACCAAATGGGTTCCCCTCCAATGGGGGTTGAACTTGTCAATTCCCATAAATATTGTGTTGGTAGGGTCTCTATTGTGTGCCAGCAGGTAGTGTTTGGAGACCGAATGCTGGGTATATCCTCTACGAATATTCCCAATATGCTCGTTCAAACGTACATGTAAAGCACGTTTGGTCCGCCCTACATACTGGAGGCCACAAGGGCACTCCAGCATGTAGACCACTGCCTCTGAACAGCAGGTAATAAAGGGTTCTATGGTATAAGACCTAGATGTGACCGTAGATCTAAAGGTAGTACTTCTCCTAGACCGACAGCCATTTAAGCTACATGCCGTGCACTTCCTGCATTGATAGTACCCAGTAAGGTTCGAGAAAAAATGCGGACGATTCATGGGTGGGTCCAAAACATTAGGGGCCACCCTATCCCTCAAAGATGTTACGCCTCTATAAACTACTTGGGGTCTGTCAGGCAAAATGGTTCCCAATACCGAGTCGTTCCTAAGTACATGCCAATGTTTTTTAAGTATATGTTTGATCCTAGTGTGTTGGCAGGAATAATTGGTGATGAAGGGGTAACGAAAATTGTTTTGACGGTCTCCTTCTCGTTCCTTTAGTAAATCGGATCTTTCTACTTGACTAATCTCATCTATCAGACGTGTCAAGGGTTCAGGTGGATAACCTTTATCAATGAACCTCTGAGTGAGAACGCGGGCCTGTTGTATAAAAACATCCTGTTCTGTACAGTTACGTCTCAATCTTAAGAGCTGACTTCTAGGTACTGATTTGAGCCAAGATGGATGATGGCAACTAGTAGTAGGTATAAAGGAGTTCCTATCGGTGGTTTTAAAGAAAGTTGATGTAATAAAACGTTCTCCTTTAATAGTGATAGTAAGGTCTAAAAATTTTATTTTGGTAAGACTGGCTTCATAAGTGAGGTGTATACCCCTGGTGTTAGCGTTAAGCTCACTCATAAACAAGGAGAGATCCGATTCACTCCCATCCCATAGGAGGAGGATGTCGTCTATGTACCTGGCCCAAAAGGTCAACTGTGGCCTGACACGGGCATAGACGACATCCTCCTCCCATTTCCCCATAAACAAATTCGCCAAACTAGGGGCATATTTGGCCCCCATTGCGACCCCTTTAATCTGGCGAAAAAAATCCCCTCCAAACCAAAAAAAGTTATGCGTAGCCGCATAGTCTAAAAGTTTCATAATAAAGATTATTTGTTCTGAGGGGAGGTCAGAAAACCTTTCTAGGGAATCTGAAACGGCCTCTAGGCCCATATTTTGGGGTATGCTTGTATAAAGTGACGCAACATCTGCAGTCACCAGCAGAGTCCCTGGTTTAGGATGGTATCCCTCGAGAAGGTTAATTATATGCCTAGTGTCTTTAATAAATGATGGCATTCGACGCACTAGAGGTTGTAAAAAGAAATCTATATACCTGCCCACCCGGGAAGTGATGGAATCGATCCCACTAATAATGGGTCGTCCCGGGGGGCAGGTTAGACTCTTATGGACCTTAGGTAGGTAGTAGATTACAGGGATTCTAGGAGTTTTTGGGACAAGAAAGGCCTTTTCTTTCTTATTTAAGATTCCCTGATCGAATCCCTCGGCAACAAGGGACTCCAAAGTTCTTTTGTATTGTACATTTGGATTAGAGGGTAGGGAGATGTAAGTAGCCCTATCTCCCAAAATCCGATTCATCTCGCCTATATAGTCATCCTTATTAAGGATGACTATGCCCCCCCCTTTGTCCGCTGGGCGGATGACCACATTTTTATTGTTGCAAAGGGATTCAATGCCAGCATCAATCACCTCTTTATTTCTAACTTTTTTTATACGCAATTCTTCAAGGTCTTTGAGGGCCAGATCGCGAAAGACTTTTAAAGAGGGACACAAATGCCCAGGTGGGTTGAAAAGTGATGGATTAGAAAGCCCCGAGTGACAATAGTCGCCAGAGGTATTTCTAAGAAAGTTGGTAGGATTTGAAGCTACATATCTTTGAATATTGAGTTTTCTAACATACCTATGAATATCCATGTATGTTTGAAACTTGTTCATGTTTTTGGCTGGGGCAAACTTGAGGCCCTTATCCAGGACACTCAGTTCACAATTACTAAGAGTGGCCGAGCTAAGGTTAAAAATACCTGCACCAGTTATGTTCTTGGTCTTTTTGGGCTGAGTACGCCTCCCCCCTCTAGTTCCTCTCTTAGCTCGACCACTCTTTTGATGCCTTGGTTTGGCCTGGGAAAACCCCAATTGCTGTGGCTTGGGTTCATACCCAAGTTGCCATTACCAGAGCTTCCCTGAATGTCATTATAGGGACCCATATTGTTAGGCCTCAGATTAGTCATACCCTCCATAGGTGGAAACCCCGAATCTTGTAAAGGCAAAAAGCTGTTTTGTGTAGGAATATTAAATTGAGATTGATAGTCCACATCATAATGTACCACTTGACTGTTATTATAAGCAGTTGATGGGTTAGATTTTGGATATTGAGAAGGGAGGGGTAATTGACTATAAGTAGGGGATGTAAAATAACCCTGTTTTGAAGCAAAGTTTCCCATCCATCCAGGGGGAGGTACAAACGGTCTCTCCTGTCCCCAGTTTGGAGGGGGGGCAGCCTGACCATAATAGGGAGAGGGGGCTTGGGCATATATGTGAGGGAGAGGGGGGGCATTCTGACGTTGCCCACCCCGTCCCCTTCCTCTATTGTCATGCCCCTGAGGGGGTCCTCGCTTTCCACCTCTCGTTTGACTGTAGTTTCTCTTTCCCTCACCAGGGGAGCGGAAACGGGAATTTACAGAATTTGCAGATGGTACTGTCTGGTTTTGTATATTTTGGGGTGGTATCCCACCCTGGGACATAACCACCGGGGTAGTATCCATAGCTGGACCGGAGACATCGATTTGTTCTATCAATAATCTCTTTTGCCATTCAAAAACAGTCAGAGATTGATAGTCCAAGATATCTCGGTTATATTTCTTTTTCTTTTTTAGTTTTTGTTCCCTATCCTCTTTCTCCAACAGTTTGAGAAGACCTTTGGATCTATCTAAATATTCCTCATTATTTTTGAAGGGCGATATTTTATCTTTTAAGTTTTTGATCTCAATATCTAAACGGTTAAGTTTCAAATTTTTCCTCTCCACCAGGAACCGTAGAAAGGCAACGCCAGCTTCATTAAAATATTTATACCATCCATCCAGATCTACTTCACCTTTCTGGGGGCAAACCTCCCACCTTAAACTGCGTGGGACCATCTGTAATTTTATATATGTTTCCAGAAACGCAATGTCCCATTGAGTGTGGATCTCAGATACTATAAGGTTTTTTAGCCTTGTAAAGAGACCACCCAAATCCCCATCGCCTTCAGCAAAGGGTTCAAAAACCCCTTCTGTGTTTACCACTCTGGAGGCACGAAAATCAAAAATATCCATAAATAGAGTAGCTGCAGTAAATGTATAAGAATCACAAACACGGTACAAAAGGTAAACCGCGCTACTCAAGCAACAAAAGAAAGCAACCTATAAGCAGCAACCCTAATCGTAATACTCCGATATCAAACTAAATAGGTGAACAAAATGAGCTGCGCTAAAAACAATGAAACTAGAAAATAGTCAAACACCAAAAAACCTAATCAACCTATACCAATAAACGTAAAAACAATATTAAGTTGACAGAAAGATGTGATTAGTGAATAGTATACATGAATACTAACGTATCGTCATAAAGTGAATAAAATGTATACTAGACCTAAAATGACATTAATGTGAATATTACAAAGAAAACCCCCACAATAATTAATGTAGATTGACACAAAAAAAGGGTTATAATGTGTGCTAGATTTAAACGAATAGTATTAACTAAAATAATATTCAAAAAACCATAAAAAGTTCATATGTGATGAAAAAAAATATTTTTATATAGTCCCAAGATTAATATTGGTTCTTCAAACTTGACATAAAGGTGCAAAAATATCCACAAATGCGTGTATATAAAAACAAAAAATTTTTCAAAACAATCCTCCACCAGTGAGAAGAGGGGCCGCTTACCAGAGCTTTAGATCCCAGTGTTAGTGAGATCAGTAAGGCAACAGCACAGAGGTTTCTGGGTGAACCGTCACAGGCATATTTAAAAAACGCTTATCTCCTATGTTAGGTGCTGTAACACTGTTAAACATATGTCAACACACTAATCCGTGTGATAACAGCTGGTAATGAATACAGCACAGCTAGCAGAATGAGAACCTATGTATAGTCTCCTAGCGTCCAATCTAAACATGCCGGAATTACATACTAAGTGCTATGTCAACAAGTGTGTCCATGAAACTGACTAGTGATAGATTAACATCAATAAGCTAATGAGCACCTCTTATATGGACCAATGGCAGATGGAGATTTTAATTAGTTTACTTTGAACATTTGTTAAAGGGAATGTATTGTGTATTGTAATGTGCACATATTTTGATGTTTGCAAATATTTTTGATCTTTTAAATTTTTATATGATTGCATTTTAGGTATTGTATTAAATATTAGGAGTTATTAGGATTTGTTACTAGAAGAAACACTGTATTTCACTGCAATCACCAGGCCTCCCTGCTTAAAGGGCACGGCTTTTCACCTCAATGCATTCTCTGCATTGAGGTGAAAAATCTCAATGCTTCCAGAGCCCCTCCAGACAGTGTCTCGGGGCCTGATTGGATAGATTGATAGCAGCGCAGCCATTGGCTTCCACTGCTGTCAATCAAATCCAATGACGTGGGAGCCGGGGGCAGAGCCAAATCCCGCTGTGTCAATGGTTGCAGCAGCAGGACACGGGAGTGCGCCCACATGGGTTCCCCTCAAGGGAGAGCGCTTCTCCGATGGGGCACTCGAGAAGAGGAGGAGCCAGTAGCGTCACTGGAGGACCCCAGAAGAGGAGGACCAAGGTTACTGTGTGCATAACCAACTGCATAGAGGAGGTAAGTATGACATGTTTGTCTTTTTTGTTTTTAACCTTTAGTTATTAACTGCATAAAGAGTACAGCATCTCCAAAATATGACCCTTTCTAACTTCAGAGTCTGTTATTTCTCACCTTGAATACTGTTGTGTGGTATTTCACCAACAAGACTATTACCTCTACAATCTATCATAAATGCTACACAGCAAGTCTTAATGCAGATTGATGGACTCCACCTAATCCCCAATAAACCTTACCCCACCCTACCTAACTCTGAATATCATTAGTAAAAAAAATAAAAATAAAAATACGTAAAGTAAAGGCCTAAAAGAATGCTTGCCTAAATGTGTTCTTACATGACTAACTGGGTCCGGAGTCTTCATTCTTATGGACTGGGAGGCTCCTTCTTCAGGTGTAACTTTACTGCCTAATGATGTGGACTTCTCTCATTGGTTATCTTTATGTAGTATCCTCACAGGTTCTGAAGAGCCCAGCAACAACATGATGGTATCACAAAGACGGGTGGCAACCAGACCTGTTGGATAGTGGCTTATCCATCTCCTGGCCTTATAAAAGTCTAAATGCACACGCCAGCAGTGCAATGTAAACAGTGCCACAGTCCTGATTGGAGAATCTAGGTATGTATAGAGCCTTTAGGGAAAATGAAGGGCTACATCTGCTTGGGAGGATAGGTGAAAATGATAATAATAGAATAGAATAGGCTGTTCCTTAAAATGGCTTGAAAGGCAGAATGTTTTTTCTTCCTTTAACATGCTATTAACCTCCCTGGCGGTATGATTATGTCGGATTTTAGGTGCTGAAAGTGGTACAATTATTTTGCATTGAAATTTGGCGTTTTATATTGTAGGCCTGTAATTCTTACCCCTTGTACACACGGTCGGACATTTCGACAACCAAATCCATCGGATTCTGTCCGTCGGATTCTGTGCGTCAAATCTTGTCCGAAACTGTTGCATACACACGGTCGGACAAAGTTGTCGAAAAATCCAATCTTTCAGAACGTGATGACGTAATTTCATTACGATGGGACTACGTTCAGGCTAGTAGCCAATAGCTTTGATGTAGGAATTTGATCTGAGCATGCGTGGCACTTTGTCCGATTAAAATTCTCTACACATGATCGGAGTATGTCCTATCGGACCAGTTGGTCTGAAAATATTTCCAACATGTTGGAAAATTTGGTCCGACTGATATTCTGACGGAAACAGTCCGATGCATACCACACACAGTCGGATTATCCGACAACACGGTCCGATAGGACACATTCCGACGGATTCTCCGACCGTGTGTACAAGGGCTTAGAAATAATTCACTTAAATCCATCCAAACAAGAGTATAGACATCCCGGGTATGATAAAATTTGAAATATGAAATCATAATTATATATATATATATTTTTTTTTTTTTAATTTATATTAAAATAAATAACTATAAATAATTATAACAAATAATCAAATAATATAATAATAATACAAATTTGAAAAAAGGAGCACAATTTTTATTATTATTATATTATTTGATTATTTATTATAATTTTGAAAAAAGGAATTGCGCTAACCTATATAGACTAAATATGGGTGTGAACCCAAAAAATATGTACCAATCAAAAGTGTAAAAAACAGCTGGAAATTTCCAGTTGTTACACCTAAAATGAATCACCTGAAAAAAAAAAAATTATAATATATAATATATATGCAAAAATATCCAGTTGTATCTTATATTTGCTGGTTATCTCCAGTTGTCACATCAAAGAAAAGACACACTATGTGCTGAATTAGTAAAGATAAAAAATAAAAAGCATGAGTGATAAACTAAAACTCAAGCAAAGTGCAAATCAATATAAACATAAATAGTTGAATAATAAATGAATATAAACAAATGAATGTGAATGAATTAATAATAATATATAGTGTCCATATATGATTAAAATAAAATTAATAATAACGAATAGTGTCCATATAGTTGACCGACCACCCGTGATGAGTTTACAGTAGATGACTGGATTCCAAACAAAAAAATTTCCAAAGTGTGAATGTGCTCTTGCCACCACCACACATATAAGTTGGCTCCTTACCGACTCAATACGACCCCCCGTTACAGAGGGTCTCAGCAGGCAGAAATAAATTGGATAGGCATTCACATTAATGAGCTGCTTGTCCGATCCCAAATCTTCCACAAGATGGAGCTAGTACAGTCTCTACCGTCTCTCCCCTCTCCGCTCAGCGCAGTACCACATAAAAGATAAAGGCTCCAAATAGTGTAAAACCATCAACTTTAATTAAAAAAATAGTAATGCACTTACATAGATAACTTGGCATCAGGCTTAATAGGAAGTGTGCTCCGGCCGGACGCACACAAACAAACCAACCCGTGCTTCCTGGTGATTAGCAAACAAAAAGACAGAGGTGACATCAGCGTGTCACTCCGCCCTACGCGTTTCGTAATAACTTACGTCGCCCATTGCATAAAAATTATGCAATAATGTAATCAAATCACAAACACTGAAATATGCTGAGTTGTAGAATTGTCGCTGTCATTACTTTTAGTGTTTGATGGCGAATTTCCCCACAAATTACTATCGCTCAATTCTGCGAGTGATCCTAATTTATTATCACTGTTTTCTAGCTGGTCTATAACCACTTTTGATGTAAACTGACATTTTTTGGTTGCTATGGACAATCTTCAGTTTCCTAGCATAAAGAACAGTATTTATAATATAAAACTGCATGCGGGACACGGAACAAACCACTAGGGACTAAGGGGATGTGTAATTATTTGATACAGTACTGTAATCTGTAAGATTACAGTATACTTTATCTATACTGTGTTTTTTTACTTTTTGAATTTGGCGCCGAACTCCGTCCCCGTGCGTCGCAGCGCTCGCAGGGAATGGAGCCCTGTGCTGTCACAGTTTGAGCGAGACACAGCGGCTCGCTGATCACAGTGGGGAGACATTGCTGGATCCAGGGGACAAGGTAAGTAACCCCCTACATGGATCCAGCGATGCGATCCTGAGTCTGGCTCGGGAATACCGCTTATGGTAATGAAATCGTACCCCAAGACTCCTATGTTCAGCCTTCAGCCCACCTTATACTTGCCTGAGCATGATCTTGATCCAGCGATGTGCATGAGAGCAGTGGCTTGCTATGGGGGCACTTGGAAGGAGGAGGAGCCAGGTGACAGGGGACCCCAGAAGAGAAGGATTGGGGGTGTTCTGGGCAGAAGCATTCCACACAGCTGGTAAGAATGATTTTTTTTTTGTTATTCCTTTACAATCACTCTAACTTAGTGAATGTGGCAAAAATTCACTTTGTACCAAAAACCCAATCGAATGCAAGGAAAAAAAAATAAGCATTTTGTTTGGATAATGGAAGTCAGCAGAACATCACCTCATTTACTAAGCTAGATGAAAATTCCCTCGCAAAGCAAACTGTCTACATGCCTTTGATAAATCAACCTCTTTGTGGGAAATGTTACCCTTTAAGTTAACCAACACAATAATTTCTAAATATATGTGATCACTAAAAATACACTTTATTCTCCTTTAAAAACTGGGACAGCTAACTCTAACGGGCCATAACATAGATCATAGGATACTACTGTCACCTACAAATGTGAATCACAACTCTCAACAAAACAAAGTCCACATATTCGACTTAATCAGCACTAGAGAAACCCATCACTTGGGCTCTTGCTTCAGTCAATAAGTACATTGACAATGTCTAAACTAATTGACTAAAACGTTAATTGCCAGAAGCAAATGAGCCACTTTCTTGTGTATTTATCTTAAAGTCTAGCATTCTAGGCCTAAAATTCACACATTGTCAAATTACTTAATTTATTAAGGCAGAAGGGCTTCAATGAACATAAGATATATTTAATTAAGGATGTACAATGCAATCTTTTCTAGCACATTTTACCCATCATTGAATTAGACAAAGCGGTTTGGGGCTCATGTTCCAATCTATTGTAATTAGGTGACACTTCTGTACACATAGACACTTGATACAGATGCTCATCCAGCTCCCCGTGTCACTTTTAGACTACTTTCTTTGACTTTCATGCTCTGCTCTCATGAGGGCAGAATGAAAGTATATGTTCCTGCAGTGTCTTCTGGAGCTTAATGGTCTATGGTCAAGCTATAAAACCAAATTTGTCATGTAGGCTGCCCATACCCATTATGCCCTGCACACACGATAGGATTTTCCAATGGAAAATGTGTGATAGGACCTTGTAGAAATTCCGACCGTGTGTAGGCTCCATCACACATTTTCCATAGGAATTTCCATCACACAAAATTTGAGAGCTGGTTCTCAAAATTTCCGAGAACAAAATCCGATCGTGTGTACACAATTTAGACGCACAAAGTGCCATGCATGCTCGGAATCCAGCAGAAGAGCAGCACTGGCTATTGAACTTCATTTTTCTCGGCTCATCGTACGTGTTGTACATCACTGCGTTCTTGATGTTTGGAATTTCCGACCAACTTTGTGTGACCGTGTGTATACAAGACAAGTTTGAGCCAACATCCGTTGGAAAAAATCCCATAGATTTTGTTGTCAGAAAATCCTATCATGTGTACAGGGTATAAGGCCGGGCTCTCAAGCACCCCCCTGGAACATTTAGGAAATATCTGCTAATCCTGCAACAGCACTGGCTATTGAACTTCATTTTTCTTGGCTCATCATACGTGTTGTACATCACTGCGTTCTTGATGTTTGGAATTTCCGACCAACTTTGTGTGACCGTGTGTATACAAGACAAGTTTGAGCCAACATCCGTCTGAAAAAATCCCATGGATTTTGTTGTCAGAAAATCCTATCGTGTGTACAGGGCATAAGACCGGTCTCTCAAGATCCCCCCTGGAACATTTAGTAAATATCTGCTAATCCTGCCAGTAGAACCATTTCTTTAATAGGGTGACAACGTTCTGCAATATTTATGTCATTGCTATTGCTTGGATGTCGGCACCATTGATAAACCTATCAATAAACCCACAGCTCTTTAAACTGACAAAACATTGGCATATCTGCAGTAGCTTAGTAGGGTGCAGCAAAAATCCAGCTTTTTAGCTAAAATTACCAGTAAAAAAAAAAAAAAAAGTAAATTATAAATTTTTTAATACTTTTAACATGCTGATTTGCACTCAAAATGGTTGTTTAGCACTCTAAAAAGGAAGAGGAAAAGTTAGAGGCTTAAGACTTTAAACACTTCAGGCAACCTTTTGGATAATGGACTATAGAACAAGCAAGCACTTTTCTGAGCACTCTGGGAACGGCAGCAAGCAGTAGCAAGGGCCCCCTTCTGTGCACTGTAAAACCGACCAGCTGGCAGTAAAGCCAATCTGATCACTTTTACATGAAAGCCCATTGCTGGTTGAAAATTTTGATACAAGGATCATAGCTATAGCTCCTGGAGTAACTACTTCCAATCTAGCACATACATATGCATACCCTGGACATGAAGCAGTTAACGTTAGCTCAGACTTACTTAGTTGACAATAAATGTCAGCATGCACATGGTGAAAAAGGTTTAATATTTTCTGTGAGCAAGCAGGAATGATGCTGAATCTACCATAGAAACTGCACAACATTAAAGCAATATATAGTTTGCTGTTTGAACATTTGTAAAAACACAACACAGCCAGATTAAAATTAGCAATCAGTTTAAATCAGCCAAACTTGTAGCGTGTTGCCGCTCAGCCGCCCCGCACCTCCCGCTGGCCTGCAGCCGGGATTCACAAACTCAATAGTGCTCTCTGCTTGTTACTTTATTAAAACAGACTCAAATTAGGTACGCTTACAATAATTAAAAACAGCATGTAGTGCATCTACTGAGGAAGCCCAATCAGTGGGTGACACTCGTTTAGAGGGGAGGAGCCGAGCCCATGATGTCACGCAGCCACCGTGAGTGTATGCCATTGGTGAGCGAGTGGACGCATCTATACATGCCGTTTTTAATTATTGATCTTGTAAGTGTGCCTAGTTTGGGGCTGTTTTAATAACCTAACAATCAGAGACCACTATGTTGTCTGTGTTTGTGATTACATGTGAACAACCCAGCTGTGAGAAGTGGAGCTGAGCTGTAGGCAGGAGTGAAGGAGTGAGATTCCTGGTCTAAGTCTATGTTAAGTTATCAGCGCAGGTATTCAGCTGGGAGAGCGTAAGGAGGATCTGCTTTTTTGTTGTAGAGGAGAGAGATCATGGAGAAGTAGATAAGTGACCAATATTTGAGTTTTTAACTCATCTGTGATATGAGCAGGCAATTTGGCTGGTGATAGTTTGCATATTTTATTGATCCCAGTGAGGACGGATGAGCACAGCGGTGGATGGTTTCACACACTGTTATATATGAACTGGCTCTTCACCAATATTGATGTTTTTCAACACATGATTTATATATATATATATATATATATATATATATATATATATATACAGTGCCTTGCGAAAGTATTCGGCCCCCTTGAACTTTTCAACCTTTTGCCACATTTCAGGCTTCAAACAAAGATATAAAATTTAAATTTTTTGTGAAGAATCACCAACAAGTGGGACACAATTGTGAAGTGGAACGAAATCTATTGGATTTTTTAAACTTTTTTAGCAAATAAAAAGCTGAAAAGTGGTACGTGCAAAATTATTCGGCCCATTTACTTTCAGTGCAGCAAACTCACTCCAGAAGTTCAGCGAGGATCTCTGAATAATCCAATGTTGTCCTAAATGACTGATGGTGATAAATAGAATCCACCTGTGTGTAATCAAGTCTCTGTATAAATGCACCTGCTCTGTGATAGTCTCAGGGTTCTGTTGAAAGCGCAGAGAGCATCATGAAGACCAAGGAACACACCGGGCAGGTCCGTAATACTGTTGTGGAGAAGTTTAAAGCCATATTTGGATACAAAAAGATTTCCCAAGCTTTAAACATCCCAAGGAGCACTGTGCAAGCGATCATTTTGAAATGGAAGGAGTATCAGACCACTGCAAATCTACCAAGACCTGGCCGTCCCTCTAAACTTTCAGCTCAGACAAGGAGAAGACTGATCAGAGATGCAGCCAAGAGGCCCATGATCACTCTGGATGAACTGCAGAGAACTACAGCTGAGGTGGGAGAGTTTGTCCATAGGACAACAATCAGTCGTACACTGCACAAATCTGGCCTTTATGGAAGAGTGGCAAGAAGAAAGCCATTTATCAAAGATATCCATAAAAAGTCTCGTCTAAAGTTTGCCACAAGCCACCTGGGAGATACACCAAACATGTGGAAGAATGTGCTCTGGTCAGATGAAACCAAAATCCAACTTTTTGCCCACAATGCAAAACAATATGTTTGGTGTAAAAGCAACACAGCTCATCACCCTCAACACACCATCCCCACTGTCAAACATGGTGGTGGCAGCATCATGGTTTGGGCCTGCTTTTCTTCAGCAGGGACAGGGAAGATGGTTAAAATTGAGGGGAAGATGGATGCAGCCAAATACAGGACCATTCTGTATGAAAACCTGTTGGAGTCTGCAAAAGACCTGAAACTGGGACATAGATTTATCTTCCAACAAGACAATGATCCCAAACATAAAGCAAAATCTACAAAGGAATGGTTCACAAATAAACGTATCCAGGTGTTAGAATGGCCAAGTCAAAGTCCAGACCTGAATCCAATCGAGAATCTGTGGAAAGAGCTGAAAACTGCTGTTCACAAACGCTCTCCATCCAACCTCACTGAGCTTGAGCTGTTTTGCAAGGAAGAATGGGCAAGAATTTCACTTCCACAAAAAATAAAATTTTTATATCTTTATGTTTGAAGCCTGAAATGTGGCAAAAGGTTGAAAAGTTCAAGGGGGCTGAATACTTTCGCAAGGCACTGTGTGTAATAAATATATATATATATATATATATATATATATATATATATATATATATATATATATATATATATATATATATATATATATATATATATATACTGGTTGTGAATTCACTGTTGCCTTATTCACTTATACATGAAAGTGGTGTTTTATTTTTATTTTACTTATTCTATTTTATTCAATTTTATTTATTTTCATTCATCTGTGTATTTATATAAATAGTTAAAAAATAAATAGAGTGTTACAGCAGCTGTGGGGTTTTTACAGTTTCATGCACATTGTACTTTAGGAAGTTTGTTTTGGTGCCGATTGTCCCTATACACTTTACAATACATTACAGCTGCAAGCAGTTTTAAATTACATTTTTTCCTTTAGTAATTTTGCTAAGTCACTGTTATAAACGTGGGAATGATGCGCTACTTTACAGGCATACTAAGGACACCCCACAGGCACATTTTTCAAAGGAATATTTGTTTCACTTTAAGCATTATTAAAATCACTGCTCCCGAAAAAACAGCTGTTATTAAAACTTTTTCTCTGTAAAAAATTTCACTCTAGAAAAAAAACACTGAAAAAAGAAAATATATACCATATATATATATTTATATATATATATAAATAAAATATCACTCTATATCACTTCCTGATAACACAAAATTTTACTTGTGAAATGCATAGAGGCTGCTGGGAAATAGCATAACGTCACGTCCGGGTAATGATAGTGAGGCTTGGGATGCACGCTGGGAGAAGAGAGACACAGCGATACCCTAACACATCTAAACCCATTCAAACTGCCAGAAAAGTTTAGTGCCAACTTATAGGCACTTGGAAATGTGAGTGATATGGCTTGTTTTTACTTTTTTTCATAAATAAATGTACAGGTATACTGCGCAATGATTGCTGTTAATTTTTTATGAGGGTGAACATTGTTTAATACCTGTAAACTGGGAGCAGTATAGACCCTGAGTGGATTGGTTATCCCTATCAATGAACCAAAGGCACTTTTCACAATATCTGGTGAGTGGCCAAGTCTTAGCCCTTGTACACACGGTCGGAGAATCCGTCGGAATGTGTCCTATCGGACCTTGTCGTTGGATAATCCGACTGTGTGTGGTATGCATCGGATTGATTCCATCGGACACAATTTTCCAACATGTTGGAAATATTTCCCGACCAACTGGGCCGGTCAGACATATTCCAATCATGTGTAGCGAATTTTTATCGGACCAAGTGCCACGCATGCTCAGATCAAATTCCTACATCAAAGCTATTGGCTACTAGCCTGAATGTAGTCCCATCGTAACAAAATTATGTCATCACGTTCTGAAAGATCGTATTTTTCGCCAACTTGGCCCAACCGTGTGTATGCAACAGTTTTTGACACAATCCGTCGGACTAAATCCGACGGACAAAATCCGACGGATTTGGTTGGCAAAATCTCCGACCGTGTGTACAGGGGCTTATTGTGGTGGTGTTATCACTGGATTGGTGGATATGAAACGCACAGAGTCAAAAATATAAGAAGTTGGATTTTTTTTACAGCAGAAAATTTGAAAGAAGGATTTATTTATATGTTGGTTTTCAGATAGCAACCTAAACGTTGAACATTTTCTGTATAAATAGCGACATTAGTTGCACATGAAATATAAACATGGGTGGATTATTTCGATACATGCATGTATAAATATAGTATTATATTTCTTTTTCACAGTGGTATATATATATTGTTTCTTTTTATTGTGGTTTCTTCTAGAGTGATATTTGATATTATATATATATTTTTTTTTCTTTGCAGTGTATTTTTCTAGAGTGAAATTTTTTACAGAGATAGTTATAAAGTATAATAGTTAGTGCAGTCAACATATAATCTTTCTTGTTTTATTCAGGTTTTCACTTTAAGTGGAACCACATTTGACTGCAGCAAACTGATTAGTAGGGGTGTATCACAATATTTTGCACTTCCAGATA
Organism: Lithobates pipiens; assembly: GCF_037356315.1. Classification (NCBI taxonomy): domain Eukaryota; kingdom Metazoa; phylum Chordata; class Amphibia; order Anura; family Ranidae; genus Lithobates; species Lithobates pipiens. The sequence continues at coordinate 293,114,002 of NW_027507784.1, read as the reverse complement.
TACATTTTTTTGTGCTGGTAGACACATATTTGAGTTTGTATTAAAACTTTTTGTTGCATTAATACATATCCCCTGGGGCAGGACTCGGGTCCCCAAACACTTTTTATGGCAATAACATGCATATAATCCTTTAAAATGAGCACTTGATTTTCACATTTGCGTCCCATAGACTCTAAAGCCGCGTACACACGGGCGGACTGTATGGCCAACTTAGTCCGTCGAAACACATTTCAGCAGACAGTCCGCTCGTGTGTGGGCTTCAGCGGACTTTTTCAGCGTGCAGTCTGGCGTACTAAGTATTTCGGAATTTCCATAATACTGTCCGTCATACTTTGGTTTTAGCGGACAATCCGCTCATGAGTAGGCTAGTTCGACGGACTAAGAATGGCGCATGCTCAGAAAGGATTTACACGGCGAAAGGTTGCATTGCTGTGTATTGGACTTCCTATTTCTAGTCCCATCGTACGTGCTGTACACGTCATCGCGCAAGCTTTCGACGGACTGTTTGTGCATCCTTGTGTGGTCAAGTCCGTTCATTCGAAAGTAGGACGGACTGTCCGTCGGATTGTATGACGGACTAAGTAGGCCATACAATCCACCCGTGTGTACGCGACCTAACAGTGTTTGCGTGTTCGAACAAATTTTTTGCCTATTTGCATGTTCTGTTGCAAACCAAACTGGGGGGTGTTCGGCTCATCCCTAGTACAGAACCAATTAACTCAAGCAGCTCCTTTGAGCGTGGAGCTACACATGTTTCATCAAACAAAAGTCTTTAGAAAGCAACCACAACAAGTAGGGTACCCACTATATAAAAAATCCGACAAACAATCGGCCGGTTTTTCTCGATGTTTCACAGTAAGTCGGAACCAAGGATGGAAACAATGTATGAAAAAGGTTTTTTTTGTTACTTTGTGTTTCTGATGTTTCATTGTCTTTCATATCTGAGACTTCTCGCACGAAAATTGTACACAAACAGTATACATGAAACAAAAATCATCCGTTCTATTCACTTTCAAAATGTTTTTTTAAGTTTATTCCTTCAGAAATTTTTGTTTTCAAAGTTGGAATCGGTTGTCAAAATGTGTATATACACTATACAAAAAATCGAACGATCGTGCCTCATATGGAATTTTTCTTTCAATTTTCTCATAGTGTATATAGGGCTTTAGTAAAAAAGCCTGACCTGTGCTAACATGCTGTAGAGAAGAAAATTTTCTCTGCATAGGGAAGCAATGGTCAGACCTATTTCTTCTTAAACAGCAAAACTCATAACAGCAAAACAATATAGAATAATGATTTGTAATCCACTCTTGCTATCGAGCGACGAATCTCCGGGGTCCAGCTATGGATGATCATATCCAGCGACGGGGGATCTCTCAGTCCAGCGCTGTCCATACATCCGTCTTCTGTCTCCACTCCGGAGACACTGCGGAGATCCCAGCGCTGCCGTTTCTTATATTAGGAGGGCGGGGCCACCCGTCACCTGACCCCGCCCCCTCTGACGCAGGTGAGGGGAGCCAGGGGTTCCCCAGTGATGTATGGGTGACCCCGCCCCCTCTGATGTAACGGAAACCTGCGTATCAGAAAACCTTCCAGATTCTGATAAGCCCCTGGCCCGCAGACCCTCACAACCACCGGCCAGGGTTGTGAGGACGAGGCCCTTGTTCTCATCAACATGGGGACAAGGTGCTTTGAGGGGTCACAGACCCCCAAAGCATCCTCCCAATGTTAAGGGTATGTGGCCTTGTATGGTTCAGGAGGGAGGGGGGGGCGCTCTCTCGTCCCCCCCTCTTTTCCTGTGGCCTGCCAGGTTGTGTGCTCAGATAAAGGGTCTGGTATGGATTTTTAGGGGGACTCCCACGTGAATTTTTATTTTAATTTGATGCGGGGTTCCCCTTAATATCCATATCAGACCTGAAGGGTCTGGTATGGATATTTAGGGGGACCCCCACGTCAATTTTTTTTTGATGCGGGGTTCCCCTGTGTAATATCCATGTCAGACCTGAAGGGCATGGTAATTGAATTTAGGGGAACCCCCACACTTTTTTTTTTTTTTTTATCAATGAATGAATGAATTGTCGGCTTATACAGAGAACACTCATTGAGTGTTCTCTGTATTACGGGGAGCCGACAATATAGCCGCAAGTGATTTTAAAAGACTTTTTTTCCTGCACAAATGACACTTTGTGCAGGGACAGTTCTAAGCACCAGAAACATGCGCCCCTTCACAGGCATACTATAGATACCCCCCAGCTATGAAATTTAAAGGAACATTACACTTTTATTGTTTCACTTTAATCATTATTAAAATCACTGCTCCTAAAAAAACGTCCGTTTTAAAAAAAAATTGCATTGATCCATGTCCCCTGGGGCAGGACCCGGGTCCCCAAACACTTTTTAGGACAGTAATCTGCACATTACCCTTTAAAATTAGCACTTTAGATTTCTCCCATAGACTTGTATAGGGTGTTCCGGCTTTTCAAATTTGCCGCGAACAGCCCAAATTGTTCACTGTTCGCTGAACAGGCGAACAGGCAATGTTCGAGTCGAACATGAGTTCGACTCGAACTTGAAGCTCATCCCTACTCAGTACTTAAAAATCTCCATAGGCGTAGTTTTAACATTTTTACAGATTACATGTTTAGAGTTACAGAGGAGATCTAGTGCTATATATATATATATATATATATATATATATATATATATATATATATATATATATATATATATATATATATATATATATATATCTATATATAGATATATATATATATAAAAATTTATTTAACTCCCCAGGTAACCAAGTGCATATAACATATAGTCCTGTTCTGATTGGTGGTCTCGTTAGCCCTGATTGGTGGTCTCGTTTTTACTTAAATTATTTTTTTATTGGATTTTTACATGAATACAGAAGAAATTGCACATAATGTAGAAACATATGTAGTAACAAAGTGGGTAAAGTATAGAACTTATAGGTTGAACATAATTGGAAGAGGTTCAATAGTAGGAGAGTAATATTAACATTTATAAGAGTCAAGTTTTAACCCAAGAGAGCCATGGCTGCCATATTTTCGTGAATTTATCTAGCCTGTCTAAATGTAATGCCAAGGATTTTTCATATTCATAATTGAGATTAATGAAAAGAGATCACTTCAGACAGATTGGGAGCTTTATCTGATTTCCGGTATCTGGTAATAACTGTCCTAGATGCCAATAAGATATGGGCAACTATAAAATGAAAGGATGGTGGGAAATTCCCAATCTCTAGGATGAGGAGGGCCAAAACAGGGGTAGGTGAAGTTAGGATGCCCGTAATAGAGGAGAGTAAACCAAATACCTGGTTTAAAAGCTTATTAAACTCCTACAGGCCCATAATGTATGATAGAGATTGCCTACTTGGCCACCATTTTGCCAACATAGAGGTGACAGAGAGGCATAATATTGTGCCATACAGTAATGTGTGAGGTACCATCTTGATAATATTTTTTGTGAAAACTCCCAGTGGTTAGCACACCTCGAGATCCCATGGGAGTAAATAGGACTCTTTATGCTGGCTGTAGCTCCACCCTATTCTTAAGCCCAAACTATGGGCATTCCTGTGAGGGGAGGTACAGCCAGCACAAAGCCCCCCACCCCTTTTCTAAGCTCGCTTTACTACTATAAATGAACGCTCAGTGCTGCTTGTTCATTTATAAAAGTAAAAGATCACTGTGGTTTGTGTTTCTGTGTAATCTATCTGCTTGTGCCTTGTGTAAAAGTAGCCACATATAGATTACACAGAGTCACAGGGACCGAATACTCAGAGCTGCTGGTTTGAGTGACCTTTCTTTTGGCCCCACTGCACACATATACACAGCCCGGTCCTGTTGATAGGATATTTGATGTTTTAGCAGGAGCTTTTGCACACATACACAGCCCCAGACCACAGAAAACAGCCCCACTATTATGAATGAACAATCAGCAATGTCAGATCAGTGCCATGCTTGATACAACCTGGCAGTGCTGATTGTGGAGTTGCATTATCCATTTGTTGGGGGTGTATGCTTAGATGCAGTCACAGATAGACGTACACAGTGCTAAAGGCTATGCGGTCTTTGTAAATGGCAGGACTGGTCTCCAGAGTGGCCCCTGCTGCCAGACACCAGTGCTGTAACTCACAAATCTGTCTCCTTTGTAGCAGCATTGTCAGAAAGCTAGGGGAAAACTGTCCAACAATGCTGCTTAGTAATCAAGGGATGGATGCACTTGGCCCCCTGGTTAAATTAAAGTTATATTTTTTTCTGTACTTTAACTTTTTTAACTTTTACAATATTGACTTATTTAAGTTACATGAATTATACACATGCATGCCTGATTTGACATCTGCCAGAGAACCTTAAAATCCCTCATAAACCCCTTTCATACATGGTCGTTTTGCAGGCGCTATTGACCTGAAACTTTATATGAAGCCCATGATGACAAAGTGAACAGTATGGTGGAACATAAAAATTGTTTAATAAAGCGTAAAACATGTTTAACATACATAGAATTGCACATACATAACAATGCACCCATAACAGGGCGCACATTTTGAAACTGGCAAGAAACTAGTAATAACATGTTTGCAATCTTCAATATTAATAATAAAATAAAGGGGTCCACCAATATTCATAATATGGTACATATGTTAGAAAGATAACATATGCACAATCAATAGTTCTTAAGGTCCCCATAAGGTCCCCATCAAGGTAGGAATAATGTCAACACATATCATGATGGATGTGTAATTATACACGATATCTAGTAGCTTGACACGTTTCGCGACTTTAAACTGCTCTTCAGGAGCAGACATGTGAATTATCTGCAATAGAAAAATGATTTATGTAAGTGTGCTGAGTCAAGGTAGAAGGGATATTGGTCACCCCCCCCCAGAAACCCATATAAGACAAGCAAACTTACAAATGTACATGCACAGGGCAACATGATGTCAAGGCCGAAAGCATCAGTAGCAGGAGCCGAGAGGGTGCGCCCAAAGACAGCACCCACCACAAGCAATGGCCCCGGCCGATCTGGGCTCCCCGGGGCCTCCCTGGTGTGATAAGTAGAATGTGATAAGTGAATAACTTAAAATAAGGGCAAAGTGAGAAAAGAAATAGAAATTCAAATGATAAGGTGTTGTGTGAACATAATATAGTGTAGATGGGGGGTGGACTGGTTAAGATGAGTGATGAAGTGAGGATAAGAATAGTGGTCAACCAGGGGTGAAGGTGGAGGACCATGGTAAAAGGTCATCACCGAAACACCTGATATGAGGGAAGAAAGAAGTGACAAGTGAAGCTAGGAAGTATACCTAGTGAAAAGGAAAAGGACCAGTCCAACCAGGGTTGTGACGCCAATCTAACGGAGAGCCCAAAGAATCCCGGACCACACCAGGGCCATGGCCCATACATATGCCGCCACGGGCGCGCCCCCTACGTCACACCACATGAGTGTAAAGGGGAGGGTCGCCAGGAAGCCGACGCCCAGACAAAAAAATTCCCGGCAGCCGGCGCCAATTCAGCCCCTCCTACTGCTCACGCAGATGGACAGCAGTCCGCCGAAAGAGCAGCGTCATGGAGACGCCGCACATCCAGCGCACACGTGTGACGTTGTTATGCAATGGCAGCACCCCTACCCCCGAACCACCAATAATGGACGGGAGGGGGGGTGAGGGCCCCAGTGCGCGACGCGGCTCCCGCACCAAATAAAGACGTACAGCCACAGAGCCAAGACACCACAGCTGCCAGTGCATCCAATGGTGATGACCACAATAAAAATAGTACCATACCGTATTAATCATAATTATAGGTAAACATCATATCACATTACAACGTTAGGCCAATAATCAGGGAAAAGTTGCTATTGAGCCAATATGGCTAGGTGCAGAATTATAGTTTAAAAATAAAAATAAAGTGCGCATGCGCGGGCGGCCGGAGCGGATGCACAGCTAGACTGCTCCGCACTCTCCCGGCACTTTCAGCTACAATACGCTGCCCATCGGCCCCGCTCGTCCCCATATTACTTACGGGACAGCGGGCACTGCACACGCGGATCATCTCCCCATGCCTACTAGGTCGTCGGGGAAGGCGCACGGCGGCACTTTTCAGCAGCCTCGTGGATCCGGCCGCAAATCCAAGATGGCGGCCGGCAAATACACAGGGCCCGGACCGGAGCAACAGCCGCAACTACAGCGGGACAGGAGACGTTTAGCTGGCTGCAAGTCCTTTGATGAAGGCTCCCTCACAGCTTCTCCACCTTCAGGTGAGCGGATGGATCATCCCTGTCCTGCATCCAGCCCTGTTAGATCTCTCTCTCAGGCCTCTGCTCCATCCCCGGGCCCTGTTTCTCAGGACTCCTCTGCTCTGGAAAAGGACCTATCAGATATATTTCTTAGCCAGGCCAGCAGCCATGATATGGATCCTGATAGTCCTGAGGGGTCTCCTGACCCTTTGCCTGCACCATTACCATATTCCCCTGATACTGTTCTGCTTGCTCGCTTTGCGGACATGCTGAGGAAGGAGCTAGAGAAAGCTACATCCAAATTAACCTCTGATCTGCGGCAGGATTTCCAGAATTTGGGTTGCCGGTTGGATAGTATTGAATCTAAAGTTGATGAGACTGTCCATAGAATGTCACAGAATTCTGACATGATTACCGAACTCCATGATCGTTTAGAAGAAGCCTATAATAGAATTGACGACCTGGAAAACCGTGCCAGACGTTATAATTTCCGTATTCGCGGTTTACCGGAATCGGTTAAAGATATCACCTCCTTTGCTTCTTCTTTGATGCATTTAGCGGTCCCAGAGATTGATGACATTCATATGGAAATTGATCGCTTTCATAGAGCTTTGGTTCCCCTGAAGCCTGATGGACCACCCCGTGATGTGATTGTAAAGCCCCATTTCTTTGGGATTAAATAAGCCATTATGCGGTATGCCAGGGATCACCCTGATTTGGAGGTTGAAGGTCATCATATTCAAATTTTCGCGGATATATCGCAAGCTACCATTCAGAAGAGGAGGGCATTTAAACCATTGCTATCCCCTTTGATTCAGCACAATATTCGCTATCGCTGGAACTATCCTTTCCGACTACAATTTACTTATGACAATCGATCCTATGCTTTTTCTACATTCGCAGATGGGGAAAAAATCTTGTTGAAATTGGGGTTCATTTCCCAGGCCCCAGTTTCTGGTCCGCCCACAGCTGTTGATCCCCCCCCCCCCCCCCGCTTTTGCCGCTCTGGTCTTCCCCGACTTCGAGGAAATCCGCAACCTCGCGTCAAGTTACTTGAAAGACTCTATTTTTTTCTTTTTCTTTTTTTTTTGATTTTTTGATCCTACTGGTACACCGGACTCTGGGGGGAGGGGGATAATATAAAGAGTTATAGATTTATGTTTTGTGTTGTTTTTTCCCCTTCTTCCTGGGGTCTGGGGATGTTTTTTTTGTGCGGTAGCTTCTCTGTGGTCCTTATATAGGACATTAGCTACCGCTTGCATAATTTTTGTCGCTTGCTCGGATAATTGTATCCTTTTTTCTTATATTACTTAGAGTTTTCAAGTATGGATATATGGGCATAACATTTGCTGTTTCATATTGTGCCGGGAGGTGGCTATGTGCTCTCCCTGTTGATAGGACTCTCCCCATTGATTTTCTTTGGTGGAGACTCCCACACTTCCAGACTTAGATTCTGGTCTACGTTGTTATATTATGTTTACTTATTGTTGCTTAATGTTTTTTATCTCTGTTGATACTGGGTGTCGTTACACCCATGTATCGTTTTTTTTTCTCTTCTTCTTTCTCTCTTTGTTTTCCTCCCAGTCTTCACTATTAATTCTTTTTTTTTCCTTGAGGATCGACCAGCGGCATTCTGGTTCATCAAAGAGGTCCATGTGTTGCCATCGTTAGGTGAGTCTGTCTATCATGCACATTTATGTTTTTTACCATGTCCCGGTTAACTGACTCGACTGGAACCATTCGACTGCTATCCCATAATGTTCAGGGATTGGGCTCCCCATCTAAGCGAATCCAGGTATTTAACTATTATAAATCTCTGCATGTAGATATTGTAGCTCTCCAGGAAACCCATTTTCCCTCTTCTTTTACCCCCCGCTATATTCATAGAGATTACCCTGTGTGTTACTTTGCTAATGCCACAGAGAAAAAGCGTGGGGTAGCACTCTGTTTGTCACGGCGACTTTCATTTACAGAGACTAAAGTACTGCAGGATCCAGAGGGGAGGTTTCTACTGGTTAAAGGTCATTTGGGGAGCAATTTGGCGACAATTCTGGTTTATTATGCCCCCAACACGAATCAAGTAGCATTTTTTAAAGCCTTGCTCCGGTCCTTAGCGTCGGAATTTGAGGGTGATGTGATCCTAGCCGGAGATTCTAATTTAGCATTAGATCATGTCCTGGATAAATCACATTTATCTTGTCTTCAAACCCCTCCCAAATGTAGCCGGATTTTTGCTCAGTTATTACATCGATATGATTTAGTTGATGCTTGGAGGGAGGCCAACCCTACCGCCCGCGATTATTCTCATTTTTCTAGGGCTCACAACCGCTAATCGCGCATTGAGCAAGTGTTTCTTGCCTCGGGACTGTTGCCTAAACTGACTGCAGCTAAAATTGTATCTACACCTTGGTCAGATCACGATCCAGTAGTATTACTGTTTTCGAATTTAACGTTTAAATTGGCGAAGTCCCACTGGAGGCTGAATGAGTCTATCCTGGGCAATGAATCTCACTGTACGGAGATTGTAACCCACCTAAAAGCATATTTTGCGGTTAACAAAGCAGAGGATACCAACCCTGCTGTTAATTGGGCGGCTCATAAAGCCTCCATTCGGGGCTCTCTAATTCAGTTGACGTCCAGACTTAATAAGGCTAATAGCACCTTGATCTTGACCAAAACTAAGGAATACGAAACCCTAGCTGCCCAACATAAACGACTCCCTCATCCGGACTTATTGCTTAAGCTTGAACAGGCCCGCACCGAACTTAATATATGCCTTACTACGAGGGCCGAAAAATGTCTTCGCTGGACCAACCATAGGTTCTTTACATGGCGTGATCGTCCAGGTTCATTGCTGGTGCACAAACTTACCCCTAAACATACGCATACAGCTCTCCCTAAAATTAGACTTTCAGGAGGTAATCTTTCACAAAATCCCCAGAGTGTCCTTGACGAATTTCAGAATTTTTATACTACACTTTATGCCCCAACTCACGACAATACGTCTGTTTCTATCAATACTTTCTTAAGCACCTTATCGCTACCGTCTCTTACGGAACCTCATAGAGAAATTATGGACCAACCTATTACTTGTGAAGAGTTACACCATACCATCAAATTATTATCTTTGCATAAATCGCCTGGTCCTGATGGACTCCCTAATAGCTATTATAAAAAAATTTCAGAATACCTGGTCCCCCATATGGCTCTCTATTTTAATTCCTTACGAGACGGTGGCGAAGTACCTTTAGATGAAAATAGGGCCCACATTAGTGTTATACCTAAACCAAACAAAGATACTACTGATATTCTTAATTATCGCCCTATATCATTGATTAATTGTGATCTCAAAATCCTTACGAAATTATTAGCATTACGATTGGGTGCCTTTTTACCACAATATATACATAAAGACCAATCAGGTTTTATATATCAACGCCAAACTTTAGACCAAATTCGCCGATCCATAGCTTTGATTTCTGCGGTTCGCTCCCAATGGGATGCTCCTGGATCTCGGGAACTGCTATTGCTCTCATTGGACCTTCATAAGGCCTTTGATAGCCTTAATTGGGACTATTTATTTACTACTCTTGGGGCCTTTGGTTTTGGTCCTGTTTTTATTTCATTATTACGAAAACTTTATAGCAAACCGTCGGCCAAGGTTGCTATCCGGGGTTATAGATCATTCTCCTTTCCCATTGGCCGTGGCACGAGACAGGGCTGTCCACTTTCCCCATTACTTTTTGCGTTGGCAATAGAGCCTTTAGCGGTAGCGATTCGATCTCATCCCCGAATTTATGGAATATGTTGTGGACAGCAGGAACATAAATGTTCTTTGTTTGCCGATGATGTTCTTATGTATATTACCAACCCCACAATTACCCTACCTAACTTGTTATCCTCATTTCGCCAATTTTCCCAACTTTCCGGACTTACTTTAAACACTCAAAAAACGATGGCCCTTAATGTCTCTTTGCCCCCTTTAATGGAACAACAGTTGCGACGCGATTTTCATTTCCAATGGACCTCAACTTCTGTTCCCTATTTAGGTATTCAATTGACATCCTCAATTAGCACTTTATACAAAGCCAATTATCCCCCACTTTTTCGCCGTTTACGTGAGGACCTTCGGTGTTGGGCGGATTATTCCTTATCTTGGTTTGGTAGGATTAATTCCGTCAAAATGACGTTTCTCCCCAGACTACTCTATTACTTTAGGACCTTACCCATTGCAGTCCCGAGGAAAGAATTGCAACAGTTACAAGGAGATGTTCTCCATTTTGTTTGGGGTAATGGGAAACCCCGCATGAATAAATCAACGTTATATACCTCAAAATTGCGCGGTGGGCTTGGCCTCCCTAACTTGCAAGCTTATTATCAGGCGGCTCAAATAACACAGCTTTTCTATACCACGGCCAGGGGGCCTCAGCCCCTTTGGGTATCTATTGAAGCCCTTTCGTGCCATCCTCTTGCTATTGGCTCCCTGATGTGGCTGCCAAGTCGCCTTCGCCCTCCTATCTTATGCCCCACCCTGTCTCACTCCCTTGAGGTTTGGGATAGGGTGCGCCATCGTAAACCATTGGTGTCTTCACATACTCCCTTGGCTCCGGTGTTTTGTAACCCAGAGTTTCCACCTGGCTTGACCCCACAGATATTCCAGTGGTGGCTCAATAAGGGCCTCTTACGGATAGGTGACTATTTGACTGGAAGCCGACCTCATTCCTTGCAGTACTTTGTAGAGACAATACAGATGCCACCTAGTGAGCTGTTTCGGTACAATCAGATTGTATCCTTTATATACATTCTAAACTTGGTATGCTTGATAGACCGTTTACTCTTACGAATTTTGAATTATCTTGCCAATCACAGGACCAAATAAGGGGACGTATATCTACCATTTATGCTATTTATTACAGACCCACTTACTAAACTTCCCTATATGACCCATTGGGAACGGGACTTGAATCTTACCTTTGACCTGTCTGATTGGCATGATATAGCCTATGCTTTATCTAAAGTATCTATTAATACTGCACTGATTGAAGCAAACTACAAAACTCTACTACGATGGTATTTAGTGCCAACCAGGATAGCTAAGATGCATCCATCTGCATCCCCCATGTGCTTTAGACGGTGTGGTCAGATGGGTACAAATGTGCCACATTTGGTGGCAGTGCCCGATCATAGTCAGATTTTGGATTCGTATATTTAACCTTATATACACGGTTACTGGGGTTAATATTCGTAGAGCTCCGGAGGTAGCGCTCTTTCAAAAGCTCCCAGATGGGGTTCCCAAGAAATCTTTCAAACTGATCACATATATAATTCTAGCTGCTAGGATTACTATAGCTAGATACTGGAAGCAGTCGGTGGTTCCTCTTGATTCTGTAAAACTTAAGCTTAACTGGATTATGGTCAATGATAGACTCACCTGGACCCTTCGTAATAATTCCAAGAAATTTAATGTGATTTGGGATCCGTGGATCAAATATATTTCTCCACTGTGACTTGCCGCTGGTTGACCCTCCCTCTTTTCCTCTTTTCTTTTTCTCTTCTTTTCTTCTCTCTTTCCTTCTTCCCTATACCTACTGTCTAACGAGATATTTTTATAATTTGTAAAAAGGTCGGGCACCATTCTGTGCGGTCGTTACTAATGGAAGGGGGGTGTAGGGGAGTTCTCCCCACCCTCCTTGTTCTTTTTTCTTTCTTTTTTCTTTTCTCCCCTCTGTTCTGCTCCGTTTTCTGTTCTGTTATTATTCTTGACAATATGGGTATTAAAGATTCTCTGGACAAGATCCAATTGGGTCTAACAGAGGGTGGGATGTGTCTGTATATTTGATTTTTTTTTTAGCTACTTTATAATGCGTAATCTGCCATTATATCGATTACGTTTAGCCTATTTGACTTATGGTTGTACACTCTCATGTTTTACTGTTGATTGACCCGGCTGCGGTGTGGGATAAGGGTCATATTTTTCAGATTTTAATTGATCATTGACCGTATTACCTGTGATATTTTCTTACTGTCTCACCTTGATTTATAAATAAAAACATATTGAAAGTAAAAATAAAAATAAAAGGATAGATGTCACCATGAGCTTCCATCCCTAATGCATATTAAAAAAGAGGGGGAATTGGGGAGCGGGGACCTTAAATGAAGCTATGGCTGGGTAAAACCATGTGCCTCCATCCCTATCAATTTGACAAAACAAACACCGATGCAGCAAAAAGCAGCAAAGATGTAAACAAGGAGGGTGGGACTTTATATGAAGCCCATGATGACAAAATGAACAGTATGGTGGAGCATAAAAATTGTTTAATAAAGCATAAAAACATGTTTAACATACCTCCTTGTTTACATCTTTGCTGCTTTTTGCTACATCGGTGTTTGTTTTGTCAAATTGATAGGGATCGAGGCACATGGTTTTACCCAAGCCATAGCTTCATTTAAGGTTCCCACTCCCCAATTCCCCCTCTTTTTTAATTGACCTGAAACAGCCGCTCCTGTCTCTCCAATGTGAAAGCCCAGAGGGCTTTCACACTGGAGCGGTGCACTAGCAGGACGGTAAAAAAAGTCCTGCTAGCAGCATCTTTGGAGATTTGTGTTTACTAGAGTTGAGCAGACACCTAGATGTTCGGGTTCGACAGGTTCGGCCAAACTTCAGAAAAAAGTTCGGGTTCGGGACCGAACTTGACCCCGAACCTCATTGAAGTCAATGGGGACCCGAACTTTTGAGGACTAAAATGGCTCTAAAAAAGTAATGGAAAGGGCTAGAGGGATGCAAATGGCAACAAAATGTTGTTAAGAGCATGGCAAGTGCTCTGCAAACAAATGTGGATATTCAATTTAATGGATAAGCTAGTGGGAAAATAAAATACTTTGAAAATTAAAAGAATAAAAAATTATAATCTTGACCTAGGAGGACGAGGTCCATATGGAGTAGGAGGTTGAGGTGGTGGTAGATGTGGCGGTGTAGGTGGAAGCGGCATTGGAGGAGGACGAGGTAGCCAACACTAGTTCAAAAATACAACAATGGCTGGACAAGGCCGGTGATGTGTCGAATTCTGTCCCCCGTCGGATAGTGTCCGCCCTGTACTGCGTTTGCTCAGTATGTAGGACAAGGGGATTTCGAAAATCTCCGAAGACGAACGGCGTTGCGCGGTGAGTCCAGGTTCAAGCCACACCATCCGAGGTTCAACCTGAGCGAAGCGAGGCCGTGCCCTAAGCGTGGCAAGCCAAGCAAGCCTGTGAGGGGCCCTCTTACTATGTGCTACCGTATGTCCACTTGGATGGTGGGGCTTGAAACTGCACTCACGGGGCAGGCGCCGTTCATCTTCCGAGATTCTCAGAATCTCCTTGTCCTCGGGCCGGACACTATCCGATGGCCAGACAGTTTTTGTCAGAACACCGGTATACATGTGTCTTCTGCACATGGTACAGACAAGTCCTGTGGGATCCATGCCTGGTTCATTTTAATGAACGTGAGCTTGTCCACATTGGCTCTGGACAAGCGGCTGCGCTTGTCTGTGATAACTCCCTCTGCTGTGCCAAATACATGTTCAGATAATTACACTGGCTGCAGGGCAGGCTAGCACCTCCAAGGCTTAAAGGGCAAGCTCAGGCCATGTGCCCAATTTCAACCAGAAGGGGACAGACCCGTCATTCAGTACGTGTAAGCGTGTGTACACATACTGCTCCTCCATGTTGGTGAAATGCTGCCTCCTGCTAAGACGTTCCATCTCAGCTGGTGGTGCTGGTTCTTGTGACGTGCTGACAAAGCTTTTCCACAAAGAATTTCGGCCATGCTAACCCTGCCTTCTGAGGTGCTGGCTGTGCCCCGGCTGCATTGGCAACCTCTTCCTCCTCCTCTGCCTTCACCTTGTGCTTCCACTGTACCCCCGCTGTCAGGTGGGAATGCCACCAGCAGTGCGCCTACCAGCGTGCGCTTGTACTCGCACATCTTACGATCACGCTCCAGTGAGGTAATTAAGGATAGTACGTTGTCCTTGTAACGGGGATCCAGCAGGGTGGCCACCCAGTAATCAGCACCAGTTAGAATGTGGGCAACTCGTCGGTCGCTGCGGAGACACTGCAGCATGTAATCGCTCATGTGTGCCAGGCTGCCCAGAGGCAACGAAAAGCTGTCCTCTGTGGGAGGTGTATCGTCTGTTTCCTCTGTATCCCCCCAGCCACGCACTTGTGATGGCCATGAGCTGGTCTGGGTGCCACCCTGCTGTGAACATGGTTCCTCCTCCTCCATCTCCTCCTCCTCCTCATCCTCCACCTTGTCATCCTCCAGAACTGTGCCCTTGCTGCCGGAAAATTGTGTACCTGGCGTTTGTTGGTGCAGGAACCCACCCTCATAGCCACTTGTGAATGACTGCCCTGAAAGCCTTGCAAATGACCCCTCCTTCTCCTGTGCCACATCCTCTTCCATCATCGCCCGAAGCGGTTTTTCAAGGAGGCATAGAACTGGGATAATAACACTGAGAACTGTGTCATCGGCACTGGCCATGTTGGTGGAGTACTCAAAACAGTGTAACAAGGCACACAGGTCTCGCATGGAGGCCCCATTATTGGTGGTGAAGTGGTGCTGTTCCGCAGAGCGACTCACGCGTGTGTGCTGCAGCTGAAACTCCACTATCTCCTGCTGCTGCTCGCACAGCATGTGCAAGGGGGAGTTCCACCTTGTGGGCACGTCACATATGAGGCGGTGAGCGGGAAGTGAGAACACCGAAAGTGCGCACAGATGGCCTGCACTTTCTGCAGCAGCTGTGGCATATGGGGGTAATTTCTAAGGAACCTCTGGACCACCAAGTTCAGCACATGCGCCAGGCAAGGGATGTGTCAAACCGGCTAGGCCCAGAGCTGCTATGAGATTTCGCCCATTATTGCACACCACCAGGCCGGGCTTGAGGCTCACTGCCACCAACCACTCATCGGTCTGTTCCATGTCCCTCCACAACACCTGCGCGTTGTGTGTTTTTTTTCCCCCCAAACAGGAAAGTTGGGATGAGCACTATAGCTGCCCGTCTGATCATAGAAGGTACAGTATGTGAAGTATGGTATTACAATACATTGGATACAAGGATATCAGAACAAAATAAAGAAAGCAGAAGTTTAAGCAAGGAAGTATTAAAAAAGCGTTAAAATAAAGTGAGAGAATGATATGCATGTGTTGTGTACAAATGGGAATAATGTAAGCAATTTTAGAGACATATTTGAGTATGTTTGTGAATGCTGGAACCTTTAGTTCTATCACTTGTGTGTGTCATGTACGCAAATATGACCCCCTCCTTTGTGCTCTCCTGAAAGAATGTAGCTGGGATGAGAGGTTGGTGATAAGCTGGAAGGACACCATGCCAATTTCAGTTTTTTAGACAAAACATTTATAACAAAATGTGCCGGGTTAACGAATCTAATGATAAACAATGTGATCACAATTATTTCTGAATCTGTTTTCCAAACATGGTAAAATGAAGGTTACATTTAACCATGTCTTACACTAATTGAATATCCTGTGATAGTGGAAACAGTGCATTAAAAAAAAAAAAAAAAAAAAAAAGAGAAATTTAGTAAAATTAAGTAATATGTCTCCCTTTTAAGGACATTTATGTGAACATATATATTGAAATTATCATATGAGTATTAATTTCTAATATGAGTTTAACAATTTTATTAATAAATATAGATATATTGAAACTGGTTTAGACAACTTTTGGTTGGAAATGAAATCCAGGTTAATGGGGAAATTGGTAAAAATGGAATTAGTTTAGATTAAGATAACAATTTTGTAATTTTACATTTATTAAGTGGAAAGAAAAAAAAAAAAAAAAGATTAAGATGAGGTTGTTAATTTGAATACAGCTGCAATAATGTTTAACAAAGCCAAGATGAATGGGATACATAAGGAAGTTTTTCTACAGAAATGAAATCTTAAAGTCTGATAATAACTTAATGTGCGGTCCATGATGTGAGAGTAATAATAACATTTAAATATAACAGACCCATCACATCAAGTCCACACACCCTGTTAGGATAGCTGCTGCCTGCAGCCAGTTGGTTTATAGTTTTTGATGGCCAAGTGCTTTCTGGTCCGTCATACATATTGTTGGTCCTTTTGTTTTTATGTATTTTTATTTTTGAAATCCAAAGCAGAATGTGTGGATTGTGAAATGGTGTGCCCCTTTTCCTTGTAAGTGCAGTGGGTATAAGTAGAAGAATATTTTGGATTTATGGACATCTCTGCATGACTGCAGGGTATTCTTATCATTTAATATTGCCAGGAAAAAGTTGTCTTTTTGAAACATGAACCTGGAGTTTTTACACAAACAGCATGATAGAAAACAAGCCATTGTTATATTTATGCAAGCTGGACCCAGTAACGAAGGGTTCACGCTGATATATCAGAGCTGTAGCTTTATGCAAAGTTGCTATTAGACAAAGTTACAGATATTATTTTGGTTGAATATTTAATTTTTAATGGTCCGACATTCTGCACAGCAAATATATAGCTAACTAAATGTTTGTCTAATGAAAGGTTCAGAATATGAATTTGTTTTGTTTATGTACAAATCTAACAATGAAAAATGCGTACATTTGAATCCAGCCACCTTATTGCCTCTATTGGAGGAGGCTGGAGACAAAGAAAAAGCACGTGTTAAATTGATGACGTGGGAATCAGCTGCTGTGAGCCCAGTGCAGGACACACTCCCTGAAGACCCGAGTATTTACTTTTTTGTAGTGTTATTCCTGGTTTTATACCCAGAAGGATTCCCTGTATTCAGAGTCATTGGATCCTTTTTCCCCAGCTCAAGAAGCAGAGCTCCATGTTTAGCAAAGCCCGTGAGCTATAAAAAGAGTATATATTTATATAGATAGTCAAGATATAGATGGCTTTTGGTTCCATTTGAAGGGCCAGAAGTTTGGTTTACCCGCCGAAGTAAAAACAATCAAGCATGCCAAGTTAATTTGATCAGCTGTTTTCAGCCTTCCAGGTTCTTGCTGAGGTAGCCATACTAACAGTAAAACTCACATATGGAAGCAGACCAGGCGACTCTAAGAATGCTGCATTTACAGCCCCGGACACTTGCTGGGTCTGTGCAACTCACAGATTCCACCCTAGTTCTGGCCCAGTATAGCTGGGATTAATAATTCAACTTTAACCAGTTGCCGACCGCCGCACGCCGATGTACGTCGGTACAATGGCACGGGCAGGCATAAGGACATACATGTACGTCCCTTGCCTCCCGCGGGTCGGGGGCCCGATCGGGCCCCCGCCCGGTGCCTGCGGCGGTCGGTATTCGTACGGGAGCGATCCCGGACGAGGGGACGGCCATTCATTCATGGCCACCCCCTCGCGATCGCTCCCGACGAATAGAAATCCCCGGTGACATCACTTCCTCTCCTGTAATGTAAACACAGGAGAGGAAGTGATGTATTCTCTCCTCCGTGTCGGTATTTTTCGTTCCGACACGGAGGAGAGCGGATCAGTAAGTTGCACCAACACTCTACACACACAGTAGAACATGCCAGGCACACTCACACCCCCCCTTTACCCCCCGATCACCCCCCCAATTACCCCTGCCCCCCAGTCACAGTGACACCAATGTCATTTTTTTTTTTTTTTTTTTTTTTTTGCATTGGTGTCATTTGTGACTGTAATAACTGTTAGGGCAGTTAGAGTTAGCCCCCTTTAGTTCTAATGTACCCCCCTAACCCCCCCAATAAAGGTTTAACCCCGTGATCACCCCCCGTCGCCAGTGTCACTAAGGCTGGGTTCACATTGCAGCGGTTTATGAGAACGAATGTGATTCGCACCGCACTGCAGTGCAAATCACATCCGATCTCTGTGCGATTCGAGTTCAGCCATTCGCCGCACCCGCCGCACCCGCCACACCCGCCGCACCCGCCGCAAATTCGCACGGGACCCTTTTTTTGGCCCGCAGCAGAATCGGATCGCATGGGTGTTCACACCATGCGATCCGAGTTTGCAGATCGCACTGCGATATGCGAACTGATCTGGGGGTGTCAGTAACATTTCACTGACACTCCCAGCAGTTCGCATAGGGCAGTGTGAACTGCCGCCGGGAGGCATGCGATGCGGGAACCCGCCGCGCATTCGTGGCGTTTCCGCATCGCTCCAGTGTGAACCCAGCCTAATAAGCGATCATTTTTCTGATCGCCGTATTAGTGTCACAGGTGACGCTAGTTAGGCAGGTAGGTATTTAGGTTCGCCGCAGCTTTTTATAGCGCCAGGGACCCCCATATACTACCGCATAAAGCCCCCTGATTGCCCCCTAGTTAACCCTTTCACCTGTGATCACCATATAACTGTTACAGGTGACGCTGGTTGGTTAGTTATTTTTTTATAGTTTCAGGGCACCCGCCATTTATTACCTAATAAAGGTTTAACCCCCTGATCACCCGGCGGGTGTCATTTGTGACTAATAACTGTTAGGGCAGTTAGGGTTAGCCCCCTTTAGTTCTAAGGTACCCCCCTAACCCCCCCAATAAAGGTTTAACCCCGTGATCACCCCCCGTCGCCAGTGTCACTAAGGCTGGGTTCACATTGCAGCGGTTTGAGAACGGATGTGATTCGCACCGCACTGCAGTGCAAATCACATCCGATCTCTGTGCGATTCGAGTTCAGCCATTCGCCGCACCCGCCACACCCGCCGCACCCGCCGCAAATTCGCACGGGACCCTTTTTTTGGCCCGCAGCAGAATCGGATCGCATGGGTGTTCACACCATGCGATCCGAGTTTGCAGATCGCACTGCGATATGCGAACTGATCTGGGGGTGTCAGTAACATTTCACTGACACTCCCAGCAGTTCGCATAGGGCAGTGTGAACTGCCGCCGGGAGGCATGCGATGCGGGAACCCGCCGCGCATTCGTGGCGTTCCCGCATCGCTCCAGTGTGAACCCAGCCTAATAAGCGATCGTTTTTCTGATCGCTGTATTAGTGTCACAGGTGACGCTAGTTAGGCAGGTAGGTATTTAGGTTCGCCGCAGCTTTTTATAGCGCCAGGGACCCCCATATACTACCGCATAAAGCCCCCTGATTGCCCCCTAGTTAACCCTTTCACCAGTGATCACCATATAACTGTTACAGGTGACGCTGATTGGTTAGTTATTTTTTTTATAGTTTCAGGGCACCCGCCATTTATTACCTAGTCTCACTAGTGTACCCCTAAATTTAGGGGTGTCTACTTTCCAAAATGGGGTCATTTGGGGGGGGTTTGTGCCATCTTGGCATTTTATGGCCTTCAAAACTGTAACGCCCTTAGAAAGCCTGAAGGCGGTGCTTGGTTTTCGGGGCCCCGTACGCGGCTAGGCTCCCAAAAAGTCCCACATATGTGGTATCCCCGTACTCAGGAGAAGCAGCAGAATTTATTTTGGGGTGTCATTTCACATATGCCCATGGCATGCGTGAGCAATATATCATTTAGTGACAACTTTGTGAAAAAAAAAAAAAAAAAAAAAAAGTTTGTAATTTTCCCGCAACTTGTGGCAAAATATAAAATATTCCATGGACTCAACATGCCTCTCAGCAAATAGCTTGGGGTGTCTACTTTCTAAAATGGGGTCATTTGTGGGGGTTTTGTGCCATCTTGGCATTTTATGGCCTTCAAAACTGTAATAGGTAGTGAGAAGTGAACTCAAAAATTTACGCCCTTAGAAAGCCTGAAGGCGGTGCTTGGTTTTCGGGGCCCCGTACGCGGCTAGGCTCCCAAAAAGTCCCACATATGTGGTATCCCCGTACTCAGGAGAAGCAGCAGAATTTATTTTGGGGTGTCATTTCACATATGCCCATGGCATGTGTGAGCAATATATCATTTAGTGACAACTTTGTGAAAAAAAAAAAAAAAAAAAAAAGTTTGTAATTTTCCCGCAACTTGTGGCAAAATATAAAATATTCCATGAACTCAACATGCCTCTCAGCAAATAGCTTGGGGTGTCTACTTTCTAAAATGGGGTCATTTGTGGGGGTTTTGTGCCATCTTGGCATTTTATGGCCTTCAAAACTGTAATAGGTAGTGAGAAGTGAACTCAAAAATGTACGCCCTTAGAAAGCCTGAAGGCGGTGCTTGGTTTTCGGGGCCCCGTACGCGGCTAGGCTCCCAAAAAGTCCCACATATGTGGTATCCCCGTACTCAGGAGAAGCAGCAGAATTTATTTTGGGGTGTCATTTCACATACGCCCATAGCATGTGTGAGCAATATATCATTTAGTGACAACTTTGTGTAAAAAAAAAAAAAAAATTTTTTTTTTGTCATTATTCAATCGCTTGAGGCAAAAAAATAAAATATTCAATGGGCTCAACATGCCTCTTATCAATTTCCTTAGGGGGTCTACTTTCCAAAATGGGGTCATTTGGGGGGGTTTTGTACTGCCCTGCCATTTTAGCACCTCAAGAAATGAGATAGGCAGTCGTAAACTAAAAGCTGCGTAAATTCCAGAAAACGTACCTTAGTTTGTAGATGTGACAACTTTTGCGCAAACCAATAAATATACAATTATTGACTTTTTTTTTACCAAAGACATGTGGCTGAATACATTTTGGCCTAAATGTATGACTAAAATTGAGTTTATTGGATTTTTCTAATAACAAAAAGTAGAAAATATCATTTTTTTTCAAAATTTGCGGTCTTTTTACGTTTATATCGCAAAAAATAAAAATCGCAGAGGCAATCAAATACCATCAAAAGAAAGCTCTATTTGTGGGAAGAAAAGGACGCAAATTTTGTTTGGGTACAACATTGCATGACCGCGCAATTACCAGTTAAAGCAGCGCAGTGCCAAAGTGTAAAAAGACCTCTGGTCATTTACCAGCAAAATGGTCCGGTCTGAAAGTGGTTAAGGACCCCAGAACGAGAAGCACAAGTGGTCCACAGAGGGCAACTTCTTACGAAACAAGACTTTGGAAAAGGTGATCATTTATGTCTGCCAGACACTCTTTTACCTTCAGCTTGACACGTGGACTGTGTCATCAGTCACAAGCAGTTATGGCTGCCTTAGTAAATGAGCATGGGATAGAGCCAGGGTTCTCCACAGTTGTTTTTATAACATACCACTTCTTGTTTTACCCGTTACCAAAGGTGTTACCAAAAGCTGAACATCCCTTCCAGAGATAACAAAAAGATATATCCAGATGCCCAAGTCAGGATCTTACGAGTATGTATTTTGTTTGTATGGACATGTTTTTTGGATGTCCAGTGGCAAATGCTACTGCAAAGGCCACATTAAGAAAGTATTATCAGAAGTAGTTTGTAAGTACAGAGTGCAGAATCTACAGAGAGTAACAGAGGAAATAATTTTTAATTTCAATCGTTTTTATTGAATTTTTAGAAAATAACACAAACCGCAAAGAAACAAAGTCATATAACCAATATCTGCCATACAATGAACAGCTAGCATGAAATAGTTGCATACATTGGCAAATCTATACAAAAAGAGTGTAGGAAAGAAATAACTCGCTCAGATATCAGGTAAGAGGTATCCCCCCCATTCCCTTATTGGCACCCCAATGGGATCACACTGTGCCTGAGAGGGAAGGGCCCCCCCACCCGTCAAATTCTGCATTATTAAGAACAACAAAAAATTAAAAAAAAAGAAGGAAAGTAGACAGACACAGAAGGAAAGGGTACAAAAATAGGGGAGGCAAGCTGGGCATTATGATACAAGAAATGCAGACCGCAAGAGGCACCAGGTAGCAAAGATAATAGAAAGTTCAATATAGTTAGTTCACAACGTCCCCGTAGAGATCCTTTCACTTCCATTAGTTGATTACCTTGGAGAGATGGTGCTCTCGCAGATGAACAAGAGGGAGATGAAGGAATAATGGGAGAGGGAGAGAGGGAGGAGTCACCTTATGCAAGTATCAAGGACAAAGATAAATGATAGGTACAAGTACATGGGATGGCTTGAGGAATGAAAACACTTTATCAATCTTTAACCGTACACCGTGGGTGCGAAAGCCAGAGTTTCCATTTGGTCCAAAATGACATAATCCTAAGATCAGTGATAGCTAATAATTTCTCCATCTCGCACTGATGATTGAGAGTAATTACTGCATCTGTAGGAGATGGAGATTTATCCGAGTTCCACAGTCGGGTGATAGTCAATTTAGCTGCTAGCAAAAGTTGAGTAAGCATTATTCTAGTGTTGGGTGGAAATTCATGTATTGTGAGGTGAAGCAGAGCGAGTTCAGGGGAGGGATCTACATGGGTAGCGCTTAATTCGGATATCAACATAAAAATTTTGTTCCAGAAGGATCGCACCGATTTGCAAGACCACAAGATGTGGTACAAAGTACCCACATCTCCGCAACCTCTCCAACAGAAGGCCGTGTGGTCATGACAAAATTTACTCAATCTATAGGGGGTGAGATACCAGGAATGAACAACTTTTTGAAACAGTTCCCAATGATTAGCACATCTGGAAGAAGTATATGTAATAGAAAATGCTGACTTCCAGTAATTGTCAGGAAAGGATTTACCCACGACCTTTTCCCATTTAGAGATAGTAGTTGTTTTAGAAAAAGAGTTGTGGGAGTTATAAATACCATAGAATAGGGAAATTCCTTTGATGGGGCTACTAGGGTCCTGGAGGAACTTATAGAGTGAGGAAGGTAACATCAGGTAAAATGGTAAGGGGTGCTTCATTAGAAACGAGTAAATTTGTTGGTAGGAGAAATAAGCTGAGGAGGGGAGAGAAAATCTGGAGACCAAATCACCAAATTTGTAAAGGGACGTGTCATGGTATAAATCTTTGATAAAAGTAATGCCTTTGGAGATCCAAGGTTTTAAATCAAGGTACAGAATGAAATCGTAAAGAACCGAAAGTAGGGTAGATAGTTTACAGAGTGGCTGATTAGGTATGGAGGAAATAGAAAACTCCGACCACAAGGTGGTAGAAATCTGGATAGTGGGTATAGGGGAGGGAGGGACAAGAGCACCCAATTGAAAAGCAATGAGGGTTGATTTAAGGTCTCTATTAGGATTACTGCCAACCTCCATGGATGTCCACATTTTGTGTTTGGAGGGGGGCCACCAATATTTAAGTTGATCTAGGACGCACGCTTTGTAGTACGCTGTTACATTAGGGGCACCCATGCCCCCGATTTTCTTATGTTTTAGCAGAATAGTGACAGAGCATCTAGGCGGCTTGCGGTTCCAAATATACTGATTAAACGTCGTTTGAACCGAGGAAAGAAAAGTGCGCGGTATAGGAATGAGTAGTGTGCGAAATAAATAAAGAAGTTTAGGAAGGATAATCATTTTAAGTGCCGCTATTTTCCCCGTTGTGGACAGACCTTGAGTATGTAGATGTGATAGTTGTTGGGGTAAGGCTTCTAGAAAGGGTTTAAAATTATAGTTATACAATTGAGAGGTCTGACGGGTCAAATGGAGTTAGTGGACCAATTAAAGGGGAATTTTCTGGTTAAAGTGGATTTCATGGCCACGGAGACGTTGATACAAAGTATTTGGGATTTTGTGGCATTTAATTTATAATAGGATACGGCACTGAAATCCTGTAGCAGTTGCTGAGTCTCAGTCAACGATGTCAAGGGGTTAGAGAGTATAAGCATCACATCATCAGCGAATAAGCTGATTTTATGCTCTTTACCAGCTATAGACAGTCCTGTTATGTGAGGATGGGATCTAATATGCTCTGCTAGCGGTTCCATGAGAAGTGTAAAAATTATTGGGGAAAGGGGGCACCCTTGCCTTGTCCCGTTGGTTATGTGTATCGGTCAGAGGAAATCATTTTTATAGGAGAGTCCTTACTAGAAGTTTTGAGGTTTTATTTTTACACCCCCTACTGTCTACAATGTAGCGGACAAAGTAGAGTAAGAAACTAGAAAACTTTTGCCTGAATGTTTTATTATATTTTATCAAGCCCGTAAGGGGATGTTGGACTCTCTCCCTATGGGATTAGGTTTGGGAGTGAGAATATATATATATATATATATATATATATATATATATATATATATATATATATATATAGATATATAGATAGAGAGAGAGAGAGATTTGAAAAGTAGTTTAGCCATGTTGAAGTCATATTTGTCTTTTGTACCTCTTCCATTTTATGTAGAATTGTCTGTGTTTACATATGCTGATAAATCAGCATACCAACAATTAAGCTAGAAGGCCATTCTGGCCACAGGAGTGTACAGCCAGTGCTCTGTAAATATGTCTTTGTTTTTCACAATGAAAAGTCATTTTGTAATGAAAAAAGCTGCTCAGCTATTATTTTCTCCACAATGGAGTTTTTGCCTCTTTGGCCAGGACTACCTCCACCTAAGCGTGTGGAGGTTCCAGGTTAAAAGGTGATAGCAGGTATGGTTAGTGATCAAAATATTGATCAAAAGAGGAGACTGTAATGGAAATTTGTAGGTTCTGTATATAATTGTATTCTATTTTATATGTATTGCACAATGCCCTCACTGTGCACACGGCACTAATAATGTTTTCAGTACATGTTTTGCATTCTTTTGAGTCCTGATTAGAATTAGCCTGCCTATGTAACGCCCCTTGTTACCATTAACGTGCAGTTGTAATATTAATGTGATACCTACGTAATCATGTGTATAAAAACCTTCAAATGCGTCATAATAAAGGAGAACGGTTATTTGGAAAGATGCTGAGTGTATCTTGTGTCTGTTCCCTACTGCAGTAGTTATTAATTTGGAACCACTAATCAATATGAGGATAGGAGTTGCCTATTTATAAAATATCCATTTCACTATGGACATATGGATGAAACATTGCATCTATGATGTGCCTTTACACCACTAATTTAATGTGAGTGTTTTTAAACCATTTTTAATAAATTTGAGTAACTTTATTGCTGCACTTAGAGGGCGCCGTCTCTTTCTCTATTCATTGTTTCCTAGAGCTACTTCTTGCTTTAAGACTGGCAGCCCATTAGGGTACAGCTTGTACTACCGACCCTCCTCACGGACCACTTTGATGATCTACATAGACCCTGAACCCCTCATCGTGGACACTGGTGTGTGAATATTTAAAACCCACACAAAAAAAAAAAAAAAAAAATCGATATACTCTTGCTATATAGACATGATCTATTTTATATATTAACATTTTTACTTATCATACTACAACTTTTTTGGATTACCAGCGAGCGCCATATTACCCTCCTCTGCTGTAAGACTGTGATGGCTCCCAGGATTGAAGCTG
Organism: Lithobates pipiens; assembly: GCF_037356315.1. Taxonomy (NCBI): domain Eukaryota; kingdom Metazoa; phylum Chordata; class Amphibia; order Anura; family Ranidae; genus Lithobates; species Lithobates pipiens. The sequence continues at coordinate 293,088,530 of NW_027507784.1, read as the reverse complement.
AGTGTTCGGGGGAGGGGGCGGGTCCTGCTAATCAGAAGACTGCTATTCCAGCTGATTCAGACTCTCTGCCAGCAGGTTTGAATGTGTCAGGACAAGACTGCAAATGCTGGTGGTGGAAGAAAAACTTATGCTGGTGTTGCTGCCACAGGTTCTGGGAAGGGGGAACAAGCAGGGAAGGAGCATGGGGGATGTTCTTTCTTCCTCCCTGTTTAAAAGGGGGAACGTTGTCCAGTTGAAATGGAAAGGCGGTGGAAACTCCCCAAATAGGAGGGCGGTGGTGGATAAAATCCTGCAGATGGGGTTTAGCCCTGCGGATATCTTCGCCCTGATCAGTCCGGCAGGTTCCTATGAATATGATTTGTCCTTTATCCGTCCGGAGTCTTTGGACATATTTTGGGAGAAGTTCGAACATGTGTGTAGGGGCCTGCCGGACTGGAAAGGGCTCATCCCCAAGCTTATTTCACGCCAGCCCCTCATTAAAATGGTGACAATTCTTGTGCGTAATGAATCCATACCACAAGGGGATTTAACTGTATGGTTGAGGAGGTATGGGGATGTTCTGAGCCCCCTAAGAAAGATTTTGGACGATCAGGGAATATGGACAGGGGGATGGTCTGTGCAGCTAAAATTAAAAGGTCATTGACAATGTTGTCCAGCATCTGCCATCCTCAGCTTTCCTAGGGAGGGACAGGCTGACAATCTTCTACCAGGGCCAGCCAAAGCTCTGCAACAAGTGTGGAGATAAAGGGCATCTTGCATCCTCCTGTCCAGTGATGAAGTGCTCTCTGTGTCAGGATATAGGGCATTTGGCAAAGGACTGTAATATCATCAGGTGTAATCTGTGCAATGCAGTGGGACATCCTTACAGTCAATGTCCTGAGGCAATGCACCACAAACCTGAGCTTATGAGAGAGTTTTTTTGTCTGGACATGGAGGATGCTCAGGGCTCAGCAGCTGGAGGGCCTGTGAGTCCATCTGAGTCTGTGCCAATACCCAATGTGTCTGTGTCTCCCCAGTCTGTGCCAATACCCAATGTGTCTGTGTCGCCCCAGTCTGTGGTGCCCCAGTCTGTGCCAATACCCAATGTGTCTGTGTCTCCCCAGTCTGTGCGTGTACCTAGTGTGCCTGTGTCTTCCCAGTCTGTATGTAAAGTTTCAGTTGCCAAGAATGTGTCCAAACCTTCTGTGTCTTCTAAAATTGCAGAGGCAGCAAGAGGTGCTGAGGCTGGTGCGCCAGGTGTGGTGCCAGTCCCCCTCCCCTGAAGCTGCAGGGTTTCTATTGCAGATCGTGGGGTGCAGAGAAGTGGGGAAAATAGTGGGGAGGCTGGCCTGGTGGTAGATAAGGGAAGGTAGAGTGGGGGGAGGGGGTTGAAGGGGAGGATAGGTGTGGGGAGGCTGGTTATGGTTTATCCAAGGATGATATGGAGTGATTGGAGGATAGGAAGAAGAGGGGCAAGAGAAGGAAAAAAAAAGGGTTCAGTTCCCTTCAATCCTAAAGTTTTGCCTTTGGAAAATAAGTTTAAGGTACTGTCAGACGATGATGATGACTATGATTATGATTGGGACTCGTTCAGTTCAGCATCCTCTATGGATGATGAGTGCCAGGGCGCAACAAAGCGTGCTGGCTCTCCAGGGAGAGGGAGTAGTCAGGCTAAAAAACATTCGCCTCAACTACCCTAATGGCAGTTCTCACTCCGTTAAAAGTGGCAACCATTAATGTTACCAGCTTAAGATCAGTAAGCACTCGTCATATGGCCTTATTTTTGCTCAGCGAGTTTGATGCTGACATTTTGTTTTTGCAAGAGACCCATCTGAATAGTCTGTCCGATATACATCTGGCAAAGAAGGAGTGGAGACGTGGTCCCTCATTTTGGTCTCTTGAGCCGAGTCTTACAGCGGGGTTGCAGTCCTTTTTTCTGGTATGGTAATGTGCCGGCGGGTAATTGAGGTAGAGATTGGGAGATGCATGGTCTTGGATGTCTCTATGAGGGGGCAGGACTAATTAACATCTATGGTCCCCAGACGAAGTGGGACAGGAAATGCCTCTTTACAAAGATTAAGCCTTTTCTTTTTACGGCCCAGCAGGTTATCTTTGGAGGTGATTTTAACACCATTACTAGGTCTAAAGACAGGGAGAGGTTTCAGAGATAAGCTGGGCTATGACACCCTTTTTCTCAATGCGATAGTTAGGGAAGCAGGTCTGGTAGATGCGCACATTAAGCGTTGCCCAGACAGCACGGGGTTCACTTTTCAGAGAGGTAGTAGTCAGAGTAGAATAGATAGGTTTTTTTTTAAAGGGAGACTCTGCTTTTTTGGCACCTGTGTGTCGGGCAGTGGAGTTTTCTGATCACTGTATTCTATCTGTGACTCTGAATGCCTCAGACATGCCACCTAGGGGGAGGGGTATCTGGAGATTGAATTCGGCCCTCCTGGAAGACAAGAGAGTAAGACAATCCTTTGAGGACTTTTTTCAAGCACAGGTAACGATCCTAGACTTTTGCAACAGCAAGTCAGAATGGTGGGAGCTTGTAAAACAGCGGACTGTTAGGCTTTTCAAGGCCATAGGAAGAAAGAAGCAGCAAGATAAGTATATCACCTACCAGCGTTTGCGGAGGAAACTTGACCGCCTTGTTTCGAATGGAGGAGATTCTGGGGCGATCTCTGAGGTGAAGCTCCTCCTTAGGAGACATGAATATGACCGGCACGCCTCTTTGGTTCAGGAGAGGGATTACGGGAAATACCATTCGCCTGACCCTTACCAGAACTGTAAACAGAGCGTAGCAGTTAAGACGGTCCATGGCCTGAAGGAAAGTACGGGCTCTCTGACGAAGTCTAGGTCAGGGATCCTGGAGGTGGTCAGGTCATATTATGCCGATCTCCTGGGAGGAAGGAACCTTGATCGGACAAGGATGTTGGGTTTTTTGGACTCTACACCAGGACTGGAAAGTAATGTTCCTTTGATGAATTTGACAGATGAAATCACTGCAGATGAGATAGTCCAGGCTATTGATAAACTGGCCATCAAGAAAACGCCAGGGCCAGATGGGTTGACAGCTGAGTTTTATAAATGTTTTAAGACGATCCTGGCTCCCTACCTTGCGGAGGTTTTTAATAGCTGTTTGTATGAGGGTTCTCTCCCTCCATGAGGCAATCTGCAGTGATCCTTCTGTCAAAGGGTAAAGATCCTTCGATTATTGAGAATTGGCGCCCCATTAGCCTTCTTAATGTCGATAGAAAGATACTGGCAAAGATTTTTTTCTGGCGATTATCGCCAGTGGCAGGCAGTTTATTATCCCACCACCAGCACTGTTCGGTCCAAGGTAGAAGCACTTTCTCAGCAGTGTTAGCCGTCCGGGAGGCCTTGGAGCGTTGTAGGGCTGCTGGTTGGGGTAAATTTTTGCTGACATTGGATCAGGCTAAGGCCTTTGATAGGGTTAATCATGAGTACTTATGGCTCCTTCTTGGTAGATATGGCCTGGGGGGGGGGGGTTTCATTGATTGGCTCAAGATTTTGTACAAAGGGGCTGAAAGCTTTCCTCTGGTTAATGGTTGGGTCGGGCAACCCTTTGTGGTTGGCTCGGGTGTGCGTCAGGGGTGCCCATTGAGTCCTCTGTTATATGCATTTGCAATCGACCCCTTCATCAGAAGGCTGGAGAATGGGCCATTGTATGGGGTACCTATGGGCATCGCTGGTGAGCCTCCTTTGAAAGTTGTGGCCTATGATGATGACGTTTCTGTTTTTGTCTCTGACACTGGGGAGGCGCAGGAGGTGGTCTCAGTGATAAGGCAGTATACAGAAGCATCAGGTTCAAAGGTCAACCAGGACAAGTGTGAAGCTTTCTGGATGGGCGTGGAAGGTGAGAGCTTTGTTCTCCCGGATGACTTCCCGGAGCCCCAGCAAAAAATTTGAGTTCTAGGCATTGAATTTGGCCCAGGTGACTATGGTCATGCAAATTGGGTGAACAGGCTGAAAAATGCCGATGCCAAGGTGGCAAGCTGGAAAGGTTGGCAGCTTTCCTTGAGGGAAAAGGTTGATCTGATCAAGACTTACCTGATTCCGATTTTTCTATATGTCAGTTTTGTTTGCGTTTTGCCAGCTTCTCTCGATACCAGGGTCTATACTTGTTTCTTCCAGCTGTTATGGGGGAACAGAATAAACCTTGTCAAAAGGAATGTGACTTACCTTTCTAGGCGGGAGGGTGGTCTAGGGATGATCAACCCTGTCGTCTTTTTCTCTCTGATGTTTGTGAAGTACAATCTTGGTAACATGTTGGCAGAGAGACCGCCTGGGTGGGTTGGTATTTTCCAGTCCTGGTTTAGGCCCTTTCTGCGAGACTGGGAAAATGGTGGGCCAGTGAAAAGCCTGAGGGTCAAGCATGATAAGCTCCCGGCTTATGTTGCCCCGTGTTTGAAAATGCTTCGGCAGTGGCAAGTAATGGCAGGAGAAGTCAGATCTCTTCCAAGGAAACTTCTTGAGAAGCGGATCATGAGCTCTGTTTTTTGCGAGCCACTGGCCTTGAGGGATTGTCCAAGCCTGGTTTTGGGGGTGGGTTTGCGGTTGATTAATTTGGAGAGAATCCCAATGAAGTTTAGGGATCAGGCTTGGCTTGCCTTTCATGGAAAACTATATGTGAAGGGCAACTTGAAGTTTCTTTCCATGAGTGATCGGGGCTGCCCGAGAGTGGAGTGTGGAGGAGTGGTGGAGTCCATGGATCACTTTCTACTTCAGTGCCCTTTTAATATAGATGTGTACAAGAGGGTGGGGAGGGCTCTGAGTATACCCTTCCTCCCCCATATGAGTTATGCAGAGTGGGTATATGGGGCTTTCCAGACTCGTCGGGATTATGATTTGGAAACACTTTTTTTAGTTAGTTTAGTAGTCCGTTATTTCACGTGGAGTGCACGGTGTCAGGTATCCTTACGGAGTAGAATCCTCCCTGTGGAAGTGGTGGTGCAGAACATTCTGGGTGAGGTTGGGAAGATTCGGGGTCTTGAGAAAGACAGGTGGCAGCAGGAGGCCTGGATAAAGGCGTGGAGGAATATCAGGGCTCTGTAGCTGCTGCCTGTTGATCTCGGGGTGTGCTGCTTTCTTTGTATTCTTCTTTCACTCCCCTAGATTTTCAGATCAAATATGATTTTTATAAAAGGCTACATGCATGGTGAAGCCATGACAATCGCCGCTTTATCTGCCCCTGTGCTGGCCTTTTTCTTCCTGCCCCTCTTAGGGCGGAGGGCCAACGCAGCCCCACCTCCATCAGCATTCATCCAATACGGACCTCGTGTCAGCACTGAGGCATTATGGGGTTGGTAGTTCAAATGTCGATTTGACAGGCTTTGCACATGCTCACTGTCTCCACCTATGGCTGTCCGCATTGAGCCGGTGACGTCAGACGCCGGCTCGATGGATGGGGGATTTAAAAGGCAGCGCTGTCATTTCACCCGTACTGCAGGTTCAATACAGACATTGTTGCTACGCTGACTCTTCCTGTTTGGTAAATATACTTTCACATTTGAACTCTATACTGCTGTAACACCTTTTCTTACCCATATACACTTACTCATCCTTCCTTTTATTTGCTTGTAGGTTCAGCAAACTTAGAGTGGCAGCATAGCGCTGCACTCTGTAGCTTATAAAACACTATAATGAATCGATTGATCTTTTCATTGTGATCTGTTGCACTTGTACTGCATCAATATTATTACATGGAACTAATCCTTTCATCTCTGACTATTACTGCAGGTAAAAACAATTTTTCTCTCTTTTACAGCTTACTAGTTAGATATCCCAAACAGTTACTACTTACAACTTATATATTAATCAGGCTTAATTCTAATTATAATTACAATCAATTGTTTCACTCCTTTAACAATCAGTATTTTTTTGTCTTAATATGGAGGCAATTTCTTCAGCCCCTATCCCCTCCTATAATTGAGGGAATGATATCGCTTACCTTTTCTGCTACAATGTAACATTTTTCAATGTCTGTATTGGATTTGCAAACTTAGTATTTATCTCTGATTTTGTTTTTGATCTTTGTAGCGCTTGTCTACCTCCATCTATGCCCTTCATTGGGCTAGGGTGTTTTTAGCACTTGATCCTGTCCCACAATTCTTGCCACCTATTCCACCATCTATCGGCGTGTGTGTTGCGATGCTGGGAATGTATATACCTGGGTAAGCATTGTACCTCCTTGGACTAAGCACATTGAGACTAATTTCATATTAAAATGTCTTGCATTATATGTGCATTTAATTGTGCGGCATATATGTATATTCTGTACTCTTAAACTTTTTCTTTATGTTATTGTTAGTTGCATACTCCCCTGAAGAAGCAAAAATGCGAAACATGTCGGGAGGAAATACGATCAGTCTCAGCAACTAACACTTTCAGGATCCCCTATACTCTATGTCATGCATTTTTGTATAATGAGTGTATTTGCTATTTTTGTCTTTACAAAATATTTTTAATATATTTCTAAATATTAAAGCTATGAATTCTTTTATAAGAAATCTCTGTTTCTTTTGTACCGTATAAAAATCCCCCGCTCCCCTCCCTTCCTATTTTAGGATACAATATTTGCATTTTCCCTATACACTGTCTAAAGCAGAGGGACATGTTGTTTACCTCTAGCTTAAATAGAGGCTGGATCACATGTTGCACTGGCCAATCACAGCCATGCCATTAGTAGGCATGGCTGTGTTGGCTTCTAAGGGCACACCAGTTAAATGAATGTTGATTGGCTGCTGCAGGGCTTTTTAAAATGCGCCATTACGTTGCCGAACACCAGACCCGAACATACATTCAATTGTTAGGGTTCAGGACCCAAAAAGCCAAAAGTTCGGTACAAACCCGAACTTTATAGTTTGGGTTCGCTCAACACTAGTGTTTACCGCTCCTCCACTGCTCCTGCCCATTAAAAGCAATGGGGCACCGTGGCTATACCAGAGGCTATATGCAGAGGTGCTTTGCTGTGTTTTTAACCCTTTCTTAGCCGCTAGCCAAAACCAAAATAGCGCCGCACCTCCCGCCCCAGTGTGAAAGGGGCCATAGGGTAAATTTGAAGATAAGGTTGGCTATTAAAAGCTGCATTTACTTGCATGGTACTTTCCCCAGTGGTCCTCACTGCCTAATGTCCTTAGCTGTGTCGCTTACAGTTAATGGGAATATAATATTTATACAGCTATAAAAGATATCAAATATAACAAGGTTTTAGGGAAAAGGGGAAGGGGATAGAAATGCAAACATGCCTATTTAGTTAAAGTCATACAATATGACTTGTATTGAATCATTCGCCATGCCAGGAGTTGTTGGCGAAACCAGTTAGCCTATAGACACAAAAGAAAAAATGTAATCCAACAGAATCGGGTCACAAAAGAGGTTACTATTGACAACAATACATAGTTCAATTTTGGTATTTTCAACAGTATTTAATAGATTTAAATTAATAGAAAAAAGCGCAGTTCATGAAAAGAGAACCAACCCACAAAGTTAAATTAAGCTAAAATAGCAATGGACAGACAGGACTCACAGGACATACATAAAACATGTACATAAAACCAACATATACCGCAGGTCCGGACCTATTGCTGCAGTCTTATGAATCCACCATTAGTTAATGCACTAAATGCCAAGTGAGGAATAAAACAACAATCGTTCTATAACCCAATCAGTCACCAGGTGGTTAACAAAAGACTGCAGCTGACAGTGGGGGTTGGAGATGGGGATAAACCTAATGGCAATCAAATAATTCCCTAATTTCAAAATAATGTCCTTGCTAGCAATGTATGAACATAGGGCCAATAAGTAGAGGGTTAAATCCATGTGTACCCTGCACCTTTTAAGAAATGATGGCTGGTATTGTATAAAAAGTTTATATTGCACTTGGTGTCGGTACGTCTGTTTGATAGACCTGGTAACAGCTGAGATCCCTTTTTCCGAGCAAACCAATAGTATGGGGCTGTAAAGTGCTTGCAACGATATCAATCAGTTGAGCTGAGTTTACATGGATCACAGATCTAATAAAGAGAGCACGTGAGTCGGGCTATGAGGGAGCGGCAATGTATGGATCACCTTTTGAATTTGATCAGAAACTACCCTGATTGATATCGCTGCAAGCACTTTACAGCTCTATACTATTGGTTTGCTCGGAACTGACACCAAGTGCAATATAAACTTTTTATATAATACCAGCCATCATTTCTTAAAAGGTGCAGGATACACATGGATTTAACCCTCTATGTTCACTTGAATACTTGTGGGCGATTTGGTATTAAGCCAGCTGAACAGAAATCGCACTTTGCTGAAGTTGACTTGCTTTTCTTTTTCTGCGCATACATTGCTAGCATGGACATTATTTTGAAATTAGGGAATTATTTGATTGCCATTAGGTTTATCCCCATCCCCAACCCTCACTGTCAGCTGCAGTCTTTTGTTAACCACCTGGTGACTGATTGGGTTATAGAACGATTGTTTCTTTATTCCTCACTTGGCATTTAGTGCATTAACTAATGGTGGATAGAGATAGACCAACTTCCGACGGGAAGATTTGCGAATGCGGCCGAAAGTTCGCGAACCGCGAAGTTCGCAGGTGGGCCCCATTGACTTCAATGGCAGGCGAACTTTAAAAACTTACAGGTCATATTTCCAGCCAAAAAATATTTACTAGCTGTGCACACATAGTCCCACCACATGGCCACTGACATAACACATGTATGAAGTGAATCTGGGATCGACAACTACAAGCATTCTTTTTTTATATGTGACATTTTGACAATTCAGGATTCAGGAGTGCATGAAGGCAATGGAGGAGAGGAAAGGTCAGGATAGGCTATGAAGAGGGTGCAGGAGATGATCACCAGCACCGTGATATAGAGCACTGGCACCAGTACCGTGATACAGTGCACTGACACCAGCACTGTGATAGAGTGCACTGACACCACACCAGCACCATGATAGAGTGCACTGACACCACACCAGCACCGTGATAGAGTGCACTGACACCAGCACCGTGATAGAGAGCACTGACACCAGCACTGTGATAGAGAGCACTGACACCAGCACTGTGATAGAGTGCACTGACACCAGCACCGTGATATAGTGCACTGACACCAGCACCGTGATATAGAGCACTGACACCAGCACCGTGATATAGAGCACTGACACCAACACTGTGATATAGAGCACTGACACCGGCACCGTGATAGAGTGCACTGACACCATACCAGCACCGTGATAGAGAGCACTGACACCAGCACCGTGATATAGAGCACTGATACCAGAACCATGACAGAGTTCACTGACACCAGCAACGTGATATAGAGCGCTGACACCAGCAACGTGATAGAGTGCACTGACACCACACCAGCACCGTGATTTAGAGCACTGACACCAGCACCGTGACAGAGTGCACTGACACCAGCAACGTGATATAGAGTACTGACACCAGCACTGTGATATAGAGCACTGACACCAGCACCGTGATAGAGTGCACTGACACCACACCAGCACTATGATAGAGAGCACTGACACCTGCGCCGTGATAGGGAGCACTGACACCAGCACCGTGATAGAGAGCACTGACACCAGCACCATGAAATAGAGCACTGACACCAGCACCGTGATATAGAGCACTGACGTCAGCACCATTATAGAGTGCACTGACACCAGCACCGTGATATAGAGCACTGATACCAGCACCGTGATAAAGAGCACTGACACCAGCACTGTGATAGAGTGCACTGACACCAGCAACGTGATATAGAGCACTGACACCAGCACGGTGATATAGAGCACTGACACCAGCACCGTGATATAGAGCACCGACACCAGCACCGTGATTTAGAGCACTGACACTAGCACTGTGATATAGAGCACTGACGCCACACCAGCACCGTGATAGAGAGCACTGACACCAGCACCGTGATAGAGAGCACTGACACCAGCACCGTGATAGGGAGCACTGACACCAGCACCATGATAGAGAGCACTGACACCAGTACCATGATATAGAGCACTGACACCAGCACCGTGATATAGAGCACTGATGCCAGCACCATGATAGAGTGCACTGACACCAGCACCGTGATAGAGAGCACTGACACCAGCACCGTGATAGAGAGCACTGACACCAGCATCGTGATATAGAGCACTGATACCAGCACTGTGATATAGAGCACTGACACCAGTACCATGATAGAGAGCACTGACACCAGCACCGTGATAGAGAGCACTGACACCAGCACCGTGATATAGAGCATTGACACCAGCACCATGATAGAGTGCATTGACACCACACCAGCACCGTGACAGAGTGCACTGACACCAGCAATGTGATATAGAGCACTGACACCAGCACCGTGATATAGAGCACTGACACCAGCACTGTGATATAGAGCACTGACACCAGCACCGTGATAGAGTGCACTGGCATCAGCACCGTGATGGAGTGCATTGACACCAGCAACGCGATATAGCACTGACACCAGCACCGTGATATAGAGCACTGACACCAGCACCGTGATAGAGTGCACTGACACCACACCAGAACCGTGACAGAGTGCACTGACACCAGCACCGTGATATAGAGCACTGACACCAGCACCGTGATATAGAGCACTGACACCAGCACCGTGATAGAGTACACTGACACCAGCACCGTGATAGAGAGCACTGACACCAGCACCGTGATAGAGAGCACTGACACCAGCACCGTGATAGAGAGCACTGACACCAGCACCGTGATATACAGCACTGACACCAGCACCGTGATATAGAGCACTGACACCAGCACCGTGATTTAGAGCACTGACACCAGCACCGTGACAGAGTGCACTGACACCAGCAACGTGATATAGAGCACTGACACCAGCACTGTGATATAGAGCACTGACACCAGCACTGTGATAGAGTGCACTGACACCACACCAGCACTATGATAGAGAGCACTGACACCAGCGCCGTGATAGGGAGCACTGACACCAGTACCGTGATAGAGAGCACTGACACCAGCACCCTGATATAGAGCACTGACACCAGCACCGTGATATAGAGCACTGACGCCAGCACCATTATAGAGTGCACTGACACCAGCACCGTGATATAGAGCACTGATACCAGCACCGTGATAAAGAGCACTGACACCAGCACTGTGATAGAGTGCACTGACACCAGCAACGTGATATAGAGCACTGACACCAGCACGGTGATATAGAGCACTGACACCAGCACTGTGATATAGAGCACTGACACCAGCACCGTTATTTAGAGCACTGACACCAGCACTGTGATATAGAGCACTGACACCACACCAGCACCGTGATAGAGAGCACTGACACCAGCACCGTGATAGAGAGCACTGACACCAGCACCGTGATAGGGAGCACTCACACCAGCACCATGATAGAGAGCACTGACACCAGCACCATGATATAGAGCACTGACACCAGCACCGTGATATAGAGCACTGATGCCAGCACCATGATAGAGTGCACTGACACCAGCACCGTGATAGAGAGCACTGACACCAGCACCGTGATAGAGAGCACTGACACCAGCATCGTGATATAGAGCACTGATACCAGCACTGTGATATAGAGCACTGACACCAGCATTGTGATTGAGTGCACTGACACCAGCAACGTGATATAGAGCACTGACACCAGCACCGTGATATAGAGCACTGACACCAGCACTGTGATAGAGTGCACTGACACCACACCAGCACTATGATAGAGAGCACTGACACCAGCGCCGTGATAGGGAGCACTGACACCAGTACCGTGATAGAGAGCACTGACACCAGCACCCTGATATAGAGCACTGACACCAGCACCGTGATATAGAGCACTGACGCCAGCACCATTATAGAGTGCACTGACACCAGCACCGTGATATAGAGCACTGATACCAGCACCGTGATAAAGAGCACTGACACCAGCACTGTGATAGAGTGCACTGACACCAGCAACGTGATATAGAGCACTGACACCAGCACGGTGATATAGAGCACTGACACCAGCACTGTGATATAGAGCACTGACACCAGCACCGTTATTTAGAGCACTGACACCAGTACTGTGATATAGAGCACTGACACCACACCAGCACCGTGATAGAGAGCACTGACACCAGCACCGTGATAGAGAGCACTGACACCAGCACCGTGATAGGGAGCACTCACACCAGCACCATGATAGAGAGCACTGACACCAGCACCATGATATAGAGCACTGACACCAGCACCGTGATATAGAGCACTGATGCCAGCACCATGATAGAGTGCACTGACACCAGCACCGTGATAGAGAGCACTGACACCAGCACCGTGATAGAGAGCACTGACACCAGCATCGTGATATAGAGCACTGATACCAGCACTGTGATATAGAGCACTGACACCAGCATTGTGATTGAGTGCACTGACACCAGCAACGTGATATAGAGCACTGACACCAGCACCGTGATATAGAGCACTGACACCAGCACCGTGATATAGAGCACTGACACAACACCAGCACCGTGATAGAGAGCACTGACACCAGTACCATGATAGCGAGCACTGACACCAGCACCGTGATAGAGAGCACTGACACCAGCACCGTGATATAGAGCATTGACACCAGCACCATGATAGAGTGCATTGACACCACACCAGCACCGTGACAGAGTGCACTGACACCAGCAATGTGATATAGAGCACTGACACCAGCACCGTGATATAGAGCACTGACACCAGCACTATGATATAGAGCACTGACACCAGCACCGTGATAGAGTGCACTGGCATCAGCACCGTGATAGAGTGCACTGACACCAGCAACGCGATATAGCACTGACACCAGCACCGTGATATAGAGCACTGACACTAGCACTGTGATATAGAGCACTGACACCAGCACCGTGATAGAGTGCACTGACACCACACCAGAACCGTGACAGAGTGCACTGACACCAGAACCGTGACAGAGTGCACTGACACCAGCACCGTAATATAGAGCACTGACACCAGCACCGTGATATAGAGCACTGACACCAGCACCGTGATAGAGTACACTGACACCAGCACCGTGATAGAGTACACTGACACCAGCACCGTGATAGAGAGCACTGACACCAGCACCGTGATAGAGAGCACTGACACCAGCACCGTGATTTAGAGCACTGACACCAGCACCGTGATATAGAGCACTGACACCCGCACTGTGATATAGAGCACTGACACCAGCACCGTGATAGAGTGCACTGACACCACACCAGCACCGTGATAGAGAGCACTGGCACCAGCACCGTGATAGAGAGCACTGACACCAGCACCGTGATAGAGAGCACTGTGATATAGAGCACTGACACCAGCACAGTGATAGAGTGCACTGACACCAGCAACGTGATATAGAGCACTGTCACCAGCACCGGGATATAGAGCACTGTCACCAGCACCGGGATATATAGCACTGTCACCAGCACCGTGATATAGAGCACTGACACCAGCACCGTGATAGAGTGCACTGACACCAGCACCGTGATATAGAGCACTGACACCAGCACTTTGATATAGAGCACTGACACCAGCACTGTGATAGAGTACACTGACACCACACCAGCACCGTGATAAAGAGCACTGACAGCAGCACCGTGATATAGAGCACTGACACCAGCACTGTGACAGAGTACACTGACACCAGAACCGTGATATAGAGCACTGACACCATAACCGTGATATAGAGCACTGACACCAGCACCGTGATATAGAGCACTGACACCAGCGCAGTGATAGAGTGCACTGACACGACACCAGCACCGTAATAGAGAGCACTGACACCAGCACCGTGATATAGAGCACTGACACCAGCACCATGATATAGAGCACTGACACCAGCACCGAGATAGAGAGCACTGACAGCAACACTGATACCAGCAACTCGCTGCTGGGCCCCAAGTATATGACACCACTCAACCTCTTCAAACAGGAGGGTACAGGCATATAGTACGGTGTGCTTTTTTTGTACAAGGAAGTGAGCCAAATGTAGAAAAAAGGTCTGTGTGCTCGATTGAATAAATTGTTTATAGAGATATACATGGTCTACTGGTCACATGTGTTGAATTCGTCCGAGATCCATGCCTCATTCATTTTCAGAAATGTGAGGTAGTCAACACTGTCGTGAGCTAGGCGAGTACGCTTATCGGTCACGATCCCCCCTGCTGCGCTGAACGTCCTTTCGGACAGGACACTGGATGAGGGGCAAGCCAACAGTTCCATTGCAAATTGGGCAAGCTCTGGCCAGAGGTCAAGCCTGCCCACCCAGTAGTCCAGGGGTTTATTACTCTTCAGAGCGTCCACATCGGCCGTTAACCCGATGTAGTCGGACACCTGTCGGTCTAGACGTTCCCTGATGCTGGATCCGGATGAGACCTGTTGATGGGTCGGCTGAAAGAATGACCTCATATCTGAAGTCACCAACACATCTTCAAACCGCCCTCTTCTTGCAGGCACTGTTGGATTGGTACCCGCAACTCTTTCTCTGGTAGTGGGAATTGCTCCTCTGCCAGCGCACGCAAAAGCAGAATGCAGCATTTCTCTAAGCAAGGCCTGGAAGTGCTGCATTCTGACAGCCCTCTGTGATGGTGGTAACATTTCCGCCATTTTGTGTTTGTACCAGGGGTCTAAGTACGTTGCCACCCAGTACTGGTCCTTGACCCTTATGCTTTTTATACGGGGGTCCCTGTTAAAACACTGGAGCATGAAGGCCCCCATTTGCACTAAACTAGAAGCAGTGTGGTGGCCAGGCTCCTGCTCATCATCCAGGATAATGTCGTCCTCCTCGTTCTCCTCTTCCCATCCACGCACAACAACAGGGATCCCAGAAAGGTTTAAAGCATGCTCTTCTTGCTCCTCCTCATCCGCCCGGCACCATCCTCCTCTGACTCCTCTTCAGACTCCTGTTGTTCACTTGTCTCAGAGAGAGTAGCCCCCCCTGGGAATTCATCCAGCATTGCGACTTCCTCATCTTCCCGCTCTTGCTCCTCCACGGCTTGATCAATGACACGACGCAATGCACGCTCCATAAAGAAGGCATAAGGTACCATGTCACTGATGGCGCCATGGCTGCGACTGACCAGTTTGGTGATCTTTTCAAATGGCCGCAGAAGTCTGCATGCGTCACACATGAGCAGCCACTGGCGAGGTGAAAAAACCCAGCTCCCCAGAACCTGTTCTGCCGCAGAGTTCAAGCAGGTAGACGTTAACTGCACGTTTCTGCTGGAGCAGCCTATCAAGCATATAGAAGGTTGAGTTCCATCGCGTCGGGCAATTGCAAATAAGACGTCTGACCGGCAGATTGTGTCACCGCTGAATGTCAGCAAGGTGAGCCATGGCCGTGTAAGATCTTCTGAAATGGGCCGAGATTTTCCTTGCCTGCCGAAAGATGTCTTGGACCCCAGGGTATTTGATAACGAATCGATGCACGACTAAGTTTAAGACGTGTGCCATGCATGGCATGTGCGTAATTTTGCCCTGTTTCAATGCGCTAAGCAGATTGGCACCATTGTCACACACCACTTTACCAACTGTCAAATTGAGTGGTGTTAGCCACTGATCTGCCTGTGAACGCAAAGCTGAAAGGAGTGCAGGGCCAGTGTGGCTCTTGGCTTCCAGGCACAACACAGCACAGCATTGCAACGTCTCACCTGGCATGTCGAATAGCTTCTGGGGAGCTTGGGCGGTGCAGCGGAAGAGACACTAGCAGCGGAAAAGGAGGAGTCAGCTCGAGGAGGAGAGGTAGGAGGGTGGAGTAGGAGGAGGAGGAGAAGAAGAGCCAGGCCTGCATGCAATCCATGGCGGTAAAACAAAATCTACACGGGTGCCATGGGTTACATGCTTGACGGCCATCAGAAGGTTTACCCAGTGGACAGTAAAAGTGATATGCCTTCCCTGCCCGTGTTTGCTAGACCACGTGTCTGTGGTCTGATGTATCTTGGCACCGACACTGTGTGCCAGAGATACATTCACTTGCCACTGAACATGGCCATATAGCTCTGGGATGCCCTTCTGTGAGAAATACTTCCTTCCTGGGACCTTCCATTGTGGTGTTCCAATGGCCACAAATTTTCGAAAGGCCTCTGAGTATACCAGTTTATATGGCAGTATTTGGTGGGCTATGAGTTCTGACAAGCCAGCCGTCAACCTTTGGGCAAGAGGGTTATCCGGCATCATCATTTTTTTACGCTCGAACATTTGGCCCACGGAAGCCTGCCTTTTTTCAGAAAAACGTGAGCTTGCTGTGATGGAAGGTGGAGTGGAGGACAATTGTGAAGAGAGAGGAGAAGGAGAAGTAGAAGACGAGGCTGGACGGTGAGAGCCTGGAGTGTGGCTTTGTGTGTTCCGTTGCTCCCACTGGGCTCGGTGATGGCAGCTCATGTGCCTTCTTAAGGTGGTCCTCCCTAGGTGAGTGTTGGGCTTACTGCGACTTATGCGTTGACTGCAAAGATTGCAGATGGCAACACTATTGTCATTAGCGGACACATTAAAAAAAGCCCACACTGCGGAGCCATGTGCCGGCTTCCTGGGAGCGCCAGATGTGACCGTACATGGTTGATGCCTTGCTCCTGATACATTCGTATTCTGCTTTGTCCCTCCTGTGCAATCTAAGTTCTTCCTAATTCTCCTCCCTATCTGCTGGTCCATATCTCCCTCTGAACTCCCCTCCTCTTCCTCTCTTGTGGGCACCCACATGGCATCACTAGACACGTCATCATCAACGTCACCTTCCCCACCGCTATAAATAGAGATCTCGGAGTAGGCAGCAACAACGGGGACAAACCTCCTCCTTGGGCTGATCTGGGTACTGTCGTCAGACTGCTGAGCGGCGGCTGTTGCTACCTCCTCTTCCTGATCCAATGGCAAGAGTGGCTGCACATCGGAAATGTCTTGATATGGATCAGAAAATAATTCCTTTGACTCAAGCAGAAGGTATATGGTGGTGGTGGTGTTGGTGGTAGTGTCTTTGAAGGTGCACATAGCAGAGAGTGAAGAAGAGGGTGCAGATCGAGAGGATGAGGAGGGTGCAGAAGAGTAAGGCTGAGTGAGCCACTCAACCAAGTCTGGTGCGTTCTTTGACGTAATCGCACGCACCTTCTGCAATTTGCCACTTTGGCTCAATCTGTTGCTCCTGCCTTACCCCTACCACCCCTGCGGAAGGGCCTGCCTTTTTCTCTGCCTGTCATTTTTTAAATGACCCTGTGACAAAAGTCTCTAGAGAAGTGCAGTATGTATGTGGAAGAAGGTATATAACGCCCTGCTTCAATCTGTTGTTTTTGGGGGCCACTGGTCTATCACGCCAGTTATAATACTTTTTTTATTGCGTTTGTCGCTCTCTGTAGTATCGCTGCAGAACTGCTCAATAGTCACAATGCTGCACAGTGGAAATGCACTATACTATGCTTTCTATATGTGCAAGTATTTTATACGTGTATTACACACCTATATACTGCACACCAAATAGTACACCTATACCAGTCCTAATAGGACCTTTGTGGACCAAGTAGCTAGTGATTTGCAGACTGTACCTCAGTCCCTACACTGATCAAGGACTGCTGCAGAATAGGGAAGCAATCTGCAGCAGTGCACCACAACCCTCCAAATAGTACACCTATACCAGTCCTTACAAGGACCTTTGTGGACCAAGTAGCTAGTGATTTGCAGACTGTACCTCAGTCCCTACACTGATAAAGGACTGCTGCAGAATAGGGCAGCAATCTGCAGCAGTGCACCACAACCCTCCAAATAGTACACCTATACCAGTCCTTACAAGGACCTTTGTGGACCAAGTAGCTAGTGATTTGCAGACTGTACCTCAGTTCCTACACTGAACTCTGGGTCTTTACCCAGGGTGGATTAGGCCAGCCTGGGGGCACTCTGCCCTCTCGTGTGGAAGCTGTTGTTGGCAATACCTCTAATGGATGACCAGAGGGGCTCGAATGCTGAGACCCGGGAGCTAAAGAGAGCTGACTGAGGGTGGCTGCCTGCTGGTCTGGTATCAGGGAAGGTTTAGCTTGGAAGTTGGATGGCGGCTATTAGATGTCCTTGGGCCTTGTGAGTACTGACACTTGAGAGAAATGTGCAACCTTTGTGCTTTTGCTACCTGTCACGTACCTAGTGGACGAGCCCGGAATGCAGGGAGTGGCCCCTCGTATCCCCTGGCTAATGAACCCCTGGAGGTGGTAACAGGAGTTCAAAAGTTCAGTGGGCACAAGTGCCTGGCAGACGGAGACAGGTCCGGATAAGCAGCAGGACACCGACAGCGAGTAGGTAGGGCTGATGGTAACCGGCTGGTGTTGGCAGGCACAAGTGGGTAGACTGGCAGGCAGATAGTCATCAGCGGAGACAGCAGTCACAGGAGATCCAGACGGGTTGGCAGGAACAGCGGAGTCGGGTGCAGGCCGGGTCAGCAGGAAACGGTCAGCGCAGTACAAGAGGATAAGGCAGAGACGTGGTCAGACAAGCAAGAAGTCGTAGGCAGGCAGCAACGGATCAAGGTCAAGAACTAGCCGGGTAACAGGAACCAAGGTAACAGGAACAGGTACTGAATAGCAGGATCACCGAACACGCTGTAGACTGGACAGCAAGAAGGGGATGGAGCAAGGACCTTAAGAAGCCTTCAGGGCGCCAAAACGGTCGCACGACGAGTCAGCGTGCCCCCGCGAGTGGACGTGCGCCCGTTCGTGACCCCACGTGCACGCGTGCGCTCGTTCATGCCGACGTGAGTGCGTCCGTTCGCTGTAGCGCGCGTCAAAGGGAAACGACGGGTTCTCAACGACAGGCTTCTGCGGGTAAGTCTCCCGTGTGCGACCGGAACGCCAGGATGATCGTGACATTGCCCCCTCCCAAGGGGCAGCCTCCGGATGCCCAACTGAGCCATCTTACTCGGGTGGGAATTCTTAAAGGTACGGATGAGTCTCTTAGCGTGGATGTTAGATTCTGGCTCCCAGGAGTTCTCCTCAGGTCCGTACCCCTTCCACTTGACCAAAAATTTGATCTGGTTCTGTCTCTTCCTGCAGTCCAGTATGGATTCGATCTCGAATTCAATTTCCCCAATGACCATTACGGGTTCCGGAGGACTGGTAATTCTGTCAGCGAAAGGATCCGGGACTGCGGGCTTGAGAAGTGACACATGGAAGACTGGATGGACTCGGAAGGATTCAGGAAGCTTGAGCTCAAAAGCCACGTTGTTTAACTTCCTCTTGATCGGGAAGGGACCCACGAATTTCGGGCCCAACTTCTTGGAGGGGCAAGACAGTCTAAGGTTCAAGGTGGACAACCAGACCTGATCCCCAACCTTGAGATCCAGCTCCCCCCTTCTCCTTCTGTCGAAAACTTCTTTGTTGTGCTCCTGTGACTTGGTCAGGGTTTCTTGTAGAAGTTTGTTGTTTACTTCAAAGAAGTTGAGACTCTCCTGCACCGCGGGTACCGAACACTCGGGGAGATTGCCAGACAAGAACAATGGATGGAAGCCAAAGTTCGCATAAAAAGGGGACTGCTTGGTGGCAGAGTGGACTGTGTTGTTGTAGGCGAACTCAGCCATAGGTAGAAGAGAGACCCAGTCATCTTGGGAAAAGGACGAGAAACAACGAAGGTACTGCTCCAGTGTCTGGTTCGTCCTCTCGGTCTGGCCGTTGGTCTGCGGGTGGTAGGCTGAGGACAGGCAAAGGTCGATTTTCAGAGCTCCGCAGAGCGCTCTCCAGAATCTTGAGGTGAACTGCACCCCCCTATCAGATGTGATGTTGGCGGGGATGCCATGGAGTCTTACAATCTCCTTAACGAAGGTGTTGGCTGTCTCTGTTGCTGAGGGGGTGCCCTTCATGGGCAGGAAGTGGGCCATTTTGGTGAGTCTATCGACTATGACGAAGATCGTTGAATAGTTCTCCGAAGGAGGGAGTTCGACGATGAAATCCATGGAGATCATCCTCCATGGTCTATCAGGAACAGGCAGCGGTTTTAGCAGACCCCAGGCTCTTGACTTGTTGCCCTTACTCCGAATACAGGTGACGCAAGCCCCCCCATACCTCTTGCAGTCGTCCTTCATTCGTGGCCACCAGAATGTGCGTCGGAGTAATTCCAAGGTTTTGAATACCCCAAAGTGGCCGGCCAATGGGTGGTCATGACAGGAGGCCAGAACCAGAGTCCGAACTTCCTGGGGAACAAAAATCTTGTCCTCATGCCACAGAAGGTCATCACTGGAAGATAACGGGATACCGGATGGAGGTGTTGTGCCTATGGAAGCCTGCTTAACTTGAGACACCACGTCCCCCTGGAGCAGAAGAAAGTTCCCAGTAGAAAGGATGGTATCAGTAGGTGGTAGGCTCTCCGGCTGACTGAACATGCGGGATAGAGCGTCTGGCTTGGTATTCTTGGATCCGGAACGGTATGTGATGTGAAATGAAAACCTGGGGAAGAATAGTGCCCACCTGGCCTGACGGGGCTTCAATCTCTTTGCTGTCTTAAGGTATTCCAAGTTTTTGTGGTCGGTATAGACCAGGATCGGATGGGTGGCTCCCTCCAGCAGATAGCGCCACTCCTCGAGTGCAGATTTAATTGCCAGTAACTCACGATCTCCAACGTTGTAGTTCTTCTCTGCCTCCGACAATTTGCGGGAAAAGAAGGCAACCGGGTGGAGTAAGGACTTGGGCCCCTGCCTCTGGGAAAGTATCGCTCCGACTGCTATTTCTGAAGCATCAACTTCGAGGATATATGGTAGAGCGGGATCGGGGTGTTTCAGGACAGAGGCTGAAACAAACAAATCCTTCAGGGTCTTGAAGGCCTCTTGTGCTTCGGGGGTCCAACGAAACTTCTGACCCTGCTTGGTCAGTCCGGTAATGGAAGAGATAATAGAAGAGAATCCCTTAATAAACTTGAGGTAAAAATTTGCGAACCCCACAAATCGTTGAACTCCCTTTTTATCGGAAGGGGCAGGCCAGTCCTGAATTGCGGAGATCTTCTGGGGATCCATCTCAATCCCTCTTACAGAGATGACCAGGCCGAGAAACTGGATGCTCTGCCGTTCAAAGACACATTTCTCGGGTTTGGCGTACAAGCCATGAAGGCGGAGACGAGTCAGGACCTTCTTGACGTGTTCCCGGTGGTCGGCTAAAGTGGGGGAAAAAATTAGGATGTCATCAAGGTAAATAATCACAAACAGATCAAGGTAATCTCTAAAAATGTCATTGACAAAATGCTGGAATGTGGCTGGGGCGTTACACAACCCGAACGGCATCACCAAGTATTCGAAGTGCCCGAAGCGGGTACGGAAAGCAGTCTTCCACTCGTCACCCCTCCTAATACGGACGAGGTTGTAGGCACCCCGAAGATCCAGCTTGGAGAACAACTTAGCAGAACCTAGTCTCTGAAAAAGTTCGGGTACTAACGGCAGGGGGTAGCGATTTTTAATGGTGATTTTGTTCAATGCCCGATAGTCCACACATGGACGTAAGGAGTGGTCTTTCTTTTCCACAAAGAAAATCCCAGCGCCAGCCGGGGAGGTAGAGGGTCGGATAAATCCTTTTTCAAGGTTATCATCCAAGTAGGACTTCAGGGTACTCAGTTCAGACTCGGATAGAGGGAAGATTCTTCCGAAGGGGATTTCTGCCCCCGGGAGTAGTTCAATAGGGCAGTCATATGGCCTATGGGGTGGTAGAGTCTCGGCCCCCTTTTTACTGAAAACATCAAGAAAGTCATGATATTCCTTGGGCACGGCTTGTCGGGTTTCATCGTCTGCTTCCAAACAGAGGAGGGCCGAAGAGTCCCCGTTAGCAGTCGGGCAACAATGCTGGAGACAGTAGACCGAAGGAAACTCAATCTTCCCAGTGGCCCAATCGATGCGTGGGTTGTGTGCTTTCAACCAAGGCATACCTAGAATGATGGGGAACAGAGGAGACTTGATGACGTCTAGGCATAGGAATTCTTGGTGGGTCCCGGCAATGACAGCAGATAGGGGACTAGTCTCCTGAGTCACTGGTCCTGATTCCAAAGTAGACCCATCGGCCAGGTATACCGAGAGCCCCTTCTCTCTCGGTCTAAGGGGAATCCTGTTCTTCAGGGCGAAGGACGAGTCTACAAAGCCACTGCACGCCCCGGAATCAATAACTGCGTGGGTTGGAACAGTCCTTCCTGGAAGCTGCAAAAGAACAGGAACAGCCAGATGAGAGGTGTTTTCAGACAACACAGGTGAGGGGACAGGTGGAACAAGGAGGCACTTACGCATCTTAGCTGGACAAGAGCGAACAAAGTGCCCTGGTTCTCCACAGTACAGGCATAGGTTGTTGACCCGGCGACGTTGGCGTTCCTCTGGAGTCAGGGATGGACGGAGTAGCCCCAGCTGCATAGGTTCCGGGGGATCCAGTGTGGCTGCGGCTTGAACAGAAGGAGCTGGGTGGGCGGAGCTAGGCACCTGTGGTAACATCCAGACTGGGCGAGTAGCTGTGGTAGAACGCTCTTGGCGGCGCTCTCTCAGGCGCCTATCAATTTGGACTGAAAAGTCTATCAGAGCTTCCAGAGTCTCGGGAATGCCCACACGTGCCAACTCGTCCTTCAGAGGCTCGGAGAGACCCATGCGGAACTGATATCGCAGGGCCGCGTTGTTCCAGTCCGTGTCAGCGCTCCAACGTCGGAATTCCGATACGTAATCCTCCACAGGCCTGCGACCTTGTTGCAGGGCATGTAAGGCTGCTTCTGTGGTCGCAGCGAGTTGGGGATCCTCATAGAGTCTAGACATCGCCAGGAAGAAGGTGTTCATGGTGTCTAAGGACGGATCCTTTCGTTCCAGCAGACGATGTGCCCAGGCCTGAGGTTCATTCGTCAGAAGGGAAATGACGAACCCCACCTTAGTCGCCTCAAGGGAGAAGGTCCTCGGTTGCAGGGCGAAATAGAGCTCACAGGAGTTGCGGAAGGCTCTGAACTTGTTCCGGTCTCCCGCGAATCGTTCCGGGGTTGGGACCCTGGGTTCGGGTGGCATCATCACCACTGATGGTGGGGCATGGGCCCCCGGAGCAGCTGGCGAAGAAGCAGATAGCGCCTGGACTTGTTCTTCCAGTCTGCCGTAGCCTTCCTGTAGACTCTTTACTGCCTGGGTAAGGCCGGCCAGGTGACGGCAAAGCTCGTCCATGGGGGAGGCTCCCTGCGCAGGCTCGGACATGGCTGTCCAGTACTGTCACGTACCTAGTGGACGAGCCCGGAATGCAGGGAGTGGCCCCTCGTATCCCCTGGCTAATGAACCCCTGGAGGTGGTAACAGGAGTTCAAAAGTTCAGTGGGCACAAGTGCCTGGCAGACGGAGACAGGTCCGGATAAGCAGCAGGACACCGACAGCGAGTAGGTAGGGCTGATGGTAACCGGCTGGTGTTGGCAGGCACAAGTGGGTAGACTGGCAGGCAGATGGTCGTCAGCAGAGACAGCAGTCACAGGAGATCCAGACGGGTTGGCAGGAACAGCGGAGTCGGGTGCAGGCCGGGTCAGCAGGAAACGGTCAGCGCAGTACAAGAGGATAAGGCAGAGACGTGGTCAGACAAGCAAGAAGTCGTAGGCAGGCAGCAACGGATCAAGGTCAAGAACTAGCCGGGTAACAGGAACCAAGGTAACAGGAACAGGTACTGAATAGCAGGATCACCGAACACGCTGTAGACTGGACAGCAAGAAGGGGATGGAGCAAGGACCTTAAGAAGCCGAGTCAGCGTGCCCCCGCGAGTGGACATGCGCCCGTTCATGACCCCACGTGCACGCGTGCGCTCGTTCATTCGTTCATGCCGACGCGAGTGCGTCCGTTCGCTTTAGCGCGCGTCAAAGGGAAACGACGGGTTCTCAAAGACAGGCTTCTGCGGGTAAGTCTCCCGTGTGCGACCAGAACGCCAGGATGATCGTGACACTACCCCTCTGGTACTATATAGTCAGTAAATGTCTATTAAAAGGGGACACCGGCGAATTTCCTCAGGAGCTTTGTGCTCCTAACCTTAGGGACTCTGCTCTCGTTGAGCTAACTACTACTACTAAGCTGAAGTCGACTGTTTGTTACAAGCCTAGACTTCATTATAGCTTGTTTTTTGAGTATCCCACTTATTCTCCTCAACCCTATCCGAATTCTCCAAAAATAAAAACAACACCCCTAGACTGGGTCTTTAAGGAACATGTAAATGAGCCCATGTACCTGGCTGTGGGGCAAAGCCTGTGAAGACCTGGACAATCTTGTGGCTCCTATGGGTAGCGCTACATATACAGTAGATGCATGCAGCATTCATATTTACTCACTACATATGCAGGTAATGTCTCCTGCTTTTCAGTGCTAAACATTTTTTGTGCTTTACTGCACTATACAATGGTTGTATTGCTCTGTCTCTTTCACAATGTAAGCCTGTAAATCCCAGGAAGTGAATGCTTGTCGTATCTCAACAGCAAGGAAGTTGAGTGTTTGTAGTCAAAACTCCCCACTAGCATTGCATTTACAAATCTCTCTATTTAATACAAAAACAGAAAAATGAAAGAAACCGTCACATCAAAAACTCAATACTTAAATAAAAAATGTAAATAATGTGCTCTGTGAAATCATACAATACATTCCTTTTAATGTCCCACTCTAGGCACCTTCATTGTTTTCACACTTTTCAACCTTTTACTATTGTGTACTTCTGGCACTGAATAGCGAGGTGCTTGCTTACTTGAACAGTCCTCTGTATGTCATATTTCCTGCCCCAGGAAAGTACAGAGGTAGCAGTACTACTGGCTCCTGGCTGCATTGTCAACATAGGCTATGTTCTATAAATGGCAAAGCACAGAGAAGGGGTGGACACCACACCAGAACAGCTGTCTGTTATAGGAACCGTTCAGTTGCAGACAGAAGCTAGAAGTACAGATCCCACTGTACTTTTCCAGAGCAGCTATTAAGTATTCTGAGCTTCTCAATGTAGCGCTGGCTCCTGAGCAGGCACTATGGTTTTTTTCAAAGTTAACTTTCCTGAAACCACAGTTGGGTTTTGGGGCTAATTTTCTAAATTTCTGGTTTCAGTACCAGTCTAGCTGGATTGCACTGGGTTCTCCTTGACTGCAGGTGTTGCTGTCACCGCCAGCAAGGTTGAGAACGCAGTCTAACTGGGTGTATTGAATGCCACTGTTCTTTCGGAACCAGCACAGTGGGCGTGTTCTCCTGCTGAGCACAGAGTTCGGTCATTTCTTCTTTTGATTATATGCGGAGGCAAGCCAAGGCGGGCAGCTGTCCAGATCATCAGGATTTCAAAACCTCACCTGGAGCAGCGAGTCTTCTTGTGCAGATGGTGGGCTGGCGGGGAGCACACTGGCAGCATTTGATATGGCACAGTGGCTACGTTTTGATGGGGCTCAGTGGCGGCAATTGATGGGCACAGTGGCGGCAATTGATTGGGCACATTGACGGCAACTGATGGCCACATGTGGCTGCATACGATGGGCACAAGTAGCTTCAATTGATGGGCACAAGTGGCTTCAATTGATGGGCACAAGTGGCTTCAATTGATTGGAACAAGTGGCTTCAATTGATTGGCACAAGTGGCTTCAATTGATGGACACAGTGGCTGCATATGATGGGCACAAGTGGCTGCATTTGATGGGCACGAGTGGCTGCATTTGATGGGCACAGTGGCTGCATATGATGGGCACAGTGGCTGCGTTTGATGGGCACAATGGCTGCAATTGATGGGCACAGTGGCTGCAATTGATGGGCACAGTGAGGCTGCAATTGATGGGTGGGGGGTTTCAGTATTTTTCAGTTTGTTTGTGTCCCCCAAAAATTTTGAGCATCAGCTGCCACTGGTATTGTGCATAAGGAAGTTTTCGTTTTTTTTTTCCTATTGGCTGAATTAGATGGATTTGTGTCTTTTTTTCAACCCAACCAGTGGAGGCCCGCCCATAGCGGGTGCCGACCCCCATGTAATAAAAAAAAAATGTAAAAAAAAAAGTAAATAATATAAAAAAAAATTTAAACATGTCCCTTTTAAAAAATATATAATTTTTTTTTTAAATGTCCCTATGTGCACTGTATCCTGGCGCCGGGCACAGTGCAATATGGGAAGCACCACCTCTACTGTATGCAATCACAAGATTGCAGACGAGGTGCTTAATTTGCCCAAAAAAAAGCGCTCTGTGGTGCAGCCGATCGCGCCACAGCTCTGGTGCGATGAACTGGCCGAGCCAGTGCAAAGACTTGCACTCTGAGTGACATGGGCGGTGCTTCCGACGTCACTCAAGGAAGTGACTTTGGCAGTCTGTTCTCACTGTCGTCCCGCCTGAGAGGATCACAGGTCAGGCATGACCATGCTTTCTGCTTTCCTTATTAAATATTCTTTATTCAGCGGCACCCCCTTCCACATCCACAATATTTCTTATTTTCGGACTGGACCCCCCCCCAACCTTAATTCAATAGCTATTCTCTGTGGAATCGGCGGTATATTCTCGGCGCGGCGGCACAATCACCCCCCTTACTATCGGTGGTCGGCAGCATACCAATCAGCCCCCCCCCCCCCCACTCAACAAGATTAAAAAGCTATATGCTTTTTTTATTTTACAACCCCCACTCCCCCCCCGATATGTGCAGTTATGTGCAATTTACAGGTTGCAGAATGCAGATATGTGTGATTTACAGAATGCGATTTAAAGAATGCAGATATGTGGATTTACAGAATGCAGATATGTGAGATTTACAGGTTGTAGATATGTGCCGATTTACAGAATGCAGATATGTGCGATTTACAGAATGCGATTTACAGAATTCAGATATGTGCGATTTACAGGTTGCAGGTATGTGCAATTTACAGGTTGCAGAATGCAGATACGTGCGATTTACAGGTTGCAGAATGCAGCTATGTGCGATTTACAGGTTTCAGAATGCAGAAATGTGCGATTTACAGGTTGCAGAATGCAGCTATGTGCGATTAACAGGTTTCAGAATGCAGATATGTGCAATTTACAGGTTTCAGAATGCAGTTATGTGTGATTTACAGAATGCAGATATGTGCAATTTACAGGTTGTAGAATTCAGATATGTGCGATTTACAGGTTGCTTTCCTAGAGCCCTGTGTATAATGTGCAGCCTGGTATATGATGTGCAGAGCCCCGTGTATAATGTGCAGCCTGGTATATGATGTGGATTATATAAGGGGCGTGGCTTGTGGGAAGTGGGAGGGGCAAATCTGGAGGGGCGGGGTCTTACGCCCCCCCATCCTAAAACTTCACCAGCCGCCACTGAACCCGACTAAATATGTAACTATCATGACAATTGAAAGCATAATATACATAATACAAGATAAGTCCAATAAATAGAGAAGCATGGATGGGCATATACAGTAGTTTTGCTATTTGGATCTTCAGCTCTCACATACTAAGAAGGAGGATTTGCCCTACACACAGAGATCATTTCTTGAATATGTTTCTTTCCAGTGTGCTCTAAAAGACTAATTGTTTTACTCTTAACACCCAATTTTTACTTAAAACAACCAATGTTCTACTGCGCTGAATATAAAAAAGTAAACAGTTTGTCTTAAAGTGTAACTCCACTTTTGTGATCCTTATCCCCCGAAAAAAAAAATCCTTGCTGATCCTCCGAGGGGTATATAGATATTCTCTGGATGAACTTTACCTATAAATATTAGTTTCCAGTTCTATTATGTATCTATATGTATTCTATATGTATATATATATAGGCCTTTCTTAAAACAATCTACATAGCTGGCTAGAACCAAGTGTTAATAAATGATCAGTAAAAAGAAAGTCAATTTGTTTCAGAGGTTCGCTCCAGGGTGCACAGATTTGTAAAAAATGTATCTAATATATAACTATTAATTCTTTACAACCAAGTTAAGACACATTTTGAGATTTTACAATACAAAAGCCCTGATGAAGGAGGAGTGGCCACACCTCCCAAAACGTGTTGGATTGCTTGTTACTGATCATTTAATAAAACATCACTTGAACTGTCCATTAGTGTAGTGTTCCTTCTGTTTCCTATATAGATGTCTGTATCTTTGTTTAGAAGTCTACTCAACACTTTGGACCTGCTGACCACTGATATCAGACCAAAAAGAAAGGGAAAATGTCCCAATGGGAACACAGAAAGCAGGAAATGTAACAGGAATCATAACTCTTTTAACTGTTATAGCTCATATTTTTTTTATATATAAAATCAGAATGTTTTTCTTTTTTTTGTTGGGTGGGGGGGATTTGAGCTGCAAAAGGAAGACCCAATCCTGGAGGGCACAAAAACTACAATAAAATTTACCCCCCCCCCCCCCCCCCATTGCAGCTTCCCCAGATCCTCATTCGGAGCTCTCAGTTCATTTGTCAGGCTGAACATTTAGTAGATAATTATGTGCAGTCGTTTCTCATTTGCCCAGCTCATTTTGTTCCTTTTTTTTCTCTGGCTGGCCTTTGGGGACATCGCTAAAATGTAAAGTAGTGAGAGATTCCTGTAACATGTGTCGGTTTATTCCAGAACATTGTCCCAGCAGTACTGATGTGATAAGCAAATGTTATCAAATTAGCAGGTTGCAGAGTGGAGCAAAGCTGTGGATCTGATTGCTATCTCTGCTTGTATGACAGGTGCCCTGACACGGCAGAAACTGCTAAAATGATACACTGCAAAGTACAGATGGGACTAAGGATCACAAAAAATAAAAAATAAAAAAGATAAAAAAAATGTATGACTCTGTAATTCTAATTAGCCGCTTCTCAGACCATTTCTACTCATTCCCTTCTCCAGACTAGAAGACTTTCAGCAGCAGGTGACATGAATAAAATTCACAGAAGACACTTTTCTTTATGTGTGGATTTGTGTGTATGATTTTATGTGCATTCAGGGGCGTAACTATAGGGGGTGCAGCAGTAGCGACCGTAACTGGGCCCTGTGCTGCAGGGGGCCCATGCAGCCCCCTCTACATATGGGCAATGTGCATAGGCAACTAGGGGTACCAGTGCACCATGCACACGGGTGGCTGGAGGTGGAGGGTGACTAGCAGAGCTCCATGCTCGACTATCGCACTGGCTGCTCTTTAGTTGTGCATTCCCCGCATGACCTGTGTCCTCGGCTGGCTCCTCAGAGTACCCCTCTCCTGCTCCATGCATTGCTGCTCAGTCTGATGTCTGTTCTCCCCAGCCAGAGTCCCCCCCCCCCGAGTCCGGCCCACACTGCACTGCATACTTCTGCCGGGTAAACAAACTTTAAGCACACAGATGCAGTGCAGCTCTATGAGAGCCGGCTCCCTAGAGGACACTGCAGGCTTGTCTGCTGTCATACACAGATGATGAAAGGTCTTTCTGGGAGATATGCTGATCACCCATTCAGCACACTGGATGGAGCCCAGGCCAACATGGATGAGTGCGCGGCCTGCAGCTTGGTCATAGTGAGTGAGAGGTCCCCATCCCCCACACACCAGTACTTACCCCCTCCATCTCCCCCTGGGGACAGGGGCCCCTTCTCATGTGGGGGACAGGGACCCCCATCTCCCCTGGGGATAGGGACCCCTTCTCACCTGGGGGCAGTAACTTCATCTGCCCTGGAGAAAAGGACCTCATCTCTTCTGGGGACGGGACCTTATCCTGCCTAAGGACAGTCCCCCAATGGGGCACCTAAAAATAAAAATAAAACTACTGATGCCAGTGGTGGAACTACAGGGCTCACAAAGGTCATACCTGTGACCACGCCCTGGAGTTCCACAGCCAGACTCGGAGGGAAGGGCCCTGGCTGGGGTTCAGGGGGGCCCTTCATGGTTTCTTGCATCGGGGCCCTGAAAGTTCTAGTTATGCCACTGAATAAAGAGTGCATTCTGAACTCTTGCCTTGTATTGTAGAAAATGAAAGTGGTTCTAAACGCTGAAGGTTTTTTACCTTCATGCATTTTAAAAAACTGTGTGCACTGCCCCCCTAATCCTTCCAATCCTTACCTGAGCCCCCCCCCCAATCCAGCCTAGGCTGGATATGAACGCTCTCTCCTCATTGACTGAGACACAGCCAGTGAGCCAATGAGGAGAGATCGGGGGGGGGGGGCAGTCGTGGCTCTATGTGTCTTATGGACGCATAGAACAGTGGCTCAGGAGTAAGCACGAGCAGCTTTCTCTGGATTGGGGAGGAGCCAAAAGCACTGGCAAGGAACTCAGAGCAGATACAGTATGTATAACATGTTTGCTATTTAAAAAAAAAAAAAAAATGAAGCTTTGGCATTACTTTATTAACTCAGAATGTGTTGCAGCAAGAGACAACCGGGAAACAGGCATTTTCAGAAGGAGGTCAGCAATGGCCATACCTAACACTCTATAGCAGGTCTTTTCATTTGGAAAAGCTTAAGCCCCGTACACACGAGAGGACTTATGTCCGTCAGACTTCCGAAGGAGTCCTGCCGGAGTTCTGCCGGAGTTCCGACAGAGTTCTGACGGACTTTTCGACTGAGCGGACTTGGCCACACACAATCACACCAAACTCCGACGGATTCGAACGTGATGACGTACGACTGGACTCGAATAAGGAAGTTCATAGCCAGTAGCCAATAGCTGCCCTAGCGTCGGTTTTAGTCCGTCGGAATAGCATACACACGAGCAAATTTTTCGAAGGGACTGGGTCCGGCGGAGTTCTGTCGGGAAATTTTGAAGCATGTTCCATTTTCTAAAGTCCGTCAGACTTTTGCGAATCAAAAGTCCGTTGCAGCCCACACACGATCGAATAGTCTGACGGAATCATTCCGTCGGACTTTGGATGTTGAAAAGTCCGCTCGTGTGTACGCGGCATTAGAGTTCCTCCTGAGGTTGCTAGGAAATGCTAGGAGTTCCTTGAGCTGTCTGCAATACCACGTACACACGACCGGACTTTTCGACGGACTTGTTCCGGCGGACAATCCAACAAACTTTGCAGCTGAGGTCCGCCAGACTTTGAAACGAACGGACTTGGCCACACACGATCACTCCAAAAGTCTGATGGATTTGAACGTGATGACATAGAATAAGGAAGTTCATAGCCAGTAGCCAATAGCTGCCCTAGCGTTGGTTGTAGCCTAGTCGGACTAGCACACAGATGACCTTTTTTTTTGACCAGACTCGAGTCCGTCGGAAAGATTTGAAGCAAGTTTTATTTCTAGGTCTGCCGGACTTTTGGGAAGAAAAAGTCCGCTGGAGCCCACACATGAACGAATTGTCCGACAGATTCCAGCCTGTCAAAAAGTCCAGTGACAGTCATGTGTATGCGGCATAAGGGTTGCATTCTTCCCACTAATTATCAATCAAGCCCCATACACACTATTAGATTTTCTGCAGATTTTTGTCCTCAGATTTACCAAAACCATATAATATAAGATCAAACCTTGAGTTTCAATTTGTATGCAATCAGGCAGGCCCTTGCACTACATGGTTTTGGTAAATCTGAAGACAAAAGTCTGCAGAAAATCTTATAGTGTGTATGGGGTCTAAGGAGCATTTTTGTCATTGACCCCCCTGTCCCCCAATGATTGGTTTTAGTGAGGGTTCTCTGAGACTTGACATTTTTTTTAGGGGGTTCCACTGGTGTAAAAAGATTGATTGGCTCCTGCTGCTGTCAATCGAATTCCGTGAGCAGAGAGTGGGGGTGGGGCGGGGCTGAGCCGCACTGTGTGTATCACTAGATGCAGATAGCCCAGCTCAGAATTGAGCCTGCATGAGTGCCCACTTGGAAGTGTCTTGCTACGGGGGAACTAGAAAAGAGACGTGCCAGCGGGGAGGGGGCAACCCCAGAAGAGTAGCATCGGGGCTGCTCTGTGCAAAACTATTGCACAGGGCAGGTAAATATAACATGTTTATTATTTTAGAAAAATCAAAAAGTAACCTTTACAACGACTTTAAATGCTTTTTCCCATAAACATTTCTTATACTTGCAATGCTCATTTAAAATATGACTACTATAGGAAGAGTCAGTTCTGTTGCACAGCCTCCTCCATCCTTGCAAGTCATAGCCATCTCCTCTCCTGGAAGTGTCTATTTACTATCTGTGCTTGCCCAGCTCCTTCACCCCTCCCCTCACTTCCCTACATAACCTTTTATGTACTATAGTGACAAGAGTGAAGGGCAATACTATACAGGGGTTTTAATTACTAAAGCTGCATAGTGCAAAATCAGGCTCACTTGTGCATAGAAACCAATCAGCTTCCAGATTTTATTGCCACACTTTAATTGAACAAGCGGAGGTTAGAAGCTGATTGGCTACCATGAACATCTGCACCAGATTCTGAATGCTCCGGTTTTAGTAAATCTGTCCCATAGTGAGTCTGCTGGGGCTACCAACAGCATGTCCAAGATGGCGGCACCTAGCAGCAGTCTCAGGTCTTTTTGAATGTCTACACAAAGAAGACTAATAACATGCATAAAACAATAAATATTAGATGCTGCATAAGGGGTTATGACCACAGAGCCCAAAAATAATATTATTACTAAAAGCAAGGTGCACAGTAATTGAAATATCCAAAAACCATATAAGGGACAATTAAATGTTAGGCAGCCTCGTTAAAGTTCATATAAGTGATGTCAGCAGTACTTGAGGCTGCTCCCCAGGAGATAGATGGGGGAGCCGCCTAAGTGCAGCAGTAGAAGATATAGGTTTATTAAAAAAGACAATAGGCAACTCACTAGACATATATAAATGCAGGCATATTGCATAGAAGAATCCATACAGGTCCCCAATAACTGTGTCTCTTACTGCTAAATAACACACATAAAATATGTTAAATGCATATACTGTAGAATCTTAAGGGAACATTAATGTTTAAATAAATGATGGCACCATTATCACTTTAAGCAGGGCACAACATGGCAAAGTTCTTGGCTGCTGACAATATTTTTTTACTTGGCACCCTAGTCTTGCATTCTCCTTATTATGTCCAAGAAAAGTAAAGAATAATAACAAGTCATGCACAGAGTACAAAGTATGCTGTCATTCACTCTCATTCTCCTTTCCTAGGAAGCCTCCTGGGGCATAAATTCTTTGATCGGAATGATTTTATCGGAGAAGAGTGTTGACTTTGGAGGTTACAGATGTTAATTGCTAAAGAATTCTGTTTCATTTGTGAGATTGGGTTTTGAAACACTGGCTGCGTGCGTTTCATTATACCTGTTCTACTGATTTCTCAAAGCTGGGAGACACTTGAAGAACAGAGATGATATCCATCAAACTGAAGCTGTCTGCTCGCTCCCAAATCTCTTCACAGCTTGCTCAGCTCTGCTTGAATCTATCGCAGAAATCTGCAATCAGCATAACGTAAAGTGCAAATATTGGTTGGATTTTAGAAGCATGAGGAGCAAGCAATCTAACAGTTTCGTTAATATGCTGCCACGGGGTATAAACTGCTGTCCTTGCAGTGTGCTTCTTTGCAGCAATAGAATAACACACTACCTGCGGATTCCAGCCAGACTGTCTGGAATACTGGTCCCTGGGGACGCGGAGCTTGTCATCATTGGGCAAGGGCTGCTGAAATATTGAAAAATGGTCAAATTGAAGGATAGATTTTTGGCTGGTTGAGTCCAGGCTTAATGTAGAACTAAAGGCAATTTGTTTTTCATTTCTGATAGAGTAAGGGAAGGTTATAACTCCTGGTAGTTTTTTTCTTAGTTGCTATCTGTGGGAAGGGAAGGGAAGATTTTCCTTCATTTCCTGTCCCATAGCCAAAACAGGAAGTAAGAGTGAGGGAATCTCTTGTTGTCTTCAGAGTCACAAGAACTAGATTTTCAGTATATTCCTGTTCCAGTGTCAACCCAAAATTTGGAATTTTCATTCACATTTATTCTTGGTGATAATGGAAACAAGACAAATAGAGAGTATGCCTCTACCTAATGGGGACACATACAGCGATAACACCTGCCAGGTGCTCTCCACTCTATCCAAAATTAAGCCTATAGATATGTTTTAAAGTAGGGTGATCAGATGTCTCCAGTTTTCAGGATGGTCCCTGATTTTAAAGGTTGTCCCGGGAAACTAATGTCTCTGATTTCATCCCCAGTTCAGTGTCCCTGATTTCTTTCCAGCTTTAATAATGGCATCCACAGCTCAAGAGGCTGCAGAATAATCCATCTGAGCAACATTCGTTTTGTTGGCCTGGAGCAGGAGGATGGAGAGGAGGGGTGTGTCTTCTCCCAGCTGTGTCCAGGGTTATTGACGATGTTACTTGCCATGCCAATATTATGTGGTCTTCCTAGTTCCTCTCCTCTTGTCTTGTGCAGACTTTGTTGCAAGACTTTCTTGAGGATCATGTGTTATTAAACAACACCCCTTTAAGCCCTTCCCTATGTTAACACAATTTAGCCACACTCACCATTTGACATGGTCAGTAGAGTGTCCCCAGATTTCATTTTGAGAATTTGGTCATCTTACTTTAAAGCTAAACTCTGGGCTCCATGCTCCTGGAGGCACTTTTCCAGAAGTCTTCAGGCCCATTCTTGTTGCGTTAGATCAGCCTTTCTCAACCTTTTCAACACAGAGGAACCCTGGAAATAGTTCTCTGGTCTTGGGGAACCCCTGCTAAAAATGAAAAATCTACAACTCATCATGCATTAGTGTGATGGCCAATGAGAAGAATGCTTCTTACATTTGTGGTTATTGTGAAGAATAACCCGCCTACAGATAACTAAAAAGATCAATGGTGTCCTTGAGAACTTACCTGAGAGGCAGAAATTTACCATTGCTCAGGGAACCCCTAGCAACCTCTAGAGGATCCCTGGTTGAGAAACAAGTTTATATCATTCTTGCAATTTCTCCTGTGCTGGATGGTTCTCTTCTCAGTGATGCAGAAAATGGCATTGATGTTATCACATCAAAGCCACCTGCTGCATTATAACACTGTGGAATGTATACAACAATTTCTGTGTGAATGTGTCAGTTATTTAAACAGAAAAATGCATCTTTATCCTCTTTGCATTAAAGTTCACCTCTTTTACATCATAGCCACTCTTTACAATACAGCCCCTTTTACATTACAAGCCCCCTCTTTACATATCTGCACCCCACATTGCATCACAGTCCCCTTTGAATAAAAGTCCCTCCTTTACATCAAAGCTCCTCTTTATATAACAGCCCCCGATTACATCACAGCCCCCTTTGCATCAAAGTCCCCCCTTTACATCAAAGCCTCCCCATTTACATTGCAGCCCCCCTTTACATCACAGCCTCCCCTTTACAATACCAAACCCCTTTACACCACCATCCCCTCCTTTACATCACAACACCCCTCTTTAATTCACAACCTCCTTTACATCAATGTGTTCACCCCCCTTCACATACAAATAACCGGCTTGTTAACTTGAAAAGTTATGCAGCTACTGCCCTCCATGCAGACATGCTGTGCCCCCTGTCCTCTGCCTACTATAATGATGAAAGCTATGGCCGTGGTGGGGGAACGAGGATATCACCCCGGAGGGACACCCCCCATGTTGAGGGCACATGGCCTGGTACAGCTCAGGAGGGGGGGGCTCGCTCGTCCCCACCCCCTTTCCTGCCCGGGCGGGCTGCGTGCTCGGATAAGGGTCTGATATGGACTTTGGGGGGGACCTCCACACCGTTTTTTTGGCGTAGGGCTTCCCCTTTAAGTCCATACCAGGTGACGGGGCTAGCCAGGTGTCAATCTCGCCAATGGAGGTGGCAACATTGACCTCCTTTGCTAGTCCTGTCTACCTGGAGCCGCGTTCAAAATGAACAGACTTTTCTCCGTGTGTGGGCAAGTCCATTCATTTCAAAAGTCTGTGGGCAGGTCCGCTCGTTCGGAAAGTCCGGCGGACCTCCGCTGCAAAGTCTGGCGGTTTGTCCACCGGACTAAGTCCGCCAGATAGTCTGATCGTGTGTACGTGGCATTAGCTTACCTAAATATGAATGAACTTGACTAGGCATAGCAATAACTTCAAGTTCAAGACTCTGCCCAAGCAGTACGTTACAAATTAGGTAATAAATAATGTATTACAAGTTGATTTTCTGGGCTGCCAGGGCTTAGCAAATCAAGTCAACTGAACAAGTAAAAGTGAGTTATTATTATTAATATTATACAGCTTTCACAGCAGGCACAGCTAAAATATTTGGGTTCTCTGTTCGTCACTGAGCCCTGGAAAGAGCACCATCGCTGCTGACACAACCAAAGTACACTGACCAGATAGTCTCTTGGCTGTCACACAAAGAAACAAATACACACACACACACACACACAAAAAAAAAATGTAATTGTATTGGGATAAAAGGATAGTATGGTAGGCAGGGAATACAGTTAATTAAATTTTTTGAAAAGCAAGGTAATACATCAAGTGAACAATGCAACATAGTGCAGTACCCCTTTAAGACATGCCCACCCATCCTGCAGGACTGAAGATGTAAACAAAAGCTCTAGGACTGAGAGATTTTCCTCAAGTGAGCAAAAAAAAAAGTAACACACAAGGCTAATTCACTTGTAGCCCCTAAATAAGGTACAGGGTTCTTTTGGCAGCTAGTTGGGCTCTTGGTTGGTATAATGAAGAGGGCAGTCCCCTTGAAGATGTTAAGGAAATAGATGAATCCTTTTTTTGAAGATGTATGTCCCTTTAAATGGAGAAGTTAAACTTGAGTGATGCATTCCTTCCTTAGGTGACTTTAACTGGGGCTAAAGTAGACACAACGTTCTGCCAAGCAAGGGTTGGCAGAGTAAACTCAGATTAAGTCAGATAACCTGCAAGTAGTGTTGGTAGAAGCAGTTAAGAGTGGCAGAATGTAGCAATGGGTGAGCTCTGACACAGTCTGCTATGTGTAGATGGACTATGGACTGTGTCAATTGCAGAAACCTGCACTGTCCAGTGTCCTGGAACTGGAAGTAACTTAAACAGCAAACACACTTGCAGCAAGAATAGTGTTCAATGGTTTAGGAACCCTCTTATCCAGTCATTATGCCAAGAAGAGCATAGTGAAGACCATCCGGCTGGGGTGCCCTCTTTGCTCTTAGAAGGTGTGGCTGCAATGATGGTGACGATGATGATGACCTACTGATCCCACAGCAAGTAGGTCTCCACCAGTCTCCCTTCTCAGGACACCTGGCTTTCCCATGACACTCGTGGCTTCCTGGCCCAACACGATTCAGTCTGGGCCCATATGGCTCCACACAACTCTCTTCCACATATTCTTCCAGCTGCAAATTCACTTTCTTTCTCCCTCTCATGTTTCCAGGCTTTTCCTTTTATCTGCTCCCGTTCCCTGGCAAAGGCACCTGGGCTGTGTAATTCGAGCTCAGTTAAACTGTAATGCCGTGTACATATGGTCGGAAAAGGTCCGATTGCATTATGTTATCGGAAAATCAGAAATCCCGACAGAAAAAGTTTGAGAGCTGGATCTAAAATTTTCTGACAACAAAATCCGATCTGACTTTTTCCGATCGCTTTGTAGAGAATTCCAACGGACAAAGTGCCACACATGCTCAGGTTAAATTACGAGACCAAAGCTATTGGCTACTAGCTTCTACGTAATGACGACGTACGCAACAAACATCACCTTGTTCCGAACTATCAGATTTTCTGACAACTTTGTCTGACCGTGTGTATGCAACACAAGTTTCGGACAAAATCCGTCTGAAAAAATCAGACGGATTTTGTGGTCGGAATGTCCGACCGTGTATACAGGGCATAAGAAAGGTTCTGCTTCCAGCATACAAGTTCCAGTGATTCCGTACTCTGTATAGAAACTTATAATGAACAGAGTTGCTGAACACTGCCATCTTGTGGTAAAAATCAAGATCTGCATTACAATAACAATGCACAGTGTTACAATATTATTCAGCATTTACTGTATATAGCGCCAATAGTTTGCGCAGAGCTTTACAAAATAAAAGGAGGCAGTACAGTTACAAAACAATGCTGGGTGCTTATGAGAGCTTATAGTGAAAATTACTACATCAAGGTGTAATGAGCAATAATCAACAGAAATATATGATAGCTAAAAAAGATATTCAGCAGTTTAATTTCTAAATTATGTGCCTACTAAAAAAAATGTATCAGCCTGCCAACAGCCACATAGAGAGCATCTATAATTAGCCACCACTAAACGACCCCATTGCCAGTCTCAGATGAGCAGTAGGTATTAACCAGGAAAAATGTAGCCTGTGTGTTAGACTTATCTGGTAAAGTGTATTGCTTGGGACCTTAGACACCCATTCTTGCTAGGTTCTACTGAAAATGGCATGAGTGGATGATGATCTTTTATTACCAAGGGGTACGTAAGCACCTGTGTACATATTCAGTATCACTATAATGGCTCCAATTTGCTGGTGTTCTTCCAATGACTAATTTCAGGCTTTGTGGAGCTAAAAGATGCCAGGCAAATATTGTCAGCAGAAACTGTAAATGTTACAGTCTAAAAACGGGCCTAACTAAAAATCATGTTGACCCATCAACTCTCCTTGTAGCAGATGGCAGCATCAGTTTTGTTACAGTTTATCAATTTCTTACCTTAAAACATCCGAAGTGCCATATAAATTAATATTTAATCACTGCTAAAGAATAAAAAAAAAAAAAATCTATCTCAAAATGCATCAGGTGTCTACTTCTTGGCTATTTTGGGTTTCCCATTTGGATTTTTATCTTTGTGAGTAGTGATGGGTGAACTTCCGTCGGGACGTTTCGCGAACGCGGACCGCAAACGCGGCCGATAGTTTGCGAACCGTAACGTTCGCGGCGGGCCCCATTGACTTTAATGGGAGGCGAACTTTGCAAATCTACAGGTCAAATTTGCAGCCACAAAATAATTACTAGCTGTGCACACATAGTCCCACCACATGGCCAATGACATAACACATGTATGAGGTGAATCTGGGATCGACAACTACAAGCATTCTTTTTTTATATGTGAAATTGTGACAATTCAGGACTGTGGAGCGCATGAAGGCAATGGAGGAGAGGGAAGGTCAGGGTAGGCAAAGAAGAGGGTGCAGGAGATGATCACCAGCAGCGTGACATACAGCAATGACACCTGCATCGTGATAGAGTGATCTGACACCAGCACCGTGATAGAGAGCACTGACATCAGCAGCGTGACATACAGCAATGACACCTGCACCGTGATAGAGTGATCTGACACCAGCACCGTGATAGAGAGCACTGACATCAGCAGCGTGACATACAGCAATGACACCTGCACCATGATAGAGTGATCTGACACCAGCACCGTGATAGAGAGCACTGACATCAGCAGCGTGACATACAGCAATGACACCTGCACCGTGATATACAGCACTGACACCAGCACCGTGATAGAGAGCACTGACATCAGCAGCGTTACATACAGCAATGACACCTGCACCGTGATAGAGTGATATGACACCAGCACCGTGATAGAGAGCACTGACATCAGCAGCGTGACATAAAGCACTAACACCAGCACCGTGATATACAGCACTGACACCAGCACCGTGATAGAGAGCACTGACATCAGCAGCGTGACATACAGCACTGACACCTGCACCGTGCTAGAGTGATTTGACACCAGAACAGTGATAGAGAGCACTGACATCAGCAGCGTGACATAAAGCACTGACACCAGCACCGTGATATACAGCACTGACACCAGCACCGTGATAGAAAGCACTGACATCAGCAGCGTGACATACAGCAATGGCACCTGCACCGTGATAGAGTGATCTGACACCAGCACCATGATAGAGAGCACTGACATCAGCAGTGTGACATAAAGCACTGACACCAGCACAGCGATATACAGCACTGACACCAGCACCGTGATAGAGAGCACTGACAGCAGCGTGACATACAGCAATGACACCTGCACCATGATAGAGTGATCTGACACCAGCACCGTGATAGAGAGCACTGACATCAGCAGCGTGACATAAAGCACTGACACCAGCACCGTGATATACAGCACTGACACCAGCACCATGATAGAGAGCACTGACATCAGCAGCGTGACATACAGCAATGACACCTGCACTGTGATAGAGTGATCTGACACCAGCAACGTGATAGAGAGCACTGACATCAGCAGCGTGACATAAAGCACTGACACTAGCACCGTGATATACAGCACTGACACCAGCACCGTGATATACAGCACTGACACCTGCACCGTAAGCAGCCCCAGGAGGAAGTCAGCATAGCACAGGGATGGTGGGAGCCCCTCATAATGAGCATAGCACAGGGATGGTGGGAGCCCCTCATAATATGCACAGCAGAGGTACAGCCCCAGGAGGAAGTCAGCAAAGCACAGGGATGGTGGGAGCCCCTCATAATAAGCAGCCCCAGGAGGAAGTCAGCACAGGGATGGTGGGAGCCCCTCATAATAAGCAGCCACAATATAGAAATATGACACCGCTCAACCTCTTCAAACAGAAGGGTACGGGCATATAGTATGGTGTGCTTTTTTTGGACAAGGAAGTGAGCCAAATGAAGAAAGAAGGTCTGTGTGCTCGATTAAAAAAATTGTTTATAGACATATACATGGTCTACTGGTCACATGTGTTGAATTCCTCCGAGATCCATGCCTCATTCATTTTTCGAAATGTGAGGTAGTTAACACTGTCGTGAGCTAGGCGAGTACGCTTACCGGTCACAATCCCCCCTGCTGCGCTGAACGTCCTTTCGGAAAGGACACTGGACAAGGGGCAAGCCAACAGTTCGATTGCAAATTGGGCAAGCTCTGGCAAGAGGTCAAGCCTGCCCACCCAGTAGTCCAGGGGTTCATCACTCCTCAGAGCGTCCACATCGGCCGTTAACCCGATGTAGTCAGACACCTGACAGTCTAGGCTTTCCCTGATGCTGGATCCGGATGATACCTGTCGATGGGTCGGCTGAAAGAATGACCTCATATCCGAAGTCACCAACACATCTTCAAACCGGCCTCTTCTTGCAGGCGCTGTTGGATTGGTACCCGCAACTCCTTCTCTGGGAGTGGGAATTGCTCCTCTGCCAGCGCACGCAAAAGCAGAATGCAGCATTTCTCGAAGCAAGGCCTGGAAGTGCTGCATTCTGACAGCCCTCTGTGACGACGGTAGCATTTCCGCCATTTTGTGTTTGTACCGGGGGTCTAAGTACGTTGCCACCCAGTACTGGTCCTTGACCCTTATGCTTTTTATACAGGGGTCCCTATTAAAACACTGGAGTATGAAGGCCCCCATTTGCACTAAACTGGAAGCGGTGTGGTGGCCAGGCTCCTGCTCATCATCGAGGATAATGTCGTCCTCTTCATTCTCCTCTCCCCATCTATGCACAACAGGGATCCCAGAAAGGTTTAAAGCATGCTCTTCTTGCTCCTCCTCATCCGCCCCGGCACCATCCTCCTCTGACTCCTCTTCAGACTCCTGTTGTTCACTTGTCTCAGATAGAGTAGCCCCCCCTGGGAATTCATCCAGCATTGCGACTTCCTCATCTTCCCGCTCCTGCTCCTCCACAGCTTGATCAATGACATGACGCAATGCACGCTCCATAAAGAAGGCATAAGGTACCATGTCACTGATGGCGCCATGGCTGCGACTGACCAGTTTGGTGATCTCCTCAAATGGCCGCAGAAGTCTGCATGCGTCGCGCATGAGCAGCCACTGGCGCGGTGAAAAAAAAAACAGCTCCCCAGAACCTGTCCTGCCGCAGAGTTCATACAGGTAGACGTTAACTGCACGTTACTGCTGGAGCAGCCTATCAAGCATATAGAAGGTTGAGTTCCATCGTGTCGGGCAATCGCAAATAAGATGTCTGACTGGCAGATTGTGTCGCAGCTGCATGTCAGCAAGGCGAGCCATGGCCGTGTAAGATCTTCTGAAAAGGGCTGAGATTTTCCTTGCCTGCCGCAAGATGTCCTGGACCCCAGAGTATTTGACAACGAATCGCTGCACGACCAAGTTTAAGACGTGTGCCATGCATGGCACGTGCGTAATTTTGCCCTGTTTCAATGCGCTAAGCATATTGGCACCGTTGTCACACACCACTTTACCAACTGTCAAATAGAGCGGTGTTAGCCACTGATCTGCCTGTGAACGCAAAGCTGAAAGGAGTGGCGGGCCAGTGTGGCTCTTGGCTTCCAGGCACAACAGGCGCAGCACGGTATGGCAACGTCTCACCTGGCATGTCGAATAGGTTCTGGGGAGCTTGGGCGGCGCAGCGGAAGAGACGCTAGCAGCGGAAAAGGAGGAGTCAGCCGAGGAGGAGAGGGAGGAGGATGGAGTAGGAGGAGGAGGAGAAGAAGAGCCAGGCCTGCATGCAATCCGTGGCGGTAAAACCAAATTTACACGGGTGCCATGGGTTACATGCTTGACGGCCGTCAGAAGGTTCACCCAGTGGGCAGTAAAAGTGATATACCTTCCCTGCCCATGTTTGCTAGACCACGTGTCTGTGGTCAGATGTATCTTGGCACCGACACTGTGTGCCAGAGATACATTCACTTGCCGCTGAACATGGCCATATAGCTCTGGGATGCCCTTCTCTGAGAAATACTTCCTTCCTGGGACCTTCCATTGTGGTGTTCCAATGGCCACAAATTTTCGAAAGGCCTCCGAGTCCACCAGTTTATATGGCAGTAGTTGGCGGGCTATCAGTTCTGACAAGCCAGCCGTCAACCGTTGGGCAAGAGGGTTATCCGGTATTATAATTTTTTACGCTCGAACATTAGGTCCACGGAAGCCTGCCTTTTTGCAGAAAAACGTGAACTTGGCGTGATGGAAGGTGGAGTGGAGGACAATTGTGAGGAGAGAGGAGAAGGAGAAGTAGAAGACGAGGCTGGATGGTGAGAGCCTGGAGTGTAGCTTTGTGTGTTCCATTGCTCCCACTGGGCTCGGTGATGGCTGCTCATGTGCCTTCTTAAGGCGGTCGTCCCTAGGTGAGTGTTGGGCTTACGACGACTAATGCGTTGACTGCAAAGGTTGCAGATGGCAACACTATTGTCAGCAGCGGACACGTTAAAAAAAGTCCACACTGCGGAGCCATGTGCCGGCGTCCTGGGAGCGCCAGATGTGACCGTACATGGTCGATGACTTGCTCCTGATACATTAGTAGTCTGCTTTGTCCCTCCTGTGCAATGTAAGTTATTCCTGCTTCTCCTCCCTATCTGCTGGTCCATATCTCCCTCTGAACTCCCCTCCTCTTCCTCTCTTGTGGGCACCCACGTGACATCACTAGACACGTCATCATCGACGTCACCTTCCCCACCGCTATAAGTAGAGATCTCGGAGTCGGCAGCAACACCGGGGACCAACCTCCTCCTTGGGCTGATCTGGGTACTGTCGTCAGACTGCTGAGTGGCGGTTGTTGCTACCTCCTCTTCCTGATCCAATGCCAAGAGTGGCTGCGCATCAGAAATGTCTTGATATGGATCAGAAAATAATTCCTGTGACTCAAGCGGAAGGTATTTGGTGGTGGTGGTGTTGTTGGTAGTAGTGTCTTTGGGGGTGCACATAGCAGAGAGTGAAGAAGAGGGTGCAGATCGAGAGGATGAGGAGGGTGCAGAAGAGTAAGGCTGAGTGAGCCACTCAACCAAGTCTGGTGCGTCCTTTAAAGTAATTGAACACACCTTCTGCAACTTCCCACTTTGGCTCAAGCCTGTTGCTCCTGCCCTACCCCTACCACCCCTGCGGAAGGGCCTGCCTCTTCCTCTGCCTGTCATTT
This sequence comes from Lithobates pipiens, assembly GCF_037356315.1. NCBI lineage: Eukaryota > Metazoa > Chordata > Amphibia > Anura > Ranidae > Lithobates > Lithobates pipiens. The sequence continues at coordinate 293,044,923 of NW_027507784.1, read as the reverse complement.
TTTAAATGACCCTGTGACAAAACTCTCAGTCCCTATACTGATAAAGGACTGCTGCAGTATAGGGCAGCAGTCAGCAGTAGTGCACCTCAACCCTATATATTGTGGACCTATACCAGTCCTTAAGGAATAGCAGACTGTACCTCACTCAACCCTATGTACTGTAGTACACTATAGCTTACCAGTCCTTATAAGGACCTTTGTGGAACTAGTAGGTTGTGATTAGCCTTGCTGGGAGAGAGCTAGCGATTGGCGCCGCTCGCTGGGGGGTTGACTCCCCCGGGGGACGACGCTGTGTCCCCCCCCTACTTGGATTGCCAGCGTGACGTTGGCGGCATCGTGCGGCCACGGTGAGGCACAAATAACTTCTGGCACAAGACTATTGGACACTATTAGTATGGCTACTATTGCCTTTGATAGCCCTAGGCACCTAGATGGAATGAGCAGCATGTTCAACACATCCAGGTATTGTTTCACAGTACACTCACTTAGTGGTTTTTGTTTTTAACACTCACTTGTTTTGTTTCTGTTGTTGATTTAGTTCACATTTAATTTTTATTTAACGATGGTGTTTACCACTGTTGGAGCATTTCCATTGCCCTCAACATGATTTCACTATCTTACATTCCTTAAACTGTGCCACACCTTTTCTAATCCAATTCACATTATATTTCAGTCATTTAGATATCTCAATTAATTAATTTACACTCACACATTCAATCATTCATCCTAGGGTGATGATCACTTTTGGTTCACATCAATGGTACATTGCCTCATCGCGACACCGCACGCTCTGTCTGCCTCAGCTCCCGTGTCAGTTGACACTCCTGGCTACTTCCGTTGCCCGTGATTGCGCCTCTCGCCATTCCCTGACCCATATTCATCATATATCAGCTCCTGATGAGTGGCAATGTAGCCACGAAACGCGTAGAGCTTTAAATACTACAAATCATATCCAAACACGCAGTTTTACTAGACTCTGGAATGTTTTTATTTAATTCTATTGATTTTCTACTATGTGCAAAATGCCTATACATGAAGTCAATGCTTTTGATGTATGAACTGTGGGATTGATGTTTTTGATGTGTAATACTTTAATACATTTACTACTTATGATGGATCATGGATTATACATTGTGTATCTTTGTGCCCTATGCTATACATTTAATCTATAGTTAATAAATTGACACTATTTGATTTTTGTTGCTCTTCTGCTTGTTGCTTCCAAAATCGCATGCTTCGTCAAAGTCCCAACCTTTTCTTTTTACCGTGATTAGCAGACTGTACCTCAGTCCCTATACTGATAAAGGACTGCTGCAGAATAGGGCAGCAGTCAGCAGTAGTGCACCTCAACCCTATATATTGTGGACCTATACCAGTCCTTAAGGAATAGCAGACTGTACCTCACTCAACCCTATGTACTGTAGTACGCTATACCTTACCAGTCCTTATAAGGACCTTTGTGGAACTAGTAGGTTGTGATTAGCAGACTGTACCTCAGTCCCTATACTGATAAAGGACTTCTGCAGAATAGGGTAGCAGTCAGCAGTAGTGCACCTCAACCCTATATATTGTGGACCTATACCAGTCCTTAATGAATAGCAGACTGTACCTCACTCAACCCTATGTACTGTAGTACGCTATACCTTACCAGTCCTTATAAGGACCTTTGTGGAACTAGTAGGTTGTGATTAGCAGACTGTACCTCAGTCCCTATACTGATAAAGGACTGCTGCAGAATAGGGCAGCAGTCAGCAGTAGTGCACCTCAACCCTATATATTGTGGACCTATACCAGTCCTTAAGAAATAGCAGACTGTACCTCACTCAACCCTATGTACTGTAGTACGCTATACCTTACCAGTCCTTATAAGGACCTTTGTGGAACTAGTAGGTTGTGATTAGCAGACTTTACCTCAGTCCCTATACTGATAAATGACTGCTGCAGAATAGGGCAGCAGTCAGCAGTAGTGCACCTCAACCCTATATATTGTGGACCTATACCAGTCCTTAAGGAATAGCAGACTGTACCTCACTCAACCCTATGTACTGTAGTACGCTATACCTTACCAGTCCTTATAAGGACCTTTGTGGAACTAGTAGGTTGTGATTAGCAGACTGTACCTCAGTCCCTATACTCTTAAAGGACTACTGCAGCAGAAGGGCAGCAGTCAAGTATAATATTCTTTCTATATTTGGAAGAAAGAATATTATACGTGTACAAGCCTATTACCATACCAATCCTGAAAAGAATCTTTGTGGACCTAATAGTAACAGCTACTGATTAAACTGACTGTCCCTCACTGCCACACACAGCTTCTTGCTTGTCCCTATTTAAACTGACAAAACACAGGCTGCTGCAACAATAACTTGAATAGCACTCAAAACTATATCCTGTACTACTTTACCATACCAGTCCTGAAAAGGACTTTTGTGGACCTAATAGTAACAGCTAATGATTAAACTGACTGTCCCTGCTGCACACAGCGTTCTGTCCCTCTCTCTACACTGACAAAAGACAGGCTGCTGCAACAATGACTTGAATAGCAGTGCCTCAAACCTATATCCTGAAGTACACCTAACACCTATACCATACCAGTCCTTAAAAGAACTTTTGTGGACCTAATAGCAAGTGATTTGGGTCACTGCAGTCTCTCCCTGCTCCACACAGCAACCTCTCCCTATAGTGACATACGAAAGAATGTAAAATGGCCACCGGATCGGTTCTATTTATACGTTAGGGGGAATGTCCAAGTGTCCATGTGCTGTAATGTCTCAATTGGCTGTCTTGTACCACATTATGGATGTGTCATCATAGGTCAAAGTTCTTTTACACAGTAAACACGGAAGTCCGCCGGGCGAACAGCGGCAATAGTCCACCGATCGGGTGGACCGCGAACAGCCGAAATTTGCCGCGAAACGACCGCCGGGCGAACCGTTCGGCCATCCCTATTTGTGAGATGTTCCATCTGTCAATGTATAGCTACTGTCCATGAATTGCAATTGTCTTGTAATGAATCTTTGTATAAATAAAGTTTTTTTCATTACTTTTATTTATGTAACAGTTTTTGAGTCTGTGCCGCTCTATAAGCCCTTGTACACACGGTCGAAGAATCCGTCTGAATGTGTCCTATCGGACCGTGTCATCGGATAATCCTACTGTGTGTGGTATGCATCGGACTGATTCTGTCGGAATATCCGTCGGACCCAATTTTCCAACATGTTGGAAATATTTCCCGACCAACTGGGCCGATCGGACATACTCCGGTCATGTGTAGAGAATTTTGATCGGACCAAGTGCCACGCATGCTCAGATCAAATTCCTACATCAAAGCTATTGGCTACTAGCCTGAATGTAGTCCCATCGTAATGAAATTACGTCATCACGTTCTGAAAGATCGGATTTTTTCGCCAACTTTGTCCGACCGTGTGTATGCAACAGTTTCAGACAAGATCCAACGGACAAAACCCGACGGGGAAAATCCGACGGATTTGGTTGTGGAAATCTCCGACCGTGTGTACAGGGGCTTAGAGGGTTCCTATATTTACTACCATTAGTAAGCAGGTGTCAGGGCTGGCTTAGCCCTTCCTCCTATGGGCTGGCCGCTCAGCTGTCGGCTAATTGCCAGCTCTCTTCTCTCTCCACAAGTTACCAGCTGTTCCCAATGATGCTCGTGACTCGTCTGACCGGCCTATTTAACCACTTAAGGACCAGGCCTCTTTTTCAGACTTGGTGTTTACATGTTTAAAACAGTTTTTTTTGCTAGAAAATTACTTAGAACCCCCAAACATTTTATATTGTTTTTTTTCTAACACCCTAGAGAATAAAATTCATTGAAATACTTTTTTTCACACCGTATTTGCGCAGCGGTCTTACAAGCGCACTTTTTTTGGAAAAAATTCACTTTTTTGAATAAAAAAATAAGACAACAGTAAAATTAGCACAATTTTTTTTATATTGTGAAAGATAATGGTACGCCGAGTAAATTGATACCCAACATGTCACGCTTCAAAATTGCGCCCGCTCGTGGAATGGCGTCAAACTTTTAGCCTCAAAAATCTCCATAAGCGACATTTAAAAAATTCTACAGGTTGCATTTTTTGCGTTATAGAGGATGTCTAGGGCTAGAATTATTGCTCTGGCTCTACCGATCGCGGCGATACCTCACATGTGTGGTTTGACCACCGTTTTCATATGCGGGCGCTACTCACGTTTGCGCTTGCTTCTGTGCGCAAGCTCGTCGTGACGGGGTGTTTTTAAAAAACTTTTTTTTTCTTATTTATTTTAATTGATTTTATTTATTTTTACACTGTTTAAAAAAAAAAAAAAAAAGGATCGCTTTTATTCCTATTACAAGGAATGTAAACATCCCTTGTAATAGAAAAAAGCATGACAGGTCCTCTTAAATATGAGATCTGGGGTCAAAAAGTCCTCAGATCTCATATTTTGGCTAAAATGCAAAAAAAAAAAAAAAAAAAAATGACATTTAAAAAAAATATACCTTTAAGAGGTATGGGAGGAAGTGACGTTTTGACGTCGCTTCCGCCCTCCTATGGTATAGAGACGAGTGGGGGCCATCTTAGCCTCACTTGTCTCTATGCCCAGCTAGGAAGAGGACCCGATCGCCTCCAACGCTACCGACGGCTCCGGTAAGCGGCAGAAGGTGTGGGAGGGCGGCGGGAGGGGGGTGGCACCTCTCCCGCCGCCGATAGCGGTGATCTCGCGGCAAATCCGCCGCGAAGACCACCGTCATCGTACAGCCGACCGCCGCCTGAAGAGATGGATATCTCGGTTGTGGCAGCAGCTGCTGCCGTTACCGAGATATCCCTCTTCAAAAATAGGACGTACATCGTCGTGCGGCGGTCGGCAAGTGGTTAAAGCCTTCAAGTTCATTTCTCCATTGCCTTCACGTTGGTCACATAACAGGGAACCATCTCCTGCTGTTTGTTTCAATACTGGCTTGCTGACATCCCTCCTGGCTTCTTATCCTGCTTGCAGTTGCTCTCCTTGGATCCCTGACTTCTGGACTGGCTGAAAACTCGATCTGGTTTATGAACTTTGGACTGGCTGACTACCCGATCTGGCTACTGGACTCTGGCTATGCTTGACTATGCTTTTTTGTATTTACCTTTTTATTTTTATTATTAATAAACAAGTGTGATTTGATTGTACTTCTGTTTCATGGTTCCTGACAGCTGGTCAGGTTTCATCAGTGGGCGGTGTGATGGTACTCATAAAAGAGGAGGTAGTGATACGTGGTCAGGAAATGAAACCAAAGGTCATATACAATAGAGACAACATGGTTAGGAGCCAAGCCAGGGTCAAACATTAGGGATCAGACAAATGGAGTTAGCGGAGTAGTCACAAGCCAGGCCAGGGTCATACACGGTAGATCAGATGAATGGAGCTGGGAGAGTAGTCAGGAGCAAGACCAGGGTCATACAAGGTTGATCAGATGAATAGAGCTGGGAGAGTAGTCAGTAGCCAGGCCATGGTCATACATGGTAGGTAGAGAGAAGAGTCCTTAAAATGAGCTGAGGTCAGAAACAGAAGTCAAGCAGAAGGGAAGTCCAGAGGCAGATCGTATTGGTAACAGAAAATCAGGATAAATGCACTGAACAAGCATCACCGAGGAAGCTGAAGATAATTCAGCAATCTTCTGTAATTGCTTCCTTCCATAAATAGAGTATTTGCCACCAGTTCTGACATTGGGTGCCTGTGCGCGCACCAGAATATCCCGCAATGCATCTGCACGTGTTCCCACACAGACGATTGTGCCCATTCAGATACTGGCTAGTGCCCTGACATTCAGTGCTGCTTCCCTGAATTTCCAGTCTTCACAGGTAAGAGTTAACAGTGGAGAGTGCAGTCTGCAGCCAATCTGTTAGCTTGAAGAGGGAGGGGGGAGCATGGGAGTACCTTGACATTCTCGGTCACGGGTGTGTTTCTATTCATGCATACAATGTAGGGAGACACATTTCTAGTCCATGCATACAAGGGTGGCTCTCCAAGATGCTGCAGTAGAAAGGAGTCATCCTGAAACAGGAAACCTGGGGCAGCGATCATAACACCAGCTTAAGGCCTCTTTCACATGACCGATCCGTTCAGGTCCGCCTGTCATTTTTTTGGGCGGACCTGAACGGATGCTCCATAGACCTCTATGGAGCATCGGATGTCAGCGGTGACATGTCCGCTGACATCCGACCCTCTCCGATCCGAAAAAGTGTGACGACAGAAAAACCTACTTTTCCATCCGCCTGAGGATCGGATCGGGTGATGACGGACTCTGTGTCCGTCGTCATCCAATCTCACATAGGGGAGCGATCCCCACTGAGCAAGCGGATGTCCACGGGGTGGATCATCACTGATCCGTTCTGTGTGAAAGAGGCTTAAAATGCAGCATAGGTAAGGATTAAAAGATAACGAAGCTGCATACCCAATAAGTGAATAAATCAGCTGCTGAATGTGAGAATGTATTAAAAACTGAGGATTTATTATCATTTCAACATAAGTATGACTAAATCAAAGACAAGCAGCAAGAGAGCTGTCAGCATAGTCAGAATGCTACAATGAACCAGTACTTTGGATACAAGTATAGCTGTAGTAGAAATTATAATAATAATATAGTAATAATATAATAGAATAATAATAGAATAATTTCCCTTAGCTGCTAGGACAGCTAAGTAAATGCTTCTTACTGCACAGAGGGATATCTGTGACTAGCGAAGGTCCGAGGTCTGACTTTAGCCCTTCTATACTGTAAATTTGACAGTTTAGTTTTCTTTAACAGCCTCCCTAGTAGAGCCCTCCTCCTACCTAGGCCCCATAGCTGCAGAGTGGGTTGATATGGCTATTGTTACTCCACTGAGTCTAATTGTTCGATCCATACATTCGCTCAATATTCCACTCAAATCTAAGAAAATCTGACCTTTTCAGAGTTGTTTTTTATTGCCTTCTACTATTTTTTTTTTTTCTTCTTTTGTTGCAGCATGAAAAAAAGAAATAATCTCCTGCTCAGGAAAATGATTTATTTGGAAAGTGTTTCAGAGTTCAGTGCACCAAATTATTAATTAAATCCATTATATTAAAATATTATGATTTTATTTGTTATGTCCGGTAAAGCCAATTACATGGTAGTGGAACAGGATTTTAAACAATATTTGTTGTTTTACCAACCAAAAAGGAGCAAAATTGTGAGACAGTGTTGCTAGCAAAAAATGTGTAACAAAAAAAATTCTGACGGATCTAGAAATAGAACATGTTCTAAATATTTCCGACTGAACCGCTCATCTGTATGCTGTTCCAACGCACCAAAAACAGCGCATGCTCTGAAGCAACTATGAGACGGAAGTGGTCGGTGTGGTAAAACTACCATTTGTAATGGAGCTAGTACATTCCTGATGCAGCAAATTCTGTGATCTTTTCATGCAGCACATTCCTTTGTTCTTTATAATACTAGAATAATGAAGTAGTTTTGCTGCTCATATTCACACAGAGTTCTCACAAACTTATTTCTTGATTATTTCTCCTGATCTCATGAATAATATTGTATTTTTTAAAAGCCCGATCTCCATAATAATATTTACAATTATTTTTCTATAGTCATCTTTTATTTTTTTATTTCATCAAGATCTCCTTTTTTTGTATTATTAAAAAATTATTTTCTAGTGATCTCCATATATAATTTCTTTTTTTGTGTGTCAAGTTACCACAATAACATTATTATCTTGTATTTTTTATTAACATCAAGGAGGTTGGTGTCCCTTGTTAATTTGACATTGTCTTTTAGAAATGTACTTGCCTATTCACAAACTGTCCTATTTGAATAAAAACACATAGGCAACTATCTTCAGAAAATAAAATCTCCATTGATTCTTCCACAAAATAAAGAGGAAGGCAATGCTGAGAAACTTTTGGAATCTGCAAAGCCTTTTGGCCCAGAGGGCACACATCAAGTCTGTGGAAAAGAACATTGGTAGCTTGAGGAGTCCATAAAATTTGGAGCACAATCTGGTCCAGGAATCCCAGAGATTAGGACCAGCAACATATGACATATCTATCCTCAGGCTGTGGTACTACACCAGCCTGCGTCTTCTGTTAGACCAGCCTGAACCCAGGCCATCACTTTCTTCTCTTTGCTGCAGCCTTCCCTCCATGTTTCCCTGCAGCCTTCCCTGCATCCTTCCCTACAGCCTTCCTTGGAAGCTGTGCCTCTGGTGGTGGACTTGTGGCAGGAGGAGGAGGAGGATGGGCTTGCTCATATACGTGGCTGTTCTCAGTCAGCTGGCCCCTCAACCCCTTCTGAAGGGCCTCACCAATAATTCCCTCACAGAGGAGGCGTTGGTCCTCCTCCAATTTCAGCAATCTAGTTTCTATATAGCAGCCATAGACCTCTTCAGCAATGGGGTGGCTCCTAAGGACATCGCTTGCTTCCCTAATGAGGCCCAGTGCTGTCTCCTCCGTCATTGTCCCCTTCCTGGGCCTTTTGTTTGTAAGGCAGAGGGGAAGCACCTGGGATTGGGTGAAGCTCCTACTGGGCCCACTCACCTCCTGGCTGACACTGGGCCCACCCTCCTCCTGGATGCCACTGGGCATGGCCTCCTCCTGGCTGCCACTGGGCAAAGCATCCTCCTGGCTGCCACTTTCCAGACCCTCCTCCTGGCTGAGCTCATCCTGTGTATAAAAAAGGGACATAGTTTTAGTTTTTGGATCATCAATCACACACAATATTCAGCTCATGGGGTTGAGGGAAGGGTGGAGGGAAGGCTGCAGGGAAGGGTAGAAAAAGATTCAATGCCTTCAGTCTGGTCATCCAGAAACCGCAGTTTGTTGAAGTACCACAGCCTGGGGACATACACGTGCGCTGCCGATGCTCCTGCTCTGTTTGATTTCTGGATCTTATTATGGTCCTTATACATGTTCCTCAGGATCCCAATTTTATTTTCCACTAACCTAATGGTTGCATTGGGGACCAGAGTCTTCAGAAATTCCAGAAGTTTCTCCAGCGTTGACCTCCTAGCTTGTTCATTATAATATAAGCTGTGTTTCACCTCCCACAAATTCCTCATCTCCCTGTACTTGTCAATGAAACTGGCCATAAATTCTGGGTCCTTAACGTGATTCATATTTTCACACAAGACAAAAACACTAATGTCAGCCTAAACTCTCATAATATTATCCCAATATAGGCCTCAATCTTGAAGCAGTATAGGCCACTGATGTACCAAATTTAAGATTTTACCTTTGTTAGAACGTTCATCCTTTATATACACTGCGCATGCGTCCTTTATATTCCCCGCCCCTTCTCTTCGGGATGCAGTAGGAGCAACATGGCGGAGACACAGCAGGTGTGTGATTGGAGTAACGAGGAGGAGGAAAGCCCGGAGGCTGAAATGTCCCAATCCCAGGGGCAACGATTTAAGGCTACAAATATGGCCTTTCTTGAAATGGTGGACATCTTGAGGAGGAATGACTATGATGGCAAGAATGGACCATACACTAACCGAATGTGAGAAAGGACAAAATCATGACAAAAGTTGTGAAGAGTCTGCACACAAATTTTGGGGTACAATGATCCAAGGAGCAAATAAGGAAACGCTGGTCAGACCTGAAACTCAGGGAGCTGGATCAGTATAGAAGGATCAAGAAAGTGCTTAGAAAAAGTAAGTAGTTGTCGTGTGTTCCGATTTTTTTATTATTACTTGCATGCTGCACCATGTGATTTCCTTTACTGTAGGACATTTTAAAATGGCAAGTTTCAGGTTAGTGGGCACAATAATCGGTGGTAGTAAACATCATTCGCTCATTAACCACTTCCCGACCAGCGCACGACGATGTACGTCGACAGAATGGCACGGGCAGGCATATTGGCATACATGTACGTCCAATATTCGTTGCCGCCGTGCCATCGGGAGCGCGCCGCCGGCGGCACGCTCCCACGCTGGTCGGGACCCCCGTGAGTCCGGTCGCGGGACCCGCGGACTCGATCGCCGCGGGCATCCCCGCGATCGTCTCACGGAGCGGCCGAATGGAGGAAATGCTGTATAAACAACATTTTTCCATTCTGCCTAGCAACTAGTGACGCTGATCTCTGCTCCATGTGATTGGAGCAGAGATCAGTGTACACTAAATGAAAGCCCAACCCCCCCACAGTTAGTAACACACCCCTAGGAACACTTAACCCCTACACTGCCACCCACTGGTTAACCCTTTCACTGCCAGTGTCATTTACACAGGAATCACTGCATTTATATAGCAGTGATTACTGTATAAATGACAATGGTCCCAAAAATGTGTAAAAAATGTCCGATGGGTCCCCCACAATGTCGCAGTCACAATAAAAATCGCAGATCGACGCCATTACTAGTAAAAAAAATAATAATAAAAAATTATTAATAAAAATACTATAAAACTATCCCTATTTTGTAAACGCTATAACTTTTGCGCAAACCAATCAATAATCGCTTATTGCGATTTTTTTTACCAAAAATATGTAGAAGAATACGTATCGGCCTAAACTGAGGGAAAAAAATGTTTTTTTATATATTTTTGGGGGATATTTATTATTACAAAAAGTAAAAAATAATGTGTTTTTTTCAAAATTATCGCTCTATTTTTGTTTATAGCGCAAAAAATAAAAACCGCAGGGGTGATCAAATACCACCAAAAGAAAGCTCTATTTGTGGGAAAAAAGGACGTTAATTTTGTTTGGGAGCCACGTCGCACGACCGCGCAATTGTCAGTTAAAGCGACGTAGTGCCGAATCGCAAAAAGTGGTCTGGTCTTTGACCAGCAAATTGGTCCGGTCTGAAAGTGGTTAAAGACAATTTTTTTGGTAGATGCAGGTTAAATACATTTGGGCATGACTAAATATCTGTGTGCTAAAGTACACCTTTTAAAACAATATACAAGAGTGTACTAAAAAATTCCTATAAATGCCTGCCTAATTAGTACACTACACTGCGCTTTAGGAAACCAATATGCAAGATAAAAGAATAAAATGATATACAGATTACAATTTTAAAAAAATACTCTTTTTTAAAAAATACTCCTTTAAAAATATACTCTATTGGCGTAAAATCTCCTTTCTTTAGCTGCTGCTTTAAAACACAGAAATATAAACAATATACAAAAAAATTGTAACCTTTTTTAAAAAAGTCCACTTTTTCATATATAGCAGCGCATATACACTCTAAAAAGATTTTTTATACATAAAGTGAGTTCATTGAAATTTTGATCGGTGTCCAGGATAGAAGGTGCTTATTTTATCTGTTCACTGTTGTGATTAAACTGTAGCTTCCACCATAAAATTCACCACTTGTGGGGCACACACGATCCCCCTTTGGGGATGCACTCACCGAACAGCAAGATCAAAAACGCCTTTAAACTGCCAATCAACAATGCTTCTTATGGCCACTAGATGTCTCTCTTGTTGGAATCCAGTTTTCTCATATAAAAAAGCAAAGATGCCCAAACATAGTGTGATATTGTTTAACACTATTTATTTAGATAAAACGAAACCCAACATATATATGCGTACCACATAAACAAAGTATTTAAGCATTGAAAAAGTACTGTGCCTTATCCCATTGGTTCAGCTATGATCGAGGAGGAACGAACGTTTTCGCTGTCTCGTGCCTTACTACCGCTCGCTGAAGCGCAGGGATTGAGGCGCACTCGTCACTTCCGGTATAGTTACGCACTGACGCGTTTCGTCATATCCGACTTCTTCTGAGGGCGTAACTTGTAATACCGGAAGTGTCTTTTTATCTACAGAACAAACCAATCAACATCCATCACCGCATGATGTGCGGGATTCTGCACCAATCGCTGATTTTATGTCTGAAGCAACTGTGACTAGTGCAGACCCACATCCAATGTAGAGATGTTTGGGAAAATTATGCATTTATAAACAGTATGCGCAAAGTTTAGCAATAGTCCATATGTAAAGATCCATGGTTCTCCACCAATCCGAAGGTATTAGTTAAAAAGAGTATAAAAAACGATCGTATATGCACATGAACACATACGTTAGATCTGATCGGCCGATTCGACCGTTTATATTGGCTAATTACAGATTCCTGAATTAACGTTTTGAAGGCTTTATATAAACAGCTGATTAAAATATAGCCATATACGAATCATACTTGGTTATAGATCACAACGTAATCTCACGTCATCGGCCGATGCGATCGTAATTTAGACATAATAAACCTTCTTTACATGATTATTTAAAATCAAAAAAACTACAATATAAAATATCCAAAATAAACTGCAATTGTAGATTACAGAATTAAAAATTATTAAAAAATTATTAATAAAAGATTAGTAGAAAAAAGTTAGAAAAGATATATTCTTTTTTATGCATAGGACTACACCTATATTGAATGAAACACTTATATTAAACGGGACGCATAGGCCTACACCTATATTAAACGGGACTGTGTTTCTCTAAAAACACCTAAAAATCGCATGTGTATAAAAAATCACATGTATTGAAAATTATATTACTGTATGCACACAAATCCTATAAAATTATATGTATAAAAATCTTAAATATAAAAAAATATAGAAAAAAACATATATCTAAAAAAGCACCAATTTCAAAACAAAATCAAATTTGCCCAATCGTCTAAAATACCACACATATAAAGCAATTATCTAAAAATTTAAATGAATGACCGATTATAAGTGTGTCCCTAAGTGTCACTTATAAAGCAATTAATGTCTAGTTCTATATTTAAGCCCTTAGGGCTAAGGACGTCAGCAGAATATATCCAATAGGTTTCGCGTTTTGACAATTCGCGAACTAAATTTATGCCTCTCCAGTGTGATTTTAATTGTTCCACTCCCCAAAAACGCAGGCCCGTAGCATCTCTGTTGTGTTTGAGCTTAAAATGTAGTGACACATTGTGGTCTTTGTATCCGATTTTTATATTGTGTATATGTTCGGCTATTCTTACCCGTAATTTCCTTTTTGTTCTACCGATATACATCAGATCGCAGGGGCATGTTAAAGCGTATACCACGTATGTACTATTGCATGTAATTTACTGAATAAATTTTTTATAAAAGATTCATTGATGATGTGTTTTTGATTTGGGAGGGGAACGAAGAACAATTAAATTTTTTTATCAATGAATTAAACAACAATGACCGAAATATCAGTTTATCTTCGGAGTGGAGCAGGAAAGAGATACATTTTCTAGATGTGACAGTATACAGAAAAGATGATAGACTGGAAACTAAGGTATTTTTTAAAAATACTGATCGAAATAGCTATTTACCCATCACAAGTGGCCACCACCCCCAGTGGCTGCGTAACATTCCAAAAGGACAAATGACTAGGGTACGAAGAAATTGTTCGGAGTTTGACAATTACATCGAGCAAGCCAACATCCTAGCGAAGAGGTTTTCTGCAAAAGGATATGACTATCAGAAATTGCAGAAAACAATTAGAGATGTGGGGAACACTTCTAGATCGATATGTCTAAAAGACAAAAGAGAGGAGGAATTAAACGCGGATCAAGGACTGACTGTTAGAAGTAAATGTGATAAAGAATGGGGATTTATTTCTAACTTTCACTCACAATACAAAGAGGTAGAAGACATCTTTAAACATCATTGGCATGTTTTGATGCTAGACAAAAAATTGTATTCCGTATTACCTACTCAACCTCAGTTTATCTATAGGAAAGCTTCAAACTTCGGCGATAAAATTGTAAAAAAGGTCATAGACCCTCCCAAACCTCCTCCCACTTTTTGGGAGAAAAACGGCTTTTTCGCCTGTCGCAGATGTAAGGCGTGCCGTGAAGTAGCAAACCCAATCAGATCTTTAGATAATTTTTGCTCACCATCAAATAATTCTAGCTTCTCAATCAAACAATTCATTACATGCAATAGTACATACGTGGTATACGCTTTAACATGCCCCTGCGATCTGATGTATATCGGTAGAACAAAAAGGAAATTACGGGTAAGAATAGCCGAACATATACACAATATAAAAATCGGATACAAAGACCACAATGTGTCACTACATTTTAAGCTCAAACACAACAGAGATGCTACGGGCCTGCGTTTTTGGGGAGTGGAACAATTAAAATCACACTGGAGAGGCATAAATTTAGTTCGCGAATTGTCAAAACGCGAAACCTATTGGATATATTCTGCTGACGTCCTTAGCCCTAAGGGCTTAAATATAGAACTAGACATTAATTGCTTTATAAGTGACACTTAGGGACACACTTATAATCGGTCATTCATTTAAATTTTTAGATAATTGCTTTATATGTGTGGTATTTTAGACGATTGGGCAAATTTGATTTTGTTTTGAAATTGGTGCTTTTTTAGATATATGTTTTTTTCTATATTTTTTTATATTTAAGATTTTTATACATATAATTTTATAGGATTTGTGTGCATACAGTAATATAATTTTCAATACATGTGATTTTTTATACACATGCGATTTTTAGGTGGTTTTAGAGAAACACAGTCCCGTTTAATATAGGTGTAGGCCTATGCGTCCCGTTTAATATAAGTGTTTCATTCAATATAGGTGTAGTCCTATGCATAAAAAAGAATATATCTTTTCTAACTTTTTTCTACTAATCTTTTATTAATAATTTTTTAATAATTTTTAATTCTGTAATCTACAATTGCAGTTTATTTTGGATATTTTATATTGTAGTTTTTTTGATTTTAAATAATCATGTAAAGAAGGTTTATTATGTCTAAATTACGATCGCATCGGCCGATGACGTGAGATTACGTTGTGATCTATAACCAAGTATGATTCATATATGGCTATATTTTAATCAGCTGTTTATATAAAGCCTTCAAAACGTTAATTCAGGAATCTGTAATTAGCCAATATAAACGGTCGAATCGGCCGATCAGATCTAACGTATGTGTTCATGTGCATATACGATCGTTTTTTATACTCTTTTTAACTAATACCTTCGGATTGGTGGAGAACCATGGATCTTTACATATGGACTATTGCTAAACTTTGCGCATACTGTTTATAAATGCATAATTTTCCCAAACATCTCTACATTGGATGTGGGTCTGCACTAGTCACAGTTGCTTCAGACATAAAATCAGCGATTGGTGCAGAATCCCGCACATCATGCGGTGATGGATGTTGATTGGTTTGTTCTGTAGATAAAAAGACACTTCCGGTATTACAAGTTACGCCCTCAGAAGAAGTCGGATATGACGAAACGCGTCAGTGCGTAACTATACCGGAAGTGACGAGTGCGCCTCAATCCCTGCGCTTCAGCGAGCGGTAGTAAGGCACGAGACAGCGAAAACGTTCGTTCCTCCTCGATCATAGCTGAACCAATGGGATAAGGCACAGTACTTTTTCAATGCTTAAATACTTTGTTTATGTGGTACGCATATATATGTTGGGTTTCGTTTTATCTAAATAAATAGTGTTAAACAATATCACACTATGTTTGGGCATCTTTGCTTTTTTATATGAGAAAACTGGATTCCAACAAGAGAGACATCTAGTGGCCATAAGAAGCATTGTTGATTGGCAGTTTAAAGGCGTTTTTGATCTTGCTGTTCGGTGAGTGCATCCCCAAAGGGGGATCGTGTGTGCCCCACAAGTGGTGAATTTTATGGTGGAAGCTACAGTTTAATCACAACAGTGAACAGATAAAATAAGCACCTTCTATCCTGGACACGGATCAAAATTTCAATGAACTCACTTTATGTATAAAAAATCTTTTTAGAGTGTATATGCGCTGCTATATATGAAAAAGTGGACTTTTTTAAAAAAGGTTACAATTTTTTTGTATATTGTTTATATAAAGTACACCTTTTGTTTCATTCTCACAGGAGACCAAAGACTTGGAGGACGCCACTCAACAGAGGACACCAGGAACCCCCCCCCCCCCGACAAAGAAGGGGAACTCCCAAAAACAACACACCCTGAGGATCTGGTGGAAGGAGAGGTGGAGGAAGTGGTCAAACTGTCTGACACCCCAGCTTCAGGTAATATATTTATGCCTGCATATTTATAATACATGTTTTTCCCAAAATGTTTAGGTGATTTGCTGGTTGTGGAAGAGCAAGCTCCAAAATTCACAAGTGCACAACTCGTAATCCAGGTCATCATGACATGGAATCGTGAAATCGACATCATAAGAAACAAACAAAATTTTCTTGAACAACAAATGAAGAAAATGATTGATGTGCTGGGGAGAATTTAAAAGATCTTCAAAATGCAACCATTTTAAGAATTGTTGTTCTAAAAACAAAATTTTTTGTAATTAGTAAAGCCAAATCTGATGAAGGCAATATCCAGACATTTAGGACATAATATGTCTGGTATTGCCTTTTTGTTTTCTACGTTGAACTTTGTAAGTTCCAGAGATTTGTATGTTATGTTAAACATACCTATTTTGAACTAAAAACAAAAAAAAATGTTTTTACACAAAAATTTTATAACGCACATGTGTGAATGTGCACAGAGTAAAAACTTTGCTCATCAAAAATTTGTGGCTTCTTCTTTTAATGGTCTATACCAGTTTTTGAAGTAATTTTGTGTTTACAGTGACAATGGGGATTATTTACTAAAGGAAAATCCACTTGGTACTACAAGTGCATTAGGAAAACCTAGGAAACAGCCAAAAACAAACACAAGCAATAAAGAAAATTCAAGATTTTATCAGATATTGTTTTTTTTATTAAATTTTTTGTAGACATTGTCTGGCATAGCAATGGCCCCCCTACCCATAAAATAATTTACATATTTCGGCTGAACTTCACGGGTGCTTTGGGGTGCCAAGCCAGTACGGCCAGTGTCCAGACCCATCAGGGGATTAACAGGAAGCCTAACCTCAGGCCCAACTGAGGCAATATAATTTTGGGCATTTTTCCTTAAAAAATTGTGCAATATGCAGGAGGATAGGACGAGATGGTTGATTTTGTTGTCCGCCATATGGATTGCTGTCAGAAACAGGCAAAACTGTTTGGCCATCATCCCAAAAGTATTCTCAATGACTCTTCTCGCACTGGCCAGCCGGTAGTTAAAAACCCTCCTCTCCGGGGTGAGGGTCCTTTGGGGGAATGGCCTCATCAGGCACTCGCCCAGACCGAACGCTTCATCAGCAAGAAAGACGAACGGGAGTCCTTCCACGTTGTCCGCCTAAGGTGGCAATGCCAGGCCACCAGTCTGGAGATGTTGATAAAACTCTGTCTGGGCAAAAACTCCTCCATCTGACATCCGGCCATTCTTCCCCACATCCACATAGAGGAACTCATATTGTGCCGACTCTACCACTATTAACACTATACTATTAAACCCCTTATAGTTATAATAGTAAGACCCCGAATGGGGTGGTGGCACGATGTGGACGTACTTCCCATCGATAGCCCCTCCACAGTTGGTAAAGTCCCAATGGTCGGCAAAATGGGAGGCCACAGTCTGCCATTCCTGTGGCGTTGAAGGGAACTGTGGAGTCAAAACAGAAAAAAAGTACTTTTGCACATAACATTGCAAGCAGATTAAACAAAAACGTTCTTGGCCGACATCAGTATAACATTTTTTTTAAGGAGTATTTCCAGACAAAAATCTAAGGTCCACTTATCATATTCCTCCCCCCGCCCCCTCTGATGGCCCATTGTAAAATTTTTAGAAGGGGGGGGGGGGTTTGAGGTGACTTTGGGAGACAAAAAAAAAGCCTCCAGCACTCTGCCTGAATTTAAGGACATACATAACATTTGTACACATTTTAGCGGGTGTTTTGGGTAAAACACTACAATGGAGCTGACAAAATACATTGTTAAGTGACTAGGCTATAGGTGTATATGGGCCCAGGATAGCATGCTGGGGAGGTTAGTGAAGGCAAATATGCATGAAGGCCAAAAAAGGAGCATTAGAAGATTCCAGCATGCATGAGGATAAAGGGGACATTCATAGCATATTACAATCATGGTAATTAGGGAACTATAAAATAAATACAATACATTAACATTAAATACATATAATGTGATGTTAAAGGATAAAACTTACCCTAGTATTGTCCTTCTTTCCTTCTGCAGGACTTGTATGATGGCAGACCAGGTCTCTGGAATAATGATCCCCAGAGCCTGGGGGGGGAGATGCCTGTAGAGAATTTGAGGTCCTGTGCACTTCTCCCAGTCACCAAGTACTGCAAGGGGGCGACTAGCCTCTGCTTCGGAGTGATGGCTTGCCGCATGCAGGTGTCCTACTTTGTAATATAAGGGGTCATCAAAGCCAACAGAGGGTGGCGCAGTGGCTATTGAACTTCCTTTTTCTAGTCCCATCGTATGTGTTGTACGTCACTGCGTTCTTGACGGTCGGACTTTGGTGTGATCGTGTGTACGCAAGACAGTTTTAGAGGAATTCCGTCGGAAAAGCAGTCGGAAAAACCTTCAGAGCTTTTTCCCGACGGGAAAACTGGTCGTGCGTACAGGGCATGAGATAAAACGATAATCCACCACGAGTGCTCAGTATGAAGATGGCCACTCACCAGAGCTGTTTGACCCCTTTTTACAGGATGGTCAAGAAATACTTTGGGAACCCCAGATTGGTTCCACTAATGGCATGAATCCACTCAAAAGGCCACTCAGGAAGAAGCTAGAATGTAAAAAATGACTTCACAGGAGACAGAGATGAAAGTCTCATAGTGTAGCAATTGTTAATAAAGTAAAAACAGCAGCAATGATAGCAGTTACACTCACATGTGATAGTGCCTGGCCTGGCACTAGGTGTAAACAGCGTGTGTGAGTCAGATGATCCCTGGGGGTAGCGTGAAAAGCCATTTACAGTGAAACATATGTCGTAGTGGAGGATTCCTCATTTCCGGGTCCATATTTGATACCTCGCACCTTCGAATTGAGACGATCGAGGGATCATTTGACTCGCACGCCCTGTTTACACCTAGTGCCAGGCATTATCACATGTGAGTGTAACTGCTATCATTGCTGCTGTTTTTACTTTATTAACAATTGCTACACTATGAGACTTTCATCTCTGTCTCCTGTGCAGACCTTGTTTTGACCCCTAAAAGCCTGCACCAATGCAACTGTGTGCATTGCATGTGGTTACATGACCAATGTATTCAAGATAATACCAACTCTCCATTAACCCCTTACTCACAGCCTTCCCTTTACCACGTTCCCCCTTTTTCCCCTTTCCTCCCATCTTAACCCCAATAAATAGACCACACCAGAGTTTGGAGTGTAAATGGCCATAGCAGCCTTTATTAACAAAATCCAACCAAAACTTAAATAACTTTTATTAAATATATATCAAATATATATAATATCTATATATAAAACACCATTTGCAATGTCAGTTTTAAACTCCCAGTCAGTTGGTCTTTGACGGTACCTCGACTTCACCTTTTCCACTTAACACTTTCCACCATTACACTGCGGGACAACCCCCTTTCCTGCAGTGCCACCAATCCTGTATCCCAGCCTACCCTTCCGCTGGGATACACCAAAAAAGGGGGGCACATACCACCTATGAGCCCCTCCCCCTCACTTCCATCACATCAGTTACTTGCCACCACGAAAGACACCGCCAGTACTGCTGCTATGACTACCCGAATCACCGACACCCTGAAAGAGAAGAAAACACAGACAACCCAAAACACCACAAGAAAGTAAACACAAATATCGCTATTAAATTTGGGGGGGTGGGTGGGAAACTTCCTTTTCCTTCTGTCCCCACGCTTGCTGATGAGGCCCCTCCCCCTCCTTTATACCGCTCCACCCCCTCAGTTCATTTCCACAAAACTCCACCTCCTCCTCTCACCACGTTCTACTTAACCCTTGACTTGCCTACTTAAAACATCAGTCATGCCCAGCCCTCCATCCATTCCTTTTTCTGTCCTTTATTCCGGGCCTCCCTGGATGGTTGTGGCATGGCCTTATTCACTTGAATGTGTAATTTTGTTTATGGCGAGCATCATTGTTCATCAAGTGTGACATCAGTGGTTGGTTAGGGGTGCAAGCAGCCACTGATTACTTAACAACCATTGGCAGCCAGGATAGTGATGGTATCATTGCCCAAATATGGCTGTGTGGCCATATTTAGGCAGTGGTGTAACCTAATGCATTCTCTGCCCACTTGCTTACGTGGGCCAGGAATTCTGGGGCATGTAAGTGAATGGGCTGGGTGATGTCAGTGGTTAGTAAGGACACAGCAGCTGCTGCTTCCTTAGCAACCATTGACAGCCGGAAGCTGTCAAGTTCGCCAACGCTGAATGGTCTGAATAGCAAGTGTGCAGCTCAAACACTAAGCTCATCCCTAGCGGTGTCTACAATCAGCCATGTCAGCACACTGTAAGTGCAATGATGTGCAACAGCATGTAACCAGAAAGCACCTAAAAGAGGATTAGAGACATCAGCGGTGTACAAAAATACATGAAAACAGTATTTTATTTTAAAAATGTTTATGTAGTGCACAGCTGTAACTGGTCTGGCTGTTTGATCCCAGGTTCCATTTCCTGATAGACACATGCCATAGGCACATGACAGCCAAGCACACTGAATTTCCCAACCCCTTATATTAATATACTTATATTAATACTTCAGGGTGAAGACACCCCCTGCAAGCGTAGAGACACAATCGAATTGTCCGGCGGAATTGGTCCGCAAACAATCCAGCAAACAATCCGCTGGACTTTATAACGAACGGACTTGGCCACACACGGACGCTCCGAAAGTCCGGCGATTTCTAACGTGATGACATACAGCACGTACAACGGGACTAGAAAAAGGAAGTTCAATAGCCAGTGGCCAATAGCTTCCTTCTCGTACTTGCTTCAGAGCATGCGTCATTCTTAGTCCGCCGGACTAGCACAGACGAACGGATTGTCCGCTGAAAGCCAAGTCCGGTGGACAAAGTTTGAGTCAAAACTACTTTCTAAGTCCGCCAGACTTTACGATGAAAAGGTCCGCTGGAGCCCACACACGATCGAATTGTCTGGCGTACTGTGTTTCGGCAGATCTAGTCCGCCGGACAATTCGATCGTGTGTTCGCGGCAAAAGAGGTACTAAACAGGAACTCCTCAACAGGAATACAGTCCTGAGTGTACAAGTTGTAAAGCAAATCTCCCAAAAGAGACCAACGAAGGTCTCTAGATCCAGAAGACTTGTACTGTGCCCTGAATAGTGTGTAACCACATGCAGTATCAGTCAACTTCTGTACTCCAAATGCCTGTGTCCTAGAAACTTAGGAAGCTTTCTGCAAGTGCTTCAGGAGAATAAAACAGAGCTCCTGCGGCCAAACATTAGCTGGGACTCCATAAAAGATTCTCGTAGGTGGATTTCCCGGGGATGCCACAGCCCTCAAGGATGAATCTTACTCCCCCAGACACAAGAGGCCTCTGCTCTGGATTCAAGGCTATTTATACCCCTTTCAGCCCCCTGCTGGTCACTTGCCATATTGACCAGTGATTGGCTGAAGAGGCATTGATATGCAGGCTGCAGTCTGTGCTCTTTAATCCACTATGTCCCAGGTCCAAACCAGGAGAGCCCAGAGCCGGATCTGACTAAACAATTGTTGATCTCTCTAACTATAGGGAGGCTAAAAACTAAATTTATAACACACAGGGGTTGATTTACTAAAACTGGAAAGTCTAAAATCTTGTGCAGCTCTGCATAGAAACCAATCAGCTTACAGTTTTTTTTTGTTTTGTTTTTGTGAAAGCTTAATTGAACCAGCTGAAGGTAGAAGCTGATTGGTTACTTACTATGTACAGCTGCATTCAATTTTACACTCTCCAGTTTTAGTTAATCAACCCCAGAGTGCTTTAGCCAACTAAGTGTCATCCAGCTAGGATTTACAAAATGTGTCAAAATTGCTGATTCTCCCGGTTAAGTACTCAGATATAACGGCATGAATTTAGAAGTAAAAGCAATTACTACCCTATTTCCATATTTTCTACAACAGTGTGATTGTTCTGCACATGTGACAGATCTGCTCATCTCTGTGGATAGATGAAAGTGATGGAAGACAAATAATATTGCACCTTTATTGGCCCTTTAATTACTTTTCTTACAAACCATTCACAAAACCGTTCCTTCACCTTCCTCACCTTTAACGTGAACTGTAAAACAGGTGTACTTGGATAATTGCGCTATTTTGACCTTCTCTGTAATGGCAATCTTTTTCAACTTTTTTATAACTGAATCCATATTACATGGAGCTTTTTATTTTATTTTTTGTCTGTTATTGAATGTTTTTCATTCTTTGCTCTGCAATGTTGGGAGCCGCTCTACCTGAGAGCAACACATTTTTTGCAGGCAGGAGTTTTACTTGGCATGGAGTTTCGGATCTTGGATGGATTTTGGGCACCTGCTGAAAATGTTCTTCTGCTGCTTTTACTGTTTTTTTGTTAATTGGCTTTTGGCTACAATACTAAAAGCAGACTATTGAAAATCAATCAGCATGCAGAGTTTGAAAGCCAAAAAAAAATCAGATATTACAATACTGCAGAGTTAATAATCTAAAATTAACCCTTTAACTGCTAGCAGTACACTGATCATTACAGACAGATCGATAAGGCTTTGCCTTGCAGTAGAATGTAAAGCATCGGAGTACTTAGGGTACCTGGAAGCAGGTATAGACCAGCAATGAGAAGACAGTTATTCCAACAAACTCAATTATTCACAAGTCTATCAGATAGACTGACTGGAGCATTTTAACCCATCAAGTACAGTAAATCAGCAAAAAAATATCTCAAACACAGAAATGGGAATTAACAATAAAGGGCAACTCCACAAAGTAAAAAATAATAGATTATTAACCTCCTCGCGCCCGCCCGCCGTCATATGGCGTGACGGACTTTGAGCGGGTATATCTGAATGATGTCTGAATGTAGCTACAGACATCATTCAGATATTGCCATTTTCAGCCAGCAATTCCCTGTACCATAAGAATGATCATAGCGGCTGTTACGCCGCTTGATCACTCTTACGGGAGGCGAGAGGGGACATCCTCCCCTCCCGCCGCCCTCCGGTGCTTCTACCGACTCACCGATAGTAGAGGATCTGCTGGCCCTGGATGTTGATCATTGAGATTTCCAGCTGGCCAGATGGTCGCCGGAGTCTGTATGATTGTCGGATTAAAAAAAAAAAAGGCGCCGCTTCGGCTGGGAAGAGGAGATCAGTGTATTTATTTATTTATTTTTTAAAAAAAGTGCCAAAATAAAAAAAAGAAAGTATAATTAACAATATTTTTTTTTTTTTTTAAAGCGCTCCTGTGAACGCATACGTAAGTCCCGTCCACATAGGAAAACGGTGTTCAAACCATACATGTGAGGTATCGACGTGAACGTTGGCGCGAGAGCAATCATTTTGTCCCTAAACCTCCTCTGTAACTCAAAACATGTAACCAGTAAAAAAAATTCAAGCGTTGCCTATGGGGATTTTTAAGTACCGAACTTTGGCGCCATTCGACGAGCATGTGCAATTTTGAAGCGTGACATGTTAGGTATCTATTTACTCAGCGTAACTTCATCTTTCACAATATGCAAAAACATCGGGCTAACTTTACTGTTTTTTTTTTTTTTTTAAAGCACAAAATTGTTTCTTTCCCCAAAAAAATGCGTTAGAATAATTGCTGCGCAATAAAAAGTTGCAACAACCACCATTGGTTCCTCTATTGTTTCCTGGGTCACTGGTGAAGCTATTCTATTGGATGTTACTGCCCCATGTGACTCTGGCAGCCATATTGGGTTACACAGAGCCTATTTAAGGCCCTGGATCCCAGGCTTGTTGCGCATTTCATGCGAGGGTAGCATAGGGACAGGTCACCCGTCTGACAGGGACAGTGATTAGCATCAGGGAGAGGTTCCAGAGGAGTAGGGAAAAGACATGGACATGCCATCCTTTGGGCCATGTGAGACCTCCCTATTTTGGCATGAACCAGCCAGGCTGCATTCCTCCCCACATGACAGACACTGTTAGCACTCCTGAGACCTGCTCTGCTATACATCGATGCTGCATTCTGTGAGTGTTCCCAGTGCTTTTTTTTATCTTAATGCATTGTATACATTAAGATAAAAAAAAACTTCTGTGTGCAGCAGCCCCCCTCAGCCCCCCTACTACTTATCTGAGCCCCCTTTCTATCCAGCAACGTGCACAAGTGCCTCAGCCATCCGAGACTCTCCGTACTGATTGGCTGAGACACAGTAGTGGCACCATTGGCTCCTGCTGCTGTCAATCAAAGTCAGTTAGCCAATCAGGAGAAAGAGGAAGTGGGGCTGAACCGTGTCGCCGTGTTTGAATGGATGTACAGAGCTGCGGCTCGGCTCAAGTGCCCCATAGCAAGCTGCTTGCTGTGGGGGGCACTCGACAGGAGGAGGGTCCAGGAGCTCCTGCAAGGGACCTGAGAAGAGGAGGATTAAGGCTGCTCTGTGCAAAACCACTGCACAGTGCAGGTAAGTATAACATGTTTGTTATTTTTAAAGAAAAAACAGAGACTTTAGTATCACTTTAATGCAAGTTCTGTTCCTGAAACTGGACTCTGAGTGTTTACTGCCACCCACCACACTGCATCTCCCCATAAACCGAGTGCTGGAACTATACTGCCAGAGTGCATTTTTGGTGGTGATGTTAGTCCTGGGCCGACTAGGTATGAAATGTCTAAAAGAAATGGAGGATGGTAGGAAAAGGGCAGGCAAACAAAGGAGCTTGCAGAATAATCATTACTGGAGGGTCAGTCCTTTGAGAGGTTATTCTGCCTGCTATTGTTGGGGGGCTTTGAGGGTGGATTTGCACTTAACAACCTTCAAGGGGTTGTAAACCCTCACCATTTCTATGCATTAAGGAGAAAAACCTCCTTTACTGCAGCTGCGCCCCTGCCCCCCCCCCCCCCCCCAGCCTCCCTTACACTTACCTGAGTCCTGTAATTCCCACGACTGGAACAAACACATCAGCTCCGGCTGGTGTCTCGTGTCCTAATTGGGTAGATTGATAGCAGCGCAGCCATTGGCTCCCACTGCTGTCAATCAAATCCAATGACCTGGGCGCTGGGGGGGGCGAAGCCGAGTACTGCTGTCTATGTCTACGGACGCAGCAGCAGGACACAGGAGCTCACCCACATGGGTGTCCATGGAGGAGAGCGCTTCTCTGACGGGGCACTCGAGATGAGGAGGAGCCAGGAACCTAGAAGAGGAGGATTGTGGCCACTCTGTGCATAACCAACTGCACAGCGGAGGTAAGTATGACCTTTTTGTTATTTAAAAAAATAAAACAAACCTTTACAACCACTTTAAGTCCCAGTTAAACTGAGTGCAGTATAGGTACAGTATAGGTATAGTATAGTCTCAGCACAGTTACAAGGCAGAAGTGGTTTAAATGCAGTAAAGGTCTAGGTTTTGAATAAGTGTCCTGCCCTGAATGGCTCAGTCCCTGCCAGCAATATCATCAATGGGAAAATAGCCCTATCACCAATCCCCGTATGACTCCGTATAGTTTAGCTGCTCTGTCGAATCTTTTATCGACAGACACCATAAGCCAAAGATTCAACGTTTGTAGGTTTTTCGCTGCTTTGTCGAATCTTTGTTGTTCATGTTGAATGTATATAGTTCAAACAGAAAATGGACTGGTGATAGTAATCACTGATCGGACAGGTAACAAGATAGTGTATATAGAATCTCAATCTATAATATAGAATCTATCATAATAAATCCCCCCCCCCCCCAACTTGAGCAACCTCTGAGGCTATCACAACACCAGCAACACAAGTATCACTATCAAGTTCACAACACTAACACAATAGCAGCAGATGAAAAAGTTAAGTTGAACTGTAGCTTGCTTCACTAATGTTCTGCTGCTGTGCTTATGCTTAATTGCTAAATAATTTAGGTTCTCTGACAAACGGACCAGCTAAGATTGACTGTCTTCTGAAATGATTCAGTGTGTGTGTCTCTCTCTGTTAGCGATCGTAAGTGAAAGTAAGTTGGCTGTACGTGTGTACTTGGTTCTAGCTATTTTACTGCTCCTCCTCTTTGGTTACAATCAGCCAATAACATTCATCATCATCATTATTTTTATTTTACTTCCCCCACCCAATTCCAGCAGCGATCTTTTCTCTCTATGTCGAATATTTTCTCTCTATGTCGAATAATCCTGGACTAATAGAGTTAAGGTTAGGCACATTCGACCACAGGTTCGATAGACACAGATTGTTATTGTCAGCGTCATGTCAAATCTCCTATCTATATCGAACTGTTGTCACAACAAAATTCTGCACTTTCGTTATCATTTGTTAACAAATTCGGATTCTGCATTTTCGTTATCGTTTGTTAAAACAATAGCGAAAATACCTGAAATTCGGACAAAAATGCATTTAGACGAAAACGAATGTACATGTCTAAGGGCCAGGATTATTCTTCTACTTCTTTTGAGCCCATGTTGTCATAAATGCACCCTTTAGGGTTACATCACTTTACAGCTGGACTCATTGTACTACTGCACTAAATGGAGCTCACACATCGGGACCACCCACCACCACCTCTGGAGGAAGAACTGCTGACTACCACCCCTTTTAACAGATGTGAAAAGGCCATTTAAGTTTTCAAGTGTCATTTTACACAGGAGCAGATGCACTTTGTGAGTTGCTTTTAATATGTAATACATAGCAACTGAAGGTAATTGTGGCAGGGGGAGCAGCGGTAGTGGGACAGGATGTAAATGCAGGGGATACAGTTTAGAAACTCTGTTGAAGTTTAAAACGCTTAAGTGGTTAAATATGCTTCAGATAAAGAGAATTGTCAGGCTAACATTTTAATAAAGAGGCAGATTTAATGGACTATTTCTTTACCAAGCAGCAACTGTACCTGGTTAGAAAAGATGAGTAACCCAAACATCCTATACAAAAAAAAATCATATTACAAAGTATTCTCAGTTACATCTACAGGTATGGATATATTCCTACAAAGATTATACTGAATATGAATACCTAAATCATCCATCAAGAATGGACCTTTGATAAATGAAACCACTAGCTGCAGAGATTCAATCAACTAGGGATGAGCCCGTTGTTCGCCCCCTTTCGCTGAACAGCGAACAATATGCAGCGTTTGCAGCAAATTCAAAAGCCGCGAACACCATTAAAGCGGAGGTCCACCCTAAAGTGGACCTTCCGCTCATCGGAACCCTCCCCCCCTCCGGCGCCACAATTGGCACCTTTCAGGGGGGAGGGGGGTGCAGGTACCTGTACAGTACAGGTATCTGCACCCACTTCCGGGATAGCTCTCTGCGGAAAGGGGCGTAGGTTACGCCCCTTTCCGAAAGTCCCTCGCTGCCTGCTGGGAAACACACGAATCCCAGAGGCAGCGGGTCCATCCTTATTGCGCAGCGCGACTCGCGCATGCGCAGTAGGGAACCGGGAAATTAAGCCGAAAGGCTCCACTTCCTGATTCCCATACCCAAAATGGCGGCGGCAGCACCCGAGAGACGATCGAGAGATCGGCTTCGGGTGCCGACATCGCGGGCGCGCTGGACAGGTAAGTGTCACTATTTTAAAAGTCAGCAGCTGCAGTATTTGTAGCTGCTGGCTTTAAAAAAAAAAAAAAAAAAAAAACGCGGACTCCCGGCGGACTCCCGCTTTAAAGTCTATGGGACACGAACATGAAAAATAAAAAATGCTAATTTTAAAGGTTTATAGTCATAAAAAGTGTTTGGGGACCCGGGTCCTGTCCCAGGGGACATGTAACAAGTTTTAAAAACTGATGTTTTTTTGGGAGCAGTGATTTTAACAAAGCTTAAAGTGAAACAATAAAAATGAAATATTCCTTTAAATTGCCTGTAAAGTAGTGCATTTTCCCGTGTTTAGAACAATACAACAGCAAAATGACATTTCTAAAGGAAAAAAATGTAATTTAACCACTTCAGGACCGCCGTATTGCCATTGTACGTCAGCACAATGGCACAGGCAGGCAGAATCACGTACATCTACGTGATTGCCTTCCAGCGGGTGGGGGGTCCCATCGGACCCCCTCCCGCTGGATACGGCGGTCCGATTCGGTCCAGGAGCACTCCGTGATGAGGGGATGGCCGTTCGTTTTCGGCCACCCCCTCTGGATCGCTCCTGGCCAATGAGAAGCTTCCTCCCCTGTGTATTGTTTACACAGGAAGGAGGAAGTGATGTCATTCTCCTCGGGGCGGTCTTTTTGACCGGACTACGAGGAGAAGAGTAAAAGTAAGTCTGCACGAACACTACACTGACATGTAGGTACACACAGGCACACAAACCCCCCCCGATCCCCCCCCCGATCGCCCCCCGATCCCCCCCCCGCCCCCCCCCCCCCCCAGTCACAGTGTCACTGATTGCATTGATCATTTCTTTACTGATCAATGCATTCAGTGTCAGTTGTGACAGTAAAAACTGTCAGGACAGTTAGTGTTAGGTCCAGGGTAGCCCCCTATCACCCCCCAATAAAGATTTAACCCCCTGATTGCCCCTAGAGTTAACCCTTTCACCCCCTTTTGCCAGTGTCACTAAGCGATCATTTTTCTGATCGCTGCATGTGTCGCTAGTGTCGCTAGGTAGCTAGTTATTTTTTTAGGTTCACCGCCAGGTTTTTATATCGCTAGGTACCCCGATATACTACCCAATAATGTTTTTAACCCCCTGATTGCCGCTAGTTAACCCTTTCACCCCCTTTTGCCAGTGTCACTAAGCGATCGTTTTTCTGATCGCTGCATTAGTGTCGCTACAGTCGCTAGGTAGCTAGTTATTTTTTTAGGTTCACCGCCAGGTTTTTATAGCGCTAGGTACCCCGATATACTACCCAATAATGTTTTTAACCCCCTGATTGCCGCTAGTTAACCCTTTCACCCCCTTTTGCCAGTGTCACTAAGCGATCATTTTTCTGATCGCTGCATGTGTCGCTAGGTAGCTAGTTATTTTTTTAGGTTCACCGCCAGGTTTTTATATCGCTAGGTACCCCGATATACTACCCAATAATGTTTTTAACCCCCTGATTGCCGCTAGTTAACCCTTTCACCCCCTTTTGCCAGTGTCACTAAGCGATCGTTTTTCTGATCGCTGCATTAGTGTCGCTACAGTCGCTAGGTAGCTAGTTATTTTTTTAGGTTCACCGCCAGGTTTTTATAGCGCTAGGTACCCCGATATACTACCCAATAATGGTTTTAACCCCCTGATTTCCGCTAGTTAACCCTTTCACCCCCTTTTGCCAGTGTCACTAAGCGATAATTTTTCTGAACGCTGCATCAGTGTCGCTAGTGTCGCTAGGTAGCTAGTTAACTAGGCTCCCAAAAAGTCCCCCACATGTGGTATCCCCGTACTCGGGAGAAGCAGCAGAATTTATTTTGGGGTGTAATTTGACTTCTGCCCATAGCATGTGTGAGCAATATATCATTTAGTGACAACTTTGTGCAAAAAAAAAAAAGTTTGTAATATTCCCGCAACTTTTGGCAAAATATAAAATATTTCATGGACTCAACATGCCTCTCAGTAAATAGCTTGGGGTGT
The DNA here is from genome assembly GCF_037356315.1 of Lithobates pipiens. NCBI lineage: Eukaryota > Metazoa > Chordata > Amphibia > Anura > Ranidae > Lithobates > Lithobates pipiens. Next base: position 293,015,426 of record NW_027507784.1, on the reverse strand, counting down.
CTACTTTCCAAAATGGGGTCATTTGGGGGGGTTTTGTGCTATTTTGGCATTTTATGGCCTTCGAAACTGTGATAGGTAGTGAGGAGTTAAATCAAAAATTTGCACCCTTAGAAATCCTGAAGGTGGTGATTGGTTTTCGGGGTGCCGTGCGCGACTAGACTCCCAAAAAGTCCCACACATGTGGTATCCCCGTACTCGGGAGAAGCAGCAGAATGTATTTTGGGGTGTCATTTCACATATAACCATGGCATGTGTGAGCAATATATCATTTAGTGACAACTTTTTGTAAAAAAAATGTTTTATTTTTTTTTTTGTCATTATTCAATCCCTTAGGACAAAAAAAATAAATATTCAATGGGCTCAACATACCCATCAGCAATTTCCTTGGGGTGTCTACTTTCCAAAATGGGGTCATTTGGGGGGGATTTGTACTGCCCTGCCATTTTAGCACCTCAAGAAATGAGATCGGCAGTCATAAATTAAAAGCTGTGTAAATTTCAGAAAATGTACTCTAGTTTGTAGACGCTATAACTTTTGCGCAAACCAAAAAATATACGCTTATTGACATTTTTTTTACTAAAGACATGTGGCTGAATAAATTTTGCCCTCAATGTATGACTAAAATTTAGTTTATTCGATTTTTCTTATAACAAAAAGAAGAAAATATCTTTTTTTTTCAAAATTTTCGCTCTTTTTTCATTTATATCGCAAAAAAAAAATCGCAGAGGCAATCAAATACCATCAAAAGAAAGCTCTATTTGTGGGAAGAAAAGGACGCAAATTTCGTTTGGGTGCAATATTGCATGACCGCGCAATTACCAGTTAAAGCAGCGCAGTGCGAAATTGCAAAAAGACCTCTGGTCCTTAAAATGGAAGTAAACCCTTCCAAACAACTTTGACCTACAGGTAAGCCTAGATTAAGGCTTACCTGTAGGTCCAAGTAATATCTCCTAAACCTATATGGTTTAGGAGATATTTGCCCGAAAATGGGCACCGCTGTCTACGGCGCATGCGCCGTAGACAGCGGCGCGCAGGCGCACTAAATGCGGCAAGTCCAAGAATGGATTTGCCTAATTTGTCGACTCCCGTGCGCATGCGCGGGAGTGACGTCATCGCGGCTCCGCCGAATGGCAGCGTCGGAGCTCCGAGACGCGACTCCCGTGCGCATGCGCGGGAGTGACGTCATCGCGGCTTCTCCGCTGTCATTCGTCGGAGCTGCGAGAGACGCCACAACCAAGATGGATGCGGCGGACTACAGGTGACAGCGGCGACTTCGCTGGCTCCTGTGTCAGGTAAGTGACACATAATGAGCTACTATGCGATGCATAGTAGTCCATTATGCTTTACCTTTGCAGGGAAAAAAAGAGGAAGTAAACCCATCAGGGTTTACTTCCTCTTTAAGGTGTTTATTGGTCCGGAACTGAAGTGGTTAAAACTGCTTGCGGTTGTAATGTATTGTCGGGTCCCAGCAATATAGATGAAAATTAATGAAAAAAAACGGCATTGGTCCCCCCCCCTCCCCCCCCATCCATTACCAGGCCCTTTGTGTCTGGTATGTATATTAAAGGGAACTCTAAAAGCTCCAAAAGTTTTAAAAAAAATTACGTAGGGGTCCTCCCAAAATCCATACCAGACCCTTTTCTGAGCATGCAACCTGGCAGGTCGCAGGAAAAGGGGGGGGGGCGAGTTTTTTTCCTTTAGAAATGTAATTTTGCTGTGGTATTGTTTTAAACACGGGAAATGCGCTACTTTACAGGCATACTAAGGACACCCCCAGGCATGATATTTAAAGGAATATTTCATTTTTATTGTTTCACTTTAAGCATTATTAAAATCACTGCTCCCAAAAAAACTTCCTTTTTAAAACTTTTTTTTGCATTGACCCGTGTCCCCAAACACTTTTTATGGCAATAACTTGCATATGAGCCTTTAAAAAGAGGACTTTTGATTTTCCATGCTCGTGTCCCATAGACTTTAACAGTGTTCGCACGTTCGTACAGTTTTTTTGCCTGTCTGCAAGTTCTGGTTTGAACTGAACGGGGGGGGGGAGTTGGAGGTATTCCGCTCATCCCTACAATCAACCTGCATAATTTCGACAATCAACACTTTACTTAACATTTCCACCATAAAAGCTGCATAGATTTGGCTTTTGAGCTGTTATCATTGTTCTCTTGAAAGCTTCCAGCTCGGCGTGAGTTTTCGAGCCTCCTTTGTGAATTAGTCTGTCTCTCTTTCTCACTCTTGGAAAGCTGCTCATCGGTTTCTTCTCATTTGACTTGCACCTATTATTACTACATGGGCAGATTCTACAAGGCAAACATACAAACTTACACTGAGATGTGCTTTTACAGCATATTCTCTAAACATTTCGGTGCTGGAATTAATGAACCCCCATGCATATGCACAGTAGTTATGTAATTCTTCACAGGCCGAACCCCCGGTACTTGAAAGACACTAAGGTAGATATCAGTGCTGGCAAAAGAACAAGGGGAAGTAAGGTATCTGTGAAATTTAGTTCTGCTTTAATATCTACAGTAACTGACCATTTGGTTTACACTATAACAGAGCACCTCCAACCCCTCCCAGTGTTAAACTCATCTGTCCTCAATCAAGCAAAACTAGATCACAAAAAGAAAAAGTTAAAACCTGAAAGCCCCAACCAAAAATTACAATACAAATTTTAAATGTGAAGGCTTCTCCAGTGTAAAATCTGCAAGAAAAAATAAAAATAATAAAAAAAAACAACCTGGCAAGACTAGATCACCCAGCCACATGTCAAAATGTATAATTGTTGGAAGCTCATAAGAGTGAATGGAGTTGCAGAGGGTATACGTGGGTCTTGCTTGGAATTTTTTTAAAAGCAGCTTAGTGATCACGTCAGCAAAATCTCGCTGGATCAGGAGACATGAGTCTAAGCATACCTCCCAACAGATTTCGATTCACTGGGACTGTTCCCGGGCTTTACCAAAATCCCAGTGTCCTGGAGATTTGGGCTACATCCTGTTGATAGCCAGATGCTGGAATGCTTATTTCTGCTGCACTGTTGGTCAGAGTAATCTCCTGACCAACATAAACACTATATTTCCAGCAGAGGGAGGCAGCAGCGTGGGATGCAGAGTGTGGACAAATAAGTAATTCACTGAACACCAATATTTACTGCTGAACATCCTTGACCCCACCCTAACCTCACCAAGCAAAAACACCTCCTTTGCCTTAGCAGAACAGAGACTCCTCTTCCACAAAAGAGTACCATTGTACATTCCCTCCATAGCATCCAATAGCTCAAAGTGTCCAATAGCATCAGTGAACTCCCCTCACCTTCCCCAGAGCACTAGTGCCCCCTGTGTCCCTCAGCAGAGCATCAGTGGCTTTCTCACCCTTCACAAGGTACCAATGGTCCTCCACTTCCCCTACAGAGTATTGCCCCCCCAGAGAGCACCAATATCCTCCCTTTCCGCCCAATGAGTACCAGTGACCCTGTTTCCCCCACTGGGGCAACTTCTCTCCTGTTGACTAATAACACAGAACATTTTCTTCCCCCATAGAAACGAGAAAAAAACTAAAAATTGTGTACACCCAAAAGGCTACCTCCTCACATTTATTAATCATTGCAAAAATAATACATACAAAAACAGCACAGACCATGTAGTGAACACTTCCCAGTCCTTTTCCTCCCCCACCTCCTGCTAACAATATTAAATAATAGATTTAAGGGTTAAAGCTGGATCCGCCACTTTAAGTGAGACAACCAATCAGCTGCATGTAGATGGTTTTAATACCAGTAATAGCCTAATTGCTCCTCATCTTGAAGAAGTTCTGGGGGAGGAACAAAACATATGTAGATCCATTTGGAGCAGCACCCCTCACACCCCCTAATGTACTGCATCCTGCATTGCCTGTTTACATAATACCACTTACCTGACGGATTTACCAGATGCGTTTGGTGTGCTGTGCTATGGGATAATCCCACTTTACTACAGCCTGCTGCTCTGCACCTGTTCTGTTCTCTATAGGATGTCAGCAGCTGGGATTATCTACAGGCCTGCTGAACAAACTGGCTGTGAAGTTCTCTGGCTAGTCCACTAAGGACTATAGAACATAGGAACAACATATAATGGCTGCGGAAAAAACACCGAAAAGTGTATAACATATGAACAGACAGACCGAAAATATCAGCAGTATTCATCAGGTTCCTAGAGTCTCCGGTATACAATGGTTTAGTACTGGCCAGATCCGATGTCTGTTATGTTGCCAAATATGTTTGAGCTTATCTCCGTTGAAGCCCTAGTAGTGACTATTTCTGTGCCATTCACCTTTGAAATCAAGCGGAGCAAGCAGTGAATATCACGTTTATTCCTTATGAGGTGGTAATGATATATACCGTAGCAGATTGCTGGATATCACCCACTGCCTCTATGTGTTTAGAACCTACCAGCACTTACCAGCCCTCCAGTGAACAAACTGCCTCCTGTTACTGACAAATATTTTAAATTTGCCTCTGCCCAGAGCACCCGCTGCCATTTTTCTGCACCCCACTTTCTGTTCCTATGTTTTTGTGCATAGTTGAGTCGCTTAGCCTTGTTTCCACATTGGAGGTATGGCTTTTTGGCAGCAATCCTCCCATGAAGACCATTTCTGGCCAGACTTCTCCAGACAGTACAGGAAATAAGCATGATCCTTCTTCCATCTGCTGCTCTACATTTCTTTTGCCAACCACTGTTTCTACAGTTCTCAACTTTGCCCATTTCTTTGCACTTGCATCTTGAAACCCCAGTCTGCTTTGAAATATTTGCCTGGGAGAGACCTTGTTGATGCAGTATAACTACGTTGTGTCTTGTTACTGTGCTCAGTCTTGCCATGGTGTATGACCTGTGACATGAAACTATTTTCCATAACCTCACCTTATGCCGCGTACACACAACCGAATTGTCCAGCAGACTTAGTCCGGCAAACAATCCCCCGGACTTTCTAACGGACGGACTTGGCCACACACGAACACTCTTAAAGTCTGGCGATTTCTAACGCGATGACGTACAGCACGTACGATGGGACTAGAAAAAGGACGTTCAATAGCCAGTAGCCAATAGCTTCCTTCTTGTACTTGCTTCTGAGCATGTGTCATTCTTAGTCCACCAGACTCTCACACTGACGAACGGATTGTCCGCTGAAAGCCAAGTCCGCCGGACAAATTTTGAGTCAAAACCACTTTCTAAGTCCGCCGGACTTTACGATGAAAAAGTCCACTGGAGTCCACACCCGATCGAATTGTCCAGCGTAATGCGGTCCGGCGGACTAAGTCCGCAGGACAATTCGGTTTGACTGTTTCAGTTAATGGCTGTGTGTCAACCTACATATGACATTGATGATCATTAGCACCTGTTTGGTATAATTGAGTAGTCATACACCTGACTCTAGTCCTAAAAAAAAACTGACTTTGTGCAAGTGTACAAAGTGTGCAAGTATTAGAATCAATGCTGGTTTGAAGCCAAAGGGTAGTCACACCAAATATTGGTTTGATTTAGATTTTTCTTCTGTTTGCTCCCTTTGCATTTTCTTGTAAATGAATGAAAAAGAAACAATAATATATATAATTTTGAAAGCATTCTTACTTTACAGCATTTCTTCACACCTACCTAAAAGCTTTGCACAATACTGTATATATAACAAATGACTAGAATAATATTTTCACCTTTGAAACGACAATATGAAAATGCATGGATTAGAGACAGGGAACATCATCGGCTATGGAGGGAGTCCTGTTTATCACATTTGTTCAGCGACATTTCAACACATTGCTGACATCCTTGTGGAATTCCCAGGATGCAAGTGTCATTAAAAGGTGTGAACAACTGCTGCTTTATGTAACATTTTCATACTACAAATGGGATATGAAGCCAAAGAATAATGCTTGTGTGTATGTCAGCAAATGCTGCTCTTTAAAATGTGAAATTCGCTTTAACTACTACTATCAAATAAACAAGCCAGATAGGGGTTAAAATTGAATTTTGGACAGACATTTAAACAAACACTAATGAATGCAGTTAAATATTTTTTAAAACATTAATTAATATTTTAATGTAGCTCTTATAGACACCTGATTTTGATCTGATTTATGTATTTTGTTATAATTTATAAAGTAGCTCTAGGAGTTGGAGGGGTCGTACTTGGTGCCAATTAGATGCTCTGCGTTCAGATGCTGACAGGAGGAAATAGCAGACAGATGACCTCTTCAGTTTTGTCCTGCTCCTTTATTATCCATGTATTGGCTGGAGGATAGGAGAAGACCTAGCTGTGTTGTTTATGTGAAGCAAAGATCACCGGGCTGGCTGTGCTCTTTAGAAGAGCTGTCTAAATCAAAAGACTCTGGGTAGAAATAAAACATTTTGGCAGGTAAAAATGGCCCAACTTACGTATTTAATGTGTGTTTTTTGCATTTATCTGGAGTTCAGCTTTAATAGTGGCTACGGAGGTAATGCTCTTTTACTATTTTTTACAGCATATTGCTTTTTACATGTGTAATTCACTTCTTTCTATAGACTGACTACTATAGACTATAAAGTAAATTGAAGCTTCCCCCGTTCTTTCCCCTGTAATTATGTTAACCCTTTTTATTTTCTGCAAGGCTATAAACAGTATAAAGAGAGTAAGTAAAGCATGCATCTCTAGCCATATTATGTATCTATAGCAGTGGTCTCCAAACTGCGGCCCTTTGCTTGTCTTTATCTGGCCCTTGGGGCACTATTGCTCCCATGGAATCTAACAATGGGGCATAATTCCTGCCACTGAAATCAACAGTGGGACACTATTCCTCCCACTGACACCAACTATGGGGTGCTATTCCTTCCACTAACACCAGTGATGGGACACTATTTCTTCCACTGATACCAATGATGGGACACTATTCCTCCCACTGACACCAGGGATGGAACACTATTCCTTCCACTGACACCAATGATAGGGCACTATTCCTTCCACTGACACCAATGATAGGGCATTTTAACTCTCATTGACACCAATGATGGGGGAATGTTCCTTCCACTAACACCAATAATGAGGCGCTATTCCTTCCACTGACACCAATGATAGAGCATTTTTCCTCTCATTGACACCAATGATGGGGGACTGTTCCTTCCACTAACACCAATAATGGGGCACTATTCCTCTCACTGACACCAGTGATATGACATTGTTACTAAGGCCAGAAAATTTGCTACTCCTACTGGCCATGGTCTGGCCCTTTTAAAGTCTGATGCCGCATACACACGATCGGAATTCTCGTCGGAAAAAGCTCTGATGGTTTTCCCGACCGAGTTCCGACGGAATTCGGCTCAAGCTGTCTTGCCTACACACGGTCACACCAAATTCGGATATCGTTTATAACTCAGTGACGTACAACACGTACGACGCGACTAGAAAAAGGAAGTTCAATAGCCAGTAGCCAATAGCTTCTGTCTTGTAGTTGAATCTGAGCATGCGTGATTTTTGGCGTGCCGGAATTACCGATAGAAAGTTTTTCCATTGGGAAAATTGAGAACATGCTATCAATTTTTGGCTGGCGGGAATTCGGACAGCTAAATTCCGATGGAGCATACACACGGCCGCATTTTCCGATGAAAAGCTCTCTTTGGTCTTTTTCTGGCCGGAATTCCGATCGTGTGTACGCGGCATAAGAGATCATAAACTGGCCCTTTGTTTAGAAAGTTCGTAGACCCCTGATCTATAGCAATCTACTTACAAGTGCTTTTACATTTCCACAACACAGCTCTTTTATTCTCTATAATAAATTATAGAACGGGTGTTATTTTCATATGACTCCCAATAAGGACATATATGAAATTCTCAGAAAGAACTCAGTCTATTGAATTTAAAAATACACCATAGATTTATATTGTCCAGGAAAAGGTCAGGCTAGATGGGCTAGTTTATTTTAATCTGCAAGCAGATTTTATACAGAAACTCCTGTGAAAGCTCAGCTTGGCAAGTATGCAATGCAAGGACACATGCTAATGATAAATGTATAGTGGAGAAAGAAGTACGAGAATCTGAGCTAGTGGAAGAAGAATGTATTTTCACAGAAAGCATTCCGCCTTTACTATTTTATTAAAAGCAATATTACATTTTTATATATAAAGAGCCAACATTAACAAATGTTGTGCAACACAAAGACCTGCTTCTTGTATAGACTATGAAATGTGTTTTAAAGAGGGTGACATTCTTTGTAGACATAAAGCAAACAAAAGAAATATTACATAAGCTATTTGAACTTTCTTCTTTCAGGTAAGATAATACAGAAGAATTATAATTGACTTTTATTAGATAAACCCAACATTTATTTTTCGCTTGGGAGATTGCAATGATTCCAAGAATAAACAAAGTAAAACCTATAATTAAAGAAAAAGTATTACTATATTCTTAAATTCTGAATTGAATGCATGGTGCAAGTGTATGCAGCACTCCCAAGGGACCAATTCATTCATGTAGCATTTGCTGAGCAGTGTGGTCAGACAACATGTCCCTCTCCACCTACACAGCCCTGCCAGTGCTGACTGTACAGGCCATACCTTGGGCAAATTATACATATGGTTTTGCCACAGTGATTGCTGGCAGGGCAAGCCTGAACACTGAAAGAAAGGAGATGGTGGCTACAGTGCTAGAACACTCACAAATTGGGCTTTAGCCTGCGATGGAGTGAAAGCCAGTACAGATAGAACAGAAATAGACTTCACAACAATCCATGGATCAAAACAGGAGATTAAATTCAGATATTTTACAATGCAGTGGTACTTATTATTTAAAGGATATGTTAGTCAAAAATATAATATTTTTAATATATATGTACCTGCTGTATTATGTGCTTGTATGAAAAAGTATTTTTCTCTGGTGTTCCTGCCAGTCCCTCTGTTTTCCTATTTAAAACTGCTAGGCATGAGACCACCACATTGAGAACATTTCTCTCAATGACCATACTTGCGCTGACTGGTCTCCCCCCCCCCCCCCCCCTCCGCCGCACAGCCATTCACTTATGTAGCTAAGAACAGAGGATATGCGATCACTTATAAAAAAGGAAGAAAAAAGTTATTTATATGTGTACACAAATGTTTTGCCTTTATTTCTATTTTAAATTTAAACGGTTGGGGGCGTGGCTTGCCGGCTCGTGCGGATGGCTGACTGACTCTCCAGCTCCGCAGAATACCAGCCACAGCGACATCCAGAATGGCTCTAGAGAAGGGAAAATTATCCACAGAGCATCCGAAGGTCCCACACAGTGAGCGGTCATGCTCAAGAGACGAAAGAGATCCTCTCTGCCCAGAAAATTGACGGACTATTTCCCCTCACCTGACGCGCTGAGCGGCCAAAATGGCGGCGGCGGCCGAGAATCCTCAGCGCGGTCCTCCTCCTCACAGGCGCTTCAGAGTTCCCTGCTGTCCTCGGGACCCCAGCGTCTACACACCGCACAGGGTGAGTGTTCTCCGCCTAATTCTCCCACCACTTCCAGCCCTGCTAAATCCAGGCTCAGGACGGAAGAGCCATTACAGCCTCCCTCAGCTCCCAGCTTGTTCTCCTTCCCCCCACCGCAACAAGCCTCTGTGTTAGAGACCTTCCCTGCCTCAGACCAACCACTGTCAGAAAACACCATGAAGAATATGCTGCTCTCACTGAGGCAAACACTATATTCTGACATATCTTCAGCAGTCTCATCCCTCTCCATTGTGAATCAACATGACACTGCTATCACACATATAGAGGCTAAATTGGGAGACGTGCTTACTGCACACAATGAATTGGTTGACGGCTTTGCAGACCATGAAGATGAACTACAATTAATCAACCTTAAAATCGCAGATTTGGAAGATCGTTCCAGAAGGAACAATATTAACCACTTGCCGCCCGCCCTATAGGCAATTGACGGCTGCAAAGTGGTTGCATAATCCTGACCGGACGTCATATGACGTGATCAGGATTATGAGCCGCTGCGCGCCCCCGGGGGCGCGCATCGCGGCGATCGTTGTTGCGGGGTGTCAGTCTGACACCCGGAAACTACGATCTCGGTAAAGAGTCTCCGACGGAGACTCTTTACCACGTGATCAGCCGTGTCCAATCACGGCTGATCACAGTGTAAATGGGAAGAGCCTGTGATCGGCTTTCCCTCACTAGCGTCTGTCAGAGTAGAGGAGAGCCGATAGGCTGCTCCTCTGACAGGGGGGGTCTGTACTGATCGATTATCAGCACAGCCCCCCCGAGGATGCCCACACTGGACCACCAGGGACGCCACCAGACCACCAGGGAAAAGGTAATCCTCCCTAGACCACCAGGGATGCCAGTCAGCACAATGGGTGCCAATCAGTGCCCATAATGGATGCCAATCAGTGCCCACAATGGGCATCACTGATTGGCATGCATTATTGTTTGGCACTGATTGACATCCATTACTATAGTATAACACCAATGCTGCCTATGAGTGCCCACCTGTGCCGCCTATGAGTGCCCACCTGTGCCGCCTATGAGTGCCCACCTGTGCCGCATATGAGTGCCCACCTGTGCCGCCTATTAGTGCCCACCTGTGCCGCCTATCAGTGCCCACCTGTGCCGCCTATCCATGCCCACCCATGCCCATCTGTGCCACCTATCCATGCCCATCTGTGCCGCCCATCTGTGCCGCCCATCCATGCCAATCCGTGCCAGCTATCAGTGCCAATTTGTGCCACCTATCAGTGTCCGTCCGTGTCGCCCATCCGTGTCGCCCATCCGTGTCGCCCATCCGCGTCGCCCATCCGTGTCGCCCATCAGTGCCGCCTATCAGTGTCGCCTATCAGTGCCACATATCAGTGCCACTTCATTGGTGCCCATCAGTGCCGCCTTATCAGTGCCCATCAGTGTAGCCCCATCAGTGCCCATCAGTGAAGGAGAAAACGTACTTATTTACAAAGTTTTAAAAACTGAAACAAAAAAAAAACATATTTTTTTTCAAAATTTTCGGTATTTTTTTTATTTGTAGCGCAAAAAATAAAAACCGTAGAGGTGATCAAATACCACCAAAAGAAAGCTCTATTTGTGGGAAAAAAATGATAAAAATTTCATTTGGGTACAGTGTAGCATGACCGCGCAATTGTCATTCAAAGTGCGAGAGCGCTGAAAGCTCAAAATCGGTCTGGGCAGGAAGGTGTTTAACCACTTTCAGACCGGACCAATTTGCTGGTCAAAGACCAGACCACTTTTTGCGATTCGGCACTGCGTCGCTTTAACTGACAATTGCGCGGTTGTGCGACGTGGCTCCCAAACAAAATTAACGTCCTTTTTTTCCCACAAATAGAGCTTTCTTTTGGTGGTATTTGATCACCCCTGCGGTTTTTATTTTTTGCGCTATAAACAAAAATAGAGCGATAATTTTGAAAAAAACGCATTATTTTTTACTTTTTGTAATAATAAATATCCCCCAAAAATATATAAAAAAACATTTTTTTCCCTCAGTTTAGGCCGATACGTATTCTTCTACATATTTTTGGTAAAAAAAATCGCAATAAGCGATTATTGATTGGTTTGCGCAAAAGTTATAGCGTTTACAAAATAGGGATAGTTTTATAGCATTTTTATTAATAATTTTTTATTATTTTCTTTTTTACTAGTAATGGCGGCGATCTGCGATTTTTATTGTGACTGCGACATTGTGGGGGACCCATCGGACATTTTGACACATTTTTGGGACCATTGTCATTTATACAGTAATCACTGCTATATAAATGCAGTGATTCCTGTGTAAATGACACTGGCAGTGAAAGGGTTAACCAGTGGGTGGCAGTGTAGGGGTTAAGTGTTCCTAGGGGTGTGTTACTAACTGTGGGGGGGTTGGGCTTTCATTTAGTGTACACAGATCTCTGCTCCAATCACATGGAGCAGAGATCAGTGTCACTAGTTGCTAGGCAGAATGGAAAAATGTTGTTTATACAGCATTTCCTCCATTCGGCCGCTCCGTGAGACGATCGCGGGGATGCCCGCGGCGATCGAGTCCGCGGGTCCCGCGACCGGACTCACGGGGGTCCCGACCAACGCGGGAGCGCGCCGCCGGCGGCGCGCTCCCGATGGCATGGCGGCAACGAATATTGGACGTACATGTACGCCAATATGCCTGCCCGTGCCATTCTGTCGACGTACATCGTCGTGCGCTGGTCGGGAAGTGGTTAAGTGCCCGGTATTGAAGTGGTTAAATTTCGCAATGTCCCAGAATCGATCCAACAATCTGAACTCATACAATTTATACAAGCATTGATGCAGGCTCTTTTACCTAACCTGACTACCCGAGATCTGGAAATCGACAGAGCACACAGACTCCCCAAGCCGTCACACCTTCCTGACTCTACTCCCAGGGATGTATTGGCTCGCATCCATTTTTTTTCTGTCAAAGACAGAGTCCTAAACGCAGCCAAACGAGCAACAAATCTCCCTGACCCTTTCACCAACATTGCGCTATATGCGGATCTCTCCAAAGCAACGATGGACAATCGCAGACAGCTGGCGACCATCACTAAAGCGCTTCGGAATCATAATATACCCTATAAATGGGGCTTCCCTACTAAGCTTCTTATCACACATCAAAACAAGACCCATGCAGTGCGTACCCTCCCTATGGGGCTTTCTCTCCTGAGGCAATGGCTCATCATTCCAGAAGACACGCCGAACCCTACTGCCCAAATGCCGACTCTCATGGAAACCGGAGGAGATCCTTCTGATGGACATCCAGCGTAATCTTTACCCTTCTCTACAAATTCATTATGGCTAGCTAACTGCAGCATTCCTATCCAGCACTTGCCTGCCTGTTCAGAGATCCCTGTCCCACGTTGTGGAGGTAAGATCTCTTTACCCCACTTTCTTTTTTGCAGTAGTGTCTGCACATTGAGCTCAGACCCTTTTTTGTTACTGGGCTCTCATTTTTTAATCCCTACCCCTCATCCATACCCTGCACCAGTTAATCTTCTCCCACTTTTCCCAACAAGTTGCATCAGGCGCCTAACACTATAACTTATAGCGACCTTCCTGTATAGCCGGACTGGTAAACAGCCCAACATTTCTTACCACTCTGCTTTATTTACGGACGTCCACACTACTCTCCAATCCTAAGAATGGCTTTCAAACTAGTCTCTATCAATGCTAGGGGCTTAAACTCCCCTCAGAAAAGATCTGCACTCATTAAAGAGGCTACCAACTAAAAAGCTGACATCCTCTTAGTGCAAGAGACTCATTTCGCTGCTGCAAAATCTCCTACACTCAAGCTGAAAAACTACAACTAAGTTTTCTTAGCCTCAGGGCCGAAGAAGAAAAATGGTGTCCTCACTGCCATACGAAACACTATAAAGTTTACTATGCATCAATCAATTGTCGATCTTCAAGGCCGATTTCTGATTATCATCTGTGATATTATCCAAATTACCTACACCCTGGTAAATATATACAGTCCAAATACACATCAGTTACGATTCCACAACCGACTGTACAAAAAAATCACGCAAATTCAAAGGGGGAGGCTCCTCATGGGCGGAGACTTTAACATTGTTGAGGATCCTTCTTTAGACACTACCTCTACGCCCAAAACTCAACGCTCCATGCTAAATCCCTTTCTTCATACAAATGACCTTTACGACCCTTGGAGGTGCCACCACGGCAATGAACGGGACTTCTCCTACTTCTCCTCATCCCAACTTTCCTTTTCCAGAATTGACTTCTTTGTTATTGATAAACTCACCCTGCAAGATGTGACGAAATCTGAAATTGGCAATATCACGTGGTCGGACCACACACCTGTCTCCCTTACTGTGGGAAACTGCAGACTTAACACTAAACGGTTATGGAGACTTGACTCTTCTCTCCTCTCGGATCCCAAGGTTATTCAACTTCTCACTACTGAACACCAACTGTATTTCCAAACCAATGACCAACCGAACACTGATAAGTTTGTACTTTGGTCAGCCTATAAAGCTTACATGCGTGGCATTCTAATTAAGCTACATAGTAATATTAAATAGCAGAGGTCTAAGCAAGTTGACGAGGTCCTCCGACAAATTACTCTCCTGGAATATCAAAATAAAAAGAACCCCTCCCAAAAATTAACTACTGAGCTCCTAGAACAGAGACAGAAACTCCGATCCCTTTTACTTTCCAAATTTGAGAACAACCTCAAACTGACCAAAGCCAAATACTACGCCTTAGGCAATAAAGCTGGAGCTCTACTGGCCAGACAGGTCAAAGCCCAACGCCTTAAAAATAAGATAATTTCCCTCCGGCACCCAGCCTCCAACAAACTCCTGACAAATCCTCAGGATATCGCTAATGCCTTTAGCGACTATTATTCTTCTCTCTACAACCTGTCCAAAGATGCCGATACCCCCCAACCAAATGACCAAATTATCGATAATTTCCTATCCTCTATTGATCTTCCAACTATAAATTGCAACCAATTAGAGGAGCTCTCTCGACCATTCTCCCTAGATGAAACCTTAAAAGCCATCAACTCTCTTCCGCTTCACAAATATCCAGGTGAAGATGGATACTCTAACGAATTCTATAAATCATTTGCCTCCATTATTGCCCCCCATCTTATGGACCTCTTCAACTCTGCTGCCACCTCTGGTTCTCTACCGGTAGATATGCTGCGTTCCACCATCACCACTATCCCCAAACCAGAAAAGGACCACACCTCCACAAAGAATTACAGACCTATCTCTCTCCTCAACACAGATATAAAATTATTTGCCAAACTTATTGCTTCCAGACTTTTAGACTACCTTCCCGACCTTGTACACCCTGATCAAGTTGGCTTTATGCCAGACAGACAAGCCCCAGAAGCCACCAGAAGGGTCCTTAACCTGATTCACCAAGTCACCCAAACGCGAACGCCTTCTCTGCTATTGTCGTTAGACGCAGAGAAGGCGTTCGACAGGGTACATTGGGGTTTCCTGAGAGAGGTACTATCCAAATTCAGCATCACAGGATGGTTCCAAGCGGCCATACTCTCACTGTACTCAAATCCTTCAGCCAGAGTACTGACTAATGGTACTCTTTCTAAACCCTTCGAGATTTCTAATGGCACTCGCCAAGGATGTCCGCTCTCCCCTCTCATTTTTGCCCTGATAATGGAACCCCTTGCGGCAAAGATCAGAGGGGACAAGCGCATCTCAGGAATTATACATACGACATGGAAGATAAAATCAGCCTCTTTGCTGATGATGTCATTTTAATGGTCACAAACCCGACTATCTCCATGCCCGCAATCCAAGACATCATTAGCCAATTTAGCTCTGCCTCCTTTTACAAACTTAACACCTCTAAATCCCTAATCCTTCCACTTAATCTCCCGCATAGACAACAATCCCTCTTAGAGAGTACTCTCCCCTACTCCTGGTCTAAAAACTCCCTTCCATATCTAGGAATAAACTTAGCCCTCACCCTATCCCAACTTTATGACCTCAACTATCGTGCCTTCCAAAGACGGCTACCCCAACTATTAAATCAGTTGCGCATAACAGGTCTCTCCAAACTAGGTCGCATTGCATCCTTTAAATTGATAATTCTCCCCAAGCTACTTTATCTTTTTCGGACTGTAATATCACCAATACCCCACTCCTTCTTCGCCTCCATTCAAAAACAACTCTCCAGATTTGTATGGGACACTAAACCACCTAGATGTGCTCAATATATCCTAACCAGGCATCATAAAAAAGGAGGGACCAGCCTTTCTCATATTCAGAACTATTACTACGCCTCCATTCTAGACCAACTATACTATTGGTGGCATCCAAACCCTAATAAGGCTTGGTCTGTTTTAGAATCCTCGTCATTTCATCCAAACACCCTACATAAATTACTGCTCGCCACTTCAGCAGGCCTCCCTCTTCCTTCAATACATAAATCCCCGGCCATAATGGCCTCTTTAACAGTCTGGAAGAAAGTCACCCAGATGAAAATCTTAGATCAACCATATCACATACTACAAATTCCACTTAGATCGTTAATGTCACAAATACCTAACCTAAATCTAAGAAATTGGTTGAAATGTAAATTATCCACTTTATCAGATCTTTACCACGCTAACCACAACCTGAAATCCTTCACTACTCTCCAAAACGAATTTGGCCTTCCCCGTACCGAAACCTTCACATATGTTAGGATCACACACCTTCTCCGCCAAACCAAACTTTCTACAGTAACAACTATCCCTGAGAAATTCCACAACTTTTACACCAACTCGACATATCCTAAACGTGGTATTTCGTTAATGTACTCTATCCTGAACTACAATCGGCCTTATTCGCAAATACCATCTTTATCCAGATGGACGGACGAACTAAACACTAAGATCACACCTGACATGTGGACACGTGCCTTCAGACTCACTTTCACAGCCTCCCACTGCTCTAATCACTGGGAGTCTTATCAAAAAACACTCCATAGATGGTATCTCACACCTTATCGTCTCTCTAAATTTTTCCCAGACCATCCTTCTACCTGTTGGAGGTCCTGTGGAAGTACTGGTACCATAGCGCATATCCTATGGTTCTGCAAATCTTTGAGCTCCTTCTGGAAACAAATTTTTGCTTTGATATCCAACATATCACAGATCCCAACATCCCCCGACCCTTCATTGGCTCTTTTACACCTTGGCGTTGACAAATTTCCACCAAACACACGAGTAGTGATCATCCACCTACTTCTTGCAGCGAAATTGAACATTACTAAACTTTGGAAAGCCACTACTTCTCCTTCTCTCACACACACGATTTCTGATTTAAACTTTCAATGCGAGATGGAAAGGCTAGTAGCTCGGAAACACTTAAGTATGAAAAGGTTTTTATCTGAATGGCGTATTTGGCTTACGCACCCGAAATGTACAGTAACTGCATAATATTATTTCCTACTTGCTATTCTTTGCCATTGTTATTGTGTGACCGATGTCCTCTCCTTTGTAACCATCCCCTTTGATGTAACCATTATATTTCCTAACTGGTGCTCTCCTATCCATACCCTCCCCCCCCCCCCCCCCGACTGGAGATATTGCATTACTATATTATTGTTCTAATAACTTACCCCAATTCTCTTTTACTTAGTCTGCACAGTGGACTGGTTTTGCGTTACTTTACTCTACTTTGTATGCTCTGCATCTGTTTTCTCTAGTCGGAACATCCGATATGCTGTTACAATTGTTTATCTTGTTTAAAACACTGAAAATCAATAAAGAAATATTGAAATAAATTTAAACGGTTGCTTTACAAGGTAAAGGTTCAGATATGCTTTAAGGTGCCTAATATCTTATGCTTCTAAACCTTAAGGTGGTTCTGCTACCAAAAAAAAAAAAAAATTGCTTAAAATTCATTAAAAAATAAAAATAATTGGAAACATTTTTTTTTACTCACCTCTAAATGCCTGTTGCTAGGGGGTCCCTCGTAATCTGCCTCCTTCATTGCCCGGACTGATGATATCACTTCCCCTCGGCGCCGCACAGTCATCTGGGACCTGTCACGTGCCCCAGATGACTGTGCGGCGTATCACAGCACGTGCCACAGCCGGGTGCCCACAGTAAGAATGCCAGCATTGCGTGAGGAGCGAGGAATGGGGGGGGCTTCGTTCCCCCACATCGCTGGACCCTGGGACCGATTATTAAAAGTACGCAGCTGCAGTATTTGTAGCTGCTGACTTTTAAATTATTTTTTTTAAGGGGCACCCCACTTTAAAGTGGTGTTTCCCTCCCCCAAAAAATATGAGTAATATTCCAAAAAAAAAAAAAAAAAATAGATTTTTTTTTTAACTCACCTCTAAACGCCTGTTGCTAGGGGGTCCCTCGTAGTCTGCCTCCTTCAGTGCCCGGGCACCTGACGTCACTTCCCCTCTGTGCAGTCAGTCATCTGGGACCAGATGACTGCACGGCGTATCACGGCGCGTGGCGCGGCTCGCGCATGAGCAGTGGGTGCCCGGCTGTGAAGCCACTGCCGGGTGCCCGCAGTAAGAATGGGGGGACGAGCGGGGCTTCGTTCCCCTGCATCGCTGGACCCTGGGACTGGTAAGTGTCTGGTTATTAAAAGTCAGGAGCTGCAGTATTTGTAGCTGCTGACTTTCTTTTTTTTAAGGGGCACCCCACTTTAAAGAAGTCTGTTGGGGTTTTAAGATGGCAAGAATGGAAGAAGTGATCCTTTTTGGACTACAATTAGGTGTATATGCATCTCTCAAACAATAGCTTTTACTATACTTCAAACACTATGAGCTGTCAGTAGCTGTCTGAGCTGCTGTTACACTGTATAGCAAAGGTTATCTCACTTAACTATATAGCCAAAAACATATGTACCCTTAGGGCTCTTTCACATGGGCTGTTGGATCAGGTCCACCTTTTAGTTTTTAGGCGGACTTGATTGGACCCTCCAGTCTCTTCTATGGAGCGGCGGATGTCAGCAGACATATGTCCACTGACATAGATAAAAAATGGGCTGCTCTCTTAAAGTGACATGTTAACCAAATATACAAACACAAAACAAAATAAATTAATAAAAAGCGATTGAAAAAAAAATAAAAAAAAATATAAAGTCCCAAACAGTGAACTACATGTGACTTATGTAAAGTCCTTCAATAAACATTGAAAACTTTAAGGGTTCCTCCAATGAAGAACGGACCAGCAGCCAAAAGTTCAGTGAAAATCTTGTGACTTTATAATAAGAACAAAGTGAATCCACCACCACACAAAGTGCACACTTACCAGCTGCACACGTTTAGACACTTGTGGCTAATACCCAGCCAGGGCATTTTCCTCCAAAGACTTTGGATGTCTAGTCTGGTCATATGACATAGTAAGCCGCTTGGTCGGGAAGGTGGTTGGAGGTACAGCTTGTGGACCCATACATGGTACAAGTGGTGATGAGGTGATGTCAGCTCAGAAAGAAAGGGCAGGAAAATCACCATAGGTAAAACCAGATGGTTGTTTATTCAAATATAAAAGTCGTATCGATTACAATATTTATATAAGTGTATACCAATTCAATAAAAAATTCTATAAAAAATTAGGCCGGCAACAATTCAAATGCCTGTGCAAACAGGACGCAAACAACACGGTGACGTCAGCACGTTGCTCCTCCCAACGCATTTAGTCACTAATCTGACGTCATCCTGAGGAACGTTCTCTGACACCTGCGTCCACCCGATCCGATCCTGCTCAAAAAAACAGATGGATGGTGGTCCTATTTTCTATCCGCCTGCCAGATTTTCCAACAGAGGAGAACAAGGCTGTGTCTGTGTCCGCCTTAAGTTCAAACATTTATAGTGAAGAGTACTGTTAATGCTATAGCATACAAATACATTTTAGACAATTGTGCGCTTACAACCTTGCAGCAACAGTTTAGGGAATAATCATACAAAATACAGCTGGATAAAACAAAAACTGTGTCTGTCTTGATTTCAGGCTGCAAAGCAACACAATTTGATTATTTTAAAGGGGGGGGGGGGGTTCTTTCTATACCACTGTACTAGCAAATCCATCAAGGTGAAATTGAGGGAGCCCCTGATAGCAATATAAATACCCCTTTTTTTTGCAGAGTAGGGGCATTTCACCAAATTGATGCTCATCTAGCTAGATGGTTGAGACCTGTTACATTCATAGATGTAATTTTTAAATCCCATTACATTCTCATGAGAAAGTGAAATGCTGTGAACTGTGAAGAGGAGACTACTCTTTTCAATCCTGAAATTCTTGTAGGGAGAAGAGAAAAAAAGCAGACAATCCCAGAGGAAAATAATTAAAGTCCAGCGGGAAGATTTCTATTGCAGCTGTAGAAAAATGAGAGAACAAGACGAACACAACTGAGAACTTGCATATTTTGAAATAATAACCCAAAAAAAAGAAAAGTTCTGCTGAGTGATTCAGATAAAGTACATATCCTGTTGGGGGTTAAAGAGCAGAGATGGAACAGCTCTTGTTCACGGAGAATGCTCATAAACAGATATTCGGTGCAGTGACATTTTTCCCTACTGGGATTTTTTGCTTTTTTTGATGAGTGACAGCCAGAGGTGGTGTATGCTAAGATCTGAGAGAATGCCCCAGTCTTAAAGAAGGCAGAGCCCTTCCTGAAGGGTAGAGACTATTGAGGTTGTACCACTGCTAGTGAAAAGAAGCTTTGCCAGATGCCCTCATCGCTAGGGAATTTTTGTAGGGTCTTGGTGACTGTAAGTAGATTTTTGTGAAGCTGTAGTGTGTATTATAATACATCTGAAAACACCTGTAGATTGGAGTATTGTTCCGGAGAAGATTCACACTTATGGAAACTCATCATGATCTTCACATGGTAGAAATGGATGAGAAAAATTATGTCTCTTGGGACATTTTCGGCAAAATGCAAAGGCCTGGAAGGCAATTTATTCTGTCAACTAGTAGATGATTAGCATTCGTTGAAGAAAGGATGGAGTGCAGAAAGGTTTGGATATAAGTGGAAAGCTGCTCAGATTGAGCAATCTCTGGTATACACCTGATTTTTTTATTTTTACAGCCTAACCTGTCTTCCAGGTCAGCCACTTTAGCCTTGAGCCAGGATTAGTCTTCTCTGTTGTTGTGGGGCTCAAGAACAGCAAAGAAGATGGAGGCAAACTCCCCCAACTTGTTTTCCATGTGACCCATTCTATCGCCCAAATTTTGTATTTTCTCTTTGATTTAGCACATGTAGGCCATAATATCAGAGTGTAAGGACTATTGCAAGAACAGCAACATGTCCTTCATATTAGTGTCTAGTATAGATTGGTTAGTTGTAGGGAAGGAACCGTGAGACAGCATCACCCATAGGGTCAGAACAATTGTTCGCCTCAGTATTTGCTGTGTGCTGTGTGTCTCCTGAGGCCAATTCTAGCCAGGCTTTGGATTTAGCAGGGCTACTAGTGAAAGGAGTTAAAGAGACCGAAGATGGATTAGACTGGCTTTTCTGTGGCCTCTTTTGGCCATACTGTTGTTGAAGAGCAGCCGCTGCCACCATTTTGTTGTAGCCTCTGAGCCACTGGCAGAAAGAAGCAGACAGCTTCTGCAGTTGTGCCCTACTTTCCGCATGTGGAACATGCGGAAAGAAGGCTCAGCAGTGGCTCAGCAGGGCGTTGGGAGCTGGATAAGCGGACAACCGATTCCGGTATAGCTGCTGCTATATTTCTTCTATGAGGAGCAGAGCTCTGGATCAAGCAACCACCTGTGAGTGCAGTTGACACACCTCATTTATATATTTTAAGCATGTAGTCCTATGAGGCTAGTGCATTATTTTCTTGTGTGTCGATTAACCTCAAAGCTGGCTTGGCTATTATTTATGGGAGTTATGGTGTGCCCATCATTTTTTTTCTTTCTTGTAAAATAATATTTCTGTACGCAATCTCTAAAACCTTTAACCTAAATAATGAACACAACTAAACTAAGAATTGAACTTCATGGTCAGATATTCTTTGTATCTGTCATTTGTCTCTCTCACATGAAAGATGAAAGCAAGACTTTTATCTATGTTATGTGTTCTTTAATGAGCTGTGTGACTTATCTATAGTGACTTGTGATTAAAAAGATGAATACAGAAATGTATAAAAGGTAATTGTATTGCTATTGTTGTTGTGCAGTGAGAGCACAGATGTTCCGAACTGACAGGAACCTAAGTAATGATTCACAAATGACTAGAAAATGGCTGAATCACTCTGCCGTGCTTTTCTATGCTTACATATTTATTGAATGTTTTTATCATTTACAACATATTGAAAAGATGCAAAGAGACGCACAAGCACATAATGAGCTACACAGGGAAAAAAGAGGGAACAAGCAGAAGCGGTCGGTGATTTGAGATTGCAATGTTTTCATATTTTTGAATTGCAAGTAATTTGTTGAGGATACTTTATGTTTTTTCTTATTTTATTTTTTTCATTCTTGAAAGGGTGAGTAGAGAGAAGTATCATCAAAGAAACACGTTAAGAAAAATTGTCACCAGGTATTAAGAATGTCATACTGTTGTCAAGCTTGTAGCAGAAGCAAGGCTTTTTGGGAATTGGAAGGAGTGACATAACTAATTTTCCTTAAAGCGGGAGTCCACCGGGACTCCGCGTTTTTTTTTTTTTTTTTTAAAAGCCAGCAGCTACAAATACTGCAGCTGCTGACTTTTAAATAGTGACACTTACCTGTCCAGCGCGCCCGCGATGTCGGCACCCGAAGCCGATCGCTCGCTCGGCTGCCGGGTTCCGCCGCCATCTTGGGTATGGGAATCAGGAAATGGAGCCTTTCGGCTTCATTTCCCGGTTCCCTACTGCGCATGCGCGAGCCGCGCGGCGCAATCCGGACGGTCCCCGCTGCCTCTGGGAGCTGTGTGTTTCCCAGCAGGCAGCGGGGCACTTGCTGAAGGGGGCGGGCGCTTGCGGAATGGGGGCGTAACCTACGCTCGTTCCGCAGAGAGCTAGCCCGGAAGTGGGTGCAGTTACCTGGATTATCCAGGTAACTGCACCCCCCTCCCCCCTGAAAGGTGCCGATTGTGGCGCCGGAGGGGGGGGGGGATTCCGATGAGCGGAGGTCCATTTTAGGGTGGACCTCCGCTTTAAAGCTGAGAGCAAAAATATAATATATTGCTGTTTACTAGTCCTTTGATGCGGTGGCTGCTTTTGATTCTCTGCAATTTTTTCCCCTGTTTTCACCTTGTGATCCTGCAAGTAACACACTTCCTGTACTAGGGTGAAATATCGTTCAATAACCATACTCCATGGGGGCGGGGGTCCTGCCCCAGAGGACATGTATCAATGCAAAAATATGTTTTACAAACGGCAGTTTTTTCGGGCGCAATGATTTTAATAATGCTTACAGTGAAACAACAAAAGTGAAATATTCCTTTAAATTTTGTACCTGGAGGGTGTCTATAGTATGCCTGTAAAGTGTTCGCATGTTTCCCGTGTTTAGAACAGTCTGAGAGCAAAATGACATTTCTAAAAGAAAAAAAGTCATTTAAAACTACTCACGGCTATAATGAATTGTCGGTCCCGGCAATACACAAAACGGCATGGGATTCCCCCACAGGGGAAACCGAACCAAAAAAAAATGACATGGGGTCCCCCTCGAAATCCACACCAGACCCTTCAGGTCTGGTATGGCTTTTAAGGGGAACCCCACGCCAAAATAAAAAAAAAATGGCGAGTGTCCATCTTGAGGACATTCATGCTGCTAAACCGTGAGAGTTTAAGGTGGTGCCATGATTCTAGAGAGCGTATAATTTTAGTCATTAAGGGGCTGAAGTTCAGGGAGTAGATGTCATGAATGTCATGAAAGTCTCGAGGGATCTCATTCCCCAAATATTTTATTGAATGGGATTGCCAGTGAAAAGGGAATTGCTGTTGGATTGTGGATACGACTGTCGAAGAGAGGGAAATATTTAGAGCTTCTGTGTCAGGTCACCTTGAGGTGACAGATGCACACCGTAGGGATCAGGAGTGCACCGCAAAGTTGTGGACCATATGGCTGACTGCTGCAGACGGGAGACAGATCCCACTGGGGTTAGAGCGTAAGATTCCCTGGGGCACGGAGTCTAAGAGCCAGCAGATGTTCACCAGCGCCTCTAGTGGTGAGGATGGACTTGGCTGCAACTGGCTCCAGGTCGCGACCCCCAGGGTTCCCCAGCTCACACCCACAGTAAGCAACAAGAGGATAGGGATAGTGAGGGACAAAGCCAAGGTCGGGGCCACAAGCAGACAGGAATAGTCAGGGACACGCCAAAAAGTCAGGATCCCAGGCAAACAGGGATAGTCAAGGACACGCCAAAGTCGGTAACGGAAAACAACAGAAGAGCACACGGCAGGTAACAGGAAGCTAACACACAAAGGTTGATCAGCAGGGTTGGCCTGCAGTGCACAGGTTAATATAGAGCTCTCTGATAGGAGCTAGGGTGGAGTCATGCCAGAGGATGGATTACAAAAGCAGTCAGGCGAGGGTCGGCTGGTCTCTAGAGATGAACACATGGAAACAGGTAAGCAAACTATTGCAAAACCATGACATTCTGTTTTGGCGACATTTCATTTAAAATTGATGTGGGCTTCAAAGCGATCAAGTTCCTGGACTCTAATGTGTGGTTGTGTGACATAGATTAGAAAGTCATCTTCATATAAGGTAAGTTTGCAATGAGCCAAGGGGCTGTGCCTAAGATATGAGATGCCTGAGGTGTCTTTGGGGTGTTGTCCCTGGCCTCCTGGCCTGAGATGAAACCTACTTGGTCACTGTGAACAAGGGAGGGGAGCAGATGGGCCAGGCGGTTCACAATAATTTTTGAAAAGAGTTTAAGGTCAACATTTAACAAAGATATAGGTCTATAATTGCCGCAATTTGAGTGGTCTTTTCGAGGTTTGGGCAGCACTAATATATGAGCTTTGAGAAGCTGTGGGGAAAGGGGGTGCATCTTATCCCCATCCTCAAATGCTTGCGCCATAATCGTGGCCAGTTGGTGAGCATACCCATCCGGACCTGAGCTTTTGCCATTTTTGAGCTCTTTAGTTGGGTTCAGGAATTCTGAGGAGGTGATAGGTTTTTCAAGACTTTGCGCATCGGGAGGGGGGATCCTAGGTAGGGCAGTGTCTTGAATATATTGTTGTAGGTCTAGAGGGATGGAGTTGGGCAGACCACTCGTTATTGAGGGAGGGGGTAGGTTATAGAGTGAGGCGTAGTATTCCCTAAATTCTGAGACAATTTCCGAGTTCTTATGTCATTTTTGGTTGGATGGGGTGACAATGTAGGATATGTTCTGTCTGTGTTGTCTGGGTTGTATAACCCAGGCTAAGTGTTTCCCGCATTTATTAGCTTGGGAGTTGTGGATGTGGCTCCCTTTGTTTCTGGCGGTCAGTGAGCATTCCCTAAAAAGGCGTAGGAGGTCTCGACGCACGTTACATAGTTCAGCTAGCGTCTCAGGGTCAAGTGTGCATTTATGCATTGTTTCACGAGAGGGGATTAGCTCGCTTCAGGCCTACTCTGCTTTAGACTCACACCACAGACACAGGGGCATCTATTACTTCTAATGACACAACACACAGGCATTTTTCCTCACACTGATACATTTGTTCTACATCAGTGTTAGCCCAAAGCTTTACTGCATGATACAATGCTTACTGCTATTAAACTCATATGTTACACATGTTGTGATGAGGAATGCTGCGCATGCCGCTACAAACTGCACCCCAGCTCCTACTCCACCTGGGGACGGGGTGAAGTTTGACACACAGTCTCTGACCATCTCCTGTATCATGTCTGCACAGTCTCTGACCATCTCATATATTATATCCGCACAGTCTCTGACCATCTCCTATATCATGTCTGCACATTTTCTGACCATTTCTTGTATCATGTCCACACAGTCTCTGACCATCTCCTGTATCATGTCTACACATTCTCTGACCATCTCCTGTATCATGTCTGCACATTCTCTGGCGATCTCCTATATCAGTGATGGCGAACCTTGGCACCCCAGATGTTTTGGAACTACATTTCCTATGATGCTCAACTACACTGCAGAGTGCATGAGCATCAGGGGAAATGTAGTTCCAAAACATCTGGGGTGCCAAGGTTTGCCATCACTGTCCTATATCATGTCTACACATTCTCTGACCATCTCCTGTATCATATCCGTAGTGTCTGTGGTCACCACAGTCCCCTTCATATCAGAGTTCCCATTTTAGATGCAAGTTGGAACTCCACGGACCCTGATGTAAAGGGGAACTCTGATGTAAAGGGGAATGCTGTGCACTCTGGTATAAGGTGATCTCTGGTCACCAGAGCCCTCCCTTACATTAGAGTTCCCCTTTACACCACTCTGAAGCATTCCCCTTTACATCAAATTTCCCCTTGCACTGTAAGGGGGAATCCTGCAGACTTTGATGTTAGGGGGAACCCTGTGTTGGGTTAGATTAACATGACCTTCATGTAGATGGAGAAATATGTTTTTTGACTTATGTTATAACTTAAACATTGCTAGTGGCAGCCACACAAATTGTATCTATATTTGTGTGTATGTAACATATATATAGGTTTAATGATATTTGATTAAAGAATAATTGGTTAGAGAAAATTTTAGAAACTGTGAATTCATAGTTCATAGGGTTTAAGGCTTAAGGCTCTTCATATATATCATTTATACAATTCATTTTTTATCACTTGCATTATTTTTCTCATTATGGGCGTGACTGGGGCCTCATGTCCAAGTTTAACCTAAGGCCTCACAAAGCTTTCTGTGTAGAACCACCTTTTGCTGCAATTGCAACTGCAAGTTTCTTTGGGTGTCTTTACCAGCTTTGCAAATCTAGAGAGTAACATTTTTGCCCATTCTTCTTTGCAAAATAGCTCAAGCTCTGTCAGTTTGGATTGGGAGTGTCTGTGAAAAGCAATTTTCAAATCTTGCCACAGATTCTCAATTGAATTTAGGTCTGGACTTTGACTAGGCCATTCTAACACCTGACTATGCTTTGAATGAATGAATGAAGGATTTGTAGAGTGCTGCAATTGCGAACTGAATCGCCTCAAGGAGATTGATCAGCTGTGTTGTCTAGCTATTAAGAAGAGGTAGGTCTTGAGTTATTTCCTGAATGTCTGATGGTTTTCTTCCATACGGATGTAAGTCGGTAGAGCATTCCATAGCCGTGGTCCTTGGACTGCAAATCTTCATTCTCTCTTTGATTTGTAGCTGGATTTGGGAATGAGGAGGAGGTTTTGGTTAGATGATCGAAGACTGCGGTTGGGTGTGTAGTCTGTTATCTTCTCGCAAAGGTATTGGGGAGCGTTTCCTTGTATGCATTTGTGGGTGAGGCAGAGGGTCTTGAATGTAGCCAATGTAGGCTCCTCTGGGCGGTGGAGATGGATTCCCAGGGCTTTTTTTCTGTTATCAGTCTTGCAGCCATGTTTTAGATGAGTTGTAAGTGCGCAAGTTAGCCCTATGTAGAGGGAGTTTGCGTAGTCGAGTCGTGAATTAATGATTGTTCCAACTACTGCTGCTTTGTCCTCTGTTGGAATGAAGGGGATGAGTCTATGTAGCAGGCAGCGGAGATGGTGAGATCTGCTAACTACTGATCCTATTTGTGCATCCATTGTCATTTCTGAGTAAAGATGATTCCGAGACTCTTGGCTTTGTAGCTTGGCGAGATGGTCTGTCCAAAGATGGTGGGAGGTGTCCAAGGGGTCTTCGTTTTGGAATTTTGGTTTGCGTGTAGGAGAAGAAGCTCTGTTTTTGATTCGTTGAGTTTAAGAGAGCCAGAGGTCATCCAGTTGTCTATCAGGGTGAGGCATTTTTCTAGTTGTTGATGGTGGTCTTTTTGCCCAGTGATGCAAAAGTAAAGTTGAGTGTCATCAGCTTATGAGTGGAAGCAGAGGTCTGATGTTCTGATGATTTTGAGGAGTGGGCGGATGTAGATGTTGAAGAGCACTGGTGACAGGGGTGAACCTTGAGGGACTCCACAAGAGATTGCCCAGGTTTCAGAGGTGAAGGCTCCTAGTTTCACTGTTTGAGAATGATTTCCTAAGAATGATGCAAACTATTGTAGAGACTCCTGCTACTTCGGCGAGGTGGGTGAGGCTTGCTTTGATCTAAACCATTCCATTGTAGCTGTGGCTGTATGTTTAGGGTCACTGTCCTGCTGGAAGGCAAACCTCAGTCTTAAGTCTTTTGCAGGTTTTCTTCTAAGATTTCCCTGTATTCGGCTCCATCCATCGTCTCATCAACTCTGACCAGCTTCCCTGTCCCTGTATAAGAAAAGCATCCCCACAACATGATGCTGCCACCACCATGTTTTCTCATCCGATGTCTCATCCGACCAGAACATCTTCTTCCACATGTTTGTTGTGTCCCCCACATGGCTTCTTGCAAACTGCCAACAGGACTTCTTATGGCTTTCTTTCAACAATGGCTTTCTTCTTGTCAATCTTCCATAAAGGCCATATTTGTGGAGTGCACGACTAATAGTTGTCCTCTGCAGCTCCTCCAGAGTTAACATGGGCCTCTTGGCTGCTTTTCTGGTTAATGCTCTCCTTGCCTGGTCTGTCAGTTTACATGGATGGCCAGTTTAAGCCATCAGCCACTACAGTAGTGGTATACTAGGATAAGGAAAAATTCCTTTGCAAAGTGAAAATTCATTTGCACAGCAACAGGCTTTTTGCCTTTAGCAAATTAACCCCAGTTACATCATTCCTCCTTTCCCAAGGTCAGCCAATAGAAAAAAAAAAATCCTGGCCAATGGGGAAAGCAGAATGAAGGGAGTTTATGATAAAAGTAAAAGAAGGTAAACTTGGTCTTTCCAGAGTTTTCACAGCTGCTACTTTTGATTGCTAGAGAGATGGGGCATGACATTACAATACACATAAGTACAGTGTATATATACACTATCAACAGAAGCAATCTTTTAAAACATATACAGTATATAATTTTATTAAGATTAGATTCACATTATTGCAGGTGCTGGAATGTGTGTAAATCGCACGTATTAGTGCACCCACACCCAAAACGTACTGCTCTTTTGCAGACATGCGGGGATGCTAATAATTCTTAATATTAAATTAAACTGCATGGTGTAAAAGCACCATGTGGTCAAACACACGTATAGCAGCCCATGGAAATGAATGGGTGCCCACACAAACACTGCACACACCAACCGCATCAGTGTAAACCTAAGCTAAAACAGATCCAAACCCTAGCTATTAAATATTTGCCCTATTTTTTCCCAATAAAACTTTATTTTCTTCTTCTTTTTTTTTTTAATCTTAGCACTGCTGACCTCCTCCATTTTCAGCTTCTTTCTGTCTACATGTATTTACTCCAGCATTGGCTGCATATCATTGCCATGAATCAGCTCCCTGATAGTGACAAAGGTAGATCATGTCTGCATCATGTTTGTCGGCACAACAGCTTGCAGTCTCTCCGTGCGAAGAATGCTTTTGGTAGGGTGAAAAAAAAAGGATCACAATTGTAAGACAGATGTCACCCCATATCTGCAAATGTCTGAACCAGGACCCCATCGCAGGATCACCAGGTATTCTTTTAGTAAAAGCTACAAATTTGAAAAAAAATGTTAAGAGGTTTATTTTCTGAGTGTGTGTGTGTGTGTGTATGTATATATATATGGAAAAAAAATGTAAATACTGCACTGTCTATTAAACCACTCTACTATGTATATAATGAACATGTGAATACTGCTGCAACTTAAAATGTGAGTCACGCACAATAATAGAAATGTATAAAGAAATAAGCTGCACTGAAAATTTATTGTAGTAAAATGGATTATGATACCATATGTTCACCTCCCAAACCACTTACTGTGTACTAATGCTACAAATATTGAAAGTAAAACAAAAGCAGATATATGAAAAACATAAAACAATAAATATAATCGTTTAAAGGTTATGAAACCTAATTCTAAAAAGTCCAAAAAAAAATCTAAAAAGTTCTGAACAATAAAATAATTCCAGACAAAAGTTCAAACTTAAAATCCTCCATTCATTGGTCAATGGTGACTTCAAGCAGATAAAACACCCAAGAAATAGTGAGTTGATTGGGATAGGAAAGATTGCTACACCTGGGATATATCTGCGATGATCTCTTTTTAAGGAGATTGGAAATCGCCTGTGGCTTACTCCCCAGCCTGGGTTTCTATGCTTGAAAGCACAATGTCCCCACTTCTCAGCCAAAAATTCTTGAAATTGCCAGTTTATCCTGGTAGTTGAATCCAATTCTCAAGGTTTGATTCTTTCAGAGGCGATTTAAGATTTCCAGTTTCTTTTCCATGCTCCAGGAACGTTCACATGGATCATGTGTGTGTATGTATGTATATATACCGTGTGTGTATATATATATATATATATATATATATATATATATACATACATATACACGGTATACACACACACATACACACACAACACATATATATATTTAAAAAAGACAATAGTTTGCCTCTGAATAAATATAGATATATTCTGGTCTGGAAACATTTGTAACACATTTTATGTGCTGCAAAGGTTATAATGTATCATTTCTAGGGTTATCTCCAACTTATAACAGTGACAGCTAGACTTCTCCATGTCTATGAAACCCCCCCCCCCCCCCCCCTCCCTTCCCCCAGAGAACTCGACCCTGCTGATGAACAACATTGCTGTTTCCCAACCAGGCCTAAAAAATATACACAAGTCAGGCGGTGATCAATACTCTTCTGCAGCAAGCCACTTGCGTCTGATAAATGCTCTGCTAGAGGAAGGTAGAGAGAGGGAATCTTTCACCGCGGACAGCAGTCAGCCACACATCAAAAAATGTCTTAATCTAAGGCAGAGGAATTAAGAGCTGTGTGGTCCTGAGGTGAGCACTATTGGCTCTTGTAGATGATTGATTGATTACAAGACTTTTGGCATCAATCCTGTGCAAAACTGGGCTAAAGTCATATTACTTCTTAAAAAAGCAAGCACAAAATAAACGGTACCACCGATCAACTACAATCTGCAGAAAGCCACCTTTGATCATTGTGCCACAGCTATGCAGAATACAGTGCCTTGAAAAGGTATTCATATCCCTTGAAATTTTTCTAATTATGTCATGTTACAACCAAGAACGTAAATGTATTTTATTGGGATTTTATGTGATAGACCAGTGATGGCGAACCTTGGCACCCCAGATGTTTTGGAACTACATTTCCCATGATGCTCATGCACTCTGCAGTGTAGTGGAGCATCATGGGAAATCTAGTTCCAAAACATCTGGGGTGCCAAGGTTCGCCATCACTGTGATAGACCAACCAAAAATGGCACATAATTGTGAAGTGGAAGGAAAAAATGGTTTTCAACACTTTTTACAAATAAATATCTGAAAAGTGTAGCGTGCATTTGTGTTCAGCCCTCTTTACTCTGATACCCCTAACTAAAATCTAGTGGAGCCAATTGCCTTCCGAAGTTACCTAAATAGTAAATAGAGTCCACTTGTGTGCAATTTAATCTCAGTATAAATACAGCTGTTCTGTGAAGCCCTCAGAGGTTTGTCAGAGAACCTTAATGATCAAACATCATAAAGGCCAAGGAACACATCAGACAAATATATGGAGAAGTTTAAAGCAGGGTTAGGTTCTAAAAAAATATCCCAAGCTTTGAACATCTCACTGAGCACTGTTCAATCCATCATCTGAAAATTGAAAGAGTATGGCACAACTGCAAATCTACCAAGACATGGCTGTCCATCTAAACTCACAGGCCAGACAAGGAAAGCATAAATCAGAGAAGCTGCGAAGAGGCCCATGGTAACTCTTGAGGAGTTGCAGAGATCCACAGCTCAGGTGGGAGAATCTGTCCACAACACAACTATTAGTCGTGCACTCCACATATTTGGCCTTTATGGAAGAGTGGCAAGAGGAAAGCCATTGTTGAAAGAAAGCCATAAGAAGTCCCGTTTGCAGTATGCGAGAAGCCATGTGGGGGACACAGCAAACACGTGGAAGGAGGTGGTCTCGTCAGACGAGACACAATTGAACTTTTTAGCCTAAAAGCAAAACGCTATGTGTGGTGGAAAACTAACATTGCGCATCACCCTGAACACCCAATACCCACCTTTAAACATAGTGGTGGTGGATTCATGTTGTGGGGATGTTTTTCTTCAGCAGGGACAGGAAAGCTGGTCAGAGTTAATGGGAAGATGGATGGAGCCAAATACAGGGCAGTCTTAGAAGAAAACCTGTTTGAGTCTGCAAAAGACTTGAGACTGGGGCAGAGGATGACCTTCCAGCAGGACAACGACCCTAAACATACCAGAGCTGCAATGGAATGGTTTATATCAAAGCATATTCATGTCTTAGAAAAACCCAGTCAAAGTCCAGACCTAAATCCAATTGAGAATCTGTGGCAAGACTTGAAAATTGCTGTTCACAGACGCTCTCCATCCAATCTGACAGAGCTTGAGCTATTTTGCAAAGAATGGGCAAAAATGTCACTCTCTAGATGTGCAAAGCTGGTAGAGAAATACCCAATGCAGCTGTAATTGCAGCGAAAGGTGGTTCTACAAAGTATTGATCTCAGGGGGGCTGAATATAAATGAACGCCAAACTTTTGACATATTTATTTGTAAAAAAATGTTGAAAACCATTTATCAATTTGCTTCCACTTCACAATTATGTGCCACTTTGTGTTGGTCTATAACATTAATTCACAATAAAATACATTTATGTTTTTGGTTGTAACATGACTAAATGTGGAAAATTTCAAAGGTTATGAATACTTTTTCAAGTCACTGTATGTCATAGCTGTATAAATGATAATAATAATGGCATAAGGCCATTGCAGTCCCCTATATCAGTGGTCATCAACCCTGTCCTCAGGGCCCACTAACAGGCCAGGTTTTATGTATTACCTTGCAGGGACTGAGCTTCCTATCTGAAGGGGTACCCTAACATTGGAGTTTGCACCCTCCCCCTAAGTGTGTTTGGAATTTGGTTACTAGAGACAGTAACTGGGTGTACCCAGAATCCTGTTGCAAATGGCTAACACCCAAGGACAATTCCAGAAAGCAAAGAGACAAGCCATTAGTCCAGGCCTTGAGATGGAAATCACAATTCTAAGCCCTGGGAGCATGTGAGGGGTTTGGATACCTCATGTGATTGAATTGCCTGATAGAGCCTCCCCTCCCCTCACCCTACTGATGGCTAAAGTTATACCAAACTGAGTTTGTGTGAATGCATAGAGATTTTGGGAGTGAGCGCAAACTTCAGTCTGTCTTACAGCCTGGGGAGGCTGATCAGGTAGGTAAAAATGCTTTTCATGGCCCCCTAGACCTAACTTAACATTTACACTTTATAATGTGGGGGCAACCCAAAGCAAGGGAGATTTTTTTCCTTTTACTGGAGTTCAGCTTTAATAGGGCTTTCCTGTTAAAATGTTTAGAAATATTAATTATCACAAACAGTCAAGGAAAACCTGCACATACATAGTGAGATGGTTTACTTAATAAATAGTATCTACAGTATGAAGGTGAGACATTGTGAGAAATATTTTTACTTTAATGCCGTGTACACATGACTGGACATTCCAGCAGACTAGGTCTGACGGCCCCCCCGACAGACTTTCGGTGGAGTAACGATGGACTTTCCGAACAAACAGACTTGGCCACACACGAACGGACTGAGTCCGTTCGTAAGTCCATTCGCTTTGAACGTGATGAGGTAAGACGGGACTAAAAAAGGGACGTTCAATAGCCAGTAGCTAATAGCTGCCCTTACGTCATATTTGGTCCATCCGACCAGCATACAGACGAACGCTAGAAATTGAGTCCGTCGGACAGATTTGAAACATGTTCTATTTCTAGGTCCGTCTGATTTTTTTAAATGAAAAACTATTGGCTTAGCCCACACACGATTGGATTGTCCGACGGACTGATTCCATCAGACCTAGTCTGCCGGAAAGTCCGGTCGTGTGTACGAGGCATAAACCAGTCTAAACCAGCTTTTCTCAACCAAGGTTCCATGGAAAGTTGCTAGGGGTTCCTCAACCTGTGGCTGGTTAACCTCCCATCTGCTGGTGCCTGGATAGTTCCATGTTCAAAGCTACTTGGCAGAGCCAACCACATGAAACCTGATTTCCCTGAGACCAAAAAATCATTTTAAGGGTTTCTCAGAAGTATAAAGGTTGAGAAAGGCTGCTCTAAACAAATCTTTTAACATTAAACCAAAATCAGAATGAAGTATATCCTACAGAATAGAAAGAAAAAAGAAAGGCAAATCTGATTTATTTTTAGTGTTTGTGGAGGATCCTACCACATTTTAAAATTTAGACCTCAGGGCTCATGAGTCACTTTAAGGCTACAGAGCTGTTTATCTAAAAGTTCTGCAGCTATTTTATGGTAGATGGCACAAACACAGATAAGATGTACAATAAGATCTTTTATTAATATTAAAAGGTTCCTGCTCAGAAAAGTCATGAAAAAAGGAATAAATATAAGGGCCCGTTTCAAAAGACTTTAATGCGCAAATGCAGTGTGCTTTTAAAATCAGTTAGAGCCCTGGTTCACACTCATGCAATGTGGGAAAAGCACAAGATTTGCTGCATTTCCCAGAATTGCATTGCACTGCATAGCAATTGCGCAGCATCAATGTGATCTGCTACGGGTGTCAATGTAAAGGTCCATACCAACGATCAGACTTTTTGACAACAAACATGCAAATTAGCTGTTTTAAGGCAACATCCGACCGTGTGTACGTTCCATCGGACAAACTTTTTCGTTTTTCATGGACTTTTGTTGGTTGTGTTGAACGGACAAACTTTCCGGCAAAAAAAGTCTGATGGAGCAAAGTCTGATCGTGTGTACAGAAAACCATAGGACTTTTGTATAAATTACAAACACGCATGCTCAGAACCAATGCAAAAGATCAGGCAATACAGAAGTTGACCAAAGGTGGCGGTAAAGAGCAGAAAAACCACGTGATTTGATGAAAGTTGGCTGAAAAAGTCCTGCCTTGTGTATGCAATACAAGTTCACGGCCGACACCCTTTCTACAAAAATTCACTGGAAAGTTTGTACAAAGTTCAATCGTGTGTATGAGGCTTTAGATTAAAAAATCTGACACAAAAATCCATAAGCGCTAAAGCTATGAGTTGTTTGTAAAATGTCATAATCCAACAAGGTTTGGTGGACCAAACCCTGTGCAGCCGTCAACCACTGGAACAATGGATATATTCAGAACAAAAGACAACTTGAAGATGGCGCTCTATGGGTCAATGCCAAAAAGTATATTTTAAAAAAACGTAAATTGAATGTTTCTTTATTACACTTGAATTGATCAAGCAAAGGCTGATAAAAGAGAGTGTAAACTCTCTCAATCTGCTCATTCCATCCACCATCTTCTCAAACTGCTCATCCCAACCTCCTTCTCTCAATCTGCTCATTCCATCCACCTTCTCCTCAAACTGCTCATCACACCCTTCTTCTTAACTTAATGCTTATCCTACTTATCTTTTCTTCAATTCACTCATCCCACTCTGCTTATCATCTTCTTGATCAACCCAAACTTATTCTCCTCAATCTGCCCATCCCACTGTCTTTTTCCTCAGTCTGCTTATCCAATGCTTTTTTTACCAGTTAACTGATCCATCTTACCAGTCTGCTTCTCCAGACCAGCGGCCACATGAAGTGTGATGCCCCAAAAGAAAACTGTCTAATTTAAGGAGACCTGTAGTGAGATAAGAATGTGGCTGCCATTGCAGACCTCCGTTTTTAAAATCATACTGCTAGCTCCACAGTGTCCACTTGTAATAGCTGGTCCTCCCCTAAAAGTACAGAGGCTGCCCAGCACTGCAAGAACCAGTCCATTTACAGGGTCTCCAATAACACACTCTAGGGGATGTCTTTTTAGTAAGTATTGCTTGAAGAAACTATAACAAGAGAGAGGTTTAGGGTCACAGGATTCTCCAAAACTATCAGTAGCAATAATGGGAGGACAAACTTCTCACTAGTCTCACTAATGTTCTTACAGCAGCCATTATATCTAGAACTCTATTAAAGCAGCCCCAGTCTGTGTAGCAACCTCTGGCACTTAGATCCCTTCTAACGCAAGCACACCCAAAGTCCACAGCAAGGTCTTCTTCACTCATAATGTCCATAGAGCTGTATGCCACCCAGCATCCATAGGTTGTGAGGGAGACAAAAAATCCTTCTCCAGGCCCAAGACTTCAGAACAATGTCCTCCAGCACTGCTTTAGCAATCTTGCCTGGGCCCTTAGCCCAGCTCTTGTTGAAACTCAGACTGCAATCTCCTTTTTCAGAAACTCTCTTCTAGGGGCAGTAGCCCCCCGGAGACTGGAACTCTTCCTGATGAAGAACAACACTTACCCAGAGCTTCCCAAATATTTATCACCTTCCCAGCCACATTCAGAATGTCTCCAACCAGGGATTGGCAGGGCCATGATAAATAATCATACTAGTCACCTGAATTTCCCTGCCCTATATTCTGGAAGCTTCTTCCAAAGAAAGGTGGGAGAAATCAATCATCCATCTTAGGAAACCCTGAACGGACAAAAATGAACAATCACTGTTCTCACCGCAGTGAAGCCAAAAATTTACAATTAAAAACAAAAACTAATGTATACAATCATTCTGACTTTCCTATTCTGCATGTTTGTTCTTGGTTAGTATCTTATAGTACTGGAGCCTGAGACAGCCAGACAACCTGTATTTTTGTATGGAGGTTAGCAATGACAGTCTCTGTATTTTGAACAGTACAGATTTCTTTTGACACAATTGTTTAACACTTTTTTTTATACTCCTCAAGTTCTTTAGTGTTTATAAAACTTAAAAAAAAGAACTATAACTTTTACTATAACTAACTTTTCTTTATATTTCGGGTACAGCAAGGGAGAGTTATAAAATCCGTCAGATTTTAAGAGATTTCAGAGATTTCCCCTCACTTCCTGTCCCTTTGCCAAAACAAGAAGTGAGAGGAAATCCCTGCAAATGAAGGGAATCCCTCGGGGACCCCCAGAGGTATCCCCATTTTAAGATTTTCTCATTTACTTTTCTTACTTTTTTGGAGACAATACAAAATTTGGGATCTTCTTTACTTTCACTTTCAATGATAATGGTAAACAGGACAAATATAGAGGGTGAAACTCGTTACCGGGGGGCACAAACAGCAATAAAAACTGACAGGGGTTATAATCCCTCTCCGTTTTATCCAAAACGAAAAAACGAATACTTTAGCAAACTTCCAAATGTAAAAGGCTGTGTGCTTACTGTGTTAAAAATACAATTTCAGAACTAATTAAACTGACACTGAACTTTTTATTTATTATATGGCGATTGCATTTTCTAATGAAATCAGAACTACAGTAAAATTATACTATATCTGGAAAAAGTCAAGGTTAGATATAAAAGAGAACCTGCCCTTTTGGTAAAGAGCAGGATAAAATGTATTTAGTTCAAAGTACAGGTGAGAAAAAATCTGTCACCTTCTAAAAGAAAAAGAGATCAATGGCAAAGGGTATAGGAAAGGTCAGAACTATATAGATCTATAGATGCATTCTGAGGGGAATATTTAGTATAGAAATTAAATTATAATGGGTTCAAGTCCAAGTAATCTGGAAATGAAAGCAGTAAAGCCCAAATGTGGCTTCATTCATTACACATTTTGGAAAATGCATTAAAATACACATTTTAACTCCTTTACTTGTTTACATTTTTAATTGCTGCTCCAGCATTGCTCTGAAATCCCTTCTGCTGGCAGAAGATTGAAGAGGACTGTTGCAGCTTTTGTGAGATCAGCTGGCTATCATCAATTGTCCTGCACACCTCTGGCACAGTCACAGCTATTGCTCTCCGGTCAGCATGATGCATGAATTCCGATTTCTCTATTGGGAGGGGGAATCTTTTGTATAAGTGCATCTAATCCAAAAAATAAAGTGTAGTGCTACCTCCACAAAGGATTTCTGGATTTTGTTGTGATTGGTGATCGATCTATACCAGGGGACATTTTTTTTTTTTTTTTTTACATTTTTTGTAATAAGGACTTGTATTGTGTTTTTATTACCTTTTTACACTTTTTTTTGTAAAATGAGTAGGGGTACCCCATATTCATTCACAAGGGGGGGACCTTGTTAAAGGAGGCTTCTATATTCTGATAAGCCCCTGCCCGCAAACCCCCACAACCACCGGTCAGGGTTGTGGGGAATAGGCCCTTGTCCCCATCAACAAGGGGACAAGGTGCTTTGGGGGGTGGGCACAGCCCCCCTGCCCCAAAGCACCCCCCATTATGAGGGCATCTGGCCTGGTATGGTTCAGTGGGGGGGTGGGCACTGGCTCGTCCCACCCCTATCTGGCCTGCTAGACTACATGCTTGGATAAAGATATGATTTAGTGAGGGGAGTGGGGGGACCCCACTCTGTTTTGTTTCTGCATTTCTCATTACCGTCATCATTTGTTTACATTTCAGCTGTCAGTGGGGAAGCCCATTGACAGCTGATGAATCATCGGTTGTTAAGGATGCAGCAACTGGCTTCCCGGCCTGCTGATTGACAAACAGCTATTCTTCACACAGAATTCTAATTGGTCGATATTTTTTTTTTTCGACCAATCCCAAATCGAATTGTTCCAAAAATCTGCAATTAAAAAAATTGAAAATCAATAAACAAAACAAAATTAAACTAAACTAAATTAATTCCGAAACAAATTAACGAAGCAAATTTAGTTACATAAGGAATCTATTCAAAAAATGTTTTTCCATTCTGCATATTTAGAAGAAGGCAAGCCAGCAGAAGCAGTGCGATGCTTTGTCTAGAGGAGTCCATGGATGGCTCAGGGCTGCTTTGGCGGTAGAGGTTGACCTACTCAATATTACGTAGGTGGTCATAATGTTATGCCAGAACAGTGTAAATTAGCATATAGTTCTTCAGTGCTAAGTTCAGATAATATTGTAAGGTTGAGCCACACATTGTCATTCTCTCAATGTCCCCTTGTTCTATACAGCTCTGGAATGACTTGTTCTTTTTGTGTTCCATTAGGAACAAAACATTCATTTTCCATATTTTTCTTGTAATTTACAGCGTGACTAGCTAATTGAATGTTACAAGAAAGAAACGGAAAATAAATTAACATTTAGATGATGAAATGAAGTGTTCATTGCTAATGTTTTATTGGGCTTCAGAACCTGGTTGGATAAAAGTATGAGATACGCTATGGCTGACTTGTTTTTAGAGATGCAAGCTCCTTGGCTGCCATCATATTTGCCTCACTAGTTAAAGCGGAACTAAACCTAAAATATAAAAGAAAATAAAAATAATAATAAAAAAAGAAATAAAACTGTGAGCAGGCGGCTTTTCATGACATTCAATATCTTCTTTCTTCAATAAGACACACTTACCTGCCTGCTCACCGTCCTCTGCTTGCGGCTACAGCATTAAAATGCATATTTGAATGTCCATAGCTTTGCCACAGATATACGCGCACCATTAACTGCGGAAGTCGCCTCTCACCCTCAGTAATATTGTCTCCCATTGCCTAGCCTAGTTATGGACAGGGCTTATCGTCCCAAAAAAGGAGAGCTCTAGTTTCTTTGCTATCTAAATGCCCAACTATGCAGGTTTAATGCCACCTTTCTCCTAATGACATATCACCAGTACTAAACTGACTCTTGAGGATCCTCTTCACACTTTCTTTCCCCTGTGACTAGGGATGAGCTTCGTGTTGGAGTCGAACATACGTTCGACTCGAACATCGGCTGTTCGTCTGTTCGGCAAAGTCCGAACATTTTGGTCCGTTCGCGCCAAATTCGTGTGGCGCTCACGGCCCACAATGCACTGCGATGGCGCAGTGCATTGCTGGCTCATGATTGGCCAAGCATGCACTGTGACCCCGTATGCTTGGCCAATCGCAGCGCCAGCAGCGAGGAGAGCCATGATTGGCCACAGGCAGGATGCCTGTGGCCAATCATAGCTCAGGCTGTGTAGTGCACGCCCCACACTATATAAGGCCGCCAGCGCGGCGGCCTTGTGTAGTGTGTTGGCGTCTGAAGCAGTGGGTGTTCTGTGTACCTTCAACACAGTACACACCGATCGTTTTCGGCCGATTTTCGATCTTGCTGTTGTGTAGTGGTTGTTGTCTGCGTGCCCTGACTGCAGTATACACCGCTATATTCACCTCACCTATATAGCTAGTGATCTATCTTTTATAATAAAGCTTGCAGTCAGTAGTGTTAGGAGCTAGTGCGTGCTGTCTGCGTGCTCTGTACCCAGTACATACCGCTATATCCACCTACATAGCTCTTCTCTATTTGAGCCCACTTGCCATCTGCAGGAGTTATTGGAAGTTGTGTGTGCCTCCAGCACAGCACAGAATACATCTGTATATACCCCTTTATCTCTGGTGTTCTATAATAAAGGCATCTGCAGGAGTTAGTGGGTGTTCTGTGTACCTTCAACACAGTACACACCGATCGTTTTCGGACGATTTTCGATCTTGCTGTTGTGTAGTGGTTGTTGTCTGCGTGCCCTGACCACAGTATACACCGCTATATTCACCTCACCTATATAGATAGTGATCTATCTTTTATAATAGAGCTTGCAGTCAGTAGTGTTAGGAGCTTGTGCGTGCTGTCTGCGTGCTCTGTACCCAGTACACACCGCTATATCCACCTACATAGCTCTTCTCTATTTGAGACCACTTGCCATCTGCAGGAGTTATTGGAAGTTGTGTGTGCCTCCAGCACAGCACAGAATACATCTGTATATACCCCTTTATCTCTGGTGTTCTATAATAAAGGCATCTGCAGGAGTTAGTGGGTGTTTTGTGCCTCCAGCACAATATACACCTGTATCTACCCTTTATTGCTGTTCTCTAATAGAGCCATCTGCAGGGCTTAGTGGGTGTTGTGTGACTCCATTACAGTATACCCCTTTATCTCTGGTGTTCTATAATAAAGGCATCTGCAGGAGTTAGTGGGTGTTGTGTGCCTCCAGCACAATATACACTACCCAACTGCTTTTTTACCCAACTCCCTTCAGGCCATTACCATGTCTGGAAGGCCAGCAAGGAGAGGCAGACAGGCGCGAGCCGATAAAAGAGGGCAAGCAGGCTCTGTGTCTAGAGACAACAGTGCTGGTCGTGGACGCGGTGCATTGTCATCAGCATGTGGCCATGGGACACGCTTGTCCTTCTTTTCGGCAGCTGGACATGTTGAGCCGCAACATGCCAACGACTTGGTAGAGTGGATGACCAAGCCCTCTTCATCCTCCT
The DNA here is from genome assembly GCF_037356315.1 of Lithobates pipiens. Taxonomy (NCBI): domain Eukaryota; kingdom Metazoa; phylum Chordata; class Amphibia; order Anura; family Ranidae; genus Lithobates; species Lithobates pipiens. The sequence goes on along the minus strand of NW_027507784.1, from coordinate 292,974,702 downwards.
CATCCTCTCTCATCCAGTCTCAGGGTACTAGCAAAGCAGCTGCCAACGCATCATCTTCCCTCCTCTCAATGTCATCATCAGTGACTCCTTCCCTAGACCCACCACGTCCTCCTGAGGAGTCTCCTGAACTCTTTGAGCACAGTGTTGGGTACATGCTCCAGGAGGATGCCCAGTGTTTTGTGGGCTCTGATGATGACACTCAGCTAGAGGAAGGCAGTAGCGTGAGCACAGAGAGAGGGGATGCTCAAGAAGGACAGCAATCTGGCAGTCATGTTCCACAAGCTGCAGCATACTGCCAGGTTTGCTACAGCGATGAAGAGGGAGGGGATGATGAGGGCACTGACTCCACGTGGGTGCCTGGAAGGAGAGAGGAGGAGGAGGAGGAGGAAGAGGAGGAGGCACATGTCCAACGAGGCAGGATGCCCTCAGGGGGCCAGCTTAGGGGCAGCACACCGACTGAATCACACCACAGAGCTCCGCCTGTGCAGGGCGCTGCCTCTGCGCGTTATTCTAAAAGTTCTTTGGTGTGGGCCTTTTTTGAGACAAGTGCATCAGATCGCACCGCTGCTATTTGCAACATATGTCTCAAGCGTATCTCGCGTGGCCAAAACATCAGCCGCTTGGGCACCACATGCTTGACCAGACATATGTTGACCTGCCATGCAGCTCGTTGGCAAGCGTACCTCAAAGACCCACACCAAAGAACAAAGCGGACCTCTCCTTGCTCCTCATCAGCTGGCATCTCCAACCCCACTAGACCTTCAGTCCTCTCTGAAACCTGCTCTGAGAGGAATGAAGGTGTAGAATTAGGTGTGTCACAGCCAAGTGCTTCCGGGAACTCTGCTAGCGGTACACCCACGTCCGATTATAGCAGGCAAATGTCCCTGCCCCAGCTGCTGGACCTGCGAAAGAAGTTCACTCCCAGCCATCCACATGCCCAGCGGTTGAATGCTAGCTTGGCTAAATTGCTAGCACTTCAACTGCTGCCTTTTCAGTTGGTAGACTCTGCCCCCTTCCGTGAGTTTGTACAATGTGCGGTTCCTCAGTGGCAGGTCCCCAAACGCCACTTTTTCTCACGGAAGGCGATTCCGGCTCTCTACCGGCATGTGGAAGGCAATGTCCTTGCCTCGCTGGACAGGGCGGTCAGCGGTAAGGTGCATATTACCGCTGACTCATGGTCCAGCAGGCATGGACAGGGACGTTACCTGTCTTTCACGGCCCATTGGGTCACTCTTCTGGCAGCTGGGAAGGATGCAGGACAAGGTGCAGTAGTGTTGGAGGTTGTTCCGCCACCACGCCTCCAAAATGCTACTATTGGTTGTGACACGCCTCTCTCCTCCACCCCCTCCTCTTCTTCTTTCTCCATGGCCTCTTCCAGTGCTCTGTCCTCAGAACCAGCGGTGCTTCGTAGGCGTTCCAGGGGCTACACAAGTACGCAGGCAAAACGATGCCATGCCGTGCTTGCGCTGGTTTGTTTGGGGGACAGGAGCCACACTGGGGCGGATGTTTTGTCAGCTCTGCAGGGGCAGGCCGAGAGGTGGTTGATGCCACGCCACCTTAAGCCAGGAATGGTGGTTTGTGACAATGGCACCAACCTCCTCTCCACCCTCCGACAGGGACAACTGACCCATGTGCCCTGTGTAGCTCACGTCCTTAACCTGGTGGTGCAGCGGTTCTTGGGCAGGTACCCCGGCTTACAGGATGTCCTGAAGCAGGCCAGGAAAGTCTGTGTGCATTTCCGCCGATCATTTAATGCCTGTGCTCGGCTGGCTGAGCTCCAAAAGGAGTTGAACCTGCCCAAGAACCGCCTTATATGTGACATGCCCACCAGATGAAACTCAACGTTGGCCATGCTGCAGTGGCTGCACACGCAGCAGAGGGCCATCAATGAGTACCTGTGCGACTACGGCACCAGGACAGGGTCAGGGGTGCTCGGTTTTTTCTCACCACGCCAGTGGGGCATGATCAGGGATGCATGCACTGTCCTGTCACCGTTTGAGGAGGCCACAAGGATGGTGAGCAGTGACAGTGCATGCATCAGTGACACTGTACCTCTTGTTCACCTCTTGGAGCATACGCTGCGTGGAATAATGGACAGGGCACTTGAGGCAGAACAGAGGCAGGAAGAGGAGGACTTCCTTGCCTCTCAAGCCCCCCTTTATCCAGACAGTGTTCCTGCTGTGCCACCCATCACACAGGAAGAGGATGAGGAGGAGGAAGAGGAGGAGGATGATGATTGTGTCAGCATGGAGGTGGAGGCTGGCACTCAGCATCAGCAGCAGCAGCAGCAGTCTTGTAGGGATGATTTACAGTCCCAAGAAACACGTGGACTTGTACGTGGCTGGGAGGAGGTAGCTGCGGATCAGGTTGTCCTTAGTGACCCAGAGGACTCCGGACCGAATGCCTCAGCTAACCTACGCTGCATGGCCTCCCTGATCCTGCAAAGCCTGCGGAAGGATCCTCGTATTCTTCGGATCAAGGAGAGGGACCATTACTGGCTGGCCACTCTCCTTGATCCACGGTACAAGGGTAAGGTTGCCGACCTTATCTTGCCATCGCAGAGGGAGCAGAGGATGAGACATCTCCGGGAGGCCTTGCAGAAAGGTCTGTGCAACGCGTTCCCAGAGACTGGGAGGTTACAAACTCCTGGTCCTGGACAACGTGTTGCTGAGGCATCGGTCAGAAGGAGCGGTGGAGAAGGTGGCCGTCTGACTGATGCTTTCAGACAATTTTTTAGTCCGCAGCCCCAAGGTATGATCGGTTCCAGCACCCATCGCCAGCGTCTGATTTACATGGTGCAGGAATACCTAGGGGCAAGGTCAGACTTGGACACCTTTCCCACCGAAAATCCTCTGGCTTACTGGGTCTTGAGGATGGATCACTGGCCAGAGCTTGCACAGTATGCAATTGAGCTACTGGCCTGTCCTGCATCCAGCGTTCTTTCGGAACGCACCTTCAGTGCTGCTGGTGGCTTTGTTACCGATCACAGGGTGCGCCTGTCCACCGAATCAGTTGATCGACTGACCTTCATCAAGATGAATCAGTCTTGGATCACCCACAGCTACCAAGCACCTGAAGCTGATGTAACAGAATAATTTTTTTTTTAAATATCACATCCCTTCAAGACTGCCTATGCTGAGTGACTGTCCTGTTATGTTGATTGTCTATCCTCTTCCTCCTCCGCTGATATGTTGGAAGAACATTTCTGTTTCTGGTTGATGCCATCAGCACAATTTTTCTGCCCCTGTTTAACAGGGGCGTTTAAGTACAATTTTTGATGCAATGCTTTGCAGCAGGGCTAATTCCTGCAATCAAACAAGAGTATATGGGAGAGGTTGCAGTGTGGTGGCACCAGCACCAGTGCCTAAGGCCCAATTTTTCTGCCCCTGTTTAACAGGGGCGTTTAATTACAATTTTTGATGCAATGCTTTGCAGCAGGGCTAATTCCTGCAATAAAACTAGAGTATATGGCAGAGGTTGCAGTGTGGTGGCACCAGCACCAGTGCCTAAGGCCCAATTTTTCTGCCCCTGTTTAACAGGGGCATTTAATTACAATTTTTGATGCAATGCTTTGCAGCAGGGCTAATTCCTGCAATAAAACTAGAGTATATGGAAGAGGTTGCAGTGTGGTGGCACCAGCACCAGTGCCTAAGGCCCAATTTTTCTGCCCCTGTTTAACAGGAACATGTAATTACAATTCTTGATATAATATTTCACAGGAGGGCCCCTTCCTGTGCCCACCCAGAGTAACGGTGAGGACTTATAGTGTTGTGGCACCAGCACCACAACCACCAATGGTCAATTTTTCTACCACTGTTCAACAATGGCATGTAATTACAATTCTTGATATAATCGCTCAAGCAGGGCGCTCCAGCGCCCACCAAGAGTCACTTTGAGGGCTTACAATGTTGTGGCAAAACCAACACCTTGTTCCGCCATTTCTGCAGAGCATATAGGGCAGGCCCCTACTTTCAAACATCCAATTTACAAACATCTCCTACTTGCAAACGGAAGGAGACAACAGCAAGTGAGATGAAAAAAGATGGACGACAAAACAAACTATACAGGGGTGATAACCCTTCCCTATGTTTTCCAAAAAGCTTAAAAATAGTTTTTTTGACTGGAGCTACACTTTAAAAATATACCAGTTGAAAATTACAAACAGATTCAACTTAACACAACAAACCTACACAGTCCCTGTCTTGTTTGCACCGCCTGTATACTGCTGTTCTGAGTATATAGGGCCTGGGGGCCACACGCATTTCCTTTTTTTAATATGGGTACAGGGTTCCCCTTAATATGCGTACAAGACCCAAATAGGCTGGTAATGGGCAGGGAGGGCTACCCATGCCATTTTTCTCAATGATTTTCAACCATATTGCAGGAACCAGATATAACATTAAAACCGCAAGCAGTTTTAAATGGTGTTATTTCCGTTTAATGTAATTTTGTGCAGGGACTGTTCTAAACACGGGAAACACGTGGCACTTCACAGGCATACTACAGACACCCCCCAGGCACCATATTTAAAGGAATTTTTCACTTTAATCATCATTAAAATCAGTGCTCCCGCCAAAACGGCCATTTTTAAAAACATTTTAGGCATTGACCCATGTCCCCTGGGGCAGGAGCCAGGTCCCCAAACCCTTTTTAGGACAGTATCTTGCATATTAGCCGTTATAATTAGCACTTTTAATTTCGAACGTTCGAGTCCCATAGACTTCAGTTCGTTCGAATTTGGGGTCCGTTCGAAAGTTCTGGTGCGAACCGAACCGGGGGTGTTCGGCTCATCCCTACCTGTGACATACCATCGCTAGGGAGGGAGGGGGGTCACATAAGGCTCCCCCTCGCTAAAAGAGCACACAGCGTTGTCCCTGACAGTCACACTGAACATGCCAACTGACAGCTTAAGCACCAACACACTATTGGCTACTAATGGCAATGGTACTTAGATCTTTTCTTGCAGGATTCTCCACTTGCAAACCCTTGGTAGCACACTTCCGATCAGGGGCATTTTATGAAATCAGTGGGCCTGTGTGAAAGATCATAAGTTGGGCCCCATTACTTAATAAAAAAAATAGATAAATAAAACATGGTATGCTTACCACAACACAGAAAAGAGATGGGCATGTTTTTCATTGTGCAGGGGGTGTTGCTAGTATTCTAAAAGATTTGCAGTACCTTTGGGCAGTTTTAGCGGAGTAGTAATGGGGCAGGCATAGCACGCCAAGGCGATTGGTAGGTGTGGTCAAATCGTGTTAATGGTGGAAGGGGCCTAAAATGGGCGGGGTTAAAAAAACATTATAAATGCTTAGATAGGTGTGCCACAAAAAAAGAGTCTCATAACCATGTATAAACCTCAGCACAATCATTCTTTGAAAAATGCAGCACTGTCATTACATATGATTTAGTGTACTCTGAAAAGAGAGCTAACACTTTGCTTGAGCCTACCTTACAAAAGAACTTCACTAGAATAGTAAATATCTAAATCAGACATATGTAATCTACAATATAGTGTATATACTGTACAGTAGTGTGGGAGTACATAATGTAACAGATAGTGTATAAAGTGCAGAGTGTGTAATGTACAATATAGTTCTCCCCTGGGGACAGGGACCCCATCGCCCATGGGGACAGGGCCCCCATCTCTCCTGGGGGCTGGAACTCCATCTGCCCTGGGGAAAAGGACCCCATCTCTCCTGGGGACTGGGACCCCATCCTGCCTGTACCGATCACTGACTCTGTCCATTCATAACTGTGGCATATACTAAACTGCGTTTACAATGCTTCAGTTTATGAATGGACAGGAAGCTCTGTATAGAGCTATTTCTGTCTATTCATTCTATGTAGCTGAGGCTGCAGAGAAGGAGATTGGGGGCTGTGTCCTCAGTCTTCTTTTTTTGTCTCAAAGGTGGAACATCATAGGTCTGTTTAGACCTCTGATATTTCACCAAAGCCCCCCAACGGGGCTTCCAAAAAAATCTTAAAAAATAATAAAAAACTACTGATGCCAGTGGCGGAACTACAGGACTCAGAAAGGTTGTACCTGCGACAGGGTGTATATTGTATAGTGTATATAGTGCAGGAGTCTATTCACAGAACTCACTAGCACAGACTTTATTATAACACAGTGCAGTATATTAACATGACATAGTGTGCACCCCAAACGTAGGCATCTGCCTACATGTCAATGGCCAGAAGGTGTTTTTTTAGGCTGTATCTCCAGCCTTATCTTTTCTGTACTTGAAAATGTGTAGCTGAAGGAAGACATGCTACAAGTCCACCTTTAGTTGTAAACTATTTTTCATTCACGTTTAAATATATTCTGTAGGTCCTGATCTTAGCACCTAAATCACACACAGTAAATCAAACCTGTCAGGGGATTGAAATCCTAAACCCAGCAACCTTCTACTGTAGAGTAGGCACCATGTGGAGTCTCATGTATGGTTTAATATCTTGGTACATATGACCATGGAGTAAACATGACATTCCCCCTGTTCCTTTCCATGAGCAGCCAACCACCAATATAGGACGTGGAGGAATTATGAAACAGTGTAGTAGGTCCATTACTGCTATTTATTATAAAAAAAATACATTTTTACCTATTACATACAGTACATTAACAGAGCTCTGACTGGTTAATAGTAGGGTTGCACCGATACCACTTTTTTAAGACTGAGTACAACTCCTAAAACGTTTTATCAAGTACTTATCTTTTTATCAAGTAGTTTAATGTCATTTGACAGCGGCAGTAATATGCAGCACTGAAGGACACTGATAGGTGGCACTGATGTGCACTGATTAGGCGTTGGCTGTGTCAGTAGTTTTTTTTAAGTGTTTTATTTATTCTTTTTCAATTTTTTTTTTTTTTACCATTAATATATTTTCTTTTACAATTCTTTATTTATTTTTTATTTATTTTGGGGGGGGGGGGGGTGGACTGTGTCAATATTTATTTTTTATTATTTTTTTACAATTTAACTTTTAAATATTTATTTATTACAATTCTTTTTTTTTTATCAGCCCTGTTGGGGAGACATGGAGGGTACAGATTCCCAAGTCCCTTTCTCAACAGCCTCAGCTGCACTGAAGATGAATGGAGAGGAGACAGCGGCTCCTCTCCATTCATAACTGGAAGCATCGTAAACACAGTTAACGATATTTCAATTATGAATGGACAGAGTCACTGACTCTGTTCATTCAGAAAAGGAAGGAGCCAGCAAATTACATATTTACCAGCTCTTTCCTCCTCTCTCCATCCTGACAGATCAGGGAGGGTGGGGGTGGGGGGGCAGAGGAGGAGATGGAGGACCCAGGGACCCAGAGAGAGGGAGGAGGACACCAGAGAGAGGGAGGAGGACACCAGAGAGAGGGAGGAGGACCCAGAGAGAGCGAGGAGGACACCAGAGAGAGGGAGGAGGACACCAGAAAGAGGAGGGCTCAGAGAGAGGGAGGAGGACACCAGAGAGAGGGAGGAGGACCCAGAGAGAGGGAGGAGGACACCAGAGAGAGGGAGGAGGACACCAGAGAGAGGGAGGAGGACCCAGAGAGAGCGAGTAGGACACCAGAGAGAGGGAGGAGGACACCAGAAAGATGAGGACTCAGAGAGAGGGAGGAGGACACCAGAGAGAGGGAGGAGGACACCAGAGAGAGGGAGGAGGACCCAGAGAGAGCGAGGAGGACACCAGAGAGAGGGGGGAGGACACCAGAAAGATGAGGACTCAGAGAGAGGGAGGAGGACACCAGAGAGAGGGAGGAGGACCCAGAGAGAGGGAGGAGGACACCAGAGAGATGGAGGAGGACACCAGAGAGAGGGAGGAGGATACCAGAGAGAGGGAGGAGGACCCAGAGAGAGGACGGAGGACACCAGAGAGAGGGAGGAGGACCCAGAGAGAGGGCGGAGGACACCAGAGAGAGGGAGGAGGACACCAGAGAGAGGAGGACCCAGAGAGAGGGAGGAGGACACCAGAGAGAGGAAGGAGGACCCAGAGAGAGGGAGGAGGACCCAGAGAGAAGGCGGAGGACACCAAAGAGAGGGAGGAGGACACCAGAGAGAGGAGGACCCAGAGAGAGGGAGGAGGACACCAGAGAGAGGAAGGAGGACCCGAGAGGGGGAGGACGACACCAGAGAGAGAGAAGAGGACACAGGGAGAGTCAAGGGGGATTGGTGCAGTGGTCGGGGCAGTTAAAAGCACTAATCTCCCTGTATAGATTTCAATAAAGCACCTGACAGCCACGGGATGGAGAGGAGGAGAAACAGCTGGAGGAGAATCGGTTTTAACTGCCCCTACCACCACACCGATCACCTGTGATGCTGCCCAGCCCCCCTGCTGAACTTGAGGGCGCCTGTTCGATACAACAGGTATCGGATTAGGCATCAGAGCATTGGCACGAGTACCAATACTCGTGCAAATGCTTGGTATCAGTAGTTACTAAACATTATATTTTGTCCCTGGGCCCATACAACCTTACTAAATAAGCTCACATTTGGGCATACACACAGGGTCCACCACATTTTTGTAGCCCAGACATTCTGTTTATTCATCATTGTTTTCCCAAAAGATATCCCAGAGAAGTCTGAGTAGAACTTTGTTGCTGAAATACGAAGTTCTTTTAATGATTACTCTGGAGTAAAATTATAGAAAATTGATGTCATGTTGTATTTATTTCAACCTGATAGCAACAGATGGAAAGAAATAAAACACAAACAGGTGCAACTTCCTGCACATGACTATATATATGTCTTAAACTTCCTATTTGCCTTCCTTACAGTTGGTGTATTTATATCAGGTTTGGGAAATCTGTTCAACTGTGAGCTTTGAGGAGGAGGACCCTCGTTCCTTTTATTTTCTGTTGGCTTCTATATAGTAATTGTTTGTGTTTTGTTGCATCCATTAACTCATACCCTCCAAAATCACAAAGAGAAAAATAGGTACACCTTGCCCACCTACCTTGCCTTCTCCTCTACCCCCAGTCCGCCCTGTGAGTTACTTCACAGATTTCACTGAACAATGAATAGTGCTGTCACCTTTCCACCCACGCAAAGCAGAAAAATAACAGATCTACCCGTCAGATCAAAAAATAATAAAACTATGTTACAGGAGGGGGAGAATCAGAAAAACTAAAAGTGCTGTGCTAATGCTAGTTGACAAACTTCATCACATATGTCATTTTTTATTTTGCCCCAAAATCATACTTTAACCACTTCAGCCCCAGAAAGACGTGCCCCACTTAATGACCAGAGCATTTTTTGTGACACATTAACTGACAATTGCGCGGCCATGAATAGCTGTACCCAAACATAATTGACGTCCTTTTTTCCCCAAAAATAGAGCTTTCTTTTGGTGGTATTTTATCACCATAAACAAAAAAAGACAGACAATTTGAAAAAAAAAAAATATTTTTTATTTTACTTTCTGCTATAATACATACATAATAAAAAATATTATAAAAAAAATTTAGTCATCAGTTTAGGCTGATATATATTCTTCTACATATTTTTGATAAAAAAATTGCAGTAGGCATATATTGATTGGTTTGCGCAAAAGTTATTGCGTCTACAAACTACGGGATAGATTTAAGGACTTTTATTAATTTTTTAATTGTTTTTACTGGTAATGGCGGCGATCTGCTTTTTAGCGGGACTGTGACATTGCGGCGGACAAATCTGACCCTAGATTACACTTTTTGTTGACCAGTTACATTATTACATTGATCAGTGCTATAAAAATGCCCTGATCAATGTAAAAATGACACTGTCAGGGAAGGGGTTAACACTAAGGGGCGATAAAGGGGTTAAGTGTGTTCCCTCAGTGTGTTCTAACTGTAGGGGAGATGGGCTTACTGAAAAATGCCAGAGATCACTGTTCCAGATCACTGGGAACAGAAGATCCCTGTCATGTCACTAGGGCATTGGCAGTTCCCCGTTCTGCCTCTCCTCACCGTGATCACGAGCCGCCGGTGGACATCGAGTACACCCCTCCTATCTTGTGTGAGCAGGTCAGCAAGTGGATAAACTCACATACACACGTTATCTTTCTCTGCTTATATGTAAGGTGTTGCCAGTTGCCTTTTCACAGACAGACGGGCACCAGCCTTTATATCCAGATTCCAGGGTATCATGTCTAGGAGACGCTGGTGAATGTTGGTTATCTCCCACCCTGCACAGCCAGGCACACAAATTTTCCATACACTCTGGAGTCAAGAAGCAATCCTTGCAGCTTTGTTTGTTTTTTCTGTAAGAGGCATTTGAACTTGGGTGGGGGAGGGTTAATATGGGATGCCCACTTCATCAGCAGAACTCTTAAGGGACTAAACCTATATACATCCGGTATATACACACTCCTTTCTTCTACCTCCGGCACACACTTGCTTGTAGAACTACATCTCCCAGGACCAGCTAGCCCTTTGTGGATGGTCTGAAAAGAGCATATTCAAACCACAGAAAATGCCCTTTGCATGTGGGGGCCATGGCTCCTTTGGTGTAGCAAAAATTAGGCCTTTGGTGCTAGCTGTCCTTCTCTATGGTTACTGCTCCCAGTACCACCTATTCAGGCACTGCCAGCCCGCCTGGCTGAAGCTGACCCTTTCTCTATCCCTCCTGGCTATGTCTCCCCAGTCCTCCCAGACTGACTGTATCCATCCCAGTCCCTTCAGGCCTGCCTCTCAGTCCTATGACTGCAACAATCACCAGCCCATGTGGCTGTCTTTCTCTGTGCAGATTTGCCTGGCAGTGTTTTCCCTCTCGTTGCTCCCATGCCTCCTGATCAGGATCCTTCTGTGTGTCATGAAGAGGGGTCCCTTCTGCACCTGAGCTCAGGCCTGAGCTAACCCCTCCCCAAAGCCTCAGGTAGCCTAACACTCCATCTTCCAACCAAATTCCACACTGTCCCAGCTGCCTCCAGCACACATGCACTTGCAGACTATCACTCCTAGGACCAGCTAGCACAGGTTTCAGACCCAGCACAATCTCAGCTGGGTCGGGTTGAATGCTCTTTGCAGGCAGGGACTGCGTGCCCCTATGGTGTAGCAAAAATGGAAGTATTGGTGCTAGCTTTCCTATATGTGGCTATTGCACCTCCTCAGGCACTACCAGCCCCTCTGGCTGCAGCTACCCCCTTCCACTGTGTGTGCCACCACAGTCACCCTGACTGACTCTGCACCCATCCCAGACTGCTCCATCCCAGTCCTCTCAGGCGTGCCTCCCAGTCCTCCCAACTGTGTGTCACTCACCAGTCCTCTTGGCTGTTCCTGTTTCTCCTGGAGACCTGCTCGGCAGTGTTCTCACACTGTCCTCCCCCTGCTCCCAGTGCCTCCTGGCCAGGACACCTCCGTGGGTCTTAAGAAGGTCCCGTCCGCACCCGAGCCCAGTCCCAAGGTCACCCCCTCCCCCTCAGACTGGGGAGTTCCCTCAAAGGCCACGACAGCCTAACACCCCATCTCCAACTTTAATCTGAGCTCTCCTCTCCCTGGATCTCTGCCCAACCCAGGAAAACACAGACAGGCTTGGATGCCAGCCAAGCCTGCACAAATTTATCTACACTGAACACAAACACAACAAAAGGACTATCTACACTCCTAGCAAGGGCATCCCATAAAAATACAGTTCTGGAAGGGGGGAAGGGAAACAACTTGGAAAGGTCTATGATACAAATAAATATCAGTAGAAAAATAGACATTTTGTTTGCGCAGTCATATACATACATCACACTATACACATCCTGACTACAGATCCCTGTAGCTAACACAAACAATATCAACACTGTACACAAAGGGCCAGAGCACAACCCTCTCAAGCCCTCTGCCCACAGGAATTCCTAGGTCTATGCTAAAGACCTGCAACAGAAAGACATAAATGAATAGCATCCTACCACTAACAACTACCTGTGCATACTTTCTGTCAGAAAGGGACTTGGTCCTGCTGACAGAAAAGCAGAAATTCCACACATTTTTTTTCTATGTTCTGTCAACAGGGGGGTTATTATGATCCTGCTGACAGAAAAGCAGAAGACATGAAACAGAAATGGTTCTCTTTCAAGTTCCTGGTGGGAGGGGCCCCTCTCCGGATTATCAGTCTCCTTGAAAGAGTCAAGTCAGTACTCAGGCTAGGGTTGCCACCTGTCCAGGTTTCACCCGGACAGTTCGGGTTTGGAAACATGTGTCCGGGTTTCAGACTGCCTGAAACCCGGACACTATATTTAGCCTGGACTATGGCCTCCCAGCAGGGTTACTGGCTGCAGTTGTCTAAGCTCAGAATGTTTGTTACACTCTTTCACACTGCCCAAAGCCAGCACTAACAACCCCCCCCCCACCCCCAAACACACACACACAGACAGGAGAGGAGAGAGGGCATGATCTGTACTTCTTACCCCCATGAGAGGTGCCAAGGGGTGAGTGAGCTCACCCCCCATCCCTGTCTGTGGCTGAAGTATTCCTCCTTATCTCTCCCACATCTGAGTGAGTACCCTAAGGCAAATCAGGGTTCTCAGAGCACCCCTTACATCAGAGTTCCCCTTTACACCAGAGGCCACAGTGTTTCCCCTTACATCAGAGTCCTCTCCGTGCATCAGAGTTCTCAGTGTCCCCCCTTAAATCAGGGTTCCCAGAGCATCCCTTATGTTAGAGTTCCCAGAGTCCCCCTTTACATCAGAGTCTGCAGAGTCCCCCCTTACAGTGTAAAGGAACTCTGTGAGTTCAGATGTAAAAGGGGGAACTCTGTGGACTCTGATGTAAAGGGGGACTCTTGTTAACTTCCTATGATTAGAAATGTTATTTAATAGCAAAATATATGTATAGTTTATACTATAAAAAAAAAAAAAAATTGCAGTGCGCCCCTAAAGTGTCCAGGTTTGACTTGAAGAAAAGGTGGCAACCCTAACTCAGGCCTCACCCCAAAGTTCATCAGTGGAAATGTTCATCCAGCTAGCGCAGATCAGGGTGGCAGGCCGGCCTAGTCCTGAAAGTAATCAGCAAAGCCATAAAACACAGGCAACAATCTTCCAGCTGTCTGTGTGGGAATCCCCACTCCTGGGCTGTACACTCCATTAGCCCTTCAGTCATAGAAGTGAAGGTCGGGCAGTCTCTTCATACTATCAGCGACTTTCCTGATGGAGATAGAGTGGCTCCTAGTAGGCTTTCATGAGCACCACTCTATCTTTCTGGATTGCCCCCCACCGCCCCCAGCCTCCATTCCTTCTGAATGTCCTTAAACCGGGCCTTGGTCTCCTCACAATCTGGCACCTGCAGAGGCTTAGGGATGTGCAATATTCCCACACGAGGTCATCCTCACACTCTCCCCAGGAGTTCTCAATGACATCCATGATGTCAGGAGGGACATAAGGGTAGTACAGACCCCACCCCAGAGCAACTCTGTGCTGGACTTGCCGCTGAAACCTGGAAAACCTGGCCAGTTCTCTTGGATTCCCTTTTCCTGGTAGGAAACAAGCGTTGGAGGACCACTGCTTGAATTCAACTGCTTTGGTCTGGGTGGTGGAAGGTCTGTTATAGAAGAGCTTTCTTGTGCTGACAGGGATTCCCACAGCTCCTCCAGTTCCCACAGTAAGATCTGGCACATCTAACACCTCGGACCAGATCTCTTCCTGAACCAGGGAGCCTCCTATCTCCCATTCCTCCTCTGAGCTACTGTGTGACAACCAATCCGCTATCTCTTCCAGGGATCCGAACTCTGCTTGCAGTCTGAAGGGACCTCAATCTATGGCCCTGTCTCTGCTTTCCCCCTCTGGCTCACCTGAGGGCACATCTCCCTCTTTCACTGGCTCCTTCCAGGTGGGGTCAGCAGAACACATATACAAACAAACCCAAGGATAAACCGAGGAAAAAAACAAGCTTTACTTACCACCAGCCCACAGACAACCAAATAACCTGCCTAACAGTAAGCGTTAAAAGCAGGGGTTTAGTCTACACACATTTGCAAACGCATGCATAAGCCACAGAGCCCCATAAAGGCACCCGGTATCTGTGGTACCTAACACTAACTTCTTAAAGAACAGAATGGCAGAACACATAGAAGCAGCTGGAATTTCAGGGACATTATCTGGTTCCTGCTGGGCAGTACTTACAGTTACCAGGTCCCGGACTGGGCTGCAGACCATGTCAGATCTCCACTCTTTTCAAATGCCACTGATCTTCACAGGGGAGTTACCAGGCTCAGACTCGACCACGACTTGCTTGGATGATCCAAGGCCAACTCCTGGCCTTCTGGGACTTCCGCAGCTGCAGTTTGCACAGTTCTGATTGCAGGTCCATACTGTAGTACAGTGAACCCTGCTGACTGAGTACTAGCTGGGGGAACCTCTCATCAAAATACTCGCACCGGATCCAGGCACTGTCCACCGCTGTCGGTATCCGGCATTCAAGACTAAGTCGCTTTGTCCCCTCGATCATCCCGAGGGCGAATCCCCCGCGATGCTGCAACTGGACACCAGTGTCCACCAGCATCCGCTCTTGCAGATCAGGCAACCAGGTCAGCGCTGGAAACACTCCACCATCTTGCTCCTCTCTGCTATCAGGGTACACTGGATTTTCTCCAGGGTGTAGCTCCACCCCCAAGCTTCCAGATGGCTGGAGCTTGCAAAACTGATAAGCAGGTCGCTTCCCGCGTGCATGGCTGTAACCCCTTGTTAGTGTACTGAAGTTTGCAAGCCTTCTGATGCTTGTCCGGACATGCTGCTCGGGACTGTCTGTGCCCGAGCAACTGAGATCAGGTGGCCGCTGACTTTCACGGTGGTTGCCGGTAGCAATAATAGCGTTTTTAGCTCATGTCTCACTGAAGAGAACACAATAAGAACAGTCCCGCCTGCAGGCACCCGCTGGCTTAGCCCGATCACCCCGTGCAACAGTAGACATCTCTAGGCACACTTTACTGTATAAAGCAGGAGTTTGGAGCATAAAATCATGTCCAGCATTAGAAGATTGTTGGATATATTTGTAATCCATGGGCGCGGTCGCCCGTCATGGTTGCCATGGTAAATATATATACATACATATATATATATATATATATATATATATATATATATATATATATATATAAACCAGTAATACAAACAATTCATCAATATAGGTCTGAGAATATCAGTATTAAAACAGCGCTCTATATGGAGTCCAAGATCTTTTCATAAAAAATTATGTATGAACTCTAAAAAGAAAGTCCTTAATGTGCAGACAGGGTGATTGTAGTGATTTTGTCAACGTTGCGAGGTGTTCACGGTGTTATATCAAAGTGCTGTTGACATCTCTTCCACCATACAATGGGAGTGCTTCACCGCGTGCGATGCATCCCCCATAGGGGGTTAAACTCACCAGACAATGTTGATAAAACCAGCCTTGAGGAGTAGTCACTCTTTAGGTATACCAAAATTCATACGTCATCCCTCAGGGGTCCCGCTTTCAGCAATGCTCCAAGTTTGTCATAAAACAAAGCAAAGTGTGCACATAAGGTAATACCGTTTTATTTAAAAAAAGAGATTGCACAAGCCAATAAAAGAACCCATTTAAATATCTGCGTACATTATTAATATAAATCATAAGCATTCAAAATATGTGTGTTTCACCGGGTTTCCAGACACCAGAGCCGTCCACCTGTGTTCCGTTGTGTACACTGTGAATGGATTCCTTGTCTTTGGTTAGCGGTGGAGCGCACACCTCACTTCCGGGAGCGTCATGTAGGCCACGCCCTGACGCGTTTCATCACTTCCGACTTCAACAGAGGGCGTGGCTACACGATGCCAGCGGCCAATTTATATTACCCAGTCTCCGCCCGTGTCAGCCAATCGCGCAATCGCGCAATGTCCAGCCCACATGAGCCCGTCAGCTTTATCCACAGTTAGGGGGAGGAATGTACAATTGAACATACTCGATTGCCGACCAGGTAGCCTAATATTAGTCACACCGGCGCAGCGATCGTTACACCAGGAACACCACATTAAACCAGGAAAATATACTATAAATTTAAAATTAAGAACCACAATTAAAACTATGCTAAAAAAATAAATACATAATACAAAAGCACATGGCTAAAACGGGACACTATATCATCACATAATCAATGTATATGTAAACCACAATAGAAGCAGCGAATTGGACCCAATATATACCAAGGGTATACATAATGTCCCTCACAAATACAGTACTTATTAAGGCAAAGTATATACATATTTTATATACATATATACAGATATGCATCACTAGGAAGCACCATATAAACCTGCATCTCATGCAGCACTGAGATTGACACCAAAGCAGAGATAAAATAAAAGTATTATATATATAAATAAGAAAAAAATATATGGAAAAAAATAGGGCACCCTTATAAATCAAAATTTATTTTGGGACCTTCTTTCCAATTTTCTTATTTTTAGAAGAATATCAGGCTATGTGACACTGAGAATATTGTATAGCCCAATCTGTTTAAAAAACAAATGGTGCTTTTAAAATAATAATACAGTGTCAAAATTCGGTGATGCATATTATGGCAGACCTAAAATAATTATAGTAATAGGGTACAGAGAAGAAATAGTGAGCGTCTATGTGTATAAGGTATTAGATAGATATTAGTATAAGTATATACCAAACAACGCAGGGATTTTGTGCTGCTATAAACCAAGCATCTATATCATGTATACCATGCAATGCGTTGTACCCCCAATAGTCTATTGCCCATATGCCATATCCCCGCATCTAACTGCAAAATGCATACAATTTTATAAACAGGTCCAGCATGCTGGAAAATTAATAATCACTGATGAAGCAATTAATATCTAGGTCCACATTTAACCCTTTTGGTGCCAAAGTGTCTACTAGATATATCCACTCGGTTTCGCGTTTAGATAATTCCCGTACTAAATTAGACCCTCTTCAGGAGGGTTTCATGTGATCTATACCCCAAAATTTCAGTCCGGATGGGTCCTGATTGTGATAAATCTTAAAATGTAGGGACACATTATGATCCTTAAAACCTAATTTAATATTTGCAACATGTTCCGCTATTCTAATCCTTAAAAGCCTTTTGGTCCGGCCTATATATATCAACCCACATGGGCATTGCATAGCGTACACCACATACGATGTGTTGCAGGTAATGAATCCTTTAATTGTGAATTCCTTATTATTCGCAGTTGCCACAAATCTATCCATGGCTCTCATTGGTGTATTTACTTCTTTGCACGCCCTGCATCGTCTACAGGCAAAAAACCCATCTTTCTCCCAAAAAGTAGGAGGATGGGTAGGAGGATCTAACACTTTTTTAACTATTTTATCCGCATAATTGGGAGCTCTTCTATATATAAAACCAGGTTTTAACCACTTGAGACCCGCGCTATAGCCGAATGGCGGCTACAGCGCGGATCTCCTTTTCCGGGACTATGTCTATTGACGTAGTCCCGTGCACGAGCAGCCTGCGCGCCCCCTGAGGGGTGCGAGCGGCGCGCTCTGTGATCGGCGAGTCTATGAGACTCACCTGATCACCGATCCGTGCAAGGGGTCGATCCCGACCCCTTATCACGTGATCAGCTGTCAGCCAATGACAGCTGATCATGTGATATAACGGAGCCCGTAATTGGCTATTATTCCTCCTCGCGCTGACAGCGCGAGGAGAAAAAAAAAGCCGACCACCGGCGGCCGTGATCGGGACATCAGTCCCCCAGCAGTGCCCACAGTGCCACCCAGCAGGTGCCCACAGTGCCACCCAGCAGTGCCACCCAGCAGTGCCCACAATCTGCCTCAACAAAGGTGCTGCACCCCAGTGCCACATATCCGTGCCCATCAGTGTCATCTACCAGTGCCCATCAGTGCCCAGCAGTGCCGCCCATCAGTGCCCAGCAGTGCCACCTATCAGAGCCACCTATCAGTGCCACCTATCAGTGCCCATCAGTCCCATCTATCAGTGGTACCTATCAGTGCCCATCCGTGCCACCCACCCGTGCCACCCATCTGTGCCACCCATCCGTGCCACCCATCCGTGCCCATCTTTGCCCATCAGTGCCGCCTTATCTGTGCCCATCGTTACCGCCTTATCTGTGCCTATTAGTGCCGCCTTAACTATGCCTATCAGTGCCCACCAGTGCAGCCTATCAGTGCCCACCAATGCAGCCTATCAGTGCCCACCAATGCAGCCCATCAGTGCCCACCAGTGCAGCCTATCAGTGCCGCCTCATCAGCGCACTTCAATGAAGGAGAAAAATGACCTGTTTGCAAATTTTTATAACAAACTATTAAACATGATTTTTTTTTTTTTACATCTTTTTTTGTTTGTTTAGCAAAAAATAAAACTCCCAGCTGTAATTAAATACCACCAAAAGAAAGCTCTATTTGTGGGGAAAAAATGATAAAAATTTCATTTGGGTACAGTGTTGTATGCCCGCGCAATTGTCATTCAAAGTGCATCAGCGCTGAAAGCTGAAAATTGGTCTGGGACTGAGGGGGGTTTAAGTGCCCTGTAAGCAAGTGGTTAAAGGTAATACTGATTGTAGTGTTTTATCCATCAAGAGGATATGCCAATGTGCTGAAAATATATCCTCCACTTCCATATATTGTGCATGGAATCCCGATATAAAGTTCCATTCGTGACTATTGGAAGTCTGATTGGCAGTATTATTATTCAAGAGATTGTCTCTTGGTGCAGATGCTATTCCTTCTATAACCCTTTCTAATTGTTTATCACAGTAACCTTTTTCCAGAAATTTTTCTTTAATAATATTCGCCTGGGAGTAGAAGTCATTATCGTTAGAACAATTCCTTCTAATTCTGGTCACTTGCCCTTTAGGGATGTTCTTTAGCCAGACAGGGTGGTGTCCACTCTGTATGGGTAGATAGCTATTTGAATCTGTGGATTTAAAATAAGCCTTGGTACCCAGTCTTTCTCCCTGTCTATAGATGTTGACATCCAGAAAATTGATGTTTTCAGTACTTATTTCACTTGTCAATTTGATATGGCTAGTGTTGTTATTCAATTCAACAAGAAAGTCCGTAAGAGATGACCTTGATCCTGACCAAATGAAAATCAGGTCATCTATATATCGTCTGTATAATAATAATTGTTGTCTCTTAACAGAGAAAATCTTCTTGTCCTCCTATTCTCCCGTAAAAATATTCGCTATACTTGGTGCGAACTTGGTGCCCATTGCGACGCTGCGTTTTTGGGAGTAAAATTTTCCACCATACCAGAAATAATTATGACTTAAACAAAAGTCAAGGGCATTTCTTAAAAAGACTTTTTGATTGTGTGTCAAGTCATCTCTCTGGCTAAGTGCCCAATTGAGGGCCAGAATAGCATCATTGTGTTGAATGATGGTATACAAAGATGCAACATCAGCTGTGACTAAATATACCTCTTCTTTACCCGATAAATCAACCTCTTCCAATAGTTGTAGAAGATTCTTAGTATCCTGAAGATATGCTTTTGTCTGTACTACACTTTTCTGCAAAAATAAATCCAAATACTGGCCCATTCTTGATGTAATAGACCCTATCCCGTTCACAATTGGTCTACCAGGTGGACATTGTATATCCTTATGGATTTTCGGCAAGGTGTAGATAGTAGGAATCCTACTACTGCTAGGGGTTAGATACTTCAACTCTCTGTTAGTTAAGACCCCAATTGAAATGCCAAAATTCACTAACGACTTCAGCTCATACTCATATTGTTTAGTGGGGTCTTTTTCAAGTTTTTTATAAGTATCCTCTTCCATCAGCATTTCTGTTAGTTGGTTGTGGCAAAATTATTTTGTAAGTATAACAACTGTAAGGAGATTCCATAATACATTGCGTTATTGATTGTTGATTCTGATTATTGCTTTTACCCTGGAGATATATTGCTAATATCAATACAATACAAATCAATACAGGATTGCTAATCTGCTTAAGTAATTTAGAGAAACTTTAACTTGATACAATTTAGAAAATCTATCTCATGATAGTATTGCTTAATACTGAATTATCTCATGATCATGTCTATCTATTTCTGTAAAAATGTCTTTGTTTCAGGACGCATCTGTTTGTGGTTTTCCTCTCTGTACACTGTTACTGGGTATGGAAAGGCTAGACTTGGTTTTTAGGAAGTTGTGGCTGGCACGTCATGGTCAGCAGACGGTAACAGAAAGTATGAAGTCATTGAACTGGAATAAGCTTTGAAATACAGAGGTTAAGATTGAGGTCACAAGACATTAATAATGTGCTAATGAATATTAATGTGTATAATTTTGATTGGTCCCCAAAAATTGGGGCAGAGTCTTGTAAAAATAGTATAAAACGGCAAAACCAGAATTAAAGATTGTAACCATTTCAGCATCACAATTGTGTATGAGTCATTGGTTATCTCGCCGGCGAGGACTTCCACTGAGCCATCTCCAAGAGCCTAGGCCACAAGGAGAAGTCGGGCGACCTAACAGTTTTGGTACCAGAAGTGGGGTCTTGCGTTTGTTTGAACAGGTAAGACACATTCTGCTCCTTTTTACCTATTTTTGGTGAACTGGTGTTGGTGCTTGCCTTGTTCAAATAACCTTGTATATCCACCCACTTACATAACTGTGCCTTCGCAACGGGCTAGGCTGGCCCCTTGGAAGGTTAGAGGGGCTCGCAGGTATTTTGGGTTTTTTGAGTAGTCTGACTAGGCTGGTCTGACTGTATTGAGAGGTATATATAATAAGTGTGTTTAAAACTCGGGAAGTATAGGATACGCCCGCAGTATAAGGAGTGGCTGAGTGGACGCCCAATCTTTTTGGGGGAAATATAGTGCACTTATAATAACATGTTGATATAATGTAAATTTGTTTGGCCATTGTATATATATATATGATTTTGCTTGTTTTTCTTTTAGGTACCACCGTAAGTATTTAGGGTGTATAGAGAATTAGAGATAAGTGTATGGTATATATATGTATGACAACTGAATGTAAAGTATTGCATTGATTTGAAGGGTTTTATTAAGGCATTACACATATATGCACTAAATGAACAACATAAATCAGGAACCCGATTGTAGTGAGATAGCGCCCGCCTGCCCACGTTGCACCTTTGGTTTACTGTTCCTTAGTGTTGACAGGACGTGGATCCTGCTAACTACTAGACCAACTGGGTTCTCATACCGACTTGGTGCAAGGGGAGTATATCCTACCACGAGGAGGGGTTTCCTATACCGAGTACTGAGGGTTAACCTTCATAGCTATATCAGCCCCACAGCAATAACAGACGAGGGGACATATTCACAAGTCAGGGAACAGATTATAGCACAAACAGGTTGCTTTCATCTCTGTCCCTGTACTAGACACACCCTACCAAGGTTATTAGATGGGGAATTCTGCAGCAACCCAGACCACGGCCAACCCATCCCCCTATGAGTATGTTAAAAACACACTACCGGGACCACAGGTAGAACCTTTTTGGACACAAGTCAGAGAACGGTGCCAACAGCTGGGAATACATGACCCAGGACCACTAGGTCCCTGTTCAGAGGATGAATGGAAAGAGGTGAGCAAGGTGTGTCAGGTGCACAAGCACTCTTATCCACCTGGGAAATGGGAAGATACCCAGTACATGAAAGATTGTTACAAAACATGGAATAAATGCTTAGCTAAGTATAAAACAAAGTATGTAACTAAAGTCCCCACAGTAAAGCCTGTAAACTCACCCGCCCTATCTCAGCAACCTGAGGCACCACCACCCCCCCCTTATGTGATGGTTAAACAGGAAGATGGAACATTGGGTCCATGTCTTCAGCTGTATCCATCTTTAGACTCAGCAGTGTTGGCCACCATAGTGTATGGGGCAGCTGACCAGGCACAAGTTACACGATGGGAAAACGAAAGTAGAAGCAGGAAAGAGGAAGTCCGGGCAGAAGGTATACAAAGTAGGGAAGAAGAGAGGATTAGAAAAATGGAAAGGGAATTAGAAGAGAAGTTAAAAGAGCTTAGAGAAAGAAAGGAGGAAATAGAGCAGAAAATGTCTAGAAGGGAGGAAGAGCTGGAAGAGTACAAAAGAGAGCTGGATAAGAGGGAAGGTGAGATGAGAGAATATTCTGCGATAACTAAGGAAGAAAGGGATGGAAAGACCCTGAAAGAGGGGGAAGAGGAAGGAGTCGGGAAGTTAAGCTCCAGGGAAAAGGAATGGGAGGAGAAACAGAAAGAATTTAATAAGAGACAGCAGGTAGAGGAAGAAAGAATACAGAGGAAAAGGGAAGATTTAGAGGCATACGAAAGGAAACTAGAGAAAGAGGCAAGAAGGATTGAGGAGGCCAAGGGAAAGATAATTTCACAGCCATCCACCACACTCAGAAGCCAAACGAAATCGGCCATAAGCCAGAAACCCCCACAGGAGGAAAGGGAGCAGGGTGAAAAAGAAATAGACATGGAACAGGAAAGTCTAGGTGCCGCCTTTAAAGCACCGCTTATGCATATAGGGGAGACGGAAGTCCATATCCCCCTACCTTTAGGCACACTGTCGAAAATAAAGGAATTATGCCCCAGCCCAAAGAAAAGCCCTAGGGAAGCTGGCGCTTTCCTTGCAAAATACAGTGCAGGGACAAGCTTGGATAAGGAAGATATAAAAGGGATCCTTAGTATAATTGACCCTGACAGTCCAGAAGGGCATCCCGTAGAGGCCTTATGGACAGCCCACATAAAGGAAGATAAAGATTGGGTATCTTTTTGGAAAGGCATGGGGAATCACTGGTCTACTATATACAAGGGTTCATCCGCACTCCAGGAACTTATCCTAGCAAAACAGGGACCGAAGGAAAAATTCTATGAATTTTGTACCCGGGTATATGGCTTGTGGAAAGCAATAGATAACGCCAACCCCCAATTGTTCACCTCCACCATTATGGCTGGTGGCGATACGAAGGTGACACAGCTGCTTAAATTCACTAATCCAAAGTGGGCAGAACAAGCCCCAGATGAATTTATGAAGGATACTAGATCACGAGAAACATCAGGGGTATTTGAGCAGAACTGTTAGGTCGCCCGACTTCTCCTTGTGGCCTAGGCTCTTGGAGATGGCTCAGTGGAAGTCCTCGCCGGCGAGATAACCAATGACTCATACACAATTGTGTTGAACAGGTTGCAGCAATAACCAGCCCTCGCCCAGATCTCACTGATATTCCCCTGCCAGGAGTACAGGACGTCTTCATAGATGGCAGCTGCTCCCGCCCCTCTGATGCAACATTCCTGACAGGGTACGCCATTGTCCAACTTCCTGATGTGGTGTTGGAAGCAAAAGCTTTACCACCTTCCTCGGCACAGGTAGCAGAATTGGAGGCGCTCACAAGAGCTTGCATACTTTTCTCAGATCAGGAGGTAAACATCTACACAGATAGTAGGTACGCTTTTGGGGTCACGCATGACTATGGCGTAATATGGGCAAATAGAGGATTTAAAACTGCTGACAACAAGCCAATTGCTAACTCTACGCAAATTAAAGCACTCTTGCAAGCGATTCTTCTCCCAAAGCGGATAGCGGTCATCAAGGTAAAGGCACATTCATCAAATAACAGCAGAATTTCCAAAGGAAACGCGCTGGCAGACAGAGAAGCAAAAAAGGCCGCTGCCCTATACATTGGTCAGCCAGCCCCCACAACAATGTTCTTCAAAGAACATTTTACATCACCCAACTTTAAAACCATTGTGGCACAGATACAGGGATTAGCTACAAAGGAGGATGTTTCTTTTTGGGTCAAGGATGGTTTGACCAAGGACCAAGAAGGTCTTTGGTCAAAAGAGGGGAAGATATTGGGCATACCAGAAGCAAGCAGTGTTCTCATACTTTCCTATCTCCATGGTCCAGGACATATAGGTACCACCGCCCTAACAAACATATACACAAAGTCTTTCTGTACAAACAACTTAAATAAACAGGCAAAACTCCTCACCAGCAGTTGTATGACCTGTGCACAAAACAATGTCCAAGGGAAACATCATGGATTACATGGCCACCTGCCCCCACCCCTAGGTCCCCTAACAGATTTACAAATAGACTTTACACACATGCCCAAACAAAGAGGCAACTTGAGATGCCTTTGCGTAATCGTATGTAAATGGTCAGGCTGGATTGAAGCTATTCCGTGTACAGGTGAGACCGCTAAAATTGCTGCCAAATGCATACTGAACCATTGGGTTTGTAGGTTTGGAATACCAACGGCCATATGGTCAGACAGAGGACCTGCCTTCAGCTCCTCTGTTACACAGACTTTAGCTAAGCTACTAGGCTTACAGTGGAAACTGCACATCCCTTACCACCCACAGAGTGCAGGGGTAGTGGAAAGAATGAACAGGAACATTAAAGACAAGTTAAAAAAGGCTACGGGGGGCACCATGAAAGGATGGTTGGATTACCTTCCTTCTGTCCTATTTCAGATCAGAACAACACCACATGCCAGAACAAAACTCTCGCCCTTTGAGATTTTGATGGGAGTTCCTGCAAACATAGAGCTGCCCCTCTTAGATCAAAACACTGACATTAACATCTATTCCCAACAGGAAATGTACGTGAAAAATCTGGTAAGTATGCTACAGGAAATGAACGAACATGTCTCTGTCACTTTTTCTCCTCTTCCCACAGAGCCGACACACCCCTTCATCCCAGGAGATCAAGTGCTAGT
Source organism: Lithobates pipiens (assembly GCF_037356315.1). NCBI lineage: Eukaryota > Metazoa > Chordata > Amphibia > Anura > Ranidae > Lithobates > Lithobates pipiens. The sequence goes on along the minus strand of NW_027507784.1, from coordinate 292,950,095 downwards.
CAAGCAACTGGCCCACAAAAAGAGGATCGGACCAATCTACTCTGGACCTTGGAAGATAGAGAAGGTTTCCAGAACTGCTGTACTGACCGATCTAGGAAACACCTGGATCCACGCCAGCCGGCTAAAGAAGTGTCCACAGCAACCCCAGACCCCAGACCCGCCTCCAGCACCCCAGGACTCCTCTGACCAGGAACAGCAACCAGACTTGAAGGACGTTCAAGAAGGCATAAAGCAAATCTCTCTGAACGAGACAAATCCCTCACCCACAGGAAGAAACGAGTAGCAGAACTTTGTACACAGTACCTGACAAAAATGATTTCCACTTTTGTGTCAGGAAAAACATTATGCTTCTGGACATGTCTGATTCTGATAGTATTCATACCTGTTTGGTTAATAGCAAATTGTGTGTACCATCCAGAAGATTCGGGGCTATTAGAAGGCATATGTGGGAAAGCACAGACAGCCAATGCACCACCTAGTTTAAAATATAAAAGAAGTATACACCCCACTGAACCCCCTTCAGGTTTCACCGATAGAATGTTGTTGTTAAAGTTTAAGTACAGTTATGCACAAAAGTCTGGTTTTAAGAAATGTTGGATATGCAGCAAACTCCACCCTAATACAGCCAGAATCCCATTAATGGCCATTCCCTTAAACATCACTCCTTTCCTGAATGGAACACCCCCTATTGTTCTTGCCAATGTCATAAGGAAAAGTCCCAAAAAGCCCCTCAGTTTTCAAATCGTGGGTAGAAGCCATGCTCCAGATTGGTGTTTCATAATGGGAAACATTTCCAGGGGAGCTGAGGTGTGCAAATGGTCGAAACTTAATGTCTCCATGGCTTCCCTTACCGATAACTCATTTTTTCACACCACAGACCCTGTGATTAATGCTACCATCTATGACCTTTTTAATTCTAGCTCCCACTCCCCGGTCACACAGTTATTAGCTCTGCTGATGACATCTGGATATTCAAAAGGCGCAAGGACTATTGTTAGTCAACGACCCTTAGCACTAGGCAACACAACCTACATCTGTTGTGGCAAGCTCTGTTACCCATGGATTCCTGAGGAACCCCAAGGGTGGTGTTATCTTGCTAAAATAGTCCCTATAATGGGAGTAGTGGGGGATAATGGACAAGGACACCTACTTAAAGCTAGTACCCACCCAAGATACCCTCTAAAACACCATGTGAAAAGAGAAATGTTCCTAGAAAAAGACATGACCTGGGCCTGGTTTCCTTCCTGGACAGGATGGGGAATAGATTTGATGAAGAAACTAAACAACTACACTTCAATCATAGATGAGATCTTGGAAAAGGACTCTGATGACATCACAAAACTAAACCTAGAAACCAGAGCAATTAGGAAACAACTAGAGCTACATGACCTGGCTATAGAAAGCATGAGTGCAGCCCTCACTGGCCTCTGTGAAATTACTGAGGACTATGAATGCTGCACCTGGATACATAACACGAGTATCGAGATCCCTGATTACTATGACATAATTGCACAACACAGAAAAGAGGTAAACAAGCTACAACAGGATGCAAGGGACATTGGGAAAACCTGGGACCCTTTCTCTACCGGGTTCAGTTTAGGAGGTCTCACTTCATGGTTGAAGAACACTGCAATGACTATTTTCACCATACTGCTTTTCGTATTTGTTCTTGTATGCATGCTTCATGTTACTCAAATGCCTCTGCAGGAAGGGTAGCGAAGCACGTTCCGAAACCATGAAGCTAACTTCCATTTCCAGAGATCCCACTGTATGGTACGAAAGTCAGGAACATGAGGCCGGAGGATATGAATCCATGAGGCCTAACGAAATGGGTAGAGAATGACCATTTCGATAATATCGAATGGTCAAAGGGAGGATTGTAAGGAGATTCCATAATACATTGCGTTATTGATTGTTGATTCTGATTATTGCTTTTACCCTGGAGATATATTGCTAATATCAATACAATACAAATCAATACAGGATTGCTAATCTGCTTAAGTAATTTAGAGAAACTTTAACTTGATACAATTTAGAAAATCTATCTCATGATAGTATTGCTTAATACTGAATTATCTCATGATCATGTCTATCTATTTCTGTAAAAATGTCTTTGTTTCAGGACGCATCTGTTTGTGGTTTTCCTCTCTGTACACTGTTACTGGGTATGGAAAGGCTAGACTTGGTTTTTAGGAAGTTGTGGCTGGCACGTCATGGTCAGCAGACGGTAACAGAAAGTATGAAGTCATTGAACTGGAATAAGCTTTGAAATACAGAGGTTAAGATTGAGGTCACAAGACATTAATAATGTGCTAATGAATATTAATGTGTATAATTTTGATTGGTCCCCAAAAATTGGGGCAGAGTCTTGTAAAAATAGTATAAAACGGCAAAACCAGAATTAAAGATTGTAACCATTTCAGCATCACAATTGTGTATGAGTCATTGGTTATCTCGCCGGCGAGGACTTCCACTGAGCCATCTCCAAGAGCCTAGGCCACAAGGAGAAGTCGGGCGACCTAACAACAACCCCTCCCCCTTTGTCAGTGGGTCTTATAATCAGATCCTTTCTTTTTTCTAAACTCTTAATGCCTTCATGGATGTATCGTGGATTGACATTTTTCTTAGGATTTAAAGTTTCTAGATCACGTAAAACCAAGTTCTTAAAAACATCTACTTGTTGATTAGCACTATTAGCGGGGTTAAAAAGTGACTTATTCCGTAAAACACTATCAGTCTGTACTGATGAAATTGTGGTAACTGGTTGGGAATTTGTATTCAAAAAATATTTCTTCATATTGATTTTCCTCAAGTATTTATGAATACATTAAATTTGTTTATCGGTCTCTTCAGACCGCATTTTAATCCCAAATTTAATATATTAGTTTCTTTATGTGTCAGGGAGGCTCCTGCTAAATTAAAAATCCCCCCTAGTCCTTCTCGCGTCTTCTTTTTATGGACCCTTCGTCCTGCTCTGCAGCCTCTCGTTCAGGCACCCGCTGGCTTAGCCCGATCACCCCGTGCAACAGTAGACATCTCTAGGCACACTTTACTGTATAAAGCAGGAGTTTGGAGCATAAAATCATGTCCAGCATTAGAAGATTGTTGGATATATTTGTAATCCATGGGTGCGGTCGCCCGCCATGGTTGCCATGGTAAATATATATACATACATATATGATATAATATGATATATATACACACAAAAATAACCAATTCATATATGTACACAAATAATGCAAGCCAAAATGTACTCCATGTCATGGGATAAATAGATGTTGCATAAATAATCTATTAGACAGATAGATCATGAATAGGGGTGAGCTGAACACCCCCCAGGTCGGTTTACAGCAGAACATGGGAACAGGCAAAAAATGTGTTTGAACACGCGCACACCGTTAAAGTCTATGGGACACGAACATGTAACCGGGTGGCCTCACCCCCTGCCCCTTCTGATCAGGGCAGGACTTAGGGTGGTGAGGGCCCTTGGGCTTGAGTCACTTTCGGGCCCTACCTTCTATACATTACCGTATTTATCGACGTATAACACGCACCCCAAGTTTAGGAGGGAATTTTAAGGGAAAAAAAATTACATTTAAATGCCCATCAATGCAGCCTTATCAGTGTCCATCTGCAGCCTTGCCATCCATCTGCAGCCATGTCGATGTCATTTGCAGCCTATCCCCAGTGTAATTTGCAGCCTTGTCATTGCAATCTTGAAGTTTAAAAATGGTGCCGCCGAGATACAGGGTCCTCTCGGCGGCTCTAGGGTCCTCTCGGCGGCTCTAGGGTCCTCTCGGCGGCTCTCAGTGGCTCTCAGTGGTTCTCAGGTCCTCTCGGCGGCTCTCAGTGGCTCTCAGGTCCTCTCGGCAGCTCTCAGTGGCTCTCAGGTCCTCTCGGCAGCTCTCAGTGGCTCTCAGGTCCTCTTGGCAGCTCTCGAGTCCTCTGTCTCTCACAGTACCGAGGGGAGCTGAGTGTAGCCGAGTGTACTTGGCTCAGCTCACAGTTACGCCCAGTCCCCTTGTTATGTCCATCATAGGGCAGGACTGAGCATGACTGTGAGCGGAGCCAAGTACACTCAGCTATGTATCTCGGCCGTGCCCACGGGGCCCCCTATTGGGTGGGGCCCATGGGCTTGAGCCCAGTCAAGCCCAATGGTAAGTCCTGCCCTGCCTCTGACGCTACGGGAAAGCCATAGGGATGTCCCCGTGTGTCAGAGGGGGGCAGGGTCTCCTGGCGACATCACCGCGTGGTCCAGCCCTCAGTTATAAAAGAGATGCCACCTGAGAGGACGGTCATTATGATGGGTGCCTCTCTGGAGGCAGGTCGGTCACTTTTTTTCTTTTTCTTTTTCAGTCCACCGGCGGAGCAAGAGAAGAAGAAGAAGACTTTGTAGGACAGTTTTAATATTTTATTTTTTAATAAAGGACTTGTACCCCGTTACCATTTCACACGGGGGGTCAGGATCTGGGGGTCCCCTTGTTAAAAGGGGCTTCAAGATTTCCGATAAGCCCACCGCCCGCACATCCCCCACAACCACCAGGCAAGGGTTGTGGGGATGAGGCCCTTGTCCCCATCAACATGGGGACAAGGTGTTTTGGGGGGTACCCCAAAGCACCCGCCCCATGTTGAGGGCATGTGGCCTGGTATGGTTCGGGAGGGGGCGCTTTCTCATCCCCCTTCTTTTCCTGCGGCCTGCCAGGTTGCGTGCTCGGCCATTTTTTTTTATTTTGGCATGAGGTTCCCCTTAAAATCTATACCAGACCTGAAGGGTCTGGTATGGATTTTGAGGGGGACCCCTACGCCATTTTTTTTTCAATTTTGATGCAGGGTTCTCCTTAATATCCATACCAGACCTGAAGGGCCTGGTATGGAATTTGGGGGGGACCCCCACGCAATTAATTTTTTTTTAAATTTGGTTGGTGGTTCCCCTTAATATTTATACCAGACCCAAAGGGTCTGGTAATTGACTGTGGGGGAATCCCATGCCGTTTTTTCAATGACTTTTATGTGTATTGCCGGGACTGACAATTCATTATAGCCGTCTGGTGTGGATTTCGAGGTGGACCCCAAGTCATTTTTTTTTTAAATTTTGGTTCGGGTTCCCCTGTGGGGGAATCCCATGCCATTTGGTGTATTGCCGGGACCAACAATTCATTATAGCCGCGAGTAGTTTTAAATGACTTTTTTTCCTTTAGAAATGTCATTTTGCTCTCAGACTGCTCTAAACACGGGAAACATACGCCACTTTACAGGCATACTGTATAAACCCCCCAGGTACGGATTTTAAAGGAATATTTCACTTTTATTGTTTCAATTTAAGCATTATTAAAATCACTGCTCCTGAAAAAACTGACGTTTTTAAAAATAGTTTTTTGCATTGATACATGTCCCCAGGGGCAGGACCCAGGTCCCCAAACACTTTTTATGATAATATCAGCATATAAGCCTTTAAAATTATCACTTTTGATTTCTCCCATAGACTTTTAAACTTATATTCGAACATCGGGCTCATCCCTAATCATGAATAAGTGGCTTGACGACATCCAAAAATCTTGACTCGTTTCCTGGACTCACTCTACTTCATCAATTATTATTGTCCATGTATACTCTATAGACCCACTGTGCTCTCTCATTGATTGAGTCATGAGGAGCACAATTGGCTCAGATTATAATTATGTGTATCTATGAATTACATTTGGTGTTTGATGTATAGTATGTACCAATCAATACCAATATATGTATACACCGTAGTGTGTTATACTATATATTTTTTCAGTTACAGAACTAAAACATCCAAATATGTCATGTTTACTAGTTGTCTGTCACTCACCTCATTTAAAGTCCCAAAGCCCTTCTCCTTTTTACAATTATAGAGACTATGCTGATCAGCATAAAGAGTCCATGTTTGTGCAGCTTTCATATGTTTGTGCAGCTTTCATTATTCTGAAGTGTATGTATGTTTTTGCCATCTTGAACCGGTTTTGTATTACTGATTTTATGTGTCACCTGTTTATTAAAATGCAAATTAAAGTTATTCACTGTCTGATCATTTGGCCTATTACCATTATGTTAAAAGTTCACATGCACGTAATATTTCTTCTACATTGTAATTTGTACATTGTAGTTTGATATAGTACCCATACATGTTCACTTGCTGCTTGCTATAGTGAGAAGTGAAAGCTTTGCTCTGCTGAATCCTTTACTGAACTTCCACTTGCTGGGAGTTTGTCTGCTCTGTGATTTCATTAGCAATGTCCCCACATCTGATGACCTGTCAGTTCCCTGTCTGTTATCATTTGCTTTTGGCGTGCCCTGACTTCGCATTCACGCACTCTGATTGCAAGCATGACCTTTGTGGAATCATTCAGTCACAGAGTGCTCTGACATCTGTGAGTCTGCCTGTGTCAGCTTGTCACTGCTGCTTGTCACTTCCCGGGACGGTGACCTGCCATATTTGTGTATACGTCTAGCATTGAAGGTTCAATGATTCAGTAAGGTACAAGCATGTTAATTAACTCATTAGGAATTAAAATATGCCTTGGAGGGAAAAAAAGGTCCTGCAGCTGGACTGATAATTCTCAGTTACTTTATTTTATGAACTCAGAAGGAAATAATAGGTTAAAAGAATATTTATATATATATATATATATATATATATATATATATACAGTATCTCACAACAGTGAGTACACCCCTCACATTTTTATAAATATTTTATGTCTTTTCATGTGAAAACACTGAAGAAATGACACTTGGCTACAATATAAAGTAGTGAGTGTACAGCTTGTATAACAGTGTAGATTTGCTGTCCCCTCAAAATAACTCAACACACAGCCATTAATGTCTAAACCGCTGGCAACAAAAGTGAGTACACGCCTAAGTGAAAAATGTCCAAATTGGGCCCAATTAGCCATTTTCCCTCCCTGGTGTCATGTTACTTATTAGTGTTGCAAGGTTTCAGGTGTGAATGGGGAGCAGGTGTGTTACATTTGATGTTATCGCTCTCACTCCCTCATACTGGTCACTGGAAGTTCAACATGGCACCTCATGGCAAAGAACTGAAACTGAGCTGCAGCATGGTGGCAAAGACCATACAGCTGTTTAACAAGACAGGTTCAACTCTGAACAGGCCTCACTATGGTCGACCAAAGAAGTTGAGTGCACATGCTCAGCATCATATCTAGAGGTTGTCTTTGGGAAATAGATGTATGGGTGCTGCCAGCATTGATGCTGAGCATTGTTGCAGAGGTTGAAGGGATGGAGGGTCAGCCTGTCAGTCTTCAGACCATACGCCACACACTATATCAAATTGGTCTGCATGGCTGTCGTGCCAGAAGGAAGCCTCTTCTAAAGATGATGCACAAGAAAGCCCACAAACAGTTTTCTGAAGACAAGCAGACTGAGGACATGGATTACTGGAACCATGTCCTGCGGTCTGATGAGACCAAGATAAGCTTATTTGGTTCAGATGGTGTCAAGTATGTGTGGCGGCAACCAGGTGAGGAGTACAAAGACGAGTGTGTCTTGCCTACAGTCAAGCATGGTGGTGGGAGCTACAGCTCATTGAGGGAACCATGAATGCCAGCATGTACTGTGACATACTGAAGCAGAGCATGATCCCCTCCCATCAAAGACTGGGCCGCAGGGCAGTATTCCACCATGATAATGACCACAAACACACCTCCAAGACGACCACTGCCTTGCTAAAGAAGCTGAGGGTAAAGGTAATGGACTGGCCAAGCATGTCTCCAGACCTAAACCCACTGAGCATCTTACTGATGCCATTGGTTACAGAAGGATTTCTAAACTTCTAAATGTTCTAGTGAGCACTGTTGGGTCCATAATCTGAAAGTGGAAAGAAAATCATTTCACCATAAACCAGCCATGACCAGGTGCTCCTCACATTATTTCTGATAGAGGAGTGAAAAGAATTATCAGAAGAGTTGTCCAAGAGCCAAGGGCCACTTGTGGAAAGCTTCAAAGAGACCTGGAATTAGCAGGTACAATTGTTTCAAAGAAAGCAATAAGCAAAACCATCAACCATCATGGCATGTACAGTATGCACACTTACCACCAAGACTCCAACAGCAGGTCCACCTCAAAATGGTTCAAACAAAGCAAATTTAGGTTTTGGAGTGGCCTAGTCAAAGCCCAGATTTAAATCCAATTCGGAATGCTGTATCATGACCTTACACAGGCCGCTGGAAACCCCTCCAATGAGGCTGAATTAAAACAATTCTGTAAAGAAGAGTGGACCAAAATTGCTCCACAGCAATGTGAAAGACTCATTGCCAATTATTACAAATGCTTGATTGTAGTTGTTGCCGCCAAGGGTGGCACAATCAGTTATTAGGTTTAGGGGGAAATTACCTTTTCACATAAAGCCGGGCAGATTTGGACAGATTTTTTGCCTTAATAAATGAAACCATTATTTAAAAACTGCATTTTTTATTTACTCTGGTTATCTTTGTGTAATAATACATTTTTTTGATGATCTGAGCCATTTAATTGTGACGAATATGCAAAAAAAATTCACAGCATTGGGGAGGGAAAGAGAGGGAGAGGGAGAGAGACGGGGGAAGAGAGAGAGAGAGTGAGTGAGTATAACTATAGACAAAAAATAATCCAGTAAATGAGACCCCCATATGTTTAAACGAAAAGTGCACTTTTAAACTATGTGGCAGCTTGTTTAGAGTTCTGTTAATGGGAAACTACAGGTACCAATAGACTCTGGGGCTGTCAGCTTTTAGTTCTTAATGAACTACCAGGGTGCTGTTGAGCGCTCTAGGTAGTTCATGGTCTCTTCCTGTCAGAGTGTCATTGCTACTCATATGAGGTACAAGCAGACAGATACACTGTCAAGTCTGCAGGAGTCCTGCATGGCACCCGTAATCTGTTTATTGTAGGTGCAATGCTTTCCAGGCTCCTAGTAAAGAAAATAATAATTACACATTTTTTACCTGGAAAAAGATGTGCATTTATTATTATTTTTTTAAAGGTGAACATATCCTTTAATCCATGGATAGGGCTGTGACACAAAACAACAAGGTAAAGTAAGCTGGTGTCATGCTGTTCAGGCTAGGGCAGAAGAGATAGGCCCAGAGCTAAGACAGGAAGGGATAGGCAAATGGTCTACACTAATGGGTGATACGGGGAACCTGTAAACACAGGGTTAAATGGTTATAATAGAGTTTGAAGTTAGTGGTCACATAGCTGATTAGATGGAAGTGGGCTGACTGGGAGGTCGACAAAGGGTGGTTTGTGGGGTGGAGTGGGGAAAGTTTAGTTGGAGATCAGCAAACATTTAGAGCACTTCCCTCCAACCTGACCTACACTATTGACATCGGACAATTGGAATGCAAGTGATAGCAGCTGGTTTGCTGTCCTTGAAGGTGAGTTCATTGGTGGTATGGGAAAACAGACCCATCTTTGATGTGATGTCCCCTCCTATTTAGTGTGGTCAACTTGGAGTGACAGGGTAGTTTTGAAGAAGTATGTGTTTGTGGTCAACTGATATTGTTCCCAAAGCAGTTTATTTCAACTGGGAGCCTAACATAAGTAACTGGTGCTGGAGACACCAAGGAACGTGTTTGCTGTTCATTTGGTGCCTTAAAGGACCTGCGGCCTTATCAGATTTTTTTTAAATATGGCCATGTTATTGTTATTTAAAATTTTGTATTGGTTGCTATGGGTATTTGAACTCATATTCAACTTGCCTTCCTTTGGGTTGTGCAAGACGCTAAGGGGTTGATTTACTAAAGGCAAATAGACTGTCCAGAGCTTAGTAAATGAGGCAAAGCTTTACTTTGCAAAGAATACCCAATCACGAACAAGGAAAAAAAAACAAAAAAAAAAACAGCATTTTTGTTTGCACATGCTTGGATGATGGAAGTCAGCAGAGCTTCTGCTCACTTTCTAAGCTCTTGAGCAACTGCTCCTGGAGACTGCAATTGCAATTTGTAAAATGCACAATCTATTTTCCTTTAATAAATCAACCCCTAAGTCTTCCCTAAGCAGGCTCTGAAAAGTGATCCACAGTAAACTGATTTTCAGATTGTAGTTTAGAGATAGTTTATAGATGAACAGGAGGTGAAACTGCCACCTCCTGAATACCTGTTTTTTTTTAACCACTTCAATACCGGGCCATAGTCATATGACGTCCACATATGGGATCTCCCATCCTGGGTGGACGTCATATGATGTCCGCAGCATTTTGCCACTCCTCACAGCCCGTCACATGTACTGTGTACATTCATGGCGCTCGTGCATGCCCCCAGGGAACATGCAGAGCGGCGATCGGGGATGCGGCTTGTCACGCTGACACAGCCCAACCCCGATCGCAGTAAAGAGCCAATGAAATTGGCTCTTTCCCAGGTGACCGCCTGTGCCATGTGTCCGTAAGGTTAATAACAGTCTACTGCAATGCAAATGCTTGTTTGTTACTGTGGTTTTCTGCCCATGTGAATTTAAGGCAGCCATAAATGGATCGAATCTTGGCCGGTGCAGCAGGAATTGGTCGAGATTCCATCCATCTATGGACAGGCTGATTGTACTCAAGTCAATCCATCGATTGACTTGGGTACAACCACCATGTCAGATTTTTAGCATGTGATTATTACCACTGGCTATAGCCGCTAGCAGTAATCACTGTGTTCTCTGGGCAGGAATGGGTGGTTGCAGGAAATACATTTGCATAATCTATGACTTGCCTTTGTCTTACAGTACTAATGTGACTGTACATACAAGATCCAATATTTTAGACCGGCCGTGACCATTTCAAATTCTCCAGCTACTTTCTTCAGTTTAACTGCTCAACTGGACAATTTACAGTAATAAAGTATTAATAATTCAAGTTGTACAATAAGAAGCACACTACTTTGATCTAGCTTTTCCTTCCAGTATAAATTTGACACAAAGCCAGTATGCACTATAACATGTGGTAGCATCATTTTCCAGCTTTAGCACTGAATCTTACGATAATTGGCTCTAAAATGCTTCCCATTCTTTAATAGACAGTTTTCTCCTTTTGAATGATGTCATTTTATTGTGCCACATTTATAGTGTGAATAAAGGCACAACTCACCTCATGCACACACACAGTACTATTTCCCATTACTTATTGAAGACACTTAGGCAGAAGAATGAGAACAGGTTGGAAGCTGGACGGTCATTATTAAAGCTACATTCTACTTTTCTTTTAAGTGGCTCTGTCATTATTTCAAAAAGGTAAAAAGAAGCTGAGCCTGCAAAGCAAAGCGTTAATACTCACTCCTCCTGTTGCCTGGGTCACTGAACCCCGCTGTCTTTAGTAAATGAGCTTGCTGTAAAATCTTTTACATCCAGCAGACTTCTGGGTGTGCTGGTTGTCTGGTCCAGTGGGGGAACTGACTCCATAGATGCCATATCGGCACTATGGAGCCTGGAGCAGAGGGAGGTCTGGTTGGGACCACCATGAAAGTGAGCTGTCACTTGGGCTCATTTTACCACCTACTGTTCTGTTATCTGCATGAAACATGGTTGCCAGGCTGGGCATGGGGCTTATTCCCTCACCACCTGCTCCCTCCTCCTCCCTAAATCCATCCCCTCTGCCACATGGTAGACAGTTTTTGTTCCCTTCCTTCCTGTACAGCTTCATTTGTCTCCACCCCGAGCACCACCAACAGCTAAATGTACTGTTTGGCAGGAGTGGGATTTCTGACTTATCTCTTCAGGTGAGATGTGCACAGAGGTGGAATGGGGGTGCAAAGAAGGAAGAGGTTGCAATGGTGGAAGGGGTTGCAGTAGTAGAAAAGGGTGCAATGGTGCAAGGTGGGAAGTAGAGGTGAAAGAGGTTGCAATGGTGGAAGAGGATGCAGTGGTGAAAATGGGTGCAGACATAGAAGGGCTTGCAGTGGTGGAACAGATGTGCAGATGACAGGGGGTTGCAATGGTGGAAGGGGATGCAGAAGTGAAAGGGGGTGCAGAGGTGGAAAAGATGGAAGTGGCAAAATGGGTTGCAGGAATGGGAGGGTTTACAGTTGTGGAAGGGGTTGCAGTGGTTGAAAGAATAGGAAGAAAGGTGCAGTGGATGCAGATGTGGGTGGTGATGAAGAGGGGTGGGGGGGAGGTTGGGGACAGAATTGAAAAGTGGTGCATTAGATGTGCAGAGGTTTTCAGCGGTGGTCAAGGGGGTGCAGAGGTGAATAGCGGACAAAGTGTGAAGGGGTTGATCGGTGGACAAAGAGGTGCAGAGATAAGCAGTGAATAATGCTGGAACGCAGAAGGGGGAGGCAGCCTTAGCGGTGCAATTTCCGGTTCTCGCATAGGCGAAAGGACTGCAAAAATTCAAATAAAAAGCTGCCGGACATCTGCTGGAACCTTGGGAGAGATGGAGCCAGAGGAACCAGTGGTGGTGGCGGGAGACGGAGCCACAAGCAGCAGCCAGACCCAGGTCGGAGAGGCCTGGGATATGTTTGTTTCTTCCCTGTCTTCCTCCCCTGATTCAGGGGGGGGGGGGGGGGAGGGAGCCTGTATCACACTCCTCAGGTGATGTCTATGGCGAAGTGTGATTTACAGCAGTGATGTTATGGGGTTTATTTTGTATCACTGACTGTTTAAGCGCGTGCTGGGGAGAAGATCCAATCTGCAGGGTTTGTTTTATGGTATATTTCGGCTTGTTGGTTTTTTTCAAACAAAGGTTAAAGAAAACACAAAGCAGGTTTCTTCTCCCCCCAAGAAACGATGTGCCTCATGTAAGGATTCCCTTAGGACTTCTTGGACCAAACCTTTGTGCAGGTCTTGCATAGCAGAATTGGTCAGTACCAGTCTCTACTTTTCTCTAAACAGACAGGACCGAGTGGCGGGTCTGGATGCACTGGCTCAGCACTGGACCTTCCGCTTGTGCTATGCCTTCCCCCTGTGCAAATGATCCCTTTAGTGCTCAAGAAACTGCAGGGAGAAAAGACGACCCTAATTTTAGTAGCCCCATATTGGCCAAAGAGGGCTTGGTTTTCAGTTCTATTAAAGTCAATATTTATATGAGTCTTTTAGGACAGCGCCGATGACCAGTGATGGACGAACTTCCGACGGGACGTTTCGCGAACGCGGACCGCGAACCGTAACGTTCGCGGCGGGCCCCAATGACTTCAATGGGAGGCGAATTTTGCAAACCTACAGGTCAAATTTGCAGCCACAAAATAATTAATAGCTGTGCAAACATAGTCCCACCACATGGCCAATGACATAACACATGTATGAGGTGAATCTGGGATCGACAACTACAAGCATTCTTTTTTTATATGTGAAATTGTTGTGACAATTCAGGACTGTGGAGCGCATGAAGGCAATGGAGGAGAGGGAAGGTCAGGGTAGGCAAAGAGGGTGCAGGAGATGATCACCAGCAGCGTGACATATAGCAATGACACCTGCCCCGTGATGGAGTCATCTGACACCAGCACCGTGATAGAGAGCACTGACATCAGCAGCGTGACATACAGCAATGACACCTGCACCGTGATAGAGTGATCTGACAACAGCACCATGATAGAGAGCACTGACATCAGCAGCGTGATAAAAAGCACTAACACTAGCACCATGATATACAGCACTGACACCTGCACCGTAAGCAGCCCCAGGAGGAAGTCAGCATAGCACAGGGATGGTGGGAGCCCCTCAAAATGAGCATAGCACAGGGATGGTGGGAGCCCCTCATAATGAGCATAGCACAGGGATGGTGGGAGCCCTTCATAATATGCACAGCAGAGGTACAGCCCCAGGAAGAAGTCAGCACAGCACAGGGATGGTGGGAGCCCCTCATAATAAGCAGCCCCAGGAGGAAGTCAAGTATGTGCAAGTATTTTATACGTGTATTACACAACTATATACTGCACACCAAATAGTACACCTATACCAGTCCTTAAGGACCTTTGTGGAACTAGTAGCTAGGGATTAGCAGACTGTACCTCAGTCCCTATACTGATAAAGGACTGCTGCAGCAGAAGGGCAGCAGTCAGCAGTAGTGCACCTCAACCCTATATATTGTGGACCTATACCAGTCCTTAAGGAATAGCAGACTGTACCTCACTCAACCTTATGTACTGTAGTACCCTAGACCTTACCAGTCCTTATAAGGACCTTTGTGGAACTAGTAGGTTGTGAATTGTCTTCTCACAGCTGCAAAAGACATCATGCATGACGCTGGCAGGGATCCGCCCAGGGCCTGGGGTATATGAGCTGGGACAGACAGACAGTTCACTCCTCCACTGCGCTCCACTAGGAAGAGATCACTCCTTAACTCTACATATGGGTAATAGAGTTTTATTCATGGTTTTTTTTGTTTTGTTTTTCTTCTCTCCTTTTTGCACATACATTGTTTCATCCAGAGCACCGCACACATTTTTTTACACATTTGAATTGGATGATTTTGTATTTCCCCATCATCCATTCCCACTTATTTAACACACATTTCGTCTTCTCCTATTTCCCAATCATTTGTGTATATCTCATTCACACACACTTTTCAGTAATTAGCTATATTAATTTAACACGTTCAATCCAACACTCAGTGTCCTGCTTTTGGGTTTGTTTTTTGTTTTTTTTGTGTTTTTGTTTTTTTGTTTTTTTTTGGTGACCCATCACACTTTTCTTTTTTCTTTTTCGCAGATTTGGGTAACACACATATACATTTAGTACCTAGTGGACCTGTGTTGAGGGTGTCTGGTTCGGTTCCCCCTGGCCTGCCCCCTGACATTGTTGGGGGATGGTCTGAACCCTGCCTCAACCCCGGATGAGACGGTTATATCTCAGCTCTAACAGTTCCCATTGCTGGAAGTTCTGCCCAATTTTTGGGCTATTTTGTAAGTCACTTTATCAATTAAGTGGATCAATTTGATACTCTCTCTATTTAACTGAGGTTCCACATATATTAATATTTGTCATATTTATTTGCTTTTTTAGTAAAAACATGCATCCCACCCCTGATGACTGGCAAGAAGCCAAGAAACGCGTCGGGTTCTCAAACTAAGGATGCCTACTTAAGCTTATTTTAATCCTTGATAATATCAACTTTTGTCCTATAGAGTTTGTACTCATTCATGTGATTTTATGATTTTTGATTAGTAATTTATGTATTTCTGTTATGAACTGCATCCATGTATGTCCATTGATTTGTCTATACTCCAGATTCTCTGATTACTATTATGAAAATATATTGAGTGTATATCTATATTTATATTACTGTACTACCATTGTATGCATTCAGATCATGGACAACCCCTAGGGGTTATTGATTATAAATTAAATCTAAATTATTTTATTCACATGTATTCATAATTTTTATTTTCAATTGACATGCTTCATTTAAAGTCCCACTTGCCCCCCTTTTCTTTTTATACAATTTACCCGGGAAGGAAGCATGCCATTGCTACTTGGTACTGCGGCAGTTCACTTCTCTTAAATCTAGTAGGTTGTGAATGATTAGCAGACTGTACCTCAGTCCCTATACTGATAAAGGACTGCTGCAGCAGAAGGGCAGCAGTCAGCAGTAGTGCACCTCAACCCTATATATTGTGGACCTATACCAGTCCTTAAGGAATAGCAGACTGTACCTCACTCAACCCTATGTACTGTAGTACCCTATACCTTACCAGTCCTTATAAGGACCTTTGTGGAACTAGTAGGTTGTGACTGATTAGCAGACTATACCTCAGTCCCTATACTGATAAAGGACTGCTGCAGCAGAAGGGCAGCAGTCAGCAGTAGTGCACCTCAACCCTATATATTGTGGACCTATACCAGTCCTTAAGGAATAGCAGACTGTACCTCACTCAACCCTATGTACTGTAGTACCCTATACCTTACCAGTTCTTTTAAGGACCTTTGTGGAACTAGTAGGTTGTGAATGGTTAGCAGGCTGTACCTCAGTCCCTTTACTGATAAAGGACTGCTGCAGCAGAAGGGCAGCAGTCAGCAGTAGTGCACCTCAACCCTATATATTGTGGACCTATACCAGTCCTTAAGGAATAGCAGACTGTACCTCACTCAACCCTATGTACTGTAGTACCCTATACCTTACCAGTCCTTATAAGGACCTTTGTGGAACAAGTAGGTTGTGTGTGACTGATTAGCAGACTGTACGTCAGTCCCTATACTGATAAATGACTGCTGAAGTATAGGGCAGCGGTCAGCAGTAGTGCACCTCAACCCTATGTATTGTGGACCTATACCAGTCCTTATAGAATAGCAGACTGTACCTCACTCAACCCTATGTACTGTAGCATCCTAGACCAGGTTACCAGTCCTTATAAGGACCTTTGTGGAACAAGTAGGTTGTGTGTGACTGATTAGCAGACTGTACGTCAGTCCCTATACTGATGAAGGACTGCTGCAGTATAGGGCAGCGGTCAGCAGTAGTGCACCTCAACCCTATGTATTGTGGACCTATACCAGTCCTTACAGAATAGCAGACTGTACCTCACTCAACCCTATGTACTGTAGTACCCTATACCTTACCAGTCCTTATAAGGACCTTTGTGGAACAAGTAGGTTGTGTGTGACTGATTAGCAGACTTTACGTCAGTCCCTATACTGATGAAGGACTGCTGCAGTATAGGGCAGCGGTCAGCAGTAGTGCACCTCAACCCTATGTATTGTGGACCTATACCAGTCCTTACAGAATAGCAGACTCTACCTCACTGAACCCTATGTACTGTAGTACCCTATACCTTACCAGTCCTTATAAGGACCTTTGTGGAACAAGTAGGTTGTGTGTGACTGATTAGCAGACTGTACGTCAGTCCTTATACTGATAAAGGACTGCTGCAGTATAGGGCAGCGGTCAGCAGTAGTGCACCTCAACCCTATGTATTGTGGACCTATACCAGTGCTTACAGAATAGCAGACTCTACCTCACTCAACCCTATGTACTGTAGTACCCTATACCTTACCAGTCCTTATAAGGACCTTTGTGGAACAAGTAGGTTGTGTGTGACTGATTAGCAGACTGTACGTCAGTCCCTATACTGATAAAGGACTGCTGCAGTATAGGGCAGCGGTCAGCAGTAGTGCACCTCAACCCTATGTATTGTGGACCTATACCAGTCCTTATAGAATAGCAGACTGTACCTCACTCAACTCTATGTACTGTAGCACCCTAGACCAGGTTACCAGTCCTTATAAGGACCTTTGTGGAACAAGTAGGTTGTGTGTGACTGATTAGCAGACTGTACGTCAGTCCCTATACTGATGAAGGACTGCTGCAGTATAGGGCAGCGGTCAGCAGTAGTGCACCTCAACCCTATGTATTGTGGACCTATACCAGTCCTTATAGAATAGCAGACTGTACCTCACTCAACCCTATGCACTGTAGTACCCTATACCTTACCAGTCCTTATAAGGACCTTTGTGGAACAAGTAGGTTGTGTGTGACTGATTAGCAGACTGTACGTCAGTCCTTATACTGATAAAGGACTGCTGCAGTATAGGGCAGCGGTCAGCAGTAGTGCACCTCAACCCTATGTATTGTGGACCTATACCAGTCCTTATAGAATAGCAGACTGTACCTCACTCAACCCTATGTACTGTAGCACCCTAGACCAGGTTACCAGTCCTTATAAGGACCTTTGTGGAACAAGTAGGTTGTGTGTGACTGATTAGCAGACTGTACGTCAGTCCCTATACTGATGAAGGACCGCTGCAGTATAGGGCAGCGGTCAGCAGTAGTGCACCTCAACCCTATGTATTGTGGACCTATACCAGTCCTTATAGAATAGCAGACTGTACCTCACTCAACCCTATGTACTGTAGTACCCTACACATTACCAGTCCTTATAAGGACCTTTGTGGAACAAGTAGGTTGTGACTGATTAGCAGACTGTACATCAGTCCCTATACTGATAAAGGACTGCTGCAGTATAGGGTAGCGGTCAGCAGTAGTGCACCTCAACCCTATGTATTGTGACTGATTAGCAGACTGCAGCAGAAGGGCAGCAGTCAAGTATAATATTCTTTCTATATTTGGAAGAAAGAATATTATACGTGTACAAGCCTATTACCATACCACTGATACCAGTCCCGAAAAGAACCTTTGTGGACCTAATATAGTAACAGCTACTGATTAAACTGACCCTCACTGCCTCACACACAGCTTCCTGCCTGCCTTGTGTACCAAATAGCTAGCGATTTGGGTCACTGCAATCTCTCCCTGCTCCACACAGCAAAGTCTCCCTATAGTGACAGAAGAAAGAATGTAAAATGGCCGCCGGATCGGGTGTATTTATAAGTTAGGGGGAATGTCCAAGGGTCCATGTGCTGTAATGTCTCAATTGGCTGTCCTGTACCCCATGATGGATGTGTCATCATAGGGCAAAGTTCTTTTAAACAGAAAACACGGAAGTCCGCCGGGTGAACGGCGGCAATAGTCCGCCGATCAGGCGAATCGCGAACAGCCGAAATTCGCTGCGAAACGACCGCCGGGCGAACCGTTCGGCCTTCCCTACCGATGACCCTCCCTTGTTTATGAATGTAAATATGGTGTTATTGCTATGTTCTGCTTATATAATTTCATCATGGCTAGAGGTGCTCGATAATTACTGAGGCCATAGTGGAAGTGTCCAGGCTTTAAAGAAATGACTGCAGTGTTTCCTGGGAAGTGGGTGGAGCTGCACTCTCTACAGGTGCTGTCTGGAAAGACTCGTAGAAATACCATTTTGGGCAAGTCTAGCTAAGGTTTTTTTTCTTGCTAAAAATAATTTATGTCATAGCTCAGTCCCTCCGCCACATGACTGTAGCAATTAGGGTGTTTTTTTTTGGTTTTTTTTTAGTTTTTTTGTTTGGGGGTGTGATTTTCAGTAACACTCCTGGCCTGCTCCCTTGCTGTGCTGAGTGGTTCCTGCCAGGCCCCATGTCACCTCTGTGTTTTGTAGTGATATAGGGGTTAAAATTATATAATTCTCAGGTGCGCATGCGCGGGCGCTCCGTAATGGCCGCCTAAGCCAGGAGCTCCGCATCACCCCTGCTCCGTAATAGCCCGTGGCACCACAGCGTCAGCCCGAGCAGCTCCATCCCACCTCGTCCGCTTCGGTGACCCCGGCGGGAACACCCGCAGATGCCCGGTCCGGCGGCCAGACGTGATCTGAGACTGGATTTTAACAAAGCAAGAGGGAGGGGGTGTACCAAGATGGCCGCCGTCCAGAATACCTCACAGCCTCACACAGCCACAGGGGACAAGAAAACAGAACACAGGCAAGTGTTAACCCCTGCAACTTTATCATACTCACAAGTGGCCCAGGGTAGTCATCACTATCCCCAGACTCCGTCCCCAGCTTCCACGGAATCGCTGTTGAGCCGCCACATTGAAGATAATGCCCTGTCTCCATTAGGGCCCTTATCTCCGTGCCTCATGGCTACACCTCCCCCACCCATGCCTGCACAAGACTCTGTCTCTCCGCAGGAAGACCTTTTTATCAAACTGTCAGCCCTCCTAGAAAGGGCT
Source organism: Lithobates pipiens (assembly GCF_037356315.1). Classification (NCBI taxonomy): domain Eukaryota; kingdom Metazoa; phylum Chordata; class Amphibia; order Anura; family Ranidae; genus Lithobates; species Lithobates pipiens. The sequence continues at coordinate 292,930,624 of NW_027507784.1, read as the reverse complement.
CTGGCGAATACCGCAGCACAGATCACTAATGATATGAGGTCTGATTTTGCCAACCTGGGTTCTAGAATGGAAGCAATTGAAAGCAAACTGGACATTACTGTGTCGCGCACGAACCAAAATGCAGCACACATTCAAACCCTTCAGGAGCAACTGGATATGGCCCTATCTAGGATCGACAACCTCGAAAATAGGTCCAGGCGATATAATATACGGATCCGTGGCCTTCCTGAGTCCTTTTCTGATGTGTCTACAGTAGTCCAGGAACTTTTTAAGGAATTGATCCCAAATATTCCCTCACATCGACTGGAACTAGACAGGGCCCACAGAGCTCTTGGACCCCTGAGAAAAGATGGCTCCCCCAGGGACATCATAGTGAAGCCACATTTCTATGCCGTAAAGGAAGAGGTCCTAAAGCAGTCGAGACTGAGGCAACAGGTCTCCTGCCATGGTCATCAGCTCCAAATTTTCGCTGACCTGTCCCCATCAACCATTCAGAAGAGACGAGCCCTGAAACCGCTTCTCGTGGCCCTCTCTAACCAAGAGATCAAATACCGCTGGGCTTTTCCCTTCGCAGTTAAATTTACCTACAAGGAACGCACCTACTCATTTTCCAGTCTGCAGGAAGGTGAAAAGCTTCTCCTCCACCTGAAGATTATCTCCCAGGAGGCTCCCATGGAAGTGTCGGCCAACGCTGCAGCTTCAACCAAGCGTCCACAACCAACGAGCCCAGTCTCCCCCCTGTGGACATCCGGAAAGAGCAAGAAGTCAAGGGATGGAAGACCACCTAACGAGAACTTCAGGATCCTCAAACTGGTTTTCTCTAAGTTTGGTCACTAATTCGGGACGGGTTTCCCTCTGTTGTTGTGAGCCCTGGGCTCCTACTCTACCTTGTCCCCCTGCAGGACCTTTTCTGACACCTCCAGAATAGGTCCTTTTTTTAAAATGTTTTCCCTTTTTTTTGCCTTTTTTGTTGTTCAGGATGATCCTCATACTGCCCTTGGGCGAGAGGGAGTTAGTCCACCTGCCCGGGGCTTTCGGGCCCTTTTTTCTGACGGCCATGTTGGTTGATTTTTCTCCCCTCACAGGGGAGTTGTGGAGGAACTGTTAGCTTTACATAATCGTTATCCTCCTAGCTACCCCTTCATGGCTCCTCCGCATTGTTAACAACCCACCGAACGGTTTCTACCTTCGAGCTGGACTGGAATGTGACAGAAATATTTTGCTAGTCTTGCATCTTCTATCGCAAGTTGTTCATGTTTATTTTCTGTTTTACATGACCTTTCATATGTGGTGTCTTAGGCTTTTTTTTTTGGTTTTATAAATTTAATTTTAAGTTAGGGGCAGGGGTGACCCCCTTGCACCTCCATCCTTCCCGCGAAGACAAGTTCTTGTATTTGCGGGACGGACAGCCGGCCCTCAGTTAGGGTGCCGGCTCCTTTGGCCTTTTGGTCTATGGGGGGTAATTTCCCCCAGACTCTACAGTCTTTATTTGTTGATGTCTTCTCATATGTGTCTGTTTCTCTCTTTACCTTTCTCCCCTTCTTCTTTTCTCTTCGGAGCCAGCCGCCGAGCTGAGTCGGGACCACGGTGCCAATCTTGTACTTGTCTACCTCCTCACCTCCAGCCAGTCCTCATGGTAGGGGATCGTCCTTGGGTATGAGCAGCTTACTTACACAACTTACCATTCACAGGGTTCCATGACTGATTCAAGTAGTTCTTCGGGGGCTCTCCGTATTGCCTCTCACAACACTCAGGGACTAAACTCCCCCAGAAAAAGGAGATTAGCCCTTGACCACTATCGCTCCCTCAAACTCGATATAGTTCCCCTACAAGAAACACACTTCCCAGTTCGGTACAGCCCTAAATTCCTTCATCCACACTAGAGGGGTAGCTATCCTCTTTGCCAAGACGTGCAAGTTTGAACACTCCTTTACTTATAGCGACCCTGGGGGCAGGTTCATACTGGTCAGGGGCTTGATTGAGGGCAACATATATTCCATAATATCATATTATGCCCCCAATACAGGACAATTTAAATTTTTTCAAGACCTTCTCAAAACCTTACTCCCCCTGACGGAGGGAAAGGTGCTTTTCGGGGGAGATTCCAATGTTGCCTTTGATCAGGGCCTTGACAGATCCAAACCCCCTGGCTCTCAATTAACACGCCCCACCAAAATCAGCTTATCCATTGCGAGGTTCCTTCACAGTCACAGCTTGGTTGACATATGGAGGGAATTGAACCCTACCAAGCGCGATTTCGCACACTACTCTCCACCACACCAATCCTACGCTAGGATAGACCATATATTGGTTCCACCGGAGTTGATCCCACCCACCCGAAAGGCTTCCATTGTCGACGTTCCCTGGTCAGATCATTCGATAGTTAGCATTTCAATGAACAACGTTGTTACGAAAAGGACAGGGACACACTGGAGACTCAACGAATCTCTTCTGAACGACCCACTGGTCTCCAAAGAAATCGAGAGCTCCTTGAAGGAATATTTTAGCCTTAATGAGGTGGGGGGGATCTCTCCGGAAACCCTTTGGGCAGCCCATAAAGCTGTGGTTAGAGGTAAAATTATAGGTATAGCCTCGCACAACAAAAAAGCAAGACAGTTCGCCATACAAAACCTTGAAACTAAATTTAAAACCCTGAAGTCTCAGCATAAGAAACATCCCTCTCGGGCTCTGGCCGAGCAGGTTGATGCGGCCAGATTGGAACTAAACATGGCCCTAACTGTTAGGACTGAGAAAGATATCCGCTGGAGCAGCGCAAGATTTTATCATCAGAAAGATAAAATAGGGTCCATGCTAGCGACCAAATTGACCCCTAAGTCTCGTTCTCACTTATTCCCTAAAATTAGGGTAGCAGGGCAAACGCTTTCAGCCAACCCCGTCAAAATACTGAAGGCCTTCCAAGACTTTTATGCCAAACTTTACAGTTCAACCCAAGCAGGTGACCGTCACGCCTGCAATGCCCTCTTCCGAGACTTGCCCATGCCTACACTATCGGCTGACCATAGAGATGTAATGGAAGCGGAATTCTCGGCTGAGGAGATAAGGGAGGTCGTGAAATCCCTCAAAATGGGTTCGGCTCCGGGGCCTGATGGTCTTTCAGCAATATATTATAAGACATTTGTGGATCCCTTAGCACCTTATATGGCAAAATTCTTCAACTCAATCACAAAAGGTGCCCCATTAGATCCCCAGCTGAATACCGCATTCATTACGGTTATCCCAACGCCGAATAAGAGCCCGGAAGATGTAGAGAATTATAGGCCCATATCTCTAATAAATAATGATCTTAAGATACTTACAAAGATCCTGGCCAACCGGCTTGCATCCTTTATTGGCAGATATGTCCATAAGGACCAAGTAGGATTTATCCCTGGAAGACAAGGGCCAGATTTAACTCGCAGGGCAGTAGACATCATCTCTGTTCTTCAATCTAACTGGATAGGGGGTCCCAAACAGGAAGGTATGCTGTTGTCCATTGACCTACATAAAGCTTTTGACTCCATCGAATGGCCATATATCTTTTCGCTCATGGAACATTGGGGATTTGGCAACAGGTTTCTGGGCACCCTACATGCCCTCTACTCGAATCCGACCGCATCTATTCGATTGTTGGGCCACTACTCCCAACCACTCACCATAGCTAGAGGCACTAGGCAGGGGTGCCCTTTATCCCCCTTAATCTTTGCCCTAGCTATCGAGACACTAGCCATTGCCATCCGCACGAATCCTGACATACAGGGGGTCTTGTGCGGTGCCCAAACTCATAAATGCGGTCTGTTCGCAGACGACCTACTGCTCTTCCTCACCTCACCAATCACCTCGCTGCCCATTCTCTATAAAACCCTAACGATCTTTTCCGTGGCCTCTGGCCTCAAGGTCAATTTTGCCAAATCTCACGCCCTTAATATTTCACTCCCGGTGCAGACGGTTATTAGCCTACAGAACAACTTTGAATTTGCATGGAGGGTCACGTCCCTTGATTATCTGGGGATCAAACTCACTCCTAAAATAGAACAACTTTACTCGGCCAACTTCCCTCCCACCTACAAGAAGTTAGAGCTGGACTTACAAAATTGGGCAAAGCATGACCTTTCATGGTTGGGCAGGGTTCACTCCCTTAAAATGACTCTCCTTCCCAGGCTTCTTTATCTATTCAGAGCGATGCCAATTGCCATCAGGACTGACCACCTTAAATCCTTTCAGAGGAAGGTAACTCAGTTTATATGGGGGAAGAAGGGTCACAGATTGCCCTGTAACACGCTCTTTAGGCTTCGAAAACAAGGGAGGATGGGAGTCCCGCGGCTGCTTTGGTATTTCCAAGCGGCCAGACTTGCTCAATTATCTACTGTATATTCCAGGCTGGAAAAACCGGAATGGTTGCAAATAGAGCGACGGGCCGCCCCATCATATACCTTAGATTTCCTGCTCTGGGTCCCCGCCAAAGAGAGGCCCCCATTCTCTCGCCCACCCTCTCACAATCCCTCTCCCTCTGGGATAAGCTTAAAACAAACAAATCCTTAGTGTCAGACTCTCGCCCGCTCGCTCATATTTTTAATAATCGGGACTTCCCTCCAGGGACGGATATTAAGTCTTTCAAGTGGTGGTTGGACAAGGGGCTGTACCGAATCGGTCATTTCTTCACACCCTCAGGCCCTATCTCCCTGCAATTTTGCAAAAAGATGCTAGAAGTCCCAAATACGGAACTATTTAGATTTTCTCAGATTCAACATTACCTTCATGGGATCTGGAAGGAGAAACCGGGACCTCCGCGCTTTTCCGATTATGAAGTGTGGTGTGGTCAAGCCACTGATCAGAGAGGGGGGATCTCGGTTATATACCAAGCTCTTGCCCAGAATGGCAGTAAAACACCCTTCATGCTGGCCTGGGAAAAGGATCTTCTCATTCAATGGAAACCGGAGTCCTGGTTCTCCTCCTTCTCCAGAGCCTATAAAGGAATTAAGAATGTTTCCCTGATCGAGGCTAACATTAAAGTGATGACTAGATGGTATTTGACCCCGATTAAATTGGCCCGGATGTTTCCCTCGACCAATCCCTTATGCTTTAGAGGATGTGACATGGCAGGAACGATGGTCCACACTTGGTGGGAATGCATCAAACTCAGACCATTCTGGCGGAAGATGTTCAACCTGATCAATCAGGTAACAAATATTCAGATCCATAGAACCCCTTCTGTGGCCCTCCTGAATGGCCCCATCCCACAAAATAGCAAGTATACTAACATTTTGATCCACTTTATGTTGCTGGGAGCCAAGATCACCATAGCCAAATCTTGGAAACAGCCCAGAGTCTCCCTACGGGCAGTCAAACATAAGATATCTTGGATTATGACCCAGGAGAAAATGACTAGCATTTTATTAGACTACAAAGACAAATTTGAATTAGTTTGGGAACCTTGGGCCCAACATGTGGGCATTTCCCTCATCACTGGCATATAGCATACTTTGGCTTGTTGGGCACTCGGGTCCCGGCGTCGGTTCGGTTGACTGGCTCCCCCCTTTTTTCTTTCCCCTACCTTTGCTTTATCCCCTCTACTAGATAAACACCCCTTACAGTTAGGTATACTATGCGATTCTTCAGTGTTATTAGCCCATCTGGTGTTTCTTAGATCCTTCTGGTTTCCCTTAGTTGTTCTTTCTACTCTCTATTGTGTCTCTTCACCCCACTTTTCCCCTTTCTTTGACTTCTATCAGTCTCTTAGCATCTTAGCCTCATGATAGATTCAGAGGATAACGGTACTTTTTTACTGACTGGTTCGAAAGTCTAATGGCCTTTCCTCTGTAGGTCTCACTCCTGTTTCATAAACTCACTGGTCCCTTGGACATTTCTGGTTTCATATTGGGTGCGGGAGGACGTGGGGGACCTAGGTTGAGCTTGCCTAGCACAGCAAGTTCCCGTAAGGGGTGCTGGGTTGGCCCCCTGGGGCCTCTGGTCCTCCTCACCATGGTGTCGCCAGGGACTCTTGTAGCCATACAGCATGTTCTTTTAATGTTTTGTTCCTTTTTTCATTTATATTGATCTAAGGCCCCCAGAAGTCCAGGGCTTTTTTCACTTTCCAAAATATTTGTCTCACTGAAGGCCGATCAGTCTTTGATGTCTACCTTGAGATATTGTTTGTACTTATTACTTGATTGTATACTTTTGAAACTCAAATAAATACTTTGAAATAAAAAAAATAAAAAAAAAATTATATAATTCTCTTTAGTCAGTTGCTTAATCCAGACACCCTTTCTGGAATAATGGGAGGCTAATACAAAGTCAGGCGGAAGTACTTTGAAAGGTATTTTTATAATATAGATAATTTAATGGAATTAGCATTAATTTTGTTAAAAACTATCCCATCTCCTGTTTCCAAATTTCAGGTAAAAGCACAGAAAAATCTATTTTTTAAATGCTTAATTACAGTGTTTTTCCTTTCTATAAATATGTATTTTTGTTCACTTCCAATGTGCCTTTTAGCGTGTTAGAAAATTTGACTGCTTCTGGAAGAGTCAGTTCACTTTTAGGCCTCATTCACAAGGGGTGTACTATAGTGTACTCCCATGTGAGGGCTGTGCTTACCCAAATGGGGATGTGCAGGTCCCCGAACTCCCAATGTGTCAGGTCACCTGAGGACAGGTGATATATGCACAGCATTGGGGTCAGCAGTGCACCACTAAGGTAGTGGACCCTATGGCTGACTGCTGCGGATGGAACTCTGGGTGGTTGAGGAAAGCAGGTCCACTGGAGCATAATATTCCCCAGGGCGCGGAGTTTAAGAGCCAGCAGGTGTTCACCAGAGCCTCTAGTAGTGACGATGGACTGCGCTGCAACTGGCTCCAGGTTGTGGCCCCCAGGGTCTCCCAGCTCATGCTCACGGTAGGGTACAGGATGATAGAGAGGAAGCAGAAGCCCAGGACAACAAGGCATAGTCAATACAATAACCCTTATATAGTAAAATCAGTCATGCTAGTTGTACCTAGTGCTAGTCAATCGAACAACCTGGGTACAATCAGCCTGCCCATACATGGTTCGAATCTCGGCCGGTCCCTGCTGAGCCGGCTGCAATTAGGTTTTAAGGATATTCAGATATACAACGTCTATTTGACGTCACATATTTTACCCAACATAGGTATCTCTAGATTTTTTTTCTACAATAGATTTCTTATTGTTTTTCTCTGCTGAAAACATAATGCAAGAAATATACCATGAAGTCATCGTCATTTTCTTGCCACAGATGGCACAGAATAGATTTGCCGTGTGAATGCCTGATAAGCTGTGAAAAACTGGGAAACGTTCTGTCACAGACATAAATCACCAGCGCATAGTTTGAAAGGCCTAATACACACCGCCTGGTGATGAGATGCGCCGATCCTCTCATCTCCATCGGCACAGACGGGCCTCGTCTACAGCAAGGCGATCGCCTCCCAAAATGGAAGCGGCTGCTGTTAATTGTATGCATCAGGAGACGGAAGTTTCCAGCAATATTGCTCATAAATCTCTGCTCACAATAAGTGAATTAATTATGCCAACGCATTTGGCTTTCACTGTTACAAAACTGAGTGTCTTATTACCCCAGAGGAATCATTATTAGCATATCTACACACTGCTTATCAACACCACAAATGTTTCCCTTTCAAAGTAATCCTCTAGGTTTTTTTTTATTTTTTATTTTGAAAGAGGCTCATATGAATACAATGGTATAGGAAAATTTTCACCTGCGACAGTCAGACTTAATTAGAACTTTTGTCTCTTGGTTCTGATTAGAAATGAATGGGTAGGCAGGGCTGGATATTTAGCAGTGTTTAGTTGCTGTTGGTGACTTATTAAAAAACAATTTTGGATAAAGCAGAGACGGATTGCATGAATTCAAATCACAGAACTATTATGGTGTATTAATTGTGGAATTGTGATTCTTCAGAAGAAGAGTTAGCTGGTCAGACATAATGGACAATTGTAGTGTTTTCAGTCAATTTAATAGGATTTTGTAAATCAAATTTTAAAAGTGTTTTTATATATTTTTTACTAAATATGTCAATTCTTTATTTTACACATAAAACTAGTGTTTTCTAGGGATTTCTACAGTAAGAGCACAGCAGAAGATATTTGACTTCATACACTCTGTCTGATTGATAGTCCACAGCCCTTCTGAACAAAACAAGCAGTAAGGGGGAGAGAGCAGTGATTTGTCAGTCCTTTTCAATCATGTATGTAAATTCAAGCTTGAGCTATTGAGCTCTATAAGCAACAGTTTTTATTCAACATGGCAGCTGAGAATAGACAGATGAACATGTGACATAAAGCTTAGAGCTTCTATAGCTGGCTGCTTATCTTAGCTTATAATACTTTGTTTATTTTTTTGGGGTATTGTTTTCTAATAACTTCAGGGAAAAAATATAAACTACTGTGCAAACGTTTTGTTATTTTTAACTGATAAAAATAAACACAGGAGAAATCCAAATCAAATCAATATTTGGTATGACCACCATTTATCTTTAAAACAGCAAATCTTCTAGGTACACTTGTGCACAGTTTTTGAAGAAACTTGACAGATAGGTTGTTCCAAACATCTTGGAGAACTAACCACAGATCTTCAATGGCTATAGGCTGCCTCTAATCCTTCTGTCTCTTTATGCAATCCCAGACAGACTTGATATTGAGATTAAGACTCTATAGGGTCCAAACCATCACTTCCAGGACTCCTTGTTCTTCTTATTACACTCGAGAAAGTTCTTGGTTACATTGGCTGTATGTTTGGTGTCATCCTGCTGCAGAATATATTTGGGGCCAATCATATGCATCCCTGATGGTACGGCATGGTGGATAAGTACGGTATCTGCCTGTATTTCTCAGCATTGAGGACACTATTCCCCCCTGACCAAATCTCCAACTCCATTTGCAGAAATGCAGTTCCAAACTTGCAAAGAACCTCCATTATGCTTCACTGTTGCCTGCAGACACTCATTATTGTATGGCGCTGCAGCCCTTTGACAAACAAACTGCCTCCTGTTACAGTCACATATTTCACGTTTTGACTCATCAGTCCAGAGCACCTGTTGTATTTTTTCTGCACCCCAGTTCCTATGTTTTCACGCATAGTTCAGTCCTTAGCCTTGTTTTCACATTGAAGGTATGTTTTTTTTGGCTGAAATTCTTCCATGAAGACCACTTCTGACCAGATTTTTCTGGACAATAGATGGGTGTACATGGATCCTACTGGTTCCCCTCAGTTTTGTGCTGATGGCACTGTTGGACATCTTCCGATGTCACACGGAAGTATTCATGATGTGTCTTTCATCTGTCGCACTGTTACTGTGGCTGATCACTGCGTCTACACATCAAATCCCAGTCTGCTTTAAAATCTTTGCCTGGGAGAGACCTTGTTGATACAGTATAACTACCAAGGAGTCCAGGAAGTCATAGTTTGGCCTCCACAGAGCCCTGATCTCAACATCATCAAGTTTGTCTTGGATTACATGGAAAGACAGAAGGATTTGAAATGGTCTACATCCACAGAGACCTGTGGTTAGTTCTACAAGATGTTTGAAACAACCTACCTGGCAAGTTCCTTCAAAAACTGTGTTCAAGTGTACCTAGAAGAATTGATGCTATTTTGAAGGCAAAGGGTGGTCACATGAAATGTTGACTTGATTTGGATTACTCTTCTGTAAATCTTTCCATTTTGTTAGTTGATAAAATAAACTATTAAAACTTTTATTTATAAAGAACATTCTTAAAGTAGTTGTAAACCCTGTTACACCACTTTTACCTGCAGGTAAACCTATAACAAGGCTTACCTGTAGGTACCTTGAATATCTCTTAAACTTGCAGTTTAGGAGATATTAAGTATATTTGCTGTTACCGACGCCAGCGGCATGTGCCCCGAAGAAAAGGGCTATTGGTGCCATTTTTCAGGAGTCGTGCCATGACTGTCGGCTACTGCGCACATCCCGTGTATGTATGTATGTGTGTGTGTGTGTGTGTGTGTGTGTGTGTGAGTGTGTGTGTATGTATATATATATACACACATATATACAGGGCCATCTTTAATACTGATTGGACCCTGGGCAAAAAAATTCTCCCCCCCCCCCCCCCCATGTAATTTTGCTCTCCACCTGCTCTGAGACATACAATAAATAGCAGCTAGACTTAAAATCAGTAATCAGTTTACTGTATCAGATCAGGCAGCAATTGCGATTGGTTGCCAGTGGTTACAGCATATCATTACTGCTTAATGACTGGTTGCTAGAGGTTACAGCACACATTACGGCTCACTGATTAGTTGCTAGAGGTTACAGCAAATGATTTCTGCTTGTTAATTGGTTGCTAGAGATTACTGTTAAGTAATACTGCTCACTGATTGGTTTCTAGAGGTTACAGCACATCATCTCCTCACTGCAGGGGAGCATGATACACATATGAATGCCACCTTTATTTACATATCAATGCTGCCAGCCGCATCTATTTACTTAGTAATGCTGCCAATATTTACATATGAATGCCAGTTATTTACATGTAAACACAGGGTCTGCAAGTGAGTCATCTGTACACAACAATAAGGCAGAGCTGGGCAGCATTAGTACCATCACTTCACACTGAGATATCAGGACACAGTACAGGACTAAAACTTCAGTGGACAAGGGGATTTTCACTAGGGTAGTTGGCAAGTATGAGGCAGCTGCTTTGGGCCCCACAACAATGGCAGGGCCCAGGGCAGCTGCCCCTTTTACCCTGCCTTAAAGACGGCCCTATATATATATATATATATATATATATATATATAGTCAAGTCTTAACTCAAAGGAGATCACCTTCCTTGGAAAAAAGGTAGTCCAAACGGCAAGTTTCTTAAAATCTTACTTGTAGCCAGTTTTATTTAAAAGGCTGCATGAAAATAACACAAGCAAAAACAGAAAATAAATCCTTGCCCTCCAGGCATTAACTGAACATTGCACTTTCCTAACTCAACAGATTGCTTCTCCCAGTCACCCACAAAAAAAAGATAATGCAAAGCTTTTCTCTTAGTGCCCTTTCTCACTGGGGTTGCCTGTGCATTCGTGGTAAAGCACTGTATGTTTTAGCAGTGCCTTACCTCTGTTTAAGCGGCGCTTTTGCTCTGCTTTTCAACCACTAGCAGAGTGCTTTTAAAAAAGGCATTAAAAACATCCGTATTCAATGCAATGGGCAGGGGCCACCCCAAAGATGCTGCTTGCAGGACTTTTTCTAACATCCCACAAGCACACCGCCCGGGTGTGAAGGCACCCATTGCAAGGAATGGGGGGCAGTTTTCAGGCGCTATTTCTAGAGCTAAAATGCCTGAAAACTGCCTCAGTGTGAAAGGGGTCTTACAAAGACAACTTCACATAAGCAGCTCTCTCAGGTTTTTGGCTTCCTGAGTCCCAGGCCAACTGCAATCCTTTGCACTAGTCCTGATTAATATATACCGCCTGTTGGTGGACACGAAATGGGATCCCAAGAAATGCACAAACTTGCTTTATATTTATGGGGTTGGCAGTGAGTCCTGCTTTCCTAAGGGAATCTACTACTTCTTGCACCACGGGCAAATGAGATTCCCAATCTGGGCTGTGGATGACTAGATCGTCCAAATAGGCAGTTGGAATGAGGCAGGAGCACCATGCAAACCAAAAGGCATCCGATTATACTGAAAAGACCCATCGGGGGTAGAAAATGCTATTTTCTCTTTTGCAGATTCTTTTAGGGGTATCTGCCAATAACCTTTAGTCAGATCTAAAGTAGTTATGTGCCAGCCACTTCCCAATCTGTCAACAAGCTTGTCGACCAGAGGCTTTGGGTACGCACCGAATTTGGACACGCTGTCCAACTTCCTGAAATCATTACAAAACCTTATAGTTCCATCTGGTTTTGGGACCAACACTAATGGAACTTGACCGGTCACTGTGGGACTCCTCTATCATGTCCAACTCTAACATGCTCTTTACTTTGTTTGCATCTGATTCTCGCTTCGCTTTGGGTATTCTATAGGGCTTTACATTTACGTGGATGCCTGGTTCTCTAATTATGTCATGCTGTATAACTGTGGTCAGTCCGGACAAGTGAGATTTTTACTCACAAACTCTTTAACGTCCTTCTGTTGGGCCACTGACAGGGTTTCAGTTATAGTTTACTACTCTTTCCATAATTTCAAAGGGACCTTGTCATTTTGCTAGAAATTTACTCTCAAGTGTGGGGACTAGTACCAGCACTCTATCACCAGGGTTGAAGGTTTGGGTCTTGGCACCCCCAATTAGAAAACCCCTTTCTAGCCCTGCTGGGCTTGCTCCATATGTTCCTGTACAAAGTGGCATGACAGCTGCGGTTCTATCTTGCATTAGTGAGATATGCTTGATGACACTCCTATGAGGCGTGGTCTCTCCCTCCCATGTTTCTTTTGTGACATCTAGGAATCCCCTGGGATGCCTACCATACAGTAATTCAAAAGGGGAGGTACCTCTCATATGGCAAACATGAGGTATGATACCAAAAAAATTCCAATTTCTCCCATCTTTGTCCACCCCCTTTTTAACATGTTTTTGAGCGTTTTGTTAAATCTCTCCACAAGACCATCAGTTTGGGGGTGGCAGACAGAGGTAAAAGATGGGAGATTTTGAACAACTTACACAATTCTTTAGTTACTCTGGACATAAATTGTGTGCCTTGATCTAATCTTTTGGAATACCCACACAACTAAATACCTGGAAAGCTCTTTGATAATAGTCTTAGCTGAGGTATTACGCAAGGGAATGGCTTCAGGATATTGTGTGGCATAGTCCAGTAGGTACTGATGGCCCCAGGCAAACTTTACTACTGGTCCCACCAGATCCATGACAATTCTATCAAAAGGCACTTCATTTATTGGTAATGGTACCAGCTGACTGCGAAAATGGGGCGATGACACTAAATACTGACACTCAGGGCATGACTCACAATATTCTTTGACATCTGCATGTAACCCAGGCCAAAAGAATCTCTGGGTTATTCTCTCCTTGGTTTTCTCTATACCAGATTTCCATCCATTACATGGCCATGGGCTAAATCTAATACCATCCGGCGATAGGGTTTGGGAACCACTAATTGCTCTACCTCCTCCCCCCCTTGCTTTACCACCTGATACAGCAGGTTATTTTAAGAGCCATGTAGGAAAAAGACACCCCTACATTAGGTTCAACAGGTTCCCCATCCATCATTTTAACGTTTTCTCTGGCTCTATTGAGTGTGGTGTCTCTTATGAAACAAAAAAGCTATTCCAGGTGAGTGAGTCTCTGGTTAATCTCCACACACACTAGTCAGGTGCTAGCCCAGCTTGCATGCTATGTATCTTAAGGAAATCATTCCAGACGGCTGCACTTCCAAAAATCCTTTTATTGAAGATTTATATGGCCAGTGGTTGACAGATGAAGCAGGGGACAAAGAGGTAGATGCATTTTACGCAAATGTTAACGTCATTGTGGTTGTTCCGTACACAAATCATCTTTCCTGACTTCTAAGTCAGGCACCACATTCTGCCCACTCTCACTATTAGAGTCAGAGATAATTTCTTGTTTAATATCCTCAAGCTGGGGGGTGGGATTTCAGCTCCTCCTGCTCCCCAGCTATTGCAGAAAAAGGAAAAGAATCTACCCCTTCATTGGACACACCAACAGTCTCATTTTCAATTTTGGAATCAGAGTCTGGAGGGAGTTCTGGTGTTTCCTCAGCAGAGGGAGCTCTGTCCTCCTGACTCTTTTTGTTTTCCCACAAACTCCAAAAGTGTGGAAAATCTCTCCCCACTGAATGTGTCACCATGTCCCAAGGGGTATCAACCTCAACCAGTCTGGTAGTCACGTGTGTCAGCATGTATGAAAATAGCCCCAATAGTGCTAGGGTGTAACTTTTGCAGGATTTACGCAATCACCTTTAACTCATGTAACAACACTACCAGAATCTAGCAGAGCAGTGACTGGGTTTCCATCAATGTTTTTCCATGCGCCCCTGACACGATGGATGCAGTACATGCCACCTGTGCAAAAGGAGACATGCATTTTTCAAATAAGCATTATCACATTGCATTGGTTCATCAGTTAGGGAACAGTTAGCAGCAATATGACTTAACTCATGGCAGCAGTAACATTTTGGGTGTTCTGTACCCAGTCTACTAAACTGCCTCGGAGACCTTCCTGACCTATTTGGCCAGTCTCCAGGTCCTGAGCCCATAGTCTCATTATCAGTAGCCACAGTCTTTTATTTTTTCCCTGAACCTTTGAACTCTGGAACAGTCTTACCCAGTGGTGGCCCGTCCATAGGGGGCCCTCGGGTTCCCCCCAAGCTGTAAATAAATACATAAATATCACTTTAAGAGTGACCAGGTGCTGCACATGCGGCTGTCTATGGGAAGCTTCCCAGCCTGCAATCAGCTGATTGCAGGCTAGGAAGCTGATTTTCCCGTGTTTAGGGCGCGTGCAGGACGCAAGCTGTGCGCCCGCACACACTCCCACTGTACTTTGATTTGTCAGTATGTCAACTTTGCCTAGTAGTGTCTTATGGGATTGGCATGGCGTGGACGGAGGAGAGGACAGTGGGCATGGGCAGTGCCATTTACATCACTTCCGTCCACAGTGGGAGTGATTCGACTGGAGTGTGTGTGGTGGCATCAGAGAGGAGCAGCGCCATTGAAGGTGTGTCTGTTCATACCTCTAGCCCCTGCGCCAGCACCAACAGCACCCCAACCTGCAGATGAATCCGCTCTCCAGAGTCCTGGCAGTCCCCCCGCCAGTGCCAGCACCAGCAGAATGCCCCCCCCCCGCCGCTGGATCCATTCTCTCCAGAGTCCCGTTGGCCCACTCCGCTCCTGTTGCTGAGTGCACTGCACACTCTCCCATCATGTTAGCAACACTGGCCTCGAGTTCCCCCCCTCCCATGGCTTCAGAGGTGGTGAGAGCTGGATGCTGCTCACACTGCACTCCAGGAAGGTAAAGGTTATTTTCTCACACTAATGGGGTCTCGGGGGGGGGGGGGGGGTGCTGCTAATATTATGGGACTCACTCCAATACAATGGGAGTATCAGTTTGTAAGAAGGGTTGCTGATCAGTGGCATTGCTACAGGAGGGGCTCATTCACACCAGTTGCCACTGGTGCTGCTACAAGGTGGCTCTGAACTAATCAGGGATTGCTGACTGCTGGTTTTACCACAATTATATCGGAGTCACCTTATATCTGCTCCCCATCCCGTCCGCTGGCAGCCTTCTCCCTGAGAAATGCTATATGCCAGGCTTTGTGAGAAATGCTATATGCCAGGCTTTGTGAGAAATGCTATATGCCAGGCTTTGTGAGACATTCTATATGACAGGCTTTGTGAGACATGCTATATGCCAAGCTTTGTGAGACATGCTATATACCAGGCTGTATGAGACATGCTATATACCATGATCTGTGAGGCTGAGCTATATACTCTGTCCTGTGATGCTAGGGCTATATACTCTGGCCTGTGATGCTGGGGCTATATACTCTGTCCTGTGATACTGAGCTGTATACTCCTGACACTATGAGTGTAAGCAAGTGGAATACAGGGGACAGAGTGGGTGGATTTTAAGGGGTGTGGCTTATGAGAAGTGGGAGGTGCCAACCAGGAAGGGGCTGGGTCTGGCGCCCCCCCATCCTAAACCTTCACCAGCCGCCACTGGTCTTACCAGATCCTTTGGGCGGTTTTTCACCCCTAGAGACATTGGGTTCAGTCATGGATGAGTTCAATAAGTCCTCAGTAGCTGTATCTCTCTCCACCAGGTCCACCAGGTCCACCAGGTCCACCAGCTGGTTTGCAGATTTGGGGTCCTCATGGCTGACGCACTTCCTCAAAGTGGCAGGGAGCATGCGCAAGTAATGGTCCATGACCACATGCTCCAAAATCTTGAGGCCTGACAAAGTCTCTGGCTGCAGCCACTTTTTTGGTGAGGTGTCATACACCACCCGCTGAGCCCGAACTGCAATTGTGACACCCAGGCATGCAAGTATCTCAGCTTTCAGTGTGTTGTAGTCCTGGGCAGCATCTGGTTCCAGGTCAAAATAGTCCTTTTGGGGTTCTCTGGTCAGAAAGGGCACTAGCAGTCATGCCCATTGTTCTTTTTGCCATCCTTCTCGAACAGCGACTCTTTCAAATGTCTTCTGCAGAAAATAGCTGGCACGTACCATTTTCTGTTCCACTGGCAAAGGACCTGCTGATCTCTTGTTTAATTCCCCCAGGGCCTCCGCAAACTGGTGATTCGCTTCCTGCTGTGCTGCAGTGGCCTCTGCAATCTGGCGGTTGGTTTCCTCCTGGGTCTCTGCGAACTGGCGATTCACCTTCTGCTGTTGGCGGTTGGCTTCCTGCTGCTGGTGAATTGGTTTTCTGCTGGGTTGCAGTGGCCTGCAGAAGGGCTTTTAACATATCCTCCATCTTTCCACTTGTTCGGGAAGATGCCCCCAGAAATCCACCATATGTCAGGGGTTAGCACAAAGGGGATTACCTTCCCTGGGAAAAGGGAAGTCCAAATGGCAGGTTTCGTAAAATCTGACTTGTAGCCAGGTTTTACTGAAAAGGTTGCATGAAAATAACACAAACAAAAACAGAAAATAAATCCTTGTTATCCATGCACTAACTGAACATTGCAGATTCCTAACTCAACAGGTGAAGGACTTCTCCCAGTATATAATCCTTTTTTTTTTTTTTTTTTTTTATTGAAAAATAATAAATGTCAAGGGGTATAAACTATTTTGCATATAATATCCAACTCCAGTGTATACAGTACTATCGTCCTGTTTTTACTTAGATATAATTTTTTTTTGTTTTACTGTCTGCCAATGGAATGTTGTGATCTTTAGTATTTGTATGTAAGATGTTATTATCTCTAAATCTACTATTCAAAGGATTGTATACTATATGCAAATAGGTATATACCCGTTGACTTTTGCACCCATACTTTTTTATTAACATATTTATTTTTATATTTATAACTTTTTACTTTTATAGTTATGATTTTTACATTTGCATTTGTATTGTATCTGTGATGAAGGAGGGTTCTGTGTTGGATTTTTTTCTGCCATAAAACAATTTTATGAAAGAATATGATCTCTTGATCAATTGTATGGCTCTCTCATTGGACTATATATGTTTCTTGGAGATCAGCTTTAACCCACTCCCCACCCCCCCCCCGGCGGTATTCTCGAGTCTGGCTCGGGGTGAAAATTCAGAACCAAAAGCAGTAACCCCGAGCCAGACTCGGGACCGCATCGCTGGATCCAAGATGAGTTTACTTACCTTATCCCCTGGATCCAGCGATGTCTCCCCGCACTGCGAGAGGCTCGTCCTCCGCTCAATGTATCACATCACTGGACTCCGTTCCCTGCGAGCGTTGCGACGCACGGGGACGGAGAACGGAGCCAAATACAAAACACACACAATACATACAGTATAATATAATCTTACAGATTTCATTGCTGTATGAAATTATTTCACATCCCCTTTGTCCCTAGTGGTCTGTCCAGTGCCCTGCATGCAGTTTTATATTATAAAAGCTGTTCTTTCTGCCTGGAAACTGGAGATTGTCCATAGCAACCCAAACTGTCCCTGTACATCAAAAGTGGTTTTAGACCAGCTAGAAAACAGCGATAATAAATTAGAATCACTCGTAGAATTGAGCGACAGCGATTTGTGGGGAGATCCGTCATCAAATACTGAAAAGTAATGACAGTGACAATTCTGCAACTGAGCAAATGTCAGTGTTTTTGATTTGATTACATTATTGGATAATTTTTATTATTGTTAGGGCCCTTTCACACGGGCAGCTGTTCTGCCGCAGTTTATCATGTTTATTTTTTTCTACAAAATTCAAGGCTCCAGGCACAGCGATCAGCTGCGTTTGCACAGTGCGCTTACCTGCGTTTACGTGCGTTTTATTGCGGTTGCGTTTAACTGCAGTTTTTATTCCCATAGCAACCCTTTTATTTATTTATGTTTTTGTTCCCTGGAATGTACCCATGATGCATTGCGGTCCTCTGTATTTAAACCTGTTTCTTTGTTCTCTGGCTGAGTGTGTGTTGGAGTTTTGCAGGGAGAGGAGTGCTCAGTTTTGTGCCAGAGTTTTTTGAAAAAATGAATGCAAATATGGGTAGTTTGCTTGCAATGCTCATTTTGCTGATGATGAGGATGAAGACAAGAAGAGCGATCCAGAGTAGGTGACGTCCTCGTCGTTACTGGGTCCATCCCTTAACGTCCCAGCGCCTATCGATTGGCTACTTTGCCCTCATGTTCGGTGAGCTGAGGACTCATGGGGACAAGTTCCATAATTACACAAGGATGTCGGTGGCGTGCTTCGATGAGCTGTTGGTACTTGTTAGAGGACACCTGACCAGAACCACGACCAATATGCGAAGAAGCATTAGTCCAGAAGAACGGCTGTTACTTACTTTAAGGTAGGTTTTCCATATGTTGAACAAATGCTTAAATTCATGTACATGCAGGCTTAGGCAATATTGGCAATAGTGTGTATGTGTATATATATATATATATATATATATATATATATATATATATATATATATATATATATATATATATAGATGAATCTATGACCTAATCTATATCACAACAGCGATTTTTCGCACATTACTACCATTACCATTATTTTTTATCCTTGAAAACTATCTATCGTGCCTTGCACAGTCAGTTTTATTTTTTGCAAATAGGAAACGTCATCAAATTTCAGTAGTTTCTCATTATGTAGGTGAGCTCTGAACACAAAGGCAGAATTTTGCATTAACAAGCAAGGTACCACCAAATAATACAGGCTTCCTGTTTGGATGTCAGCACCTACTACCAGAGCCGAGGGATGTTTCATCTTTGGGCTGCAATGTGTTAAAAGTCATCAGCTTATATAGATGCTGATGTTTATTTGTTACCATGTAGAACTCCATATGTATATTGATTTTTTTTTATTTTTTTTTTTATTTTACTATATTTTATATTTTCTGAATTGTTATCAATTTTGTATTGCAGATACCTTGCCACTGGTGCCAGTTTCACCTCCCTCCATCATCAATTTCTGATGGGAATTTCCACCGTATCCACCATTGTGCACGATACCTGTCATATTATCTGGGAAGAACTGAGAACATCAGTCATGCCGGAGCCAACATCCAGTCTGTGGGAGGAAATAGCAGAGGAATTTTGGGAGAAGACCAACTTCCCAAACTGCATTGGGGCATTAGATGGGAAACACATCCGGCTCATCAAGCCTCCAAAATCCGGTTCCCGCTTTTTCAACTATAAGAAATACTTTTCCATTGTGCTTCTGGGACTCAGCGATGCAAATATGAAGTTAATCGCTGTGGATGTTGGAGCGTATGGGAGTTCTGGAGATTCTAGAATTTTCAGAAATTCTGTAATGGGGCAGCGGTTTCAATATGGCGAATTTCAGGTGCCACAGTCAAGGCCTCTCCCTGGTACTACTGGACCAGATCTTCCATTTGTAGTGCTGGGAGATTAGGCATTTGAGGGGTAAGGAGATCGTGGCCACCGAAACCCCTGTTTCTGAGGATCCCATAGGTCATGTTACTGGCACTCGTCCAAGTAATCAGGCCCTACAAGTCCGTGAACATTTCACTGATTACTTTTTGAGTGAAGATGGACAGCTGCCATGGCAATTGGACTATGTGTAAATTTTTAACCGGTGTTGCATGGACCTTACATGTCAAAGTTTTTTCATCACAGTTTTCAAGTTTTTGTGTCAGTTTTCACATTTGCCTTAAATAAAGTAGTCAACAATTTTCAACAATTTAAATTGTTTTTATTTCTATCTTTTGCTATGCACAGGGTGTATAAAAAATAGACAAACCTTACAAAAACATTGAATGCTTGCAAGTATAGAAAAATGTTTTTTAATTCCTTTGGAATATATATATATATATAAAATCTCCTTTTAGTTTCAAGTATTGAATTTCAAGTTTCAAGTATTGAATTTCAAGTGCAACAGATAACGAGTCCACAAAATATCCCCCACTACCCCCCTAAAAAAAAAAAAAGGTTACAGTATTCCTGAAGTGCTGTAAGGCCCCTTTCACACAGGGCAAATCAGTAATGATCCATCCCGTGATGATCCGCTCAGTCGGCAGGGATCGTTCCATTGTCCATTGTCCCCACTGAGCCGGTGGCAGACAGGGCTGTCCCAGCACACTGTGCAGGGACCGCCCTGTGAGCTCTCTGTTCTCTTCTATGGGGATCGGAAGAGCACGGACCATCTGTCCGTGTTCATCCAATCCGCTCTGCAGACGGCTAGAAAAATTGGATTTCCCTCCGTCTACAGAATCGGACAATTGCGGTGGCACCCGATATCGTCCGCCTCCGCAACAGTTCGATTCTGCAGACGGAGGAAAATCCTATTCTATCCGTCTGCAGAGCGGATCGGATGGACACGGACAGACGGTCCGTGCTCGTCCGATCACCATAGAGGAGAGCGGAGAGCTGACAGGGCGGTCCCTGCACAGTGTGCGGAGACCGCCCTGTCCGCAGCCGGCTCAGCGGGGACAACGGAGCAATCCCCGCTGAGCAAACGGATCATCACGGGGCAGATCATTACTGATCCGCCCCGTGTGAAAGGGGCCAAAGATGGGCACTGAGTGCGGCAAACAGTTCTGAAATATTTGGCTAGATGGAGAAAGTGCAAAAGATGTCTCCATGTACACTCCACTGTGTAGATGGGGTAATCTCCCACTGGGCCAAGGCTCTCAACCTAAACAATGCTAGCACCCAATCAGAAAGTTCAGGTATTGTGAGAGCAAGTGGGGCCAAGTAGCAACATGTATAAGCTTGGGTCAGTGGGAGATTCTTCTGTGCGTACAGTTCAGTGTACATGGAGGAATCTGGGGTTGGTTGTAAACATTAGTTTGTGTAGGTAAAACATTAAGTAGTGTAGGTAAAACATAAAAGTAACATTACACAACAAGAAAAATAAAACTGTCATATCACTGCCATAGGAATACTATAAGTTTTCATAAATTGGATAATTAGGGTTCCGCAGGGAAGAATGGCTTGGTTCACTGCCAACATCTACGGGTGATCCTGAATGGGAAGATGAGGGTGAAGACACTGGGTGTGGCTGCACATGCATCCTTTGGTAACCAGGATTAGACGGGTAAGGTGTATACAGTGGTGGGGTTCCTGCATAAGGGTTAATGGCAGATGTTGTGTCATGGCACTGCTGACTGGGCATTGGTCTACTGAAAGAGCCACTAGGTGAATTAAAACCCATAGCCCATGGCTGAAATTTAGGATATGGGCGTTGCTCTTTGCAAGCGGACACAATATACGTTAAATAGGCATGTATATCACCCCTGACCTCAGTGCGCTTATCTGCAGGAATCTCCCTGATTACACAAAGCATCATTCTCAAGAACATAACATCTGGGTCTGAGATGTTGAGGAATTCATCATCTTTGGCCTGGTTTTGTGATTGTTTTCTCATTTCTTCAATGATACGGTTGAAATATTCCTCAAAAGGTGTCTCTTGTTGAGTACGTGTTCGACGGGTGGTGGAAGTAGACCGGACTCTCCTATCTGGATTTGCCTGCAATAGTTATAATATATAGATTATGCATCTGATACTGAGGTCACACTTTAGTGAACAGCATATGATGATGATAAGGCTTGTACAAATATTGCAGCACCTGTTTAGAATAGATCACACACAGGTACTTGTTTTGCCGCAAAAACTTGATCTCACTGAAGACCTCCAAAGCCAGAAGAACAAGTCACACCTTGCACAAAAATAAGCTGTTGTTGTTTCTCCAACATTTGTGCCAACACCAGCTGCCTTTTCAAAATGTAAGTAATACGTTTTTTTGTGGACAGAAATTGTGACATTTTTAAAATACATACCGCAGGTTCTTGAGTGGATGGATGATATTCTTGGGATGACACTGTCTCTGTGGTTTCTTGACTGGTGTCAGCGTCTCCTGATGGTGATGGCGATGAACTTTCGCGCCTTGCGCTTGCTCTCACAGGCACACTTGACACAGTTCTAGGTAACAATAAAGATTACACGTTTAAAAAAAAAAGTGAACATGAATATGCCTTTACTGGTCACAAATCGCTAAGTAAAATAAATGGATATACTTACGCGCGCATCTCAGTGGTGCGCCTCAAAAATGACAAAGCCTCTGCATGGGGGTTAGGCCTGCGACGAGTTGAGGGTGCTCCGCTTCTCTCCGCAGCCTTCTCTTCGTTGACTTCTTTTTTGTAACGGTCGCGCAGGGACCTCCAATGTGTATAAACCTCCTTTCCTGCAATATATAAAAAACATAGAATGCACTTTTTGGTTAAGTTCTATTGGCAGATAGCATGTCTAATTTTGTGGAATTTGCAGCATTGTCAGTGACAAAGTGCTGTATTGCTATAAAATGGCCTGGTCATTAGGGGGTAAAATCTTTACTAGGATGCATGTGTACCCTGCTGCATAGACACAACAAACCTTGCACTCACCTCGGTTATCCTGTTCAGTTGCAGACATCTCGTCCCAGTTCGGTGTGACATATTTGTAGACTTCCTCCCACTTTGCTCTCTTCAGCACTCGGTCTGCATATCCTGGGCATTCTGAGTCCCATAACTCTGGTCGGGCATGCACCAGTGCGATGATGGCCTCGTGCGAGATATCTCTTGCCGCCATGCTGTCTTCTCCCCTTTCATCCCTCTCAACTTCCTGTGTCATTTCCCAGGTACACCTGCTGATTAGGATGTGCTTCCGGGTGTTTTTTTTCTTCTTTCACGCTGCTGGCCGCAATTGACACAAAAGACTGCGATTACCTGCGGTTATGTGCTTATAGCTGCGCTACATCGCACCTGGACGCATACAATTCTATTTTTTATTTTCGCACCGAACCGCACGTAACGAAATCGCAGTTAAACGCTGTGTGTGAACAGGGCCATAGGAAAGCATTGTGTGCCTTTGGCTGTGGTGGAAAACTAGAAAATCTGCAGCTAAAAGCACCATTCTATCCGCCCGTGTGAAAGGGGCCTTATATTATTATTTGGTATAATTACTTATAGTTATTTATTCTATTATAATTTATGATTTAATTTTTAAAACTTTCATACACGGGATGTCTGCTAGACTCTGGTTTGGACAGATTTAAGTGAGTTATTCCTTAAGCCGCGTACACACGGGGCGGATTGTATGGCCTACTTAGTCCATCATACAATCCGACGGACAGTCCGTCATACTTTCGAATGAACGGACTTGACCACACACGGATGCACAAACAGTCTGTCGAAAGCTTGCGCGATGACGTGTACAGCACGTACGACGGGACTAGAAATAGGAGGTCCAATACACAGCAATGCAACCTTTCGCCGTGTAAATCCTTTCTGAGCATGCGCCATTCTTAGTCCGTCAAACTAGCCTACTGACGAGCGGATTGTCCGCTGAAACCAAAGTATGACGGACAGTATTACGGAAATTCCGAAATACTTAGTACGCCAGACTGCACGCTGAAAAAGTCAGCTGAAGCCCACACACGAGCGGACTGTCCGCTGAAATGTGTTTCGACGGACTAAGTTGGCCATACAGTCCGCCCGTGTGTACGCGGCTTAAGAATTGCAGGCCTACAATATAAAACGCCAAATTTTCATGCAAAATAATTGTACCACTTTCAGCACCTAAAATCAGAAATAATCGTACCGAGAGCGAGGTTAATATACAATATTATGCAGGAAAGCACAAACTAGCTTCTTTCTCTTTAGGAAAAGGTTCACCATAGATAAAATTAAAACCTGAGCACAGCCAGTGCAATGCTTGTCCCCACGTGCCTAGGCCATTTTAAGCTCTAAGCTTCCCTCTAATGTACAAGACTCCTTCTCATCACTGTGCACATGTAGTGCATCTATAAAGCTTAGGGGTGACATGGAGGACAGCCTCTTGAAAGAACAAAACATTTCTCAGAAAGGAAGTCAGGCTGATGCACAAGGTATATTTATTACACAAAGAGCTTGAGAATACTTCCATTGTCTCTGTCTTTCTATAGCGCCTTCACCTCCAGCCCTTCTGTGCCACCTTCCCATTCCATTACTGTGCTTCAGCATACACAGAGTGCTGCGCGGAGTACACAGATTGCCATGCCGGGCATGCAGCAGATGGAAACAATTTACAAATGCATTGTTAAAATCATGAAGCTATGAGCTGATGTATATGGTCTTAAGATACCAGCAAATGAAGGAAGTGCTGAATAATAGGAGAGGCTAGCGATTCTCTTTGACATTGTTGCAGCTTTGCTTGATTAACAGAACTACCTCTGCAAAATACCTAAGAAACTGATGAATATGGTTCACTTCCTAAGACTCTCTCCATTGTTTGGAGTAATGTACATTATTCAGTGTGCCCCTTTTTTACTGATGAGTGCCCTTGATGTTTGCTGTTTTATGAAATGGGGTATCAGATGGAGATTGAGAGCTTAATCACTTCAGCCCGGGAAGATTTGGCTGCTGAATGACCAATCCATTTTTTTGGGATTCGGTACTGTGACGCTTTAACTGACAATTGCGCAGTCGTGCGGCACTGCACCCAAGCAAAATTGACGTCCTTTTTTTCTCACAAATAGAGCTTTCTTTTTATGATATTTGATCGCCTCTGCGGTTTTTATTTTTTGCATTATAAACAAAAAAAGAGCGACAATTTTGATAAAAAGACAATATTTTGTACTTTTTGCTATAATAAATATCCCCAAATATCCTAATTTTTTTCTCAGTTTAGGCCAATATGTATTCTTCTACATATTTTTGGTAAAAAAAATCGCAATAAGCGTATATTGATTGGTTTGTGCAAAATGTATAGCATCTACAAAATAGGGGATAGATTTATAGCATGTTTATTTATTTTTTTACTAGTAATGGCGGTGATCTGAGATTTTTATGGTGGACACATCGGACAATTTTGACACATTTTTGGGACCATTGGCATTTATACAGCGATCAGTGCTATAAAAATGCATTGATTACTGTAAAAATGTCACTGGCAGTGAAGGGGTTAACACTAGAGGGCGATCAAGGGGTTTATTCTGTTCCCTGTGTTGTAGTTCTTGTATGTGAAGAAGAATCTGATGTAATATTTTGCAGGAGAAAACTTTGCTACCTGTTCGTGTTTAGAGTAAAGCGTTAAACAGGCTGGTCATGTGGACAATCATTTTTTTTTTCTTGAGGAGTACCGGGAACATAATTCCTGTTATAGAAGGATGATGGGAGGTGCCCTAGTCTAGCATGACCATTTCTAGCGGCAAATGAGGGGCCTGCCAGCAAACAGGTTTCCTTTTTAATGGCAGCCCAACCAGCAGCATATCACTAGCAGCACCTACTTTTAGGGTTCTTTGATACCAGATGCATTGGGGTTATCCTGGCAGCTACAGTGTTTTCCGAGCAGCCGCAATTAATAGACAAGGCACAGTCTTGCTGTGATTTGCACTGAAAAAGTACTGCATGCAGTACATTTTTTCAGTGCAGTGGGTTGCAACGTTGCAATACTGCTGCAGCGACTATAACTATTTAAATGTCACTCATGACATTTAATAATGGAAACAGTGCAATGTTCCAAGATCAGTGCATTGGCACTGTGTCTTCCAGGGCACACCATCAACTTGCTGGTGTATCAACTTTCTGACTGTTCATCAACCATGGAGGTACTGTAAGTACAGCAGGGAAGAGGGGGTGGTAAGCATGTTTTTTTGTGTTTTTTTTATTTGAATTAAAATTTTTCTCAAAAGGTGAACTTACACTTCAAATGCCATCAAATGTAAATAGGTCCACAGCAAGCCAGGAAAAATGTGAAGGTGACAAAAATTAATTTTAAAAAACGGGTGAAAAATCTACTTAGTGCTAGCACCATATAGTTTTCCTTTAAGATTGTAAAGTACACAACAGCACACCGCTGCCATTGATTTAAATCCAGTTTGTGATGATTAGATTGCATTTCTTCCCTGTTAAAGATGATGCACAGCCCTGCCATGCACAAAAAGGAACATAACTCACTCCAAGTGGATATCACAGATTCCCTACAAATTCTTAGAGTACTCTAAATAATAATTTATCTCATAGAGCACTGTGCCACTGGGATCAAAATCATTTCATATAACTAAAATAAAGAAAACATTGTGGTTGATTAAGGAGACAGAAAAAAAATATAAGATGAATAGAATTTATATTTAAATTGATGACACTGGGCTTTTATTTCCTGAAATCACAAAGAAATAAACCCAAAGGATATTTGAGAGGTAGAAGGAGTGTTTTCTATGCATACATTTTTTTTCCAGCCAATAATATCACGAAATGCTATCAGGTTGAGTTACTAAAGGCAAATGGACCATTTACTTTGCAAGGGACTTATTATCCCGAGAGCTTTGTGAATGAGGTGAAGCTCTGCTGACTTTCATTATCCAATCATGTGCAAGCAAGTATGCTGCTTGTTTTTGTCCATGTATGTGATTGGGTATTCGTTGCAAAGTGAAATTATTAGCTAAGCTGTGGGGAACATTCCCTTGCAAAGTGCAACTTCCCTTGCAAAGTGAATGGCCTATTTGCCTTTAGTAAATCAACCCCATCGTGTTGTGGCATCACTCTTCTGTGTTCTGATTCTTGCTTGTACATTGCTAATGTTGAGGAAGGCTTCAATCAGCCTACAGGCTGGTGATTATGGTCTTGTTCCTCTCAGCTCCTACAACCTTGTAGAGAGTTAAATTGATATTAAATTCCATTTTTTTTTTTAAATGAAAGCAGAAGTAAAGGCAGAGACACTTACCTCTGCACTGACGATCCAACTCCCCTGAGGTCCTTCACAAGTGCTGGTATCTTCTTCCCAGCTTCTTTTGGCTGCTGGTCTACGGCCAGTCTTTGGCATGTGTGGGAGTCATTCAACTTGGCATTTGGGCTCCATGCTGGAAATGTGAACTGAGCGGCACATGTACAGGTTATTGTACATTCTGTAGAGCAGGGATATGCAATTAGCGGACCTCCAGCTGTTGCAGAACTACAAATCCCATGAGGCATAGCAAGACTCTGACAGCCACAAGCATGACACCCAGAGGCAGAGGCATGATGGGACTTGTAGTTTTGCAACAGCTGGAGGTCCGCTAATTGCATATCCCTGCTGTAGAGAATTGCGAATAGGCAGGTCAGTTTATTTTATTGCAGAAGAAACATTGCATGTCTTTTCTTCAATAAAGAGCCTTGCCTTCCATTGTAATGCTGGCATACATGGGTAGAACTTTGATTTACTAATTGTTAATGGGGTAAAATTGATGATTGTTTTCAACCACAGTAACAAAAAACAATTGAAGGAGCAGGATGTAAACGTTTTCACAAACGAATATCTAACAAAGAATGTGTTTTTTGTTCTGAAAATTAATTAACTCCAATATTGAATGTTAAAAGCAAACAAAATATTGAAGTGCTTTCGAACAACATTCCTGAAGTTTCTGATTGCATGTTCTGATGAGATTTTGGGTACGCATGTTCATACAAAGGTTTACCTGTGTAAAGCCAGCTTTAGGGTGACTCTTTGGCTTGCAGGAACAAACCTTATGGGCACACTCACAACATGGTTGTCTCTCCTCCATTTATAGAAATTGAACTATAGCTTCCAGCAATGAAAAGGGCTCTATGAATGAAGGACGGGCATATTCATAGAGGTATTTTCATTCATGGAAGCTTTAGTACAGTTTCTATGATTGAAAGGTAGGGGGGAGGATGGGCATAGTTGGTATTTTTAAGTACCTAAGATGGGTCAAACGTCTCGTGTTAACCCACACAGTACCAAGAGATTACCACTGCGGGAGTTTCGTTGGAGAGAGGCAGAGGATGGGAGATTTCAACTAAGGCAGCAGCCACCAACACAAGTGACACTTCTCATTAAATGTAAGTACCGTCCCTTGTGCTGATTTAAAAAACAGAAAAACTCTAAATGTAGGCTTTAACCGCTTCCCGCCTGCCATATAGCAATATGACATGCAAAAGTGTTTAAGTTATTCTGACTGGATGTCATATGACATTCTGCAGGGTCAGCCGCTAGCACGCGCCCGCTGGCATGTGTAGTGCGGCATTCGGTGGTGCATCAGTCTGACACACTGCATCTTTGATCCTTGTAAAAAGCCTCTGGCGTAGGCTCTTTACCACATGATCAGCTGTGTCCAATCACAGCTGATCACAGTGTAAACAGGAAGAGCCATATATTGGCTTTTCCACCACTCACATTGACAGGCATGATTAGAGGAGAGCCGATTGGTGCATTGATTATCAGTGCAGACCCATTGAGGATGCCCACCAAGGACCACCAGGAACGCCCACCAGGGATTCCAATCAGTGCCCAATAGGGATGGCACTGTGTGCCCATCAGCGATGCCTGCCAATGCTCCATGATCAGTGCTGCCTAACAGTGCCACCTATCAGTGCCACCTATAAGTGCCCGACAGTGCCACCTATCAGTGCTACCTATCAATGCCTGTTAGTGCTGCCTACCAGTGCCCATCAGTGCTGCATATTAGTGCCACCTATCAATGCCCATCAGTGCTGCTTATCAGTGCTGCATATAAGTGCCTCATCAGTGCCACCTCATCAGTGCCAATCAGTACTGCCTCATTAGTGCCCATCAGTGAAGAAGAAAACATACTTATGTACAAAGTTTTGCACCAGAAATGAAGAAAAACTTTTCTTTTTCCAAATTTTCTGTCTTTTTTTATTTGTAGTGCAAAAAATAAAAACCCCAGTGGTGATCAAATACCACCAAAAGAAAGTTCCATTTGTGGGGAAAAATTTTATTTCGGGACAGAGTAGCATGAACGCGCAATTGTCATTCAAATGTGGTCTGGGCAAGAAGGTGTATAAGTGCCCTGTATTGAAGTGGTTAAGGGTAGCTGGGTCTTTTGCAATCTTAACAACACCCTAAGTTTGTTTTATGTCTTTCCTCCTTGAGAAGATCTAGGCATCAAGTCAGTTCTTATCCTTATATCATGCATGGTGTTCATCAGTGTTCTAGACTGTGCGGCTTAAGGTTCTTACTAGCTATATTTCTCAATGGATGGTATGGATTCCAGTGATATTTACGAGCACAACAATTGGCCTGTGTGACCTTAGTTAGATTCAGGTGACACGTCTACATTATATCCATATGGGTGAGCAACTTTAATGGCTTTAAACAGTCATCAATCCAAGTAAAACTCCATCACATCTGGTTTACAACCCTCGTCCCCAGTCAAGAGTCTGCTTAATTGAAATGGGTGAGTAATGACTTGAGTGGTTCGGTGTATATAACCTCCTCATACTTTATTTCTAGAGTCAGAGATCTTATTAATTAAAAAAAGAGGACATTTATTCTTCTTAACTTCTGGGGGGGGGGGGGGGATCAATGATTTCCTAATTTGTAACAATGGGGCAGGCTGACCCTTTAAACCTTTCTCAGTAACCAATGGTGACTTTGTGCTCTTGACCAAAGAGCCATATAATGTGGGCTCTTCCATTATTAAATATACATTACACATTCTTATGTTTTATGTACATCATCTCACCGTGGGGGAGAATTTCTAAAACTGGTACACACAGAATCTGGTGCAGCTGTGCATAGTAACCAATCAGATTAGAACTTTAGCTTGGTCAATTAAGCTTTGAAAATAAAGCCTAAAAGCTCATTGGTTACTATACACAGCTGAGCCAAATTCTGTGTTCACGAGTTTTATTAAATCTCCCCCTATGTGTTTTTGAAGGAAATGTTTTGTATATCTTTGATCACAGAGATATTTTTGCAGTGTTCATCTTCAAGTAATTTTTGATGCAATGTTAACATTTTTACATCTTTGCCCTTAAAGTGGAAGTAAACTCATCCATTTTCAAAAAACAGTTACATTTCCGGCACATGCTGGGAATGTAACACTCCCATTGGTTGTTCTCTCAACCAAACTGTCAACCATCCAATGGCTGGTGTCATAGCTGATCACATGTGCAGCATCATGGCAGTTGTAGATGAAACAGAGGCCAAGATGGCAGCTTCCTTGGCTGAAAACGATATAGAGGTATTTCTTTTTTTTTTAATAAACAATTTTAATTAATTTAAAAAAACAAAAAACAAACAAAAAAACAAACAAACAAACATGCATATACTTACCTGCTCTGTGCAATGGAATTTCAAAGTTACAGTATGTAGTGACATAGGACAACACTTTGTTAGAGGAAATCTGTATGCTATTTTACTGCATACAGTGAAGACTCACCTCAGAGGGAATCGCCTTAATTTTAGATTTTTCATATGACCACAGTCTCCTTCTGGTCCCGACCATTGATGAGTGCTTGCTGCAAGATAGATACGCCTATGTGCAGGGCGAAGGTGATCCTGCCCACAAATGGAAAAGTTATTAGGTTGAAGAGAGACAGGGCAGCCGTCAGAAATTTTGGGGTACATTACACAGCATTAGGCCTGGGCCTGACCACCAACTTTCCCCAGGGCCTGACCACTGGCCATCCCACCGAATTCGCCCACTGGCCCTCCTACCAAGTCCTTCTGTGCTCCCACTTTTATTTTACCACTCTTACAACTTAAATCAGAGTTCAACCCAAAAATGGAACTTCCACTTTTTGGAATCCTCCTCCCCACTGGTGTCACATTTGACACCTTTCGGGGGGGGGGGGGAGCAGATACCTGTATAATACAGGTATTTTTCTCCCACTTCCGGGCATAGATAGCCAAGCTACCCGCGGGTATTTACGCCTCTTCCGGCGCCTTCTCCGTTCCCCCGCTGTCTTCTGGGAGACACACAGGTCCCAGAATATAGTAGGGACCAGTGGAATCATGCAGTGCGAGTCACGCATGCACAGTAGGGAACCAGGAAGTGACTTCACTTCCTAATTCCCTTACCGAAGATGGCGGCGCCTCCATCCAAGAGCTGAGGGACGGGTCGGCTTTGTGGGTGCCTTGGACAGGTAAGTGTCCTTATTTTAAAAGTCAGCAGCTGCAGTATTTGTAGCTGCTGACTTTAAAAAAAAATGTTAATGTATGGAAATCAAAAGTATATTTCAAATCATCAGTGCTTGCATCCCCATATATTCAGCAAAGAGTTGGCCCAATCCAACAAAGAGACACTCCCATATATTCAGGAAAGAGACATCCAGGGCCAGATTAAGAACATCGTGGGCCTGGTGCTGAGGATTTTGGTGGGGCCTTTTATAAACAATAAATAAATAAAAATGCTAACCATTTTTTGTTATAACAAATTAAATTAAAGAGAGA
The DNA here is from genome assembly GCF_037356315.1 of Lithobates pipiens. Lineage (NCBI taxonomy): Eukaryota > Metazoa > Chordata > Amphibia > Anura > Ranidae > Lithobates > Lithobates pipiens. The sequence continues at coordinate 292,899,336 of NW_027507784.1, read as the reverse complement.
GAGGGAGGATGAGAGAGAGAAAGAGAAAGGGGATGAAAGAGGTGTGAGGGGTAAGGGAGGGAGAATGAGAGAGAAGGGGGGGGGGGGGGGGGGTGAGAGAGGATGCGCAAGAGCATGTGTGGGAATGACATCAACGCAGCCTGGCCAAGGCAAATGATGGAAGGCACAGAACCCAGAAGTAAGACCGGGTGAAGATGGAAGTGCCCGGGCCCCGCCGGACTGATCACAGCACAGCACTGGAGGGCTCAGTCTGACAATTTAAGTGTACCCTAATGTGCTAATATGCTGGGCATACTTGTACATTATGGCATAACCTACCCCAGGGCCTCTAAAAAGTAGTACTGTTAGAAAAGTTTACTACCGCTTTACTATCACCGGAGCCTCTCATGGGGCCTCTACTGACCCTGTGGCCCTTGGGCAGTGCCTAAGTACATGGTTGTCAACATTTCAAAAATATTTTCAGGGACGCTTTTTTTACAAGTGCTATATTTAGAGTAGCTGACATCCCCCGTGTTCCTCTATACATCACAATAGTGATGTATAGAGGAATTAAATAAGTACTAATAATGGGGCAGAACAAATATGAGGACTGTGAGATTTCCTTTAGTTGAACTGACAAAAGTGCCCATTCTAGAGCTGGTAACATTGAGGATATTCAGTATAATTTTAAAGAACAGTTTTTGTGGGTAAGAGGCATAGGGGAGGAGTATGGATGGTATAAAAGTGGGAAGCATGTGCAGGTGAGGGAGAGGAATGTGGAGCGTCTAACAGTGGGCACTATGTACATGAGAGGAGTGCAGAGGGTATGGCAGAAGGCACTATGTACAGGAGAGGAGTGTGAAGGGTAAGACAGTGGGCAGTATGCACAGCAGAGGAGTGTAGAGGGTATGACATTGGGCACTATGTATAAGAGAAGAGTGTGGAGGGTATGACAGTGGGCACTATGTACGGGAGAGAAGTGTGGAGAGTAGGACAGTAAGCAGTAATTACAGGAGAGGAGTGTGGAGGGAGGGTATGACGGTGGGCACTATGTATAGGAGAGGAGTATGGAGGGTATGACAGTTAGTAGTATGTACAGGAGAGGAGTGTGGAGGGTATGACAGTGGGCACTAGGTATAGGAGAGGAGTGTGGAGGGTATGACAGTGGGCATTATGTATAGGAGAGGAGTATGGAGGGTATGACAGTGAGTAGTATGTACAGGAGAGGAGTGTGGAGGGTATAACAGTGGTCACTATGTATAGGAGAGAAGTGGTGGAGGTATGACAGTGGGCACTATGTATATGAGAGGAGTGTAGAGGGTATGACAGTGAGTAGTATGTACAGGAGAGGAGTATGGAGGGTATGGTGGTGTGCACTATGTATAGGAGAGGAGTGTGGAGGGTATGGCGGTGGGCACTATGTATAGGAGAGGAGTGTGGAGGGTACAACAGTGGACACTATGTACAGGAGAGAAGTGTATGGCAGCGGGCACTATGTACAGGTGAGGAGTGTGTGGGATATGACAGCGGGCATTATGTATAGGAGAGAAGTGTGGAGGGTATGACAGTGAGCAGTATGTACAGGAGAGAACTGTGGAGAGTATGACAGTGGGCACTATGTACAGGAGAGAAGTGTGGAGAGTATGACAGTGGGCACTATGTATAGGAGAGAAGTGTGGAGAGTATGACAGTGGGCACTATGTATAGGAGAGGAGGATGAAGTAATCTGGGAAGGAAAAATGTAAAGGTTTGTGGAAGGATGTTTAGGGACTGCATAGTGGTTAAGCGGGCCAGATATGGACTGAAATTACACCAATTAAGCAGAGACCAGCCATAGTCGATCTATGTATGGGCTAGCTGGTTTTACACAAGTCAACCTATTAACCGACTTGAGTACAACCAGCCTGTCAGGTTTTCCTCAAAATAATCAGTGCTGCCAGCTATAATTAGCAACACTAATCATTGTATTCACTGGCAGAACACAATAACACTGTGGGAGTGATTGCCCCATTCACAGGTCAGCAGGTGAGAGGGTGTGTGGGGACAGGCTGGGGAGAGATACTAGTCAGTCCCTGGGTAGGCACTGGTTAGTATCAGAGCCAGATACACACAGGTTACATACGCCATGATCGTTAGAGCAAGAGCAATAATTCTAGCACTAGACCTCCTCTGTAACTCTAAACATGTAACCTATAAAAAAATTTAAAGCATCGCTTAGTACACAACAAAAAATCGTCCTAACTTTAGTGTTTTTTTTTTTTTTATGAATGAAACAGTTTCTTTCCAACATAAAAAGTTGCAAAGACCACCATTTTATTCCATAGGGTGTCTGCTAAAACAATATATAATGCTTGAGGGTTCTGAGTAATTTTCTAGCATAAAAAAAATTATGATTTTTACATGTAGGAGAGAAGTCTCAGAATGGGCCTGGGTGGCAAGGGGTTAATTATCATAAGTAATATACAAATAATTATTATAAGCACTGTGAGGTCATCCTCTCAGTCTGCTGCAGAGTGTTCCAGCTTGTATATATACTGCCGCTCTGTATGTAGCTTCTGACAGGCTGTGCAAGGAGCCCTGTATCTCTGGAACCATAGATGATAGCAGCCCCATATTTTAACCAGGGCTGGGGTGGGTCTTCGGCTACCTACCCCCCAAATATGGGGTCTCTGTGACTCCTGATCACCGAGCTAAAATCCTCGAAGTCGATCTTTTTTTTTTTTTTTTTGGGCAAATGGGCCTATCTGGAGAAAGGGGCCTGGAGCTTCAGCTCCAATAGCCCCTATGTTAATCCGGCCCTGGAGACATCCCCATATATTCAGCAAAGAGACATCCCAATATATTCCCCAAAGAGTCATCTCAAGCCAGCAAAGAGACAGCCCAATCTAGCAAAGAGACATCCCTATATATTCAGCAGAGAGACAGTCTAATCCAGCAAAGAGACATCCCCATATATTCAGCAAAGGGCAGTTCGGGACTCTAATGTACTTTGTCTGGCATAGAAGATTACTACACCTGCACCCAAAACTGAAGAAACACTCAGTTTGGCTCGGGAAAGTTTTTTTTTTTGCTTTTTCTTTGCTACAGCGTGCAGATCACGGTGCCCAGACTCTACTCTCTGACTCCGCCCACCCCCTTCCTTCCCTGCTAAATTAGCCAGGCCCAGCCCAGGCCTGGAAAGTAGCTCTGCACAACAGCCAAAGCAGCCTGGGGGGCTCCAGCCATGGTTGAGGCCCGGGTGGCTGGGCCCCTCGGGATGTCCAGGCCCCCTACAAGTGTATGGGCCACCCCCCCTTGATGGCGACTCTGAAAAGAGGAACCAGGGAGGGCAAAATATAAGCAGATTATACTTTATCTTTAAATCAGTTAAGACCTGACAGTCTCTGCCTGGCTTCTGAAGTGTGCTGCAAAATAAGCCAAAAGATGAATAAAATGTTTGCATTATAGTTTGCGTCTGGAAATGCTGCGACAGCAATTACACCTACAACTCGGCTGACAAATAACACAATGAGTATGAATACACCTCTCAGGTGACAAGACGTATGTGCGGGTTCACGCTCTGACTAGTGACATGTTATGAGCGTTATGGGTTCTGTCAATGAAGAAAAATGCCTCCCTTCACCTTGCTTTGCATAGATTAATGTTGAGCGCTCGTATTCCTCCTTTCCCGGCTTTTATTTCACGTTTTACTCTGCAAAACGCTTTCTCCATCACAATAGAATCTGGCTGTTTATCCATGCACAACTGAAGATGTAATAAAGTAAATGGGAAGACAATAAAGAAACAAAATAGGAGACGGGAAAGAATTGGGGGGTGGGTGGGGGGGGGGCTTTCATCGCACAGAATGTAAAATGAATGGCAGCTCTATGAGATGTTGACCCACCCGCTAATTTTAGTTTTCAGTAATTTTCGTTGTAATTTGTATCTGTAAATTTCGAAGTGTCAGCCGGGTCAATATCTATGAAGAGTAAAGAGCTGAGATACATCACTTTCAAGTCAATGACATTCACACATTACACAATTGATTTGCTAAAGAGGACAGACCCTCCACTATAATGACTTCACAATCTGCAGCCTGACACAATAAATGTGAGTAATCTTCCAGGAATTGTGGATTGTTATAGCTTATGCAGATTAATTTTTGATTGGTGTACCAATAACACTGCGCCGCTGACAGTACTCATAGCATTCCCAGAGCCTATAGAAAGGGAAAAACAGCATTTTTAGCCATGGCAACCAATATCAAAAGAGCTACTTAACATAAATGACATGATAATTTACAGTATATGGAAGTGTTATATTAATGATAATAATAGTAGTGAATATATATGTATAATGATCCAAGAAATGATCAAAACTGTATATAGTTAAAGTGGACCTGGAATCAAGGTAATTGCTTGCATACTAAGGAATGTGAGACCATAACCCCTAGTATTTATGTGCATGTGTTTATATGTGTGTGTGTGTGTTTGTATATATATATATATATATATATATATATATATATATATATATATATATATATGTATATCTATCTCTATCTATCTATATATATATATATATATATATATATAGATAGATAGATAGATAGATAGATAGATAGATAGATAGATAGATAGATAGATAGATCGATCTATATATATAATATTTTTTTCTCTCCAGCTCCATCTAGTGGCCATTAAGCTGTATTTTTCTGATTGTGGTATTTCAGGTAAATACTGCATTATGATCATTAGATGGAGCTGACAATTATAGGAATACAGCCATTTGGGATTATTTCCAAAGGCTGTATGATTGTTGAATAGGGATGAGCCGAACACCCCCCTGTTCGGTTCGCACCAGAACCTGCGAACAGATCTAAACTTCGTGTGAACTTTAGAACCCTATTAAAGTCTATGAGACTCGAACGTTCACAATCTAAAGTGCTCATTTTAAAGGGTAATATGCAAGTTACTGTCCGGCCGTTTTTTCAGGAGCAGTGATTTTAATAATGATTAAAGTGAAACAATAAAGGTGTAATATTCCTTTAAATTTCGTAGCTGGGGGGTATCTATAGTATGCCTGTGAAGGGGCGCATGTTTCTGGTGCTTAGAACTGTCCCTGCACAAAGTGTCATTTGTGCAGGAAAAAAAGTCTTTTAAAATCACTTGCGGCTAAATTGTCGGCTCCCGTAATACAGAGAACACTCAATGAGTGTTCTCTGTATTAGCCGACAATTAATTCATTCATTGATAAAAAAAAAAAAAAAAAAAAAAAAAAAAGCGTGGGGGTTCCCCTAAATTCAATTACCAGGCCCTTCAGGTCTGACATGGATATTAAGGGGAACCCCGTGTCAAATTTAAAAAAAAAATTGACGTGGGGGTCCCCCTAAATATCCATACCAGACCCTTCAGGTCTGATATGGATATTAAGGGGAACCCCGCATCAAATTTAAAAAAAAATTGACGTGGGGTCCCTCTAAAAATCCATACCAGACCCTTTATCCGAGCATGCAACCTGGCAGGCTGCAGGAAAAGAGGGGGGGACGAGAGAGCGGCCCCCCCTCCCTCCTGAACCATACCAGGCCACATACCATCAACATTGGGAGGATGCTTTGGGGGTCTGTGACCCCTCAAAGCACCTTGTCCCCATGTTGATGAGGACAAGGGCCTCATCCTCACAACCCTGGCCGGTGGTTGTGAGGGTCTGCGGGCGGGGGGCTTATCAGAATCTGGAATCCCCCTTTAACAAGGGGACCCCCAGATCCCGCCCCCCCCCCGTTTGAAATGGTAAGGGGGTACAAAAGTACCCCTACCATTTCACAAAGAAAGTGTCAAAATGGTTAAATAAGACAAACACACTTTTGAAAAATTCCTTTATTAAAAATAAAAAAAATAAAAAAAAGATTCCAGCGGTGCTAATCCACTCTTGCTATCCAGCGACGAATCTCTGGGGTCCAGCGATGGATGATCATATCCAGCGACGGGGGATCTCTCAGTCCAGCGCTGTCCATACATCCTTCTTCTGTCTCCACTGCGGAGACTGCGGAGATCCCAGCGCTGACGTTTCTTATATTAGGAGGGCGGGGCCACTCGTCACCTGACCCCGCCCCCTCTGACGATGGTGAAGGGAGCCAGGGGTTCCCCAGTGACGTGTGGGTGACCCCGCCCCCTCTGATGTAACGGAAACCTGCGTTACATCAGAGGGGGCGGCGTCACCCACACGTCACTGGGGAACCCCTGGCTTCCCTCTCCAGCGTCAGAGGGGCGAGGTCAGGTAACGGGTGGCCCCGCCCTCCTAATATAAGAAACGTCAGCGCTGGGATCTCCGCAGTCTCCACAGTGGAGACAGAAGAAAGATGTATGGACAGCGCTGGATATGATCATCCATCGCTGGACCCCGGAGATCCATCGCTGGATAGCAAGAGTGGATTAGCACCGCTGGAATCTTTTTTTTTTTTTTTTTTTTTTTATAAAGGAATTTTTCAAAAGTGTGTTTGTCTTATTTAACCATTTTGACACTTTCTTTGTGAAATGGTAGGGGTACTTTTGTACCCCCTTACCATTTCAAACAGGGGGGGGCGGGATCTGGGGGTCCCCTTGTTAAAGGGAGCTTCCAGATTCTGATAAGCCCCCCGCCCGCAGACCCTCACAACCACCGGCCAGGGTTGTGAGGATGAGGCCCTTGTCCTCATCAACATGGGGACAAGGTGCTTTGAGGGGTCACAGACCCCCAAAGCATCCTCCCAATGTTGAGGGTATGTGGCCTGGTACGGTTCAGGAGGGAGGGGGGGCCGCTCTCTCGTCCCCCCCTCTTTTCCTGCGGCCTGCCAGGTTGCGTGCTCGGATAAAGGGTCTGGTATGGATTTTTAGGGGGACCCCCACGTCAATTTTTTTTTAATTTGATGGGGGGTTCCCCTTAATATCCATATCAGACCTGAAGGGTCTGGTATGGATATTTAGGGGGACCCCCACGTCAATTTTGTTTTTAAATTTGACACGGGGTTCCCCTTAATATCCATGTCAGACCTGAAGGGCCCGGTAATTGAATTTAGGGGAACCCCCACGCTTTTTTTTTATCAATGAATGAATGAATTGTCGGCTAATACAGAGAACACTCATTGAGTGTTCTCTGTATTACAGGGAGCCGACAATTTAGCCGCAAGTGATTTTAAAAGACTTTTTTTCCTGCACAAATGACACTTTGTGCAGGAACAGTTCTAAGCACAGGAAACATGCTCCCCTTCACAGGCATACTATAGATACCCCCCAGCTACGAAATTTAAAGGAATATTACACTTTTATTGTTTGACTTTAATCATTATTAAAATCACTGCTCCTGAAAAAACTGCAGTTTTTTAAACTTTTTTTTGCATTGATCCATGTCCCCTGGGGCAGGACCCGGGTCCCCAAACACTTTTTAGGACAGTAACCTGCATATTACCCTTTAAAATGAGCACTTTAGATTTCTCCCATAGACTTTTGTATAGGGTGTTCCGGCTTTTCGAATTTGCTGCGAACAGCCCAAATTGTTCACTGTTCGCTGAACAGGCGAACAGGCAATGTTCGAGTAGAACATGAGTTCGACTCGAACTCGAAGCTCATCCCTATTGTTGAAGCATTCACAGAATGAATGAATGAAATACTTATATAGCGCACAATGCGAACTGAATCGCCTCTAGGCAACATTTTTTTTTTCAAGATGACCCCAAAGTGTAACACATCCAGGTATTTATTACCTCTCACAGAGATAAAGGTATTCATTCTGAAAATGTCCTCATCTGCTTTTCTCCAGAAGAAGGGTGCCACTTTTTTTTTAGGAATCTTCTAGAGCTGCAGTCTGCATGAAGAGTGGTTATGATGGCTCAGAGAGGACACAATCATGTATATCTTGGTACCTGTACTGTTGTGTGTTCACAGATGTCTGACACAGATGAGTCCCTTCTGCAACCTCTCACCTTGTAACTTTTATATCAAAGCAGAACTTCAGCCAAAAATGAAAAGACAAACATGATTAGTCCACTATAAGATAAAATAACAAAACCAAATTTTACGACAATATTCAACCTCAGTCCAGACATTTTCCCAGCAGATTTTATTTGTGACACTTGAAGGTGCTCAGTCTGATGACTGGCATCTGTTAAACTACTTTCTTTGAGCCTAGCTCATCCTGGACCTGCCCCAGCCTGTGACTGGACAGTAAAAGGAGAAGCAGCACAGAGATGAGCTTGTCTCTCCTTCACTCTGCTCTCTCCTCCTGTTTGTCAGTACATGAACAGATTTGCTCCTTGTGCTGTACAAGGATTGCAAAAGGCTCATAATAGGTTAATTCAGATACTTACACTGCTTGCATTTAATAGGAGCTCAGGGTTTGTAGGGTTTTGCAACTGGATGTGGAGAATGCAATCAGGGTGGTCCTGGCATGCTGCGTTCTTCACAATTTTCTGAGGGACAATGAGAGGAGGAATGTGAAACCGGAGCCCAACATCTTGTTTAATTTATGGACTTGCAGTCAACGATACGGGTCATGACAATCCGCAACCAATTTTCCCAATATTTTGTATCACCTGATGGAGAGGTGTCATGACAAGATGATCATATTTAAAAAATAATGTCAACATTGCATTAATCAGCTTGGATTTCTGTCCTGTTTTTTTTCGTTGACTAAAACACATCATATCCATGTTACTTTTTGTGTCCATGTTTCTTTTTTTGTTCCACGAGTCCATTCCATTCTGCATGAGGCAAATGCATGCTAGCCTTATTCTGGCTTAGCATGCACTTGTCCCAAGCAGAGTGAAAATCGGTCCTTTTAACTCTGCGTGAGGAAAACGCATGCCTATTTGGGTTTAGCATACGTTTGTCTCAGGCAGAGTGCAAATGAGTGCTGTTGTGCATCCTATAAAAAAATGAAAGTAATCACAACTGGTGATATGTGTGCTGGGATCCCTGGTCACCTTGGGGATGTGGGGATTGGGGAAGGAATGGGGCTGACGCCCATGCATATAATGATGGGTAGACAACGGTGCACATTCTTCATAGGAATGTGGGAGGTATGATGGGGTCTGGGGCATGGTGGGTGGCGGCAGGCGAAGAAGAGGGGGCTGATGCAGAGAGGGGGGTTCTTGCACTGCTGAGGTCCCGGGGGCCATTAAGGGATCCTGAGAAAACAGTGTATGGATCAATTGAAGATGGAGGTGGCACACCACTATATTTTGCCTGTCTGTATTGTAAACATGGTGTTGCTTGAGTCAAGGAAAGCATCAATGCTGTGCCTCTCCTGCCGCGCTTCCGGCAGCAGTGCAAACACCCTGTCCTCAGTCTCTGCACTGAACTCTCCCCCTCTCTGCTGCATATGCCCGCGCCCAGGGCAACGGACACCTCCATGACCATGCACGTCCCCGTGTTATTGGCTGCTGCTGGATTCCTGCAAAATAAAAAATATATAGATTGGCATGTAGGGAGATAGACAGACAGACATTGGGAAAGACAGGCAGACATAACAGATGGACAGTTACCTCATGTGTTATCACCTCATCATGGATTCATGGATTCACTCTGAGTTCCTGAGAGGACAAGTGTTCGCTAGCTGGCTGGATTTTTTACCATTTATGCTATTACTGATGCCTTCTGTGTAAGTGCAATTTTTTTATCCTATTAAACCTGTGTATTATGTATTACACTACGGTGAGTTCTCTTTTATTGGGTAATAATGTCTTGTTTATGGCAGTCGGATAACGGGGGTCGCCCTATCCCTGATTGATGTCCTGCTTACTGCATACCAAGAACCATTGTGTGTTGGCAATCCCCATCCCTTGGATAAAGGCACTGGCTGGGTTGGATGCTGCAAGCATGATTTAGCTTGCTTCTGGTAAGCTGTCATTTCATGTGCTGGAGGTTCACAAGTCTGAGTAGTGTTTGGGTGCTGTTTCAACCAGTCTCAATGTATAACATATGCAGATTCACTTGCGTTTGAAGGACTTTATATGCTCGATTCTACTGAAAAAAAATTGTGGTTTTTGGTTCACTTACTGTCATTTTCATGTACGTTAGTACTAGCACGGCTTAGTTTGTTTATTTATTGTTATAATGTTTATCCCACTTCAAGCCGCTGCTTTTTTGCTTTTTATGCCCATGTTGAAGACCAATTGGTCGAAACGCGTAGAGTTTTTTAGGCTTATCGCTCTCCACATTGCCCAGTTTTTATTTTAGTGATCACTTTTATACTTGTATGTTGGTTTTTAGAAATTAAATACCATCTTTTTTGATATACACCATGTGGAAGCATTTTCTTTTTCCACATAATGCTTCACTGAGAGTGGCTTCAGAGTGCTGTTGATCCTACCATCAAAATCTAATTTGATGCACCACAGATTGGAGATCCATTTAGAGGTTTTCTGTCTCTTTTCTAGATCCCACCCTGGAAGTTCTAGACCCTGCTGAGCTCCATGCTTTGGCCATTTGTGTCACCGTGTCTGTATGACTCCATGTCGCTGTCAGGGCTGGCTTAGCCCTTGCTTCTCTGGGCTGGCTGCTCAGCTGACAGCTAATTGCCAGCTCCCATCTCTCTCCACAGTTACCAGCTGTTCCTTATCCAGTTCGTCTGACCTGCCTACTTAAAGCTGTCCAGCTCACTTCATATCTGCCTTTGCCTTGGTCACATCACAAGAAACCATCTCCTGCGGGTCTGTTCAAAGATTGCATTGCTGACATCCCTTCTGGCTCCTTATCCTACTTGCTGTTACTCTACTTGGATCCCTGACTTCTGGCCTGGCTGATTACCCGATCTGGTTATTGACCTCTGGACTGACTGACTACTCGATCCGGTTACTGGACTCTGGCTATGCTTTGACTACGCTTTCTCTATTTACCTTTTTATTTTTATTTAATAAACAAGTGTGATTTAATTGTACTTCTGTCTCGGTCTGATTCATGGTTTCTGACAGTCGCTGACATAGGAGTCCACCCGTTCCGTTCCTCTGTTCCTGCTTCTGGCCTGAGATGCTGTCTTGAAATGCTGGCTATCTTGATTGATTCTTGGGTGGATTCATTGTATCCGTTGGAGAGTAGGGATGAGCCGAACACCCCCCGGTTCATTTCGCTTCGCACCAGAGCCTTCGAACGACCAAAAATTCGTACAAACTTTAGTACCCTATTAAAGTCTATGGGACTCGAACGTTAGAAATAAAAAGTGCTAATTTTAAAGGCTAATATGCAAGATATGCAACAGACAACACCAGCGATAAGGGGTATCTTCAGGTGTATATTGTGCTGGAGGCACACAACACCCACTTTAACTCCTGCAGATGCCTGTATTAGAGAACACCAGCATAAAAGGGTAGATACAGGTGTATGCATACTGTGCTGGAGGCACACAACACCCACTAACTCCTGCAGATGCCTGTATTAGAGAACACCAGCATAAAAGGGTAGATACAGGTGTATACTGTGCTGGAGGCACACAACACCCACTAACTCCTACAGATGCCTGTATTAGAGAACACCAGCAAAAAAGGCTAGATACAGGTGTATACTGTGCTGGAGGCACGCCGGAACACACTACACAAGGCCACTGCGCTGGCAGCCTTATATAGTGTGGGGCGTGTACTAAACCCCCTGAGCTATAATTGGCCACAGGCATCCTGCCTGTGGCCAATTATGGCTCTCCTCGCTGCCGGCGCTATGATTGGCCAAGCATGCGGGGTCACAGTGCATGCTTGGCCAATCATGAGCCAGCAATGCACTGCGATGGTGTAGTGCATTGTGGGCCATTCGTACCACACGGATTTGGTGCAAACGGTCCACAAAGTTCTAAATTCGCCAAACAGACAAACAGCCGATGTTCGAGTCAAACACCAAGCTCATCCCTATTGGAGAGTGACACCTGTATTTCCATGGAATATTGATATGATGCTCACCTTTATTTGACATCTAGTAAGCAGATTTGACACATCTGGGTGCTGTGTGCTCCTTTCTTTACACATTACACGTTCTTCTTACTATTATATAGTTTTTCAATGAATGAACTTTTATTTGAATAAGCGCTGCATTTTTGGACTACATTTTACTTTTTATGTTATACTGTTTCTAGAGCTGATACCCACTTCTAGTTAGATTTCACTTGTTTGTTTAATTCACTTAGCGCGGTAATCTTTTAATTTAAATAGTTGACATTATACAAACAAAAATTCATATCACCTGCATAGAAATCCACTGGGGCAAAATATGATATAATGATATGATGTAAACAGAAGACAATAAACGTACTCTCTGGTGCTGTTAATCATCGCTTGCCTTACGAAGGCCAGGTTCTGATGATAAACGTGCGGCTTATTTTTGGGCGCTGATGCTCCGGACCAGGCTGCCTTTTTCCTCTTCCGTGAGGTCCCTCCTAATGTGATCGCAGAGGGATTTCCACCTCTGCTGAAGGACTTTGCTTAAAGAATAGTGGACAAGAAGAGAGAAAAATGGAAAGGAAGAGAATAAGGGTTATGCATTCTACATTTACATTACAGAACAAACAGATCATGCATTCCGTGAACATAGACTTACTTGTTTCTTTTTCTTCACCGTGTGACATAGCTTCCCACCCCAGGGTGAGCGACGAGCTGATCTCTATCCACACTTTATTTTTTAATATGTGATCCCCAATCTGTGGTGCGCCACATACCAAAATTCTGGACGGGCCTCCACATTTGGCTGTGACACAGAGCTGCCCATGTTTTGTTCCTCCTATTTCTCTTTCCCACAATCTCCCGGTTGTGCAAATGACTTTTGGGAAATTACAGACAGGAATTTATTGTTTTTTCTTACATACAGTGACCAATCAGATAATATGCATATTTACAACTTAAAAACGATGACTCTCAAAAAGCGGGTTACAGTGCTAATAGGCATATTTGAGCATTTTTCAACGTCAAAACAGCTCTAGCCCTGCAGCCTCAGAACGCACTGGTCCTGTTTTTTTTTTTGGAGCTCCAAAATGCCAATGCCTGTTACAGCTCAAAAATGCCATGGTGTGTATGAGGCCATTGAATAACATGGAGTGGCATTTTTAAGCTGCAAAAAAAGCTAAAAAAACGCTGCAGTAAAAATCCATCAGATTTTTTCCGACGGATTTTGTGCCAAACTTGTCTTGCATACACACGTCGGACAAAGTTGTTGGAAAATCAGATAGTTCGGAATGTGGTGAGGTTCGTTGCGTACGACGGAACTACGTAGAGGCTAGTAACCAATAGCTTTGGTCTCATAATTTAATCTGAGCACGCGTGGCACTTTGTCCGTCGGAATTCTCTACAAACGATCGGAAATAGTCCGATCGGATTTTGTTGTCAGAAAATTTTAGATCCAGCTCTCAAACTTTTTCAGTTGGGATTTCCGAGGGAAAAAGTTAGATAGAGCCCACACACGATCGGATTTTCCGACAACATAATCCGATCGGACCTTTTCCATCAGAAAATCCGACTGTGTGTACAGGGCATTAGGCCTCATGCACACTTGACGTTTTTAGACGTTTTAACAGCTGCTGTTTTTGGCTTCAGACGTTTTTTTTCTACAGTCAATAAACTCCCCATCATGTTATCGTATGTGTCCATGCACACATAGGCTGTTATCAACTGTTTTTGGCTGTAAAAAAAAACAAACAACACTTGTGGATTCTGAGAGGAGTTTTTCAGCTGTGTTCAGCTGTTTTCAGCTGTAAAAGTGCTTTACCGTCAAAAAACCCTGAAAAACGCCCATAAACACTAAAAAACGCGTCTCGCCAACATTTTTTAACATTTTTGATCCATTGAAAAAATTTTAATGAAAAAAAAAAAGCTAAAAAAAAACCTCACTGCAAAGCTACTGGTGTTTTTATACCATTATTTTATCATTGTTTACTAAGTGTGCATGAGGCCTTACTTCCCTCCCTAAAAGATTTCAGTTTTGTTTTTCAATTCAGTTTATAGGTCACATTAAAGGTGGAAAAAGTTCTGAAATGATTTATATTTTTCTAATTTTTTTACATTACTCCCTGTAATTGGCTGAGAAGGCATTCATATTCACCCTCATAACATCTAATATGGCGAAACGCAGCATGCGGTGGAGTTCTGGACGAGTGGCGTCACTGTGCACGTGGACCGCCTCCATCTTGCTGGTTTGAAACCATGAGAAATGTTTTACATGACATACTCGTTTTTATCATCTATGGCAGGGGTCTCAAACTGTCGGCCCTCCAGCTGTTGCGAAACTACAATTCCCATGAGGCATTGCAAAACTGACAGTTACAAGCATGACTCCCACAAGCAGAGGCATGATGGGGCTTGTAGTTTCACAACAGCTGGAGGGCCACCAGTTTGAGACCCCTGATCTATGGTGTGAGTATATCTATGTAGTTATAATAAACTATAAGTAGTTTGATGAACTACACCATGAAGTGGTATTATATTTTCCAGCACACAGATGACTTCCTACTCCTTCCGAGTCATTCCTTGTCTCCACCCCTACCCACCTCTACACACAAATGAGTTTAAATTGAATTTGCTAATGAAAGGCAGTAAAATAGGTCCCCTGCAGCCAGAAAAAATAGAACCCTCACAGAAACAATACATCCTTCACAGCAACAGTAGATCCCCTGGCAACAATAAATCTCCACAGCAACAATAGAACCCTCACAAAAAATACTCCCAGCAACAATAAATCCATCCCAGCAACAATAGATCCCCTAGTATCCAACATCAAAAGACTCTCCAGCAGCCAGCAACAATAGACCCCTCCCTCAACAGTAGATCTCTCTCATCAATAATTGACCCCCCAGAAACAATAGACCCCACCAACAGCAATAGCGCTCCCCAGCAACAATAGATCCCCACTAGCGGCAATAGAGTCCCCAGAAGCCAACATCAATAGATCCATCAGCACACCCCGACACCCTTATAAATTCACTACTGAAGGTCCATCCTTAAAAAAAGTTGTGTGTGTGTGTGTGTGTGTGTGTGTGTGTGTGTGTGTGTGTGTGTGTATATATATATATATATATATATATATATATATATAATATGTGTGTGGACATTATATATATATCTATCTATATATATATATATATATATATATATATATATATATATATATATATATATATATATATATATATATATATATATATGGGCTGGGAAAAGAATCGATTTGAATCTTGACTGAGATCTTGAAGGTCAAATTGATTCAAATTTTCAGCAGATCAATTTTTTAGATTTTTTTTTTCACCACGATCGGCGCTGACACCACGCCAGTCTGGAGGAGCTGCAGGCAGGAGATTTTAGGCAAGGCCGCTGTTTCAGCCTAGTCCGCGAGGCCGGATGCCGCGGACTAGGCTGAAGCCGCAACCTTGCCTAAAAACTCCTGCCCGCAGCTCCTCAGGACCGGCGCGGTGTCCATCAAAAAAAAAAAACTCAATTCGAATTATGAATCGAGATTTTTATTTTTTTTTGAGAAAAATCGCCCAGCTCTAATATATATATATATATATATATATATATATATATATATATATATATATATATATATATATATATATATATATATATATATATATATATATATATATATATATATATATATATATATATATATATATATATATATATATATATATATATACTGTGTATATATATATATATACTATATATATATATATATATATATATATATATATATATATATATATATATAAAACGTTTTTTTTTTTTTTTTGGAAATTAAAGATTTGATACAAATTATTGAAAACTATTGTGTAAAAAGAAAAGTGCTTCTTGTTATTATTTCCATTTTCCCTTTGCACACTGTACATTGTTAGCTGGCCACATGTCAGTATTAAGCCCAGTTCACATCATTGCCTGACGAGAACGAGCGCTCACGTTAAATAATTTTTTGAGCGATTTGCACGCAATTTTACATGTCGTATAGGGCAGCCCATTCACTTGAAAGGGCTGCCCTATGCACCTTTGTCACCTGAAAAGAAGCTCCTTCTTGTTCTTTTTTGAGCGACAAGCTTTACGCAATTTTGAAATTGCCCAGTGATAGTTGGTGCAGAATCGCATCGCATTATGAATGCCATTAGGAATAATGTCACTCAATTTGCCCATTGCACATTGTGCAGCGATTGCCATACGATTCTACCAGCGATTCCAAATCACGAAGTGTAAATGGAGGCTGGGTTATCTGTGCAATGCACCATGTGTGTTTCTGTGCATTTTCTAAATTTTTTACCATGCGTTAGGTAGGGCAGCCCATGCAAAAAAGTGTGTGACCCTTTTTTTTTTATGTGCACGGCACCAAAATTGGGGCTTTGTTACCATGCCTTATAGTGCATTAATTCTCATGCACTTTTGCAAAGTGTATGAGGGAAAGAATTAAAGGTATTGCAACACACCTGTAAAAAAGACAAATGTTTAGTTCGTTACAGAAACACATGCAATTTTGCTTGCATTCCAGGGAGGCCCGCACTGTATGGACTGAAGGGGAAGTAACGAAGGGCCGGGCATGACAGTGAGGATAAGGGCTGGAAGGGTTAAGTGTGGGATGAGGTACTAGAGGGTGGAGTAGAAAAGAACTGAAGCTTAGGGGAGGAGCGGTATAAAAGGAGGAGGGGGAGGAGTTACAGGCAGTGCGGAAGGAAGGAACAGTGAGAGGAGGCAGTTTTGCTCGACTGCTCCTCTAACAATGGCCGACATTGAGGCGATGCTGGACGATTTGCGGTGGCGTGTGGTGGAACGCGGACCGGAGTGGCTGTGGGACAGGCTGGGTGACATCGCGGAGATGGTGGGACCTTCGTCGGGGAGCGGTTAGCGGGCGCAGCGCACGCGGAGGTCTTTGCCTCCGGCGTGTTTTTCACCAGGGCCTGATACTCGGCCACCTCGTGTAGTCAGGAGCCCTGTGGAGGACCATTCGATCCCGCCGGCGAAAGGATCACAGCGGGACACTGGGGGCCTTGAGCGGCCTACACGGCGCGGGCCTGGGGTGGGGGGCGGGGCGGACGCACCGCGAGGCAGGGGTTCCCTCTGGTGGTGGACTGTGGGGGGAGGGGGCTGCTGCTGCACTGTCTAGGGCTCCCGGAGGGATGGCTGAGCGGGATAGATCGGCTCACGGATCGCTGTCCAGGAGCAGAGGGACTGCGTCCAGGCCTGGGCAGGTGTAGGGACCGCTTGCGGGCTGCTCCAGTCACAAGGCCAGCGGGGGCGCCCGGGTGTCCGGTTCTCATCAGGCTCGCAGGGCTGGGTCACGCCGACAGTCTGCTGGGGATGTCTCGGCCGGTGGGGAGTCGGCACCGTTGCGGGTGTGGCACCGCCCCCCGGGGGGCTTACACCTCCGCCTACCTTTGACCAAGATGATCGGTCTGAAGGGGAGGTATCGGATGAAGAGGATCTTCCGGCACCGGCTGGGGAGAGTGATGGTCCGGCTGTGGGGAGAGCCCCTGGACAGCCAGGTGAGTCACAAGATGCTGCTTTGTTATCTACTGCATTACGGGGTCTGTTGGGGGTGGTGCAGGCGGGCACGGGGAGGCCAGTGCCGCTTGTTGGGCAGGACACGGGGGTGGCGGGCACGGGGGCTGCGGTGGGACTTGCCCCTGGGTTGTCGGAGCCTGCCGCTCAGATGCGGGATTTGTTAGAGGGTTTGCGGGCGCTGGTGGGACGGTTTGATGGTGGGTTGCCACAGCCGGCGCTGGTGGCCCCGTGGGCTGCTTCCCCGGCTGGGGGACTCGGGGGGGGGGGGGTCCTGGGGTAGCTGGAGGATCGGGGACTCTGGCCCCTTCGGTGCCGGCCTCAGTGGGGGCAGGGGTGGTCCAGGCGCCGGTGGTCGATGCGGGTAAGAAGGAGGCGGTGGTTCGCTCGGACATAGTTCGTTTGGCTGATGCGGCGCGCTGTGAGGTGTATGTGTGTTTTGAGGGGCCGCTAGGGGCCCATTTGAAACAGGAAGTGCGGGACAAGATCGCAAAAGGGGAGTATGTGGAGATCTTTTCGCTTCTCCCCTTGGAGAAGTTTAATTTGGATAGGGTTAAGCCTGATGATTCCAAGAAGGACGATTGATACCACGCACTTTTCCTAACTGGTTGCAGGCGTTTGCCATTCTGGCCAGCGTCATTGGGGAGAAGAGCCCGGAGCATTGCTCTGCGCTCTTCTGCTACATGGATGCGATTGGGGAGGCCCATAGGGTTTATGGGGGGGTGGCGTGGCTTCGGTACGACGAGCAATTCCGGCAGCGCAAGGCTGTGCGACCAGAATTGTGCTGGGACCATAAGGATATCAGCCTCTGGATGAGGCTTATGTCCTCGGCGCGGGCCTCGCCTCAGTTTCTTCAGGGGGGGGGCCGGGAGTACGCCTGCCTCAGGACGGCCGGCCGGAAAAAAATGGGGGGTGTGCTGGCAGTACAACGCGGGAGCCTGCAAGTTCGGGTGAACGGGCAGGTTCAAGCACGAGTGTTCCGTCTGCGGTGGCACGCACATGCTGTCCCGGTGCTTCCGAAAAGGGAAAGGAGCCGGGGATGCTACTCAGAAAAGGGCGGACGCCGGTGATGCTGGCAAGGATGCTTCCTTTTCTAAGTAGGTATCCAGAGAGGGAGGCGGCACGGGTGCTGGTGGCGGGGTTTCGGGATGGTTTTCGGATACCCTGTTCACTGCCGGCGGTGCCGATGGTGGCGAAGAATCTTAAGTTGCAACATCCTGGGGTGGTGGATGAGAAGCTAGGCAAGAAGGTGGCGCTGGGGCGTATGGGGGGAAGCCTTGGCCCGATTTGGTGGTTTCCCCGTTGGGGGTGGTCTCCAAAAAGGAGCCGGGAAAATTTTGTTTCATACATCACCTGTCATTCCCTAAAGGGGGCTCGGTCAATGACTTCATTGACCCGGAGGCATGTACGGTGTCTTACACTTCATTTGACGCGGCAGTCTGGTGGGTGCGGAAGTATGGGCGGGGGGCGCTGATGGCTAAGGCCGACGTGGAATCAGCGTTCCGGTTGCTCCCGGTCCATCCTGACAGCTTTCGGTTGTTGGGGTGCCACTGGCGCGACCAGTTCTATGTGGATATGTGCCTGCCGATGGGTTGTTCGATTGCGTGTGCCTACTTCGAAACTTTTAGCTCCTTTTTGGAATGGGTGGTGAGGGATGTGTCGGGCCTTGAGTCGGTTATACATTATTTGGATGACTTTCTCTGTGTGGGCCCGCCTGCCTCCGCTGTGTGTGCGATTCTGCTGTCCACGTTGCAGCACATCACAGGCAGGTTTGGGGTTCCTTTGGCGGCAGAAAAAACCGAAGGCCCGATGTCGGAGCTCAGTTTTCTGGGGATTGTAATCGATTCCCAGGCGATGGAGTGCCGGCTGCCTAGGAACAAGCTTGAGGAGTTGCAGCGGGAGATTGCGGACATTCAGGGCAGTGGTAAGGTGCAGTTGCGGACGTTGCAGTCCCTCCTGGGGAAGCTGAACTTCGCTTGTAGGATCATTTCGATGGGAAGGATTTTTTGCCGACGGCTGTCGGCGGCTACCGCGGGGGTCAGTGTTCCGACTCATTTCATTCGTCTGGGTCGGGAACATCGGGCGGACTTGCGGGTTTGGCACGAATTTTTGGATTCCTATAATGGGAGGGCGATGTGGATGTCGGGCCCTGTCAGTGACTTTGATGTGGATCTGGTTACGGATGCGGCAGGCTCCACCGGGTACGATGCATTTTTCAAAGGCAGGTGGAGGGCGGGGCCGTGGCCGCGGTCTTGGGAATCGGTGGGTTTACTGGGTAATCTGGTCTTGTTGGAGCTGTTCCCGGTGGTGTTGGCTTTGGAGCTTTGGGGGGAGGAGTGTAGGAATCTTAAGTAACATGTAACAAGTTAAGTAACAAGTAACATGGGGGTGGTGCAGGTGGTTAACCGCATGTCGGCCACTTCTCCCCCAGTTGTTCGGCTGATGCGACAACTGGTTTTTCGGTGCTTACAGTTGAACGTGTTTATTTACGCTGTACACATCCCGGGCGTGGATAATGAGTTGGCTGACTCCTTGTCTCGTTTCCAGTGGGACAGGTTCAGGGCACTGGCTCCGGGCGCAGATGCGGAAGGGGTCGCTTGCCCGGAGTGGATCTGGAAGCTGCCTTTGGAGTCGCCGCGGGATGGATCGAGCAGTCGGTAAGTGTGTCCACGTGGTCGGCCTACTCCAAGGTGTGGATGGAATGGTTCGGATTGGTACGCGAAGCTGGGGTGAGTGAGAGGGGTCCTGAGGGGAGGTTGCTGGTACTCTACTTTGTTGCCCGGAATATGGAACAGGGGGTATCGGTGTCCTCAATTGACCGGAAGTTGTCGGGTTTGACGTTTTTGTTTAGGTTGTTGAGGGTGGAAGTCTGGACCAAGGATTTCTGGGTACAGCATGCATTAAAGGGCTATCGGAAAAGTAACAGAACGAGGGATGGTCGGCGGCCGGTCACATTTGCGATCTTGCAGGCACTTTGTGCTCGGCTGCAGTCTATCTGTGTTTCGGGTTACGAAGTGCGGCTGTTACAGCGGCTTTTTCCCTGGCTTTTTATGGGGCATTTAGGATCGGGGAGTTAGTGTGCCCAAACAAACGGGTGGCCGGGGGTTTGTTGGAGGAGGAGGTTCGCTTGGAGGGGGACCGGGTGGGGCTTTGGCTGCGCAGGTCCAAGACGGATCAACGGGGCAAAGGTGTGTTGGTGTCGCTGTTTGCCCTTCCTGGATCAACGGTGTGCCCAGTGGCGGCGGTTCGGGATTTCCGGGCAGTGAGGGGGAGGGGCGGGGAACCGTTCCTGCAGCATGAGGACGGGTCCTTCCTATCCAGGTATCAATTTGTTTCGGTGTTCCGGAAATGTTTGCGGGACGTGGGTTTGGATGGTAAGGAATTTGCTTTGCACTCCTTCCGTATCGGGGCAGCCACAGAGGCTGCCCGGTACGGGTTGGACGAAGCTGTGGTACGCCAGATCGGGAGGTGGGAATCCAGGAGGTTCAGATCGTATGTCAGGCCACAGTTGGCGTTGGATTGAGTTGTGGTTTAATAAAAAAATAAAAAAAGGGATAATAAAAAAAAATTAAAAAATAAAATAAAAAATAAAATAAAGGAAAACATGTGGAACACACGGACAAGTTAGGTGTGCACGCATCCAGTGGGGTTGCAGGGCAGTGTTGATGGGTGTGCTTTTGTTATGCGGAGCTCTGGGGGTTGGGTTTCAGGTGATCTGATGTTCGTTTTTTCTTTCAGATGGAGGTCCGGCTCGCCTCGTCTGGATCGTGGGACACTCCTACGTATGTTGGGGGGCCAGGAGGGGTGACCAGCGGCCAGATGGCAGGCAACTGGGTATTTCCCAGAGGGAGGCTTGCCTGAGATGGTTGGGGATCCCGGGGATGAAGTGGGATTGTGTGTTGGGGGAGGTGCGGAGTCACACGGCCCGGGAGGGGCCCCCGGCGGTGTTAGTGATCCATGCTGGGGGGAATGACCTTGCAGTCCGTAAGGTCAGGGATCTGATGGCGGACATCAAGTCCGATTTCATGCGATTGCAATTCCTGTTCCCGGGTACAGTGGTGGTTTGGTCTGACATAGTGGCCAGAACGGTGTGGCGCTGGGCTCAGTCCATTGAGAGCATTAACAGGACAAGGATTCGTCCTGAGATCACCAGATCGGGCAATTTGTTGGACTGGATGTTTTGTTATGGTTATATTTATATATATATATATATATATATTTATGGTTATTTATTATATTGATATATTTTGATTGGAGTGTTTGAGTAATGTTAATAAAGGCTGTTATGGCCAATTTACTCCAAAAGCAAGGTGTGGTCTTATCTTTCCGGGTGATGTGCAAAAGGGGTGGGGTTTTGGAGAGAATGGTAATGGGTAAGCAAAGGGGACCTTTAGACTGCACTGGTCAAGGGAGGCCCGCAGTTTATGGACTGAAGGGGAAGTAACGAAGGGCCGGGCATGACAGTGAGGATAAGGGCTGGAAGGGTTAAGTGTGGGATGAGGTACTAGAGGGAGGAGTAGAAAAGAACTGAAGCTTAGGGGAGGAGCGGTATAAAAGGAGGAGGGGGAGGAGTTACAGGCAGTGCGGAAGGAAGGAACAGTGAGAGGAGGCAGTTTTCCCACCCTCCCTCCCTAATTTTGGGGGTGGTTGCTGTGTTGGTTGTTGTTTTTGTTCTTATCTTACAGGTTCCAGGGATTCTGATGTCATGACAGCTGATGGATGGCAGTGGACATTGGCGGTGTTGGTCTGGTGGTCTTTGACGGTTGGCGGTAAATTCAGAGGTCATCTGGGGGTGGGGGGCCCATTGCTAGTATGGGTCCCTCCGGTGTATTCCTGAACGTTGGATGGAATACCGTTATAGTTATCACTGTCGGATGTTTGTCTCCGGGCGGTCACAGCTGGAGGCCTGGTTAAGTGAAAGTGGGTACCGCAGTGAGTTGGTGTTGGTTAAAGTTATGGGTCACCGTCAGAGATCACCAGATCGGGCAATTCGTTGGACTGGATGTTTTGTTATGGTTATTTATATATATATATATATATATATATATTTATGGTTATTTATTATATTGATATATTTTTATTGGAGTGTTTGAGTAATGTTAATAAAGGCTGTTATGGCCAATTTACTCCAAAAGCAAGGTGTGGTCTTATCTTTCCGGGTGATGTGCAAAAGGGGTGTGGTTTTGGAGAGAATGGTAATGGGTAAACAAAGGGACCTTTAGACTGCACTGGTCATGCGTTGCACAAGTCTGGAGCCTAAGCTATGAGGTGCTGTACCTTCAAACTGATGCGTTATAATGTAATGACGCGGTGACGCAGCACAACTTCCATTGTTTTCAGACTCACATCACAAGCCGTGAACTGTTTTCTATAAACAGAAGCTTCAGTTAAATGAAACATCCCAAATGGACACGTCTCTTTTTCCTATCTTCTTCTATTGCTGACAAAACTCCTAATTCTCCATTTAGTAATGAATCACTTGAAAAGCCCCTAATACACTGAATTTTGTCACAGTTGGTCACCCAAAAGTGCCCAATAAACGCCTCTCCAATTTTCAATTAACAAGGAGCTTCCTGGAGCCTATTGCATTTAAGTCATTTTAGAGCTGTGCTAGAGATACTTTTCACACTTCACAGGAAATCATAATGAAATAATTACACCTTCACCGGCAAAAACAGCAAAAGGCGCGTTTCGGGAGAAAGTGGTGGCCAATTCATACATTTATCTTCATTCCCATGTTACTGCTATGCATGCTAGCAGAACATTACCAATCACCAGCAGCACAGCAGGCAAAGTCTGAAGTGGGCACCATGGGTGTTAAAGCCATCCGCGTTTGCATACCATTTACAAAACACGCTGAATATACTTCATTCAACTGTCATTTGTTTATTGTTCTTCAGTATTAAAGAAAACCTGTGCTTTGACTATGCGGGTTCTTCATGCATGTGGCTACAGTAGGAATGCATGGAGCCTTAGTGTACTGTTATCAATGCTTGTTCTAAGTCCCTAAGGTCTTCACAACCTGCATACTTGGTCTAAATCTGTGACTCAAAGGGGTTGATTTACTAAAGGCAAAAAGACTGTGTATTTTGCAAAGTGCAGTTGCACACTGCAAGAGCAGTTGCTGCAGAGCTTAATAAATGAGCATAAGATCTGCTGACTTTCATCAACCAATCATGTGCAAGCAAAAATGCATTTTTTTTTTTCCTTGCATGTGATTGGGTATTCTTTGCAAAATGAAGCTTTACCTCATTTACTAAGCTCTGAAGCCACTGCCCTTGCAGAGTCCAATTGCACTTTGCAAGGTGCACAGTCTATTGGCCTTTAGTAAATCAACCCCAAAGTGTATTCAGGAAAGTGGAAAAAAAAGCACTGGACCTGTAGGAGGGGCCACTTGCCTTGCATGTTGGGGTACCTTTCACCGTGTACATGCTCAACAATGCCCGGGACCAGGCAAGGACTGCGTTCATGTGAAGGCCAAACATTTTGGTGGTACTCCGGCTAAGGGATGAGCTGTACACTGAGTGCAGTAGGTAATTACAAAGAGTGCTTCTGTAAAAATGCTGTTCCTGTTTCATTCCATTTCACTACACACCTTACTTGGTGCTGCATTTAGAAGGGACACCGCTGAGCCCATGCTCTCTCCATCATTCCAGCGCACATCTGCCACTTCACTCCCTGTTACAGAATGGGGTCCCGCCGTGCACCTAGCGCAGACTCCATGAATGCACTCACTTAACTTCTTTACTCTCCTGTACCATGTGGCTAAGCTATGGACCTCTATAAAGACTCCCTTGCTACCAGAGGAACCTCCGACAGGTACCACAAATTCATGACGGCTACTTTGCACCTTGCTTTAGTTCTAGCTATCCAAAGCAACTGCTTTCCTCTTCTACTTGTCTTGTTGAGCTAACCCTTTTGTAGCGACTTTTACTGACCCTGTTCTTTTTTAATACACACCTTTTACTGCAACTTCCCATGACGGAACAGACAATGAGCATAACAAAGCCCGGAACCTAAACTAAATAGCAGAGGTGGCTGCCCAGACATACCTTTCCAGGTGCTAGTCTATGGCTGGTGATCTTCAAAGACTGGTAGTGTCCACCAGAACACAGGGGTCATGTGCTGAT
The DNA here is from genome assembly GCF_037356315.1 of Lithobates pipiens. Lineage (NCBI taxonomy): Eukaryota > Metazoa > Chordata > Amphibia > Anura > Ranidae > Lithobates > Lithobates pipiens. The sequence continues at coordinate 292,874,772 of NW_027507784.1, read as the reverse complement.
TACATGCTTGTTCTTGAGCTCCTGGGTTCCATGTACTGGTGTGTTCCCCTGTTCTCAATTTCCCGCCAGGCTCACACTGAACCGGACCTTCCCCCCTTTGTATCAAGACCAAAAACTCCGGGAACCCGTTCTCCAGCCTACGCAAGCCAACTTGACTAGTACAGGAAACCCATACTGTAGGCAACCTGCTTACAGACCAATAAAGTTATTTTATTGGCATTGCTACCTTAAAATGTTGATGTAATCTGGTTCCTGGGCATTCTCTTCTACACCCCAGGGGATTTTTAGTCTCCTTGGCTTGTAGCGTAATATAACAAAAATGTAAATTGAAGCACCACACCAATACTAAAAGGTCAAGATAAGACTGTATCACAATAAAGGGGGCAATGCAAAGAGTAGCCAATGTGTTTTGCCTTCTGCATTGGGAACTTGAGATTAAAAACAATGTGAACATTGATGAATCAATGAAGGGGTGTTTTTGGACCCCTGAAACATGTTGGATACTCTTTGGATTGTCCCCCTGACTTTTATTGAAATAAAGTTGTATCTGAACTTTTAGCAGAAGTGTGGAGCTTCAATTTTTATTTTCAAAATGTATTCAAACAGGAAACTCGAATTTCTGGAAGGAGTTCACCAGTGTTAATCTAAATATGTATCTACTGAAAGCTTTCCTTCAAATCAGCCCTGTCATAGGGCTAAAACATGGGAAAAGAACGAATCTGTGAAGAAAGCAGCATTCAACTTATCTGTTTGCTGGCCTGTTTGCTGAAACAGACCTGTTTGACAGGGCTCCCAGCACCAATCATATCAACTTTTCAGGCCAGCTGAATTAGCAGATCCCCCTACTGGCAGCTGTGGTTCCTCCTGCTGACCCCTAGTTATGGCAGGACACAATAATGACATTAGGAGTCAGCGGGAGGAACAACAGTGGCCAGTGCGGGATGTGCTATTGTGTAACGGGATCAGTGCCAGCAGCTCTGATATACAGTAATGTTTTAGTGAATGAGCCAACAGACAGGGACATATAATGCTTCTTTGCACGCATGTTAGTTCCGTGGCATTTTTTAAGACTCTGATAGGGTTGCTTTAAAACCAGAATGCACAGTTCCAAGTAGTATACTGTAAAATAAAGTGTGCTTTCACAGTGTTCTCATGTACAGCCTGCAAAAACTGCCCCCTTACACTAGCCCTCTCTGTAACCCTAATACTCAATCCAAACCCAACCCCCACCAACCATCCCTGTAACCCTAATACTTATTCATAACACAAACCTTCCCACCAACGCATCCTTTTAACCCCAATGCTAATTATAACCCTTATGCTAACTCTTCCTGTAACCTCAACACAAATCCTTCCCCTAATCTTAATACAAGCCTTCTCTGTAACCCTAAAACTTAAACCTTGCACTAATTCTCTCTGTAACCTATTTTCTACTACCAGTCCTATCTGTAAACCTAATACTCTTCATTCATGTAACCCTCGCACAAACGGTTGTACACACAACCGTTTTTTCCGTCAAAAAAACTCTGACGGTTTTTGCAGTGGAGTTCCTCTGAAACGGTTTTGCCTACACACGATCACACGAAAGTCCCATCGTCTAGAACAGGGTGATGTACAACATGTATGACAGGACTAGAAATAGGAAATTCAATAGCCAGTAGCCAATAGCTGTCCATGCGTCGTATTTGGTCCGTCGGAACAGCATACAGATTAATGATTTTCCTGATTGGAATTGATTCCATAGGAAAGATTTAAAACATGTTCTATTTCTAGGTCTGTTAGAATTAAAAAAAAAAATCCTTATTAGATCCCATTGGCTTTTCGACTCATGGAGGATTAAACACCCCACAGCTCAGCAATTTACCTTTTATTCTCCTGTTCATAAAATGTATTCGCGGCTCGACCACTTTCTTATATCTGCCCCTCTCATCCCACACGTGGTCGATTCTGAAGTGCTGCCGATTACCTGGTCTGATCATGCCCCCATTACCCTAGATCTCTTGCTCACCCAGGCCTACCCCAGATCATGTCACTGGAGGCTTAACAGCCACCTCTTACAATCTGAAAGCTCCCGCTCTGTCCTTGCGAAGAGCCTTACAGAATTCTTCCAACTGAACAAGGGGTCGGTCCCGGATTATTCCACCCTGTGGGAGGCCCATAAGGCCGTTTTTAGAGGTGCCTGTATTGCAGAAAGCTCTAGATTGAAGAGACAGGACTGAACTTATCCGATCGCTAACTTCTGCTCTTCTCTTGGCTGAGCGGAAGCTCCTGGGCGCCCCCACGGTGGAGAGGCTGCGGAGGGTCACTCTCCTTAGGGAACAGATTAAAACAGCGCAACTCGACCGGGCAGCCAAATCGCTGCTCTGGATGAGGCAGAAATTCTACGAATTTTCCAATAAACCGCATAAAATGTTAGTTAACAAACTACGGGCCGCGCACATTCAACTCCTTTCCTGAGTTTCTCTCCCGGCCTGATGGATCTAGGACTTATTGCCCCCGTGAAATTTCAAACATCTTTGGCAAATTTTACCGCAAACTCTACAATTGTCTAACCCCAGAAAACCATTTTTGCTTTACTCGAGAGAAATTTAAGGCTTTTTTCTCCAATCTTAAATTCCCTAAGCTCTCGCCGAGTGATTTAGAGGCCCTTAATAAGATAGTAACGGCGGAGGAGCTCTCCGATGTGGTTCGGGAACTTCCATCGCATAAGTCACCTGGCCCTGATGGTCTCCCCTATTTCTACTATAAAACCTACCTAGACATTTTGGGACCACACATGCTCAATTTATTTGACTCTCTACTAAAGGGCACCCCTCCCCATCCCCACTTTTCACACTCCTTCATCTCCGTGATTCCCAAGCCGGGTAAAGATCCCTCCATCCCAGACAATTATAGGCCTATAGCCCTTCTGAATTCTGACTGCAAGATATTTACGAAAATCCTTGCCTCCAGGCTATCGGTCCTTGCCCCCAAACTTATTCAGAGATCAGGTGGGGTTTGTCCTTGGCAGACACGCCGGAGACAACACCCGCCGTACGATCAACCTGGTCGACCTTCTGGATAGGACCAACAAATCAGCACTTCTACTTAGTTTAGACGCCCAAAAGGCCTTTGATAGGCTTAGCTGGCCTTATATGTTCGCCACGCTCAAGGTCTATGGGTTCAAGGGCTCCTTTTTGAGGGCACTTGAAGCTATGTACTCAACGGTTACTGCCCAGGTACAGATGTCGTCCTTTCGGTCGCCTCGCTTCCCCCTATTAAATGGTACTCGGCAGGGGTATCCTCTATCTCCGCTGATATTTATTTTATGTCTGGAACCCCTGGTTGAGGCCGTACGCTCTCATCCAGATATCCGTTGGGGTGGTGATGCGACAGGGAGAGTATAAATTATCACTTTTTGCAGACGACATCTTGCTAACTATTACCAACCCACAGATTTCCCTCCCCTCACTGCACAAGCTACTAACATCCTTCGGGGGTATTTCTGGGTACAAGGTTAACACCTCCAAGACTGAGGCCCTTCCCATACACATCCCCTCCACAGATCTCTCTAGACTAAAAGAATCTTATCCCTATAGATGGTGCAGTGACTCACTCAAATACTTGGGGGTTTCTCTGACTCCTTCTTATTCCCACCTGTTCCGTGCAAATTTTCCTGCCCTGTTTCAGGATATAAATACTTCACTACTGACCTAGTCTAAATACCCTTTATCCCTACTGGGCAGGATCAACGTCCTTAAAATGTCAGTCATGCCCAGACTGCTCTACCATTTTGAGACACTGCCAGTTGCCCTCCCAACCCCACAGCTTAAACTTCTCCGACAACGTTTTCTAAAATTTATATGGGCTGACAGGTCCCATCGCTTTGCCAGCTCAGTGGTGTTTGCGCCTAGGGGTCCGGGGAGATTGGGAGCTCCGGATATTGTGAAATATTATCACGCTACGCATTTACGAATCATTGCTATCTGGTCCTCTCTAAATGCCACGAGTCGATGGGCTGCAGTTGAGAAGGGGGTCCTGTATCCGGTTCACCCATGCTCCCTGATCTGGGGCGCTCCATCCCCACTACACCCTAATCTTAGTACGGCCCCAATGTCCTTCACTTTAGACTTGTGGCAAAAGTGTAACAAAAAGTACTCCCTCTCCTCGGCCTGCCCCCCCCCTCACAAATGTCCTATTTAACCCTACTATCCCTGATGGCTTGTCTATGGGTAGGATTTCCCCGTGGCTAGAGCCCCCTCTTTTCCAACTCAGAAACCTGATACACCCTGTTTCACACAGACTTCATGCTTTTGAGACCTTGCGGGAAAAATATGACATTCCCAAACACTCGTTTTACTTCTACCTACAGGTCAGACACTTCTTTAGCTCCAAATCTCCGACTTTAATCCTTGACAGTCCTACAGCCTTTGAGCACCTCTGCGCACAGGGTCCCCATCAACTTAATTTAATTTCTTCTGTTCACCGAATCCTTCATGAGTCGACTCCTCTAAACGAACTTGCACATCTGTATATGAGTAGGTGGTCTCAGTTGTCGGACAAACCTATCTCCCTGCAGACATGGGATAGGATTTGGTCCTCTACCTTTAAATCCTCTAAGTGTGTCACGCAAAGGAAAACGGCAATAAAAATCCTTATGTTTTGGTATAAGACCCCCGATGTCATCCACAAATACGATCCTTCAGTCTCACCATGCTGTTGGCGATGTGGACTTGACGTTGGGTCTCTGTTTCATATTTTCTGGAAATGCCCCTTGATAAGGCCTTTCTGGTTAGCGGTGGGGGCATTGGTGGTGGAGGTGACGGGGGTGTCCCTCCCGATCAATCACTTATACTGTTTGCTGGGTCTCCCCATTCCAGGCATACCTAAAAATACCAATCGGCTGGTCTCTTATATTTTATTAGCTGCTAAGAGGCTTATCCCGCTGTGTTGGCTGTCCGGAGCAACTCCCCCCTGGCCTAGATTTCTCCAACTGGTGTCTGAAATTAGGAAAATGGAGTATCTGACGGCCTCGGTGCATGATTTGGTCCCCCAATTTGATAAAGTGTGGGCACCCTGGGATCAGTCGGAATACGGGGCCCCCCCTACCTGTATTCCCATTTGACTGTAGTTGCCGATCGTGGCACTTTAGTGCTGGCTACCGCCCCCACCTTTCCCTATCTAATCCTCCGGGTAATTTATCCCCCACCCCGAGGACTCATTATGATGATCATGTGAATGTTTGGTTGTTTTGCCTTTTTCTGGCCACCAACCTCCTGTTCTAAGGAATTGTTTGTTTTCATTTACATAAACTGTTTGTTATTCATTGTACAAGACATGGTTATGCAGTTCACCCTTGTGTCTGCATATGTGGACATTTTTCTTTGTCTTCTGTAACTAATGTTTTTCACTATGATCTATATTTATCTTTGCCTACTGAATTTTCCAATGCATAAGTGTATTGTTTTTGCTTTGAAAATTAATAAAAATTACAATTATATAAAAAAAAAAAAAAAAAAATCCGATGAGGCCCACACACAATCGGTATATCCGTCTGAGTTTTTCTGCCCGACCCCGTGTACACGTCATTACACTAGCCCTTCCTGTAGTCCTAACGCTATTCTTTGCATTTATCCTTCCTGTAAACATAATACTAAACCTACCTGATGTAAGCCTCACCCCATATCTTTGCACACTCACCTCTCTTTTCGCCACTCATATAATTTTCTTTGCTGAAGACCAAACTTTGAGCACTAATAAACCCCAGCTTTTAAACTGTCATTTAAAATACTGTAATTTTGATTTCATTAAAGATTCACTTGCAGACCCCTGCACATTCACTCTGCTCTGTAAAACTGAGTTTTAACTGACTTTTCTTTTTTGCAAATTCTGACATTCACCACAAAATACATCACTAGTGTTTATTAAAAAAAAAAAATAGCCATTCTGCACAGACTGAATGAATCCCATTATATTTTTGGAGTAAGGAAATAATAAATGAGCCTTTGACCAATTATGAGCAGCAAATTATTTGCAGTGTGAATGGAGAACTAAATGGGCCCCAACTCTTCCTTGTATGAAAGCTGCAGCGCTCATATACGTGAAAAGACAGCTCTGACTGCAGATCTGGTATATACTAGAGAATGGAGTATATAATAAACAGGACTGATCTGCACACCCGGCGTAGATACGTCTGTGCCTGGCGTTCCACATTTAATACACAAACCTATACATGTGATCTAACAGTGGGGACCATTGTGATGGAAAGTGGGACTGAGGGATTTAGCCCTAAATCAAAAATACTCAAGGGTTATGATAGTTGTTTATTTCTAGTGTGTCTCTATTTGATATAGACCAATTTAATTAAGGATGTAGCTTCTTAATAAATGCTTTATTTGCAGAGTATAGGCTGTAAAGACAGCTGTTCCCATTATGCAGACATACACAACACATAAAACAAGTACAGTATGTAAATGAGGATGTTACCATAAGACCCAATTCCTCTGGTTTGCTTCAACATTATCCTAACCTTGAGCTAGTGACATATTGCATGTTACAGGCATTCACACTTACACAGTTATACAAGTCTCCAGGTGTGGTGTCACATCAATAGGTACAAGGTGCTACAAACACTTTGACACCGGAGTTACATCACAGCGCAGAGAAGCAACATTAATGACAGTGTTAATTGGCTTTTCATAACCTGCAGACAAGTGTTTTCACAAGGTTCATGAACCTCCATACTGCAACTGTGAACAGCACAAACACTGTCCAGATTATGCATGGAAGAGCTGTCAGGATAAACCTGCATAGGAGCCTTTTTTTTTTTATAAAAGAACTGCTCTTGAGTTTGCTGTATTTGCCTTTTTTTTGGCTGAATTTCTCTGAAATTTATAAAATTTCAAAATGGAAACTTGTCATATAAAGTAAAACAAATGTTCTAAAGATTGAAGGTTTTTTACCTTCGTACATTCTATGCATGGAGGTAAAAAATCTTCAGTATGCAGCTCACCCACAGACTCTGTATCTCAGCGGCGCCATTTAAAAAAAAAAAAAGCTGCAAATAAAATTGACCATGTTACAATTGACACTGACAAGGGTACAACGATGGACAAGCCTGCATGATAAAGCTTCATATGACACTGACAAGGCTGCAAATGATGGACAAGGCTGCATGACAAGGCTGCAAATGACACTGCCAAGGGTGCAATGATGGACAAGGCTGCAGATGGACACTGATAAGGCTGCATTGATGGGCATTTACATGTAAGTTTTTTTTCCTTAAACTGCCCTCCTAAATTTTGGGTGTGTGTTATACGCCGATAAATACGGTAGTTTAGATTGTTACAAAGACTGTAAAATCATTCTGTATTTACATGTGCTTGTTGGTTTATACACCAACTTTAATACCCCAGTAAAAAACTGCACTGAGGAATCCAGAATAAGAAACCCTGAGGAGCATGAGCCAACTGCCACCTGGATGGTAGTCTTGGCCCAGATGGCCAACTGAGGCACTGTTGCCTGTTGACCAACTGGCTGGAATTATACTTAGCAAATAAATCCCAGACCCAAATATGAATAGATTAACAAAAAAATCTGCAAACTGTAAAAAAGACTGCAAAACATAGAAAAGTAAAAAAATAAACAAACACCACCTTGAAAAAATATTGGATAAGCCTCATGCACACCGGAGACACTTATGAATGTCTTTCTACTGACAGCAGAAAAACAGCATTAAAAACGTGCATAAAGCTGCTTTTTTCTAACATGTTTAGATACGTTCAGGCGTGTCAAGTGTTTGGGTATTCATTCATTTCATTGGCTGGAATATACAATTTTTTTGGCCTTTGAAATTAATGGATGCTCATGCGCTAAATGTGACTAGCATTTAGGTGCATATACGCTTGTTTAGGTGCATCAGCAGTGGCGGAACTACCGCCATAGCAGCACATGCGGGCGCTATGGGGCCCGCAGTCAAATGGGGCCCGGTGAGGACAGGCGCTATGGCTCCGCGGGAGATAGCGGGCGGCTCCGCGGGTGGCCCACGGGCAGTCCGCGGCTCCGCATGTGGTCCGCGGGCGGCTCCGCGGGTGAGAGCTGGGTAGTCCGCGGCTCCGCGGGTGGACCGCGGGCGGCTCCGCGGGTGAGAGCGGGCAGTCCGCGGGTCCGCGGGGGGCTCCGCGGGTGATAGTGGGAGGCAGATGAGAGTGGCCGGTCCGCTGGTGAGAGAGTGGGCGTGAGCGGGCTGGCCAATCAGGGAGCTGACGGGCGAGGGAGCATAGAGATGACATCATGATCATGATCATCTCTCGCCGCCCTCTCATCCCTGCAGTGCAGTTCCCCCCTCACTGTGCAGGCAGCCAGGAAGCAGAGAGATGACATTATCTCTCTGCTGCCTGACTGATAATCTGCTGGCTGACTCTGTGACACAGCAGGAAAGTGGCAGAGCAAGTGACAATCCATAATGTGTGGCAGGCGACGTGGCAAGTGACAACCCAGGACGTGGCAAGTGACAATCCGTAACGTGTGGCAGGTGACGTGGCAAGTGAAAATCCATGACGTGGCAAATGACAATCCATAATGTGTGGCAGGCAACGTGGCAAGTGACAACCAGGGACGTGGCAAGTGACAATCCGTAACGTGTGGCAGGTGACATGGCAAGTGACAACCTGGATGTGGCAAGTGACAATCCGTAACATGTGGCAGGTGACGTGGCAAGTGAAAATCCGTGACGTGACAAGTGACAATCCGTAATGTGTGGCAGGTGACGTGGCAAGTGACAACCCGGGACGTGCAAGTGACAATCCATAATGTGTGGCAAGTGACAATCTAGGATGTGGTAAGTGACAATCTGTAATTTGTGGCAATCTAGGACGTGGCAAGTGACAATCCGTAATGTGTGGCAGGTGACGTGGCAAGTGACAACCTGGATGTGGCAAGTGACAATCTGTAACATGTGGCAGGTGACGTGGCAAGTGAAAATCCGTGACGTGACAATCCGTAATGTGTGGCAGGTGACGTGGCAAGTGACAATCCGTAATGTGTGGCAGGTGACGTGGCAAGTGAAAATCCGTGATGTGACAAGTGACAATCCGTAATGTGTGGCAGGTGATGTGGCAAGTGACAATCCATAATGTGTGGCAGGTGACGTGGCAAGTGACAACCCGAGACGTGGCAAGTGACAATCTAGGACATGGCAAGTGACAATCCGTAATGTGTGGCAGGTAATGTGGCAAGTGACAATCCGGGACTTGGCAAGTGGACAATCCGCAACATGTGGCAGGTGACATTCTGCAACGTGTGACAAGTGACAATCTGCATTTGGTGGCAGGCGACGTGGCAAGTGGACAATCTGCAATGTGTAGCAGGTGATGTGACAAGTGACAATCCTTAATGTGTGGCAAGTGACAATCCAGGACGTGGCAAGTTACAATCCATAATGTGTGGCAAGTGACATGGCAAGTGACAATCCAGAACGTGGCATGTGACAATCCATAATGTGTGGCAAGTGACAATCCAGGACGTGGCAAGTTACAATCCATAATGTGTGGCAAGTGACGTGGCAAGTGACAATCCAGGACGTGGCATGTGACAATCCATAATGTGTGGCAAGTGACAATCCAGGACGTGGCAAGTGACAATCCATAATGTGTGGCAGGTGACTTGGCAAGTGACAATCCGCAACATGTGGTAGGTGACATTCCGCAACGTTTGACAAGTTACAATCTGCATCTGGTGGCAGGCGATGATGGCAAGTGACACGCTCAGGGATCCCACTGATTTTGCATTATGGTGAGTTGAACTATTTCATTTTATATAACAGAACAGAAATTGGTTAAAAGGCCTGGAGGTCAGCAATGTGTTCCCTTCAGGGGCTGCATACAGTATACTGCATACTTTGTTGTTCAAAATTAATATAAGCCGTTGCCTGGGTACTGTGCCACATGGGTGTGGTAGTCTGTTGTTTAATGGGATTAGTTCATTTTTTTTGGTGGGGGGGGGGGCCCATACAACATTTTGCTATGGGGCCCTGTGATTTCTAGTTACGCCCCTGTGCATCAGACATTGATTTTGAGGGACCGTCCCTCTGACCCTGTGTTTCCTCCTCACTTGTCCTTCATTTTGTCTGATCTATATAGTCGTAGCATTTCACTATTTTGGCTCTGATGAAGAGGGTTCACCCTTGAAATGCGCCTTCTGGTCTTCCTACACTAATGGTAGACTGCAGCATACCTGAAGGAGATTGATCCCACTTGCAATGACATGCATATATTTTATTTGCGTTTCTTTCTTTATCCTCAGCTGGACTCCATCTAGAGTTGTCTGTGGGAGTAACATGCTGCAATATTTCCAGAGGATTTCCACTTATTTTGTAAGGTGCATTGGATTGGTGGTATCACATTCACATTCTTCATCCTTACCGTATATGTATTTGGACTATGCTTTCATGCTACATCCACTTAATTATGGACTACCTGCACCTATGAATATCAATTTCATTGCTTTGTCACTGTCATTGAGATTTGTTTTGATGTTTTATGCTTTATGAATTTTTTGCGCTCATGGTTAATAATATTATAGTATAAATATTTTTTGCCGCAACACTTTCACCTTTATAAAATAACCTTTTTTATCTTCTCCTTTAAACCAATTTCAAAAGCCAGTATTAAGAAAAAGTAGTAGTAAAACAAACACTGAGTTTAACTATTCATTTTTTTGTTTAATTATTATTATTATTATACAGGTTTTATATAGCGCCAACAGTTTGCACAGCGCTTTAGAACATGAGGGCAGACATTACAGTTACATTACAATTTGGTACAAGAGGAATCAGAGGGCCCTGCTCGTTAGAGCTTACAATCTAAAAAGGAAGGTTCAATTGATACAAAAGGTAATAGCTCTGGGGGGATGAGCTGATGGAGGAAGTAAAACAGTGTTAGAAACAGGATAGGCTTCTTTGAAGAGAAGGGTTTTCAGGGATCGTCTAAACATGGATAGATTAGGGGACAGTTGGACAGATTGGAGTAGGGAGTTCCAAAGAATGGGAGAAGCTCTGGAGAAATCCTGGAAACGAGCATGGGAGGAGGTGACAAGGGAGCTAGAGAGCAGGAGGTCTTGGGATGATCGAAGAGCTTGGTTGGTATTTTGGGACTAGGTTAGTGATGTAGCTGGGGGAAGAGTTATGGATGGCTTTGTAAATTATTGTTAGTACTTTGAATTTTATTCGTTGGGTGAGTGGAAGCCAGTGGAGGGATTGGCAGAGAGGGGTGGAGGACACTGAATGGCTGGTAGGGTGGATGAGTCTGGCAGCGGCATTCATTATGGACTCTCCTTTAGGGGGCGTCTAACATCCATTACATCCTAGGCCATCAATTAGATCTTCCCACTACACTCCAGACGGATGTAAAAGAGACAAATTATTCAGTTACATGAAGCTACTATACTGTAAGTACCTGGATTTGATTTTGGTATCAATCTTTTACAGTCTCCTATACAGCAGAGCACAGCCAGGGAAAAGGAGGTTCAGGGCTAGAAATAACTTAAAGTGGATGTAAACCCGAATATAAAAAATAATTAAATAAATAAAAATGTTATTTAGGCTTGTAACTTGTACAGTATAGGATTTCATATCATCTGTGCCCAGTCTTGCCACAAAGAGTTAATCCAGCTCTGAGCAATCCTTTTAACTTTTTTCAGTGAGATAAAAATGGACAGACAGAGAAATACCAGTCAGTTCTCCTCCCTGCTGTGAGATGAACAGGTGATTTACATATCTCATGCAGGAGCCTTAGAGAGGCATTATGTGGAATTCCCACCCTTCCTCCTTTCTTCTCCAGCTCTCCCAGGATTGGCTGCTCCACACCTCAGCATGATTGGGCATGCTGAAGTCATGTGGTGACTTTTCTGGGTTTTGACTGGATGTTAGTAGTGATCATAGCAGAAGTTCAGTGTAAGAAATACACAGGAGAAAATTCATGTTGACAATGGGAGTCTAGAGGTGGGCGGGGAGTCAACTGACATCACAGCTCCACCCACCAAGCTCCGGAACAACAGACCCACCCACAGAATCTTCAGTTTTTCGGGTCTCATAAGAGACAGAGGGGAGACATTTGACAGGTCTGGATTCATGCAGGAGGCATATACATCCTTATAGATAACCACTATGGCAGTAGTTTAGAAAGGATGAGAGTGGGTTTACATCCACTTTAAGTGTGCTGCATGCAAATGTATTGACAAAGAACATGCTGATAGGAGAGAGTAGAGAGATAACCTCATCCGTTTGCTGCTTTTTGTATGGCCAGTCAAAAGGCTGGAAGTGGGGAGAGGACATCAAGATTAGATGAACTAAAACACAAATCCTTTGAGAGGAAAAACAGCCCATGTACAGTAAGTGTATTTTATCTGGGCACGTAGCTGATTGGAGTTGTTAACTGGTCTTTACTCAACATTGAAATCTCCTGTTCTTCAAAAGGAAATCTTGCTCTCAATAACATTTACAGTGTGTTTACCTAACCAATGTTATATTGGCCAACACCGATCTATTTTCAATATTCTCCTTTTCCAAATGGTGAATTATTAATTAGATCAGTGATTCAGAAAAAAAAAATTCTCCAATGGGGATCAATAAAATCTGAGAGGAAGGGTTAGAAGTTTTCAAAGCACTTTGCATTCTATATATATCATGACAGAAAGGAAAATAAAATCTCCACAATGAAGGCTTAAAAAAGATTCAAAATCAAACAAAGTTATCTTAAACAAAGTGAAATACTTTGATCATACTGCAAGAAAAACTTATTACTGTCCTACTATTGGCTATTGGCTACTGGCTATGAACTTCCTTATTCTAGTCCAGTTGTACGTCATCACGTTCGAATCCATCGGACTTTGGTGTGATTGTGTGTGGCCAAGTCCGTTCATTCGGAAAGTCCGTCGGAACTCCGCCGAAAGTCCGACGGAAAGATCGTCAGACCTAGTCCCTCGAAAAGTCCGGTCGTGTGTACATGGCATAAATGTGTGGAATTCCTCATACGTAAGTCATAGCTCCAATAATTGGATGACGAAATGAGTCAAGCTGGGACGTACGCTGCGCTATGTTACATACAGATGGAACGCACGCTAACTCCACATGTGGTTCTTGTTGCTTCCATTACCTCCTATGCACAGTGTGGTTGTTAGCACAGGAGGTTTTCAAGAGCATTTACAGTGCCTTGAAAAAGTATTCATACCCCTTGACATTTTCCACATTTTGTCATGTTACAACCAAAAACATAAACATATTTTATTGGGATTTTATGTGATAGACCAACACAAAATGGCACATAATTATGAAGTGGAAAGAAAATGATAAATGATTTCAATTTTTTTTACAAATAAATATCTGAAAAGTGTGGCATGCATTTGTATTCACCCCCCTTTACTCTGATACCCCTAATTAAAATCTAGTGAACCAATTGCCTTCAGAAGTTACCTAATTAGTCAATAGAGTCCATCTGTGTGTAATTTAATCTCAGTATAAATACAGCTGTTCTGTGAAGCCCCTTAGAGGTTTGTTAGAGAACCTTAGTGAACAAACCGCATCATCAAGGCAAAGGAATACACCAGACAGGTCAGGGATAAAGTTGTGGAGAAGTTTAAAGTAGGGTTAGGTTTTAAAAAAATCCCAAGCTTTGAATATCTCAGGGAGCACTGTTCAATCCATGATCCAAAAATGAAAACACATGACACAAATGCAAACCTACCAAGACAAGGAAAGCATTTATCAGAGAATCAGCCAAGGGGCCCATGGTAACTCTGGAGGAGCTGCAGAGATCCACAGCTCAGGTGGGAGAATCTGTCCACAGGACAACTATTAGTCGTACACTCTGACCTTTATGGAAAAGTGGCAAGAAGAAAGCCATTGTTGAAATAAAGCAATAAGAAGTCCTGTTTGCAGTTTGCAAGAAGCCATGTGGGGGACACAGCAAACATGTGGAAGAAGGTGCTCTGGTGAAAAGCTATGTGTGGCGGAAAAATAACACTGCACATCACCCTGAACACACCATCTCCACCGGTAAACATGGTGGCTGCAGCATCATGTTGTGGGGATGCTTTTTTTCAGCAGGGACAGGGAAGCTGGTCAGAGTTGATGGGAAGATGGATAGAGCCAAATACAGGGCAATCTTAGAAGAAAACCCGTTAGAGTCTGCAAAAGACTTAAGACTGGGGCGGAGGTTCACCTTCCAGCAGAACAATGACCCTAAACATACAGCCAGAGCTACAATGGAATGATTTCGATCAAAGCATATTCATGTGTTAGAATGGCCCAATCAGAGTCCAGACCTAAATTCAATTGAGAATCTGTGACAATCTGAAATTGTGGCAATTTGATATTGCTGTTCACAGACCATCCAATCTGACAGAGTTTGAGCTATTTTTTAAAGAAAATGGGCAAAAATGTCACTCTCTAGATGTGCAAAGCTGGTAGAGACATAAGCAAAACATCTTGCAGCTGTAATTGCAGTGAAAGGTGGTTCTACAAAGTATTGACTCAAGAGGGCTGAATACAAATGTACGCCACACTTTTCACATATTTATTTGTAAAAAAAAATGTGAAAAACATCTATCATTTTCCTTCTACTTAAAAGACATCTACATTTTTGGTTGTAACATGACAATGTGGAAAATGTCAAGGGGTATGAATACTTTTTCAAGGCACTGTATACAACATTTTTTACTGCACAGCCCATGAAGGCTTTTAATAAATCTACCTTAACAATATGACACCATGAGGAGTCTGTTCTACGTTTTTTCTTTCCTTTGCCATTGGTGACATCCCGTACTGGAGTGTTTGGAGCATTGTGAGGAGGATCTTTGAGGAACCAGCCGGTGGATACTGTCTTGGAGACCTATTAAGCTTTCTCAGATCCTTCTTGCTATAAGGCGTAAGGGGGGTTAACGTCATCTGGTAAGTGTGGACTCTTACCTCACCTATCACACGTGGTGTTTTTTTCTTTGATTCCCCTTATTAGAGGAAGGAGGAATTCCACACATTGGATGCTAATAAGGACTTTCTTGGGACTTTTGCACATATATATCACTTTATTGAACCTCACCTTGTAATTTGTTTTTACTATGATATGTTTGCATGTTGTTGTGTATATACTCATTCATGTTAATTAACGAGTGCTGTTTTTTGGGGACATCTTTGCATACTTTATATCACCTTTCAACCCAAGGGTTTGGAAACAGCAGCTGCACACTGACTATGATGAAGTTCTATTTTTGTACTTGTTTTTGTTACCTTATAATATTCTATTGTTATTTGAAATCTAGATAAAAAGTTTGAAACAGAAAAATCAAACAAAGAATGATACAGTTTTTTTTTTCTCATTAACATGTGTTTATAATCTTTATTCAGCTATTATATATCACTTTTTTTTTTTTAATCTTTATTTAAGGAATGTGGTTAATACACTTTTGACATTGTAACACCTGCATCAACCTACGAAATTTGGTAATTAACAAAAGAAACAGCTCGCTAAAGATGTCATTATATAATACAATGTAGAAAGAAACCAATCACTGTGCAATTGCTTAATGATAATAATTCAGGAGTCTATAATATAATATCTCCACAACTATTGTATCTTGTAGCTCGACCTGCTCAACAGCAGGGACCTCAAACCCCAAAAAAGGGAAAGTTTTATTGAGTCTATGTAGGCAAGTCATTGAAAGTGTTAAGGAAAGGGATAGACAACCTGAAATCCAAAGCAAAATTGTTCCTCATAGACATGTATCTAACCATTGTAGTTTGGAGGACTATACTTGGACAATTTATCTTTTACAGTATATAGCTATCTGTCCTGGGTTCGTGGGAGCGAAACCAAAGGCTTGCCGCAAACCAAGAGAATTTTTTCATTTTTTTGGGGGGGAAAGCAGAGTGGACGACACCTAAGGTGTCAGTAAGGAAAGTAAAGAATAATATTAGGGAAAAGGTGATAGAGGGTAAGTAAGGGGGGGGGGGGGTAGCGGATCCTGGTGGGGTCGGCGGACACAGTCTTCAAATTCCTCCAAGACAGGTTAATCAAATATAGGACTTGTATTCGTCTGAGAATCGGAATAGATCCCAGTGTGTCCAACGTGTATTGTGTTCCTCCTCCCTTTCCCCTAGGGCAGCTGTGAGTTGCTCCATCCTCTGAATATCGCACACCCTAGCAAACCATTGTGATACCACAGGTGGAGAATGTTGCTTCCATACACTGGGAATGCATGCCCGTGCCGCGTTCAGGAGATGTTTCAGTAAGGATTTGCGGTAGCACTTACATGACATTGGGGTTAGGTTTAAGAGTACTGCTGCTGGGTTACCCTGAAGGGAAATATCCGTGATCTTGTAAATGATCTGCAGTACTTGCCTCCAGAAAAGGGTCAGTTCTGGGCAGTCCCAGAAAATGTGAAGTAGAGTGCCAGTGTGGGAGCCACACCTCCAACATAGAGGACTATGGCCCAGGAATATTGATGCTAGTACAGATGGGGTCCTGTACCATTGCGTTAAGATCTTGTAAGTGATCTCCTGGTATCTGCTACACAAGGATGACTTGTGTGCAAAAAGGAGGATTTAGTTCTTTTGAGCTTCAGTGAATGTGGTGTTAAGATCTCTCTCCCACTTCCTCAAGTATGGGGGGTCATGTTGCGATGTGTGCTTGAGTAAGATATTATAAGAGTGAGAAAGAGATTTCCGTATGGGCTCGTCTCCCAGGCACAGTTCTTCAAAGGGCGTTGGTTGCCTGCGAAAGCAGCCACTATCAGGGAGGGATCAGAGGAAGTGTGTGAGTTGAGAGATCTTCCACTTACCTAGGGTTGAGGAACTAAGGCTAGGATACAGTCCTGTGGGGTCAATCCATTCCGAGGGACCGACGAATGAGGAGGCCCTGACCAGACTCTGGTCTGGTTGGAGCCGAAAGGACCTGTCTGATAGTCCTGGTGTGAAGTCCGGAATGCCCTATTATAGGCGTTAACGGGGAAGGAAAACTGTCCGTCTCCGCTATTCTAAAGTATGTGTGGAGCTCCTGCATGGTGCATTTGATTAATGGATGTGGCAAAGAGAATTGGGAAAAACGAGACCCACTCCAAGGCAGTCCTGCTAGGGGGATCGGCGATGAGTCCTGTTCTAGGCGAACCCACAATTTTTGGGGTGAGTGTTTGCACCAGTCCACTACTCTGTATATATGGACTGCAGTGTTATACATAGCGGGGTCGGGAAGGCCAACCCCTCTTCTGAGTTTTGGCTGCTGTAACAGTGATCTCCTAAGCCGCGATGGCTTGCCATGCCAAACGTACTTAATGAAGATTGTACATAACTTATGAAAGAAGCTCTGTGGTATCTTAACCGGCAGTGCTTGTAAGAGGTAGAGCAATCTTGGCATAATGTTCATCTTGAGGACGTTGCATCTCCCGAACCACAAAACTGCCAAGTTCTTCCATCTGTCTAAATCTACAGAAAAACTGTTCAGGAGGGGCTGAAAGTTAAGTTGGAAGATGAGATGCGGATCAGCGGGAATTTTAGTACCTAAATATTGGATTGCCTGATGAGTCCAGCGGAAGGGAAAGTTGCCGCTAAGGCGAGC
The DNA here is from genome assembly GCF_037356315.1 of Lithobates pipiens. Lineage (NCBI taxonomy): Eukaryota > Metazoa > Chordata > Amphibia > Anura > Ranidae > Lithobates > Lithobates pipiens. The sequence continues at coordinate 292,857,190 of NW_027507784.1, read as the reverse complement.
CTGGTAGCCAGGAGAAAGGGAGACGTTAAGTGCTTCGGACTTTTGGAGGTTGATTTTAAAGTCCGAAAGGTCACCATATTGGCGCATTTCGGATAGAAGGATCGGAAGGGAGGTATGCGGGTCTGAGATGTAAAACAGTAGGTCGTCAGCATAGGCGGCGATTTTGTGGTGGTATGTGCCAGTTTCAAGTCCTCTAATGTCGGGATTAAGCCTAATATGTTGCAATAGGGGTTCCAAAGAAAGTATAAAGAATAGCTGGGAAAGCGGGCATCCTTGTCTCGTTCCATTGCTTATAGCAAAGGGGCTAGAAGTGACTCCGTTGACCCTGACCGATGCAGTGGGGGTAGAGTAAATAGCAGAGATCCAGGACAAAACGGAAGGTGGCATCCCAAGCCGTCGCAGGGTGGCTAGTAGGAAGGTCCAGTTAAACCTATCGAATGCCTTTTCGGCGTCTGTGGACAACAGAATTAATGGGGTGTTAAGGCGTTTGGCTCTTGCTATAACATCTATCGTCCTGATCGTGTTTAGTGATGGCCGAACGGTTCGCCCGGCGGTCGTTTCGCGGCGAATTTCCGACTTTCGCCGTCCGCGGGTTCGAACGCCTTTTTCCGTCGTTCGCCCCGGCGGACTTACGTGTTTAATGTATACAAGAACTTTAACCTTTCGTGACACGTTTATCATGTGTTACAGGACAACCAATTGAGACATGACAGCTCATGGACACTTGGACATTCCCCCTAACCTATAAATACACCCGATCCGGTGGCCATTTTACATTCTTTCTTCTGTCACTGTAGGGAAAGGATCCTGTGTGGAGTAGGGACAGAGAAAACGCTAGCTATTTGGTACACAAAAGTTCTTTTCAGGACTGGTATAGGTGTTAGGTCAGCAGCCTGAGTTTCTTTTGTCAGTTTAGATAAAGGGACAGAGCGCTGTATGCTGCTATTTTAGGGACAGCTCAGCCAGATTAGTCTTTCTTCATCATCATCATCATCATCATCATTAGCTGTTACTATCAGGTCCACAAAAGAGCTGTTCCAGCTAATCGTTCCAGCCTACTCTTTTTTGCCAATTTGTATAGGGACAGGCAGGAAGCAGTGTGTCAGGCAGTGAGGATAATTTTAAAGACTTGCTGTTACTATTAGTTCCACAAAGGTTCTTTTCAGGACTGGTATCAGTGGTACGGTAATAGGCTTGTACACGTATAATATTCTTTCTTCCAAATATAGAAAGAATATTATACTTGACTGCTGCCCTTCTGCTGCAGTCTGCTAATCATTCACAACTCACTTGTTCCACAAAGCTCTTTATCAGGACTGGTAACTTGGTCTGTCTAGGGTGCTACGGTACATAGGCTTGGGTGCGGTACAGTCTGCTGTTCTGTAAGGACCGCTATCGGTCCACAATACATAGGGTTGCCGTGCACTACTGCTGACCGCTGCCCTATACTGCAGCAGTCCTTCATTGGTATAGGGACTGACGTACAGTCTGCTAATCACTAACACACAACCTGCTTGGTCCACAAAAGTTCTTATAAGGACTGGTAACTTGGTATAGGGTGCTACGGTACATAGGCCTGAGTGCGTTACAGTCTGCTGTTCTGTAAGGACCGCTATCGGTCCACAATACATAGGGTTGCCGTGCACTACTGCTGACCGCTGCCCTATACTGCAGCAGTCCTTCAGCGGTATAGGGACTGACGCACAGTCTGCTAAACACTAACACACAACCTGCTTGGTCCACAAAAGTTTTTATAAGGACTGGTAACTTGGTATAGGGTGCTACGGTACATAGGCCTGAGTGCAGTACAGTCTGCTGTTCTGTAAGGACCGCTATCGGTCCACAATACATAGGGTTGCCGTGCACTACTGCTGACCGCTGCCCTATACTGCAGCAGTCCTTCATTGGTATAGGGACTGACGTACAGTCTGCTAATCACTAACACACAACCTGCTTGGTCCACAAAAGTTCTTATAAGGACTGGTAACTTGGTATAGGGTGCTACGGTACATAGGCCTGAGTGCGTTACAGTCTGCTGTTCTGTAAGGACCGCTATCGGTCCACAATACATAGGGTTGACGTGCACCACTGCTGACCGCTGCCCTATACTGCAGCAGTCCTTCAGCGGTATAGGGACTGACGTACAGTCTGCTAAACACTAATACACAACCTGCTTGGTCCACAAAAGTTCTTATAAGGACTGGTAACTTGGTATAGGGTGCTACGGTACATAGGCTTGAGTGCGGTACAGTCTGCTGTTCTGTAAGGACCGCTATCGGTCCACAATAGATAGGGTTGACGTGCACCACTGCTGACCGCTGCCCTATACTGCAGCAGTCCTTCAGCGGTATAGGGACTGACGCACAGTCTGCTAAACACTAACACACAACCTGCTTGGTCCACAAAAGTTTTTATAAGGACTGGTAACTTGGTATAGGGTGCTACGGTACATAGGCCTGAGTGCGTTACAGTCTGCTGTTCTGTAAGGACCGCTATCGGTCCACAATACATAGGGTTGCCGTGCACTACTGCTGACCGCTGCCCTATACTGCAGCAGTCCTTCATTGGTATAGGGACTGACGTACAGTCTGCTAATCACTAACACACAACCTGCTTGGTCCACAAAAGTTCTTATAAGGACTGGTAACTTGGTATAGGGTGCTACGGTACATAGGCCTGAGTGCGTTACAGTCTGCTGTTCTGTAAGGACCGCTATCGGTCCACAATACATAGGGTTGACGTGCACCACTGCTGACCGCTGCCCTATACTGCAGCAGTCCTTCAGCGGTATAGGGACTGACGTACAGTCTGCTAAACACTAATACACAACCTGCTTGGTCCACAAAAGTTCTTATAAGGACTGGTAACTTGGTATAGGGTGCTACGGTACATAGGCTTGAGTGCGGTACAGTCTGCTGTTCTGTAAGGACCGCTATCGGTCCACAATACATAGGGTTGCCGTGCACTACTGCTGACCGCTGCCCTATACTGCAGCAGTCCTTCATTGGTATAGGGACTGACGTACAGTCTGCTAATCACTAACACACAACCTGCTTGTTCCACAAAAGTTCTTATAAGGACTGGTAACTTGGTATAGGGTGCTACGGTACATAGGCTTGAGTGCGGTACAGTCTGCTGTTCTGTAAGGACCGCTATCGGTCCACAATAGATAGGGTTGACGTGCACCACTGCTGACCGCTGCCCTATACTGCAGCAGTCCTTCAGCGGTATAGGGACTGACGTACAGTCTGCTAAACACTAATACACAACCTGCTTGGTCCACAAAAGTTCTTATAAGGACTGGTAACTTGGTATAGGGTGCTACGGTACATAGGCTTGAGTGCGGTACAGTCTGCTGTTCTGTAAGGACCGCTATCGGTCCACAATAGATAGGGTTGACGTGCACCACTGCTGACCGCTGCCCTATACTGCAGCAGTCCTTCAGCGGTATAGGGACTGACGTACAGTCTGCTAAACACTAATACACAACCTGCTTGGTCCACAAAAGTTCTTATAAGGACTGGTAACTTGGTATAGGGTGCTACGGTACATAGGCTTGAGTGCGGTACAGTCTGCTGTTCTGTAAGGACCGCTATCGGTCCACAATACATAGGGTTGCCGTGCACTACTGCTGACCGCTGCCCTATACTGCAGCAGTCCTTCATTGGTATAGGGACTGACGTACAGTCTGCTAATCACTAACACACAACCTGCTTGTTCCACAAAAGTTCTTATAAGGACTGGTAACTTGGTATAGGGTGCTACGGTACATAGGCTTGAGTGCGGTACAGTCTGCTGTTCTGTAAGGACCGCTATCGGTCCACAATAGATAGGGTTGACGTGCACCACTGCTGACCGCTGCCCTATACTGCAGCAGTCCTTCAGCGGTATAGGGACTGACGTACAGTCTGCTAAACACTAATACACAACCTGCTTGGTCCACAAAAGTTCTTATAAGGACTGGTAACTTGGTATAGGGTGCTACGGTACATAGGCTTGAGTGCGGTACAGTCTGCTGTTCTGTAAGGACCGCTATCGGTCCACAATAGATAGGGTTGACGTGCACCACTGCTGACCGCTGCCCTATACTGCAGCAGTCCTTCAGCGGTATAGGGACTGACGTACAGTCTGCTAAACACTAATACACAACCTGCTTGGTCCACAAAAGTTCTTATAAGGACTGGTAACTTGGTATAGGGTGCTACGGTACATAGGCTTGAGTGCGGTACAGTCTGCTGTTCTGTAAGGACCGCTATCGGTCCACAATAGATAGGGTTGACGTGCACCACTGCTGACCGCTCACCTATACTGCAGCAGTCCTTCAGCGGTATAGGGACTAAGAGTTTTGTCACAGGGTCATTTAAAAAATGACATGCAGAGGAAGAGGCAGGCCCTTCCGCAGGGGTGGTAGGGGTAGGGCAGGAGCAACAGGCTTGAGCCAAAGTGGGAAGTTGCAGAAGGTGCGTTCAATTACTTTAAAGGATGCACCAGACTTGGTTGAGTGGCTCGCTCAGCCTTACTCTTCTGCACCCTCCTCATCCTCTCGATCTGCACCCTCTTCTTCACTCTCTGCTATGTGCACCCCCAAAGACACTACCACCAACAACACGACCACCACCACCACCACCACATACCTTCCGCTTGAGTCACTGGAATTATTTTCCGATCCATATCAAGAGGACATTTCTGATGCGCAGCCACTCTTGGTATTGGATCAGGAAGAGGAGGTAGCAACAAGCGCTACTCAGCAGTCTGACGCCAGTACCCAGATCAGCCCAAGGAGGAGGTTGGTCCCCGGTGTTGCTGCCTACTCTACTTATAGCGGTGGGGAAGGTGACGTTGATGATGACGTGTCTAGTGATGTCACGTGGGTGCCCACAAGAGAGGAAGAGGAGGGGAGTTCAGAGGGAGATATGGACCAGCAGATAGGGAGGAGAAGCAGCAATGACTTACATTGCACAGCAGGGACAAAGCAGACTGCAAATGTATCAGGAGCGAGTCATCGACCATGTACGGTCACATCTGGCGCTCCCAGGACACCGGCACATGGCTCCGCAGTGTGGGCTTTTTTTAACGTGTCCGCTGCTGACAATAGCGTTGCCATCTGCAATCTTTGCAGTCAACGCGTTAGTCGCGGTAAGCCCAATACTCACCTAGGGACGACCGCCTTAAGAAGGCACATGAGCAGCCATCACCGAGCCCAGTGGGAGCAACGGAACACACAAAGCCACACTGCAGGCTCTCACCGTCCAGCCTCGTCTTCTACTTCTCCTTCTCCTCTCTCCTCACAATTGTCCTCCACTCCACCTTCCATCACGCCAAGCTCACATTTTTCTGCAAAAAGGCAGGCTTCCGTGGGCCTAATGTTTGAGCGTAAAAAAATGATGACGCCGGATAACCCTCTTGCCCAACGGTTGGCGGCTGGCTTGTCAGAACTCATAGCCCGCCAACTACTGCCATATAAACTGGTGGACTCGGAGGCCTTTCGCAAATTTGTGGCCATTGGAACACCACAATGGAAGGTCCCAGGAAGGAAGTATTTCTCAGAGAAGGGCATCCCAGAGCTATATGGCCATGTTCAGCGGCAAGTGAATGTATCTCTGGCACACAGTGTCGGTGCCAAGATACATCTGACCACAGACACGTGGTCTAGCAAACACGGGCAGGGAAGGTATATCAGTTTTACTGCCCACTGGGTGAACCTTCTGACGGCCGTCAAGCATGTAACCCGTGGCACCCGTGTAGATTTGGTTTTACCGCCACGGATTGCATGCAGGCCTGACTCTTCTTCTCCTCCTCCTACTCCATCCTCCTCCCTCTCCTCCTCAGCTGCCTCCTCCTTTTCCGCTGCTAGCGTCTCTTCCACTGCACCGCCCAAGCTCCCCAGAACCTATTCCACATGCCAGGTGAGACGTTGCCATGCCGTGCTGCGTCTGTTGTGCCTGGAAGCAAAGAGCCACACTGGCCCGGCACTCCTTTCAGCTTTGCGTTCACAGGCAGATGAGTGGCTAACACCGCTCAATTTGACAGTTGGTAAAGTGGTGTGTGACAACGGTGCCAATCTGCTTAGCGCATTGAAACAGGGCAAAATCACGCACGTGCCGTGCATGGCACACGTCTTAAACTTGGTCGTGCAGCGATTCCTTGTCAAATACCCTGGGGTCCAGGACATCTTGCGGCAGGCAAGGAAAATCTCGGCCCATTTCAGAAGATCTTACACGGCCATGGCTCGCCTTGCTGACATTCAGCGGCGACACCATCTGCCGGTCAGACGTCTTATTTGCGATTGCCCGACGCGATGGAACTCAACCTTCTATATGCTTGATAGGCTGCTCCAGCAGAAACGTGCAGTTAACGTCTACCTGTATGAACTCTGCGAAAGAAACGGTTCTGGGGAGCTGGGTTTTTTTTCACCGCGCCAGTGGCTGCTCATGCGCGACACATGCAGACTTCTGCGGCCATTTGAGGAGATCACCAAACTGGTCAGTCGCAGCCATGGCGCCATCAGTGACATGGTACCTTATGCCTTCTTTCTGGAGCGTGCATTGCGTCGTGTCATTGATCAGGCTGTGGAGGAGCAGGAGCGGGAAGATGAGGAAGTCGCAATGCTGGATGAATTCCCAGGGGGGGCTACTCTATCTGAGACAAGTCAACAACAGGAGTCTGATGAGGAGTCAGAGGAGGATGGTGCCGGGGCGGATGAGCAGGAGCAAGAAGAGCATGCTTTAAACCTTTCTGGGATCCCTGTTGTGCGAGGATGGGGAGAGGAGAATGAAGAGGACGACATTATCCTGGATGATGAGCAGGAGCCAGGCCACCACACCGCTTCCACTTTAGTGCAAATGGGGGCCTTCATGCTCCAGTGTTTTAATAGGGACCCCCGTATAAAAAGCATGAGGGTCAAGGACCAGTACTGGGTGGCAACGTACTTAGACCCCCGGTACAAACACAAAATGGCGGAAATGTTACCGCCGTCGCAGAGGGCTGTCAGAATGCAGCACTTCCAGGCCTTGCTTCGAGAAATGCTGCATTCTGCTTTTGCGTGCGCTGGCAGAGGAGCAATTCCCACTCCCAGAGAAGGATTTGCGGGTACCAATCCAACAGCGCCTGCAAGAAGAGGCCGGTTTGAAGATGTGTTGGTGACTTCGGATATGAGGTCATTCTTTCAGCCGACCCATCGACAGGTGTCATCCGGATCCAGCATCAGGGAACGCCTAGACCGTCAGGTGTCCGACTACATTGGGTTAACGGCCGATGTGGACGCTCTGAGGAGTGATGAACCCCTAGACTACTGGGTGGGCAGGCTTGACCTCTGGCCAGAGCTTGCCCAATTTGCAATCGAACTGTTGGCTTGCCCCTCATCCAGTGTCCTGTCCGAAAGGACGTTCAGCGCAGCAGGGGGGATTGTGACCGATAAGCGTACTCGCCTAGCTCACCACAGTGTTAACTACCTCACATTTCTAAAAATGAATGAGGCATGGATCTCGGAGGAATTCAACACATGTGATCAGTAGACCATGTATATGTCTATAAACAATTTTTGGAATCAAGCACACAGACCTTCTTAATTCATTTGGCTCACTTCCCTGACCCAAAAAAGCACACCGTACTATATGCCCCTACCCTCCTCTTTGAAGAGGTTGAGCGGTGTCATATTTCTACTGGGGCTGCTTATTATGAGGGGTTCCCACCATCCCTGTGCTGTGCTGACTTCCTCCTGGGTGTTCTTATTATGAGGGGCTCCCACCATCCCTGTGCTGTGCTGACTTCCTCCTGGGTGTTCTTATTATGAGGGGATCACACCATCCCTGTGCTGTGCTGACTTCCTCCTGGGGCTGCTTACGGTGCTGCTGTCAGCGCTGTATGTCACGGAGCTGCTGTCAGCGCTGTATGTCACGGAGCTGCTGTCAGCGCTGTATGTCACGGAGCTGCTGTCAGCGCTGTATGTCACGGAGCTGCTGTCAGCGCTGTATGTCACGGAGCTGCTGTCAGCGCTGTATGTCACGGAGCTGCTGTCAGCGCTGTATGTCACGGAGCTGCTGTCAGCGCTGTATGTCACGGAGCTGCTGTCAGCGCTGTATGTCACGGAGCTGCTGTCAGCGCTGTATGTCACGGAGCTGCTGTCAGCGCTGTATGTCACGGAGCTGCTGTCAGCGCTGTATGTCACGGTGCTGCTGTCAGCGCTGTATGTCACGGAGCTGCTGTCAGCGCTGTATGTCACGGAGCTGCTGTCAGCGCTGTATGTCACGGAGCTGCTGTCAGCGCTGTATGTCACGGAGCTGCTGTCAGCGCTGTATGTCACGGAGCTGCTGTCAGCGCTGTATGTCACGGTGCTGATGTCAGTGCTCTGTATTACGGTGCTGCTGTCAGTGCTCTGTATCTCCTGCACCCTCTTGTTTGCCTACCCTGGTCCCTGACCTTCCCTCTCCTCCATTGCCTTCATTAGCTCCATAGTCCTGAATTGTCAGAACAATTTCCCAAATAAAAAAAAAATGCTTGTAGTTATCGATCCCAAATTCACCTCATACATGTATTATGCTATTGTCCAGGTGGTGGGACTACGTGCTACCCCCTAATAATTACCCCGTGGCCGCAAATTCGACCTAAAGGTTTGCGAAATTCGCCTCCCATTGAAGTCAATGGAGCCCGCGGCGAACGGTCGTTTTCGCGAACGTTTGTGTCCGTTCGCGTTTCGCGTTCGCGAAACGTCCCGTCGGAAGTTCGTCCATCACTAATCGTGTTATCTCGTGCTTCCCTATTACGTATAAAGCCAACCTGGTCCAGGGGGATTATACGTTGGAGGACAGACCCTAATCTCTCGGCTAAAATTTTTGTGAATAGCTTAAGATCACAATTAAGCAAGGAGATAGGTCTGTAGCTCTCACAAAGCAGTGGGTCCTTCTCAGGCTTAGGGATCACGGTGATACTCGCTTGTAGAAGGTCCTGTGGCATATCCTGATTGTCTAATATTGCATTGAAGACGGTGACAAAGTGGGTTGCTATCTGTGCTTGGAATGTTTTATAGTAGGCAACCATAAACCCGTCAGGGCCGGGTGCCTTTCCCCTTGGAGACCCCGCTAGAGCGCGCACAAGTTCAGCTGTCGTTATAGGCTGCAAAAGAAGGTCTACCTCTTCAGCATTAAGAGAGGGTAGGTTAGCTGCCTCAAGGTAAGCCTCTATTGTCTCCGTTCTGTCTTGGGGCCGAACCCCGGGGGGGCAAGGGTGCAGGTTATAGAGAGCCTCATAGAAAGCGCGGAAGGACTCCGCCATTTCCACGGAGTCATGAATTCTGCGACCTGTGGAGGGGGATAAAGCAGGGATGTAAGATAGCGTTGGGTTCGGATGGCGTTCGCTAGGGTCCTACTACACTTGTCTCCGTATTCATAGAAAGTTCTGCGCGTCCTCAATAGCCTGATCCTAGATTGAAATAAGGAATGTTCCCTGATTTGTTCTCGAAGGCTAGTGACTTCAGCTTCCAGGATCTTGTCTGGATGTGTTTTATGGCATTTTTCGCAGTCGTGAAGTTTTGCGAGTAACTCGGAAAGCGTTTTTGCTTTGGCCACTTTAAGTCTGTGACCATGTTTGATGAGTATTCCCCTGATGTAGCACTTGCGTGCCGCCCATACAGAGGGAGGATTAGGGACAGAGTCATTATTGTGCTAAAAGAAAAGTGCTAATTCCCGCATTATATCTGCTTTAACCTCAGGGTCTTGAATGAGTGATTTGTTTAATCGCCATGTTGTCGATCTAAGTGTAGGGTGTTGTAAGGCTATGGCTATAGAGACTGGAGCATGGTCCGACAATGCAATATGTCAAATTTGGGCACTAGTAATAAGTGGAATCGTGACATGGGAGACTAGAAAAAGATCAATCCTAGAGTATGATCCGTGGACCGCAGAGAAGAAGGTGTAGTCCCTCTCCTGTGGGTGTAGGATATGCCAAATGTCGACTAGCCGGTGGGAATGCAACAATTCCTTGATTCGGATTTGAGATCTTTGGAATAAAGCCGAAGAGCCCAACGAAGAGTCCCTATTGGGGTCAATGGTCAGATTGAGGTCCCCCCCCACTACCAAGGTTCCCTCCGCAAAGGAAGCCAGGGTGGATAAGCAAGATTCCAGAGCTGAAAGCTGATCCACATTTGGCAAGTACAGGTTTGCTAGGGTGAACATCTGTGAATGTAGGGTACCCTTAACAAAAAGGAATCTGCCCTCTTGGTCCGTACGGAGGTCTATGAGCTGCCAAGGTACAGTTTTGGCAAGAAGGATACACGTGCCCCTCGATTTAGTCAAGGAAGACACACTGTGATATGCTGTTGGGAAATGTTTATTGTTCAGTTTTGGGATCTTGTCAGCACGGAAATGGGTCTCTTGCAAAAACACTACTTGGGGTCTTTGCTTCCAAAGTTCAGCTAAACAACTGGAACGTTTTTTCTGGGACATTTAACCCCTTTACATTCCAGGACACAAATTTCAATGACATTTTAGCAGAGTAAAGTCAGGCCGCCAAGCCCCACCAGTACCCGAGACCATATATCACATTTTTAATGACCAGGATGATCCTGTTATAGATCCTATAAAATTTAGGAACATAAAGGCTTTTATTGTCCAATAATTATGCTTCAGGCAATTGGGGAACTGTCATTTGGCAGGAGTATTGTTGGGATTGGTCATGTGCACTGGGTCAGTTAGGTTTTTAAGGTCAGCAAGTTAGTGGACATTAGGCATTGTCATTAATGATGGATATATAACAAACAACCTTTTTTAGTGATTTTTTATTGTTTTAATTAAGGACTTGTCAAATATTTGGTTATCTTGATCTCTAAGTTTCTTATTTTTGTGAATGAGTGGGAGTTCTATGTACCTCTTACTCATTTATGTAAAAGAGGGGGGAAGTATCTGGAGGGCAACCTTATTTTTAAAGGGTGCTTCCAGATTCCAATAAGCCCCCAGCCCACAGACACCCACAACCACCATGCTAGGATTGTGGGGACGAGGCCTTTGCAAACTGCAATTTTGAACGTTTTGGCTGTCAATGTTAGAGCCAAAAATTGCTTGTAAATTGGGCATGGAGCTGCAGGGTAGGAGGAAGGGATGGTCATACTATACACACCCAAGGAGAAAGAAAACTTTTTTGGGCATGTGTAGCCATGTGTGTATCCATAACATGTTAATCATTTTTTACATTTTTAATTATGAGAGCAAAATTTCTTTAAAGGTCAGGATGAATTTTATTGCCCAATCAGGCCAGGTCAGGTCCTAGACCAGGATGTATTTTATTGTAAAATCACAGGCTGGTTCAGATACTAGACCAGGTTGGATATCTCATCTACACTGTATTCTGCAGAAAGGTCTCAGGCAGTGCACACGTTAATTATGCAATTTAGAAGAGGTTCCCAGATCACGCCATTGGCTTAACAGAATTAAAAATCCTTTGTCAGATTAGACAGTTCCCATATATATTTTTAAACGGTATATTTAGCTGTTTGCCTGGAGTTTATAATTAAGTTTAAAATGATTGTCAGCCCAGTCAGTTCATCTCTAAATAGATTTAACCCTGGGCCTTTTTATTAGAAAGTTTGCAAAAATTCACTTAATCCAGTTATAGCACAGAGGAGAGTGTGAAAAGTCAAATTCACACTTCAACAACTGTTAGTGGCTTCTGTTCTTGTGCTGCAGATACATGTCAGGCTCCTCATTCAAGATACAGAAATGCGGGCCAGACCCATGAACTAGACCCACATTATCATCATCACCATCATTATCAACACTTTCCATTCACTGACAGGGCTTGTCAGGTGTGATCTGTCACTCTAATACTATACACCATGAGCGTAACAAAAGCAGCAATCCAGATTTATAGGACAGGCTTTTTAAGAAGATTTCCCATCTTTCAACTGCTTGTTATTTTAAACAATTCTGGTGGCTGGTGGCAGATCAGATTGTTTCAGGAACACTCTCATAGATTAAAGAAGAAGTAAAAGCACATTTCTTTTTTATTTCAATAAAGTAGTGAGGGGATAAAACCACTGTTGGGTTTTTATTGCTGTCTTTGTCCCTGTTAAGGAGGCTCCCTCTCTCTAATTGTACTTAACACCAATGTACCCTTTTGTTGCACCCTGATGTTTAGACAGGTTTGTTATTAAATTAATTTGACAAGTGATAGTTGCCTTGGCCAATTGTTAGGAGGTCAATTGATTTTGACCTAATTCTGGAATTGCTGCACTTCTCTCTTCTGTCACTAGATGGCCGGGTGCCTGGTGACATTAGATAAGACAAGAGAATTGCAAGGACAGATTAGAAATGAATGGGGTGTCTAAGCCAATGGGCAGCGATTTTCTTGGGTCCCTTGGTCTGCTGGGCGAACCTATTTATTTGGGCGGAGTCAGGTGATCGGGGTTGTGTGCCACCTGGACGGCTGTCTGGGTGGACGTGTGTCATATTGCCCTGGGTTTCTAGGCAAGAAATCTAAAGCCCATCCCAGGGACATCTGGCTGATAGGCTATCTGAGAGCCTATCCAGAAGTAGTGCAGGGTTGGAACTGCGGGCTTGTAATCCACCCAGAAGTAACGGTTCCACCAGCCAGGAAACCATTTGTGGTCAGAGGTAGACAGGAAGCTGTCTCTACAAAGGGACCATTCACCTTGCTACTGGAGACCATTATGAGTAAGCTGAGGCCAGTACCAGAGCAAACTTTTCGCCAGTCGGGGATGGTGAAGAAGTGGGAAAGCATCAGCAAGTGCCAAGAGGTGACACTTGTAGAGTGCCAGGCCAGGGACCTAACGTGTCAGCAGGGGTGAAGCTTGAGGAGTATCTGTGAGTGCCAAGCCAGGGACCCAGCATTGAAGCAGGGGTGATGCTTGAGGAAAATATCGAGTGCTACACTGAAAGAGCTGGGGAGGATTCAGTGGCTAGTGCATATGAAGTCTAGTGAAAGAGACTGGGAGCTCATTGAGTGAAGACCCACAGTGAGTGAGTGTGGGATAAAGAGAACTGTTCATGTTGCAGATAGTTGAATACTTTACCATTAGTAACAGCTACAAGATTGTTGCCATAGGAGACAGCGGCCCTACCTTTATAGAAGTGGTGTCTGGCTGGGGGCCTTCACCTGTATTGCTATCTACCTATAGAAGTCCTGGATTCTGCCAATTAACATTGCATTTACCTAAGGGTGTCCTGGTCCCAACCCTCTCTCCCACAGTTCTGTTTAAGAGACAATAAATCTCTTTGCATTCAAAAAGTGTCTTACGCCCACCTGTTCATCTTGCATTACACCCACCATGCCTTGTAACCCACTCTACACTGAAGGATGTCAGCTGTCCCTAACTCTGGAAGTCACCATTGGGCTTTAGGGGCCTCAGTGCTTTGCTACACTTAAATTCTTTTTTTTTTTTTTTTCATTGAATAGGTACAAAAATAAAGGTCAATCTAAAATTTTGAGTTGCCACCAAAACAGAAATAGAGGGGAAATCTTTCAACTGGGAACACTTATTCCCATAAAAAAAAAACATCTAAAGCTGGCCATACATTATTAGAATTTTATTTTTAAAAAATTGTCATTTTAATAATGTTCATTTGGGCAATGGCAATACCCAAATAACATTGGCCATATTTAGACAATGACATTGACCACATTTGACCTTGGCTATAGTTGGTCAGGGATGTCACTACTGCCTGGGAGCTGTCATTTGGCAGGAATACTGTTGGGATCTGTTGCGACTGGGTCAGTCAGGTTTTTAATTTCTGTATCAGTGAATACTAGGCATTGTGATCAATGATGGATATACAACAAAGGACTTTTGGGGTGTATTTTTATTGCTTTAACCAGTTTCTGCCCGCCATTTAGTCAAATGACAGCTGGGCAGGACCTCTCTAGTTTTGGGAGGACATCGTATGCGCATCGTCGGTAGTGCGTGGCGATCGGTGGTGCGCTGTATCCATAGGACGTAGCACATCACCGATCAGGGTAAAAAGCTTCTGTGCCCATGACGATGTAACCGTCTAGTGTGAAAATGGAAATCTGCACTGATAATCAAGGCAGTGATCATCAGTGTCCAACAGTGCCCATAAGTGCTGTCTATCCGTGCTAACCTGTGCACATCAGTGCTGCCAATCAATGGCCATCAGTGCTGTCATTTTGTGCCAATCAGTGCTGCTAATCAGTGCCTCCTCATCAGTGCCCACCAGTGCTACCTCATCAGTACCCATCACTGCTGCCTATCAGTGCCCATCAGTGCCGCCTCTTCAGTAACCCATCAGTGCTGTCTCCTCAGTGCCCATCAGTGCTGCCTATTAGTGCTCATCAGTGCAGCCTCATCAGCACACATCAGTGAAGGAGAAAAATTACCCAAATTTTATAACAGAAACTAAGAAAAAAAATGTTTTTCAAAAAAAGGTTTGATCATTTTTTTTGTTTGTTTAACAAAACAAATAAAACCCAGTGGGCAGCACAGTGGGAAGCACAGTGGGATAGTGGTTAGCATTCTCACCTAGCAGCAATAGGGTTGCTGGTTCAAATCCCAACCATGACACCATCTGCCTGGAGTTTGCGTGTTTTCCCTGTGCCTGCGTGGGCTTCCTCCAGGTACTCTGGTTTCCTCCCACACTCCAAAGACATGCTGGTACCGTAGGTTAAAATATCCTGTCTATAAAAAATAGGCCCTAGTATGTGTTTGTAAGTGCATCAGGACCCTATGGGGTAGATGACTGCACTATATCAAGATGCAACTGAACTCAACCACCAAAAGAAAGCTCTATTAGTGTGAAAAAAAAAATTATAAAAATGTTACATGAGTACAGTGATGCATCACTGCGCAATTGTCATGCAAAATGTGACAGCACTAAAACCTGAATATTGTCTTGGGCAGGAAGGGGGTAAAAGTGCCCAGTGTGTCTTTATTTCTAGGTTATTTTTTTTTTTGTGAATGAGTAGGAGTTCTCTGTACTCCTTACTCGTGTACATAATAGGGGGGCAGTATCTTATTTTAAAGAGGTCTTCCAGATTGGGATAAGCCCCCCGACCACAAACACCAGGCCAGAATTGTGGGGATTGGGGAAGAGGCCCTTGCAACCTGCAGGGTTGATTTAAATGACATCATTTGCAGATCAATGCTATAAAAGAAATTACAATGAAGCAATAATAATATAGTTATATTGTAGCGCTTCGAAACCCCAGTGCTGTTCTTTGAGTGTCAGAAGCTTATACAGGAGCAGAAAGATCTGCTACTGTATAAATAAAACAAATCGGGTTGTCAAAATTAGAGCCATAAAATTTCTCATAAATCGGGCTGAGAGCTGTGGGGGAGTGGATAGTTGTACTACGCACACCCAAAGAGAAAGAAAAAGGTTCATATGGGGTATGTGTAGCAATGTGTGTCTATTTGTTGCAATTTTTTTCTTTCTTTCTTTTTTTTTTTTTTTATAGTAAAAAATAGTTTATCCACAACATTACATACTTTTTTTTTTTTTTACTTTAAATTTTCAAGACAAATGAAAAGAACAGAGGATCACTGTGCCATACCATGTAAAATCACACCATGGACACACATGTAAGATTACAGACAAATGGCATTTAAATGCTTTTTAATTTCACAAACTGTCAGAACTGGAAAAAGCTTTTCCATTTTACTGCAAAACAACACATCAAATAAGTAAGTGTTTAAAAACACAAATAACAATGCACCCTGATGGGTCTGCAAATAGCCAGACAAATTCACAGAGCCTCCTGCATATGTTTTAACTACATTCAACTAGCTAATGAAATCCCCACTGTCATAATTAAGCTTTCTAGTAGGCGACAGATTAGGGCGTCACGGGATCACGTCTGCCTGCCCGCTATTTATGCAAATATAAATTGGTCAAAACACTCTGAAAAGAATTCTTATTAAACATTTGTACATCGGTATCAACATAAAGAAACAAGGCAAAAACCAAGCTTTAATTGCAGGAACCTATAGCAATTAACGGGCCCCCAGCTGTTTTATGTAGTGAGTGAACTGAACGATAAATTATTGCTGCCGGTTTCTGCACTGTGCACATTGCTGATCACCTTAAGGCTAGGTTCACACATGTGCGGTGCGAATTGAAGCTCCATTTTCACAGTTAATTGACAAAGTAGTTGTTTCAGCGTTTCACGTGCGTTTTCGCATAGGTGTGAACCGTGTCTAAGGAAGAACTGAAAGCATTAAGCTATAAATTGCAAACAAGCAGCCTTCTTTGCTGACCCGCCCAAAAAAAAAATCGAGCACCAGCTGCCACTGGTCATATACCTACATATAGGTATTTACTATAATTTAAGGCTGAATTCTAGGCAGGTATTAAAGATACATCAGTGCAACTCTGTAATCATTGACATTGTTTTGTTTTTTTTAACCATTTCCATACCGGGCCAATTCTGGCATTCCTTTCCTACATGTAAAAATCATAATATTTTGCTAGAAAATTACCCAGAACCCCCAAACATTATATATATATGACATTTTTTTGCTGGATCTTTTTGATTTGATTATTACTTTTTATCTCAGCCTAGAGGAGAGATCTGGGGACTTTTAAACCCCAGATCTCTTTAAAGAGGACTGTCAGGCCCTATGCCTATTACAAGTGATGTTTACATTCCTTGTAATTGGGAATAAATGTGATCAAAAAATACAAAATTGAAAGTGTAAAAATAAAAAAAAATAAAAAAAATACCAAAAAAAAATTGTTTGAAAAATTGCTGCGCAATGTGGAAAAAAAATGGCGGTTGTTGCAATTTTTTATGTCACACGGTATTTGCGCAGCAATTTTTCAAACAATTTTTTTTTGGTATTTTTTTTATTTTTACACTTTAAATTTTGTATTTTTTGATTACATTTATTCCCAATTACAAGGAATGTAAACATCACTTGTAATAGGCATAGGGCATGACAGTCCTCTTTAAAGAGATCTGGGGTTTAAAAGTCCCCAGATCTCTCCTCTAGGCTGAGATAAAAAGTAATAATCAAATCAAAAAGATCCAGCAAAAAAATGTCAGGGTTAACATGTGCTGGCCCCAGAAGTCCAGCCTATGAGGATCATAGAGATGGCCTGGGACCATCTGGTCCATGGGCAGCTCTATGGTAAACTGCCATCGGCAAATTTATCGCACGGGCGAGCCTGAAGATGGCTAAGCCGCTATAATCTGCACCCAGCTGATGCTGTTTCGCTGATCCAAGTGCCCCAGGGGACCCGATCGCTGCCTCTGCATCTCTTCTCATCTCACATGGAGCTGATGGCTGGCAGGATGGAACGACATGCTCACTTGAGGCCCCCTGTCGGTCACTCGCTCTTAGCATTCTGATTAAATTGCAGGGAAAACTAACTGAGCTGTTACTGCTTATATTTCCCTTTGCTTGCCATAGCACGTTGGAATAGCCCTGATATCAGAGGAGTACAGTGTGGGTCAAGAATGCAATAATGTGCATTGTTTGCAGATGATTTTCTGTTATTTGTCACCTCCCATTTGACTTTGCCTAAAAATATAATGCATGTGCTGCGTCGGTTTGGGGATATCTCAAGCCTCTGGGTAAACAAATCTAAATCTCCGATTTTAAATATAAATCTCCCTCCCGAACATCTGAATAGGTGGAAAGATGAATGGCAAGAGGATTCTCTTTCTCATTTGGGGGTGTCACTGTTCTCCTCTATATCTCTAGTTATATAGTCTATAGCTCACTAAATAGTCTTTATTTGATCTTTCAAGGTTGGGAAGTTTACATGCAGTAAAAATGAGGATTTTGCCAAAGATATTATATTTCTCTCCTGATCTGCTCTGTTTTCAGTCATGTTTAAATTAAAATAAAAATAAAAATATGGGGTCTTCTATGTCCCCAGGACCTGGGGTGGGTTGGGTAATCCGAATTTGTGGCTATAGTATCAAAGAGCTCAATTAACATAATTATTGCTGGTCTATTCTAATCGTGAAAAACTGGACTGAGTATGGTTAGAACTACAAACTATTCGACCATTCACTATTGAGTTTGTGATGTGGCAGGACCTTAGGGTGCGCCAGTGGGGTATTTAGGTTTTTTGCTGCCCTAAGCCTGACTAAACTCGTGCATATCCTAATTTAAATATGACCTGCGCCTTCCTGTCAAGGTCACACCCCTTTCTGTTTAAGACCTGCCCAGTCATCTGTAAACCACACCCATTCCTCTTAGTCTCCACCTCTTCCTCTCTGTATATTAAATGTGGGTACCAAGTGCCTACTTGTGAGCTCCTAAAGGGCTGGGACCAATGTGAATGTACAATGCAAGCCTCAAAATTTCAAGTCATGAGCCACTAGCCAGGACTTAAGAGTTACTCACCACCACTTGCCCCACCCAACCCCTACACTGCCCCGTCCCTAAAAACGCTCTTGCAAATGATCTCATGAGGTGACACTGTAAGGCCCCTTTCACATGGGGATGATTTGTTTTGACTGACACCACTAGCTCAGCGGGGGTCGCTCCATTGATTCCCGCTGAGCAGGCGGATGACAGGTCTGCCTCTTCTCATTGGGCAGAGATGAACCTGTCAGTGCTCCGCTCTCCTCTATGGGGCGATTGGATGTCACCTGGTGTGGTAAAGCATGGTGTCACCTCCCCCTCAGTTCCTAGGTTTAGTAATGCATAATGGCTGACATGCCCTCTTACCAGACCCAGCGAAACAGCAGCAGTGACCTCTCTGGCTGGATGTTCACTCACCTCTCTGTTGGTGCTGGGCAGCGTGGCATTCTCTCTGGTGGTGCTGGCCATAATGGTGTTCTCTCTGGTGGTGCTGGGAAGCATGGCTTTCTCTCTGGTGGCACTGGGCAGTGCGGCATTCTCTCTGATGGCACTGGACAGCATGGCACTTTCTCTGGCTTCCCCCAGCACAGTCCTTTCTTTCTTTTTCCTGTCTCCTGTAAAAAATTAAAGGGAAAGTAAATGGCCTAATCTTCTGGGACTACATGTCCCATGATGCTCTCCTAGTCTTTTTAATGGCCTCTGCTGTGGCCTATGGGGAGGGGAAGAAAATGGGCAGGAAAATGGGTGTCAAATCTGAAAAGAGCCCTCTCTCTCTTATCCTGCATGGCTGAGAGGAAAAGAGGAGGGGGGGGGGTGAGCGGGGGAAACCATCTGACAGTACGCCTCTCCCCTGTCACAGTGCCAGTACCTTCAGCCTTCAGCTGAGTAGCCTAACTGCTTCACAGCTGGGGGGACTTGACAGCACCCACTTCCTGGAGGGTGTCACTGGGTGCATTCCACCCCCACCTATAGCGACGCCTGCCTCGGGGGTCTCCTCGCTCTCCTCCTCTGGACATGGACTGACCCCACCCAGGGAGGAGTTCCAACGTGTAAGGATGCCAGTGGAGTAGGGTAGGCGGAGCATTAATCTCTGTCAGTTGCATGGCCAGTTACCGGCTGCACTATGGGGGTGATAGTCCCTCCCCCGCACCTGGCCAAGTACGTTTCATACTGCACATAAGTGCCATGCTACAGCAAGCCACCAGCCACCAAGAATTTTATATGTACGGGAGGTGGCTGTGTGAGGTGAGACTCAGGAGGACGGGTCGGAGGGGGCTTTTTTCATGATGGGCTGGCTTTTCTGCCGCCCTGCAAAGTGCCACCCTAGGCCTGGGCCTTGTTGGCCTAGGCCAAGAGACAGTACTGGGGTACGCTCCACAATTATGGTCCCAACTTTCTCTAATTCTCTGGCAATATGGGATAGATTGGGGATGCAAGATAGCCTAATTTTGCCATTTAATCCATTGGCCCATATCTTTAATAATCCCCGTTTCCCTCGAGGCATGGATGCTAGGGCTTTTAAGTGGTGGTTGGATAAGACTTTATAGGTTTGAGCACTATTTTATCGCAACTGAACCTTTCACTTTGGCCCAGTGTATTTCTACGTTAGAATGGCCATGGTCTTTTTTTTTATTTTGTCAGATCTCCCATTTTTTAAAATCTATCTGCCCTGCTGGGCAGGGGACCCCCACCCTGTCTCCTGAAAAATGGTGTAACACTGACAAAGGACAGAGAGGAGGAATTTCGCTGATTTATGGTTTGTTATTTGCCTAAATTATCTTGGCGGACTGGGACCAGGACTTGTCCTCTGATATGACTTTGGAAACATGGCACACCCATTTTTCATGCCGCTTTTGAAGGCAGTGTGAACATTTCTCTTATTGAGACTAGCCTTGAGGTTATCAGGTGATGACACCTTGCCCCGACCCCCTAGCTTAGATGTATGGTTTACTTCCCCATGATGTTTCCGTGGTTGTGACATGAATGGCACAATGTACCATGTATGGTGGGAGCGTCCCCGTATTAGGGGATATCGGAATATAATTTTTTCATTGCTTTGGTGTCTCATTGGTAAGCCTGTATTGCAACAGCCCCAAATATGTTTTATTGAATGAGGCCATTCCTAATTTCTCCTCCAGTGAACAAAAGTTAGCTTCAATTTTTTTTTTTAGCAGCTAAATGTACAATTGTGGGTGCTTGGAAGATGTCTTCTGTGCCATTTACCCATACCAAACAAAGTCTCACAGACTATGGTGCATGAAAAATTGGCAAGTCTGCTGAATGGCGAGGTCAAGCAATTTGAAAAAATGTGGTCCCCTTGGGCTTCATATATGCATATCTCCCTAGAGGACTGACTGATAGTTTATTAAAGTGTTTGTTACTCCAACATTTCATATTCCTGATATGTGTTCTGCTGTACCATGTACTGTACTTATATGAAACAGTATCCTTTTCTATTTGTATCACTTCATTTGAATGAAATCCCTGGTGTTCCTGCCAGTCCCTCTGCTTTACTACTAAAAACCGACAACACTAAGCAGGAGAGTACAGCATGGTCAGTTCACTATCTGTGCTGGGAACTCTTCCTGCTCTCCTCCAATGATCAGGCTTGTCCTGACACGCCTCCCCTGCACAGCCTTTTCTTGGGAAGCTCAGTGTGCTGCTGCATCTCCCCCAGCTCTTATACAGCTGAGAACAGAGGGAATGTGATCACTTATAAAAATAGGGGGAAAAGGTATTTATAAGGGTCCTTTCACACAGGACCGATCCGTCATGATCCACCCTGTTATCATCTGTCCCGTGATGATCCACTTGCTCAGCGGGAATGGCTCCGTTGATCCCCCGCTGATCTGGCGGATGATAGGGCGGTCCCTGCACACTGTGCAGGGACTGCCCTGTTAGATCTCTGCTCTCCCCTATGGGGGGATCGGAGGAAACATGGACCGTCTGACTGTGTTCATCTGAACCGCAGACGGATAGAAAAATAGGATATTCCTCCGTCTGCGGAATCGGACCATAGCGGAGACGGATGATATCAGGTGTCAGAGGATGAACGCTATCCCATAGGGATGCATGTGTGAAAACTGTGAAAACTGTCCGCACGTGTGAAAGGGGCCTGATTATTTTTTTTTGTTTGTTTTTTTCTTTTATACCTATACAGAAAGTAGAAACTAAGTGGATTGTTTTACA
Source organism: Lithobates pipiens (assembly GCF_037356315.1). Classification (NCBI taxonomy): domain Eukaryota; kingdom Metazoa; phylum Chordata; class Amphibia; order Anura; family Ranidae; genus Lithobates; species Lithobates pipiens. Next base: position 292,835,721 of record NW_027507784.1, on the reverse strand, counting down.
AGGTGATCGTTTACAATCACATTAAGCACAGAATACCCTGGTTTCTTCTCTTCCCTTCTTTTTTCCCCTTTCTTCCTTTGTTGTGTTCCTTCCCTCCCTTATTTTTTCTTTCCAGTGTTTGTTGTCTCTCAGGCATTTTTTTCTCTTGGTTTGTACTGTTAGAGACGAGGAGCCTTTTGCCTCTACAGTCTCTGTTCAATTGTCATATTTATGTTTTTTTATGATGTTTGGCTTAGCCTGCTACGATATATTACACTGCATTGTTAGTATTTGCCTTCTTTAGTATATGCTATGTTCTGATAGCTTCCTTTTCTTTTTTTTTTTTTTTCTTTTGTGCAAATGAGAATCTTAGACTTCAGTGTATGTATATTTGCATATGGTTGTTTTCTTTGTTTCCTTTTTTGTGTATGCTTTATACCTGAAAACTTACATTAAACATATTGAACAAGGCGAAAATTATCTGCCTGAGGTGTCAAATACACTAGATACACCACTGGCTTTAATAACAAAGTAAAATACTTTCCAAAATGCCTTAGTGCTAGTTTATTGCATGGATATGTTGTTATTTATCTTCATTAAGCCCCTAGAGTAAGAGAAGGTTGAGGACAATAGGTGAACCTACAACTCCTATCGCCGATAGAGCAGCCAGCCGATAAAGTCTGAGGAATATGTAAATTCTTGAATTGACTCTTCTTTTTTCTCTTTCCAGTGGGAATCTTCCATACTTCTTAGCAATACTTCTTAGCTGGTGTTAGTCTGGAACTCATAGATAAATTACAAGATAAGATTTTATATTTTGCTGATGCAACTTCTTTAAAGGGAAACGTCCCTTTCTTTCCAACCATTTACACAATTATGACATAAATGTATTTTTATAGGTTACAGTTGGCGTTATAAATAATTAAAAGCCAGCAACCTTCAATTTACATTCAGTTCAACAGTAACCATAGTAACTATTAGCACCCATTAAGGCAAAATGTTTTAAGAAAAGCCAATTCTATTTTAGCATTTAGTGATTCAACAGCCTTTTTCTTTTGTCTGCAGATGGTACGGGGAAAAAGATGCGATAAGGACACGGGAATATAAATATATGATAAGGTAGGACAAAGTAGATGTACTTCCGTCATTCTTGCTCCAAGGTGGTTACTGAAGGGAGATAAATATATATATATATATATATATATATATATATTTTTTTTTTTTAATATTAACATATACATCTTATTATACTTTTTAGCACATGGAATTCACTAATAAAAAACAGTGCAAGTCATTTGATTTACTCTTATTTACAGTATTTTACCATTTCTCTTCCAAAAAAGTCTATTGGTCAGATTCTTAGTTGAGAACCTCGCCTATGCTTGGCCATGTCCTATATGCCAGGGATATGCAATTAGCGGACCTCCAGCTGTTGCAAAACTACAAGTCCCATCATGCCTCTGCCTCTGGGTGTCATGCTTGTGGCTGTCAGAGTCTTGCTATGCCTCATGAGACTTGTAGTTCTGCAACAACTGGAGGTCCGCTAATTGTATATCCCTGCTATATGCTATTGATCAGCTTCAAAGTCTCATTCCATTTGCCTGATATTACTTAAAGCGGAGTTCCACCCACATTTTCAACTAGATCTTAATGGAACGACTATCTCTCCACCCCTCGTTTTTGGCTAATGATTTTTTTTTTCTTTCTTTTTCCTACCTTTATTGAAGTACATAATGTACTTCCGCCCCAGCCTCTCTGTGGCCCAGGGCGTCATTTCCTGCTGCTCGCCCACTGCCTTCTGAGACCTGTGTGTGTCCCAGAAGACGACGGAGCCATTCACAAAGCACAGCATGACTCGCGCAGTAGGAAACTGGCGGTGAAGCATGAAGGCTCCACTGCCAGTTTCCCTTAGTTAGGATGGCGGCGCCTGCACCCAATCCGATGGACGGATCAGCCTCAGGGTGTCGACATCGCCGGCTCCCTGGAAAGGTAAGTGTCCTTATTAAAAGTCAGTGTTTGTATCTGCTGACTTAAAAAAAAAAAAAAATAATAATAATAATTTTCACCTGGAACACCACTTTAAAGGATTAGTTCACCTTTACCAAAAAACTGCCTCTGCCTATGCAGATAAGACACATCTGTAGATAAAAATATAAACTGTGCAGCTTTGACTAAAGATGAATAACATAGCTCCCAGTTGTCCCTGATTTCGAGGGACTCTCCCTGATTTGGAACAAAGTCCCTCTGTCCCTGTTTCCTCCTCATTTGTCCCACATTTTGGTCTAATCCATAAAGTTGTATATAAAATGCACTTTTTATATTTCAAAAAGTGTCTCCCAGTGCTCAACCTTTTATCTAATTTCTAAATGGCTGCATTTGTAAATTTCAAAAGACAATATAAGGCTGGGGTCACACCATTGCGAATTGGAGTTCCCTGCATCCAATTCACAATAACAGGAGATTTTGATGGGCTCTCTATGGAGCCGGTTCACATATCTCTGCTGCGGCTCCGGTGCAAATTTTCCCAGGAGCCCTGTGCGTCCTTTGGTTCGTTTCAGGTCCGAATTCAGCCAAAAATTCGGGCTGAAATAATGCCGGAAAGGTAACTGCTGGAAAATGGAAAATTTATATCAAATACTTATGGTAATTTTCCTTTCCTGATGGACTCCATGGCAGCCTACGTATGGGTTAATCCCGCCTCTCATACCCCAAAGGACCCCACTCCCATAAATCTTTGCTTCTAATCAGGGACCGTTTTTCATAACTTAGCCTACTCCAGCAAATGGTTAAAGAAAAAAAAGGTTTAATTAGCACCGTCAACAGATAAGACATGTAAACCAAAATTAACCGAAGACAAAGAAGCCGGTTCTACGCAATAGTGTGTCATAAAAGTGTTAATCGATGACCATGAGGCCGCTTTAGAGATCACTTCCTGAGATACATGAAGGGAAGCCGCCCATGATGTGGAAATGCTCCTGGTAGAATGAGCGGTCACTGCCTCCGGAGGAGCCAAACCCTTAGCCTTATACGCCACTTGAATGGCTTGAACAATCCAAGCTGCGATTGTTCTGGAAGAAGCATGCAATCCTTTATTCTTTCCGTGGAAATAGACAAACAGTTGATCAGATTTCCGAAAAGAAGCTGTGGCTTCTAAGTATTGCTTTAGAACTTCTCCAACATCTAAAGGATGAATGTTAGAGCTTTCAGATGTCCGAAAAGTTGGAAGAACAATCTCTTGCTTTTCATGAAACACAGATGTTACTTTAGGATTTGATCCTAGCATAGGAACCAATACCACTCAATTAGGAAAGAACATAAGAAAAGGCTCCTTGAATCCTAGAGAACTGATCTCAGAAACCCTCTTAGCCTATGTTATGGCTACCAGGAAGACAGCTTTGAGAGAAAGATCCTTAAAGAGGAAGTAAACCCTGATGAGTTTACTTCCTCTTTCATTCCCTGCAAAGGTAAAGCATAATGGACTACTATGCTTCGCATAGTAGTCCATTATGTGTCACTTACCTGACACAGGAGCCAGCGATGTCACCGCTGTCCCCTGTAGTCCGGCGCATCCATCTTCTCGGTGGGTCTCGCTGATCCGCCACTGTCATTCGGCGAAGCCGCGATGACGTCACTCCCGCTCATGCGCAAGGGAGCTGCCACGCGCGGCATATCGCCGTTGACAGAGGCGCGCTCAGTCAACACGCTCGCCAAAGGTGTGCACATGCTGATATTGTCCATTTTTATGGGCTCAATAGCATCTTTATGCTCTCAATAACATATTTATGCTCTCAATAACATCTTTATGCTATTGTGCCTATATAGCTGCTATTGCGCCCGCATAGCTTTTACTATGCCCCATTATGCCCACTGACCTTAACCTCTTGCAGAACTTCCAGCTGATGTGGATCCCACTACTAAGAATGAGAGGCAGAGTTAACTTGGTATCACTCCACCTGACATTGCAGCCGGAATTATGGACAAGGCATTGGCTCATAAGGCAGGCTTGATGCCCCCATGGCTGCCTGCCCCCTCCTTCCCTGCTTCTCTTGTTCTGTGGCCTTCATCCACAATCAGTGACAGAAGGGACACATTGGAGGATTGTCAGTACACACCAGATCTCTTCTCTGGGACAGCCAGCCTGGCACCGAGCTCACACACCTGGAGCTTCACTGGGACAGAGGCTGTGGCGGTGCCCTAGGTGGTAGTGCGCCCAACTCTGCCTAGTGGTAGCACCGGCCCTGCCTATCATCAGATATATTTTTTTATGGTGAGTGCATACTAAATAATCTGTAACCATTAACAGGTATTTATTACTTTTCAGAGATCACAATTCTCCCCCTAACAATGATTTAATCTGCTCTTTTTCTCCAGGAGGACAACACCATCTTTGTTCTAAAACTGTCAGTGTTAGAGGTACATTTTTCAGTTTAGTAGAATGGTGTGTGTGTGTGTGTATTATATATATATATATATATATATATATATATATATATATATATATATATATATATATATCAAATCAAATTAAAGTGGAAGCAAACTCTGCTTTTGAACTAATCAGGCTTACCTGTAGGTACAATTAATATCTCCTAAACATGCGTTGTTTAGGAGATATTCACATGGGATGCAGCCAGGGAGGTCACTGGCGCATGCATTTTGAAAAGATGGCATACTCCCTTCAGAGGTCCGTGCTGTGATCGTGACATCATCGCTGCTTGGCCATTCAAGCGTCTGCACCCCCAAACCCAGAAGAAAGACGGGGTGAAGATGTAAAGCCTGTCTGCGGTGACAATGCACCACTGAAGGGCTCGATTTTAAGGTAAATATGCGATAATGTGCTAGTATGCGGTGCAGTTTACATGTAGATGCTAGCTCTCCTTAGTAATGCAGTATGGCAGTATGGCAATGATGCTTTACTGTTTGCTCTACCTCCTTGCCAGTCTACGGCTAAAGCAGACCTAATAAGACTGGTACAACAAACTCATCTAGATTATCCAGTGTTATGACTTTTTTTCTAGTAACTGATTATAACATGGTACTAAGACCCAATCAAACTAGGAGCGCTGTTTAAAGACCCACTATGTTTAACTCACTGATTCCAAGGCTTCCAGATGCTGACTTCCCATGTCCCCCGAAGTCTCTACTGTGAAAAATAAATAAAATAGAAGAGCATTAGTTTGTAATGAATACATTCTGGTAAAGCTTTCCATTGCCAGTGTATTATCCCAGTTAAATAAATTAAACTGACATGAGTTTCATGAATATTGCTAACCCCTGACACCCAGAACACATACCCTACATTTACTGTCAAGTGTCCCAAGTCGGGGACCTCCAGCTTACATACCTGTATACAAGGACTGCCAAAAATGGTAAATACATGACTGCAGACTGTTGCTGGGTAGGGATGATGTTCTGAGTTTGGCCAACCATAGTATCATGGCGAATATGCTGGATTTGGATCTACATGTAAGTAAATGCAGAGTTTTGCCATATTGAACCTTTTTAAAACCATAATGCACTGCATGGCCTTTAAACCACAATCAGCAGACTTAAAAGGACTGATATTTGGTGGAAAATGGATAAGAGGGGGCTCACAGTAGACATGTTGTCAGGGTATGTTGGAACTGCAATCTGTATAGGAACAGCTGAGATCTGTACCTAACTTTGGTATTCTATGCTGTGGATTGCAGAGGTGGGCTACATTGTCATGTGACCCCTCCCCTACAGATTTACTCAGATTCCTTGCTAGGACTACTGTTGCTGTATCATTGCTTGATAGCTGTTAGGCTCCCTGTTGTAGATTGTTTTAGGGGTATTTTTATTAAGGTCTTTTTTGTGACTTATTTTAAGGTGGAAAAGTCCTTCCTTTTTGACGTCCTGCCAAAGCCTTTTTTTATTTTAAAGGAATATACAGTATTTTTTATATTAGAGTGCTAAAATGCAGCATTCACTTGTTGCTAAACTATTCTCTAATCTGCAAAACCAGTGTTGTCCCAGATCAGCTACAGAGCTGAGCTGTCATCTGTGGTTCTGCTTTTTGTTTGTGGCTCTACAAGCTTGTGGATTGTCCTAACCTCCTTGCTGGTGTGGTTTTGCTAGCACCTGCACAGGACTGAATGCTATGGGTCTCAGAAGATCTCAGCCTCTGATTAATTTAATTAGCTACATGGCTAGTGCCTGCCCAGTGGGGCTATTGCCCCATACACATGGTTGGAAATTCAGACGGAAAAAGTCCGATCGGATTATGTTGTCAGAAAATCCGATCGTGTGTGGGCTCTATCGGACTTTTTCTGTCGTCATTTCTGGCAGAAAAAGTTTGAGAGCTGGATCTAAAATTTTACAACAACAAAATCCGACTGGACTTTTTCCAATCGTGTGTAAAGAATTCCAACGCACAAAGTTCCACGCATGCTCAGAAAAAATTTGGAGATAAAAGCTATTGACTACTGGCCTCTATGTTGTCCCGTCATACTTGTTTTACGTCACCGAACGATCAAATTTTCTGACAACTTTGTCGGAACTTCAGCTCTCAAACTGCTGACCAAGCAACACTAGCAGCAGGCTAGCTGCCGAGTCCTGTACCTGCCTTTTATCCTTCATTGATTCCCTTCTACTAACCTTTGACTTTATTCATGGATATCTGAGTATACTACCTGTCCTGAACATTGGCTGTTTTTCTCGCTGCTGGAACTGACCTCTGACCTGTACCTTACCTACTGTACCTGCAACTATCTCCATCCTCTGGACCATTACTGTAGTGTACTGTATATTCCTGCTCTAGACCTACTTCCCGCTACACTCTTGCCTCCAAGTCTCTGGTTATGAGTAGGGTGAACCTGCAGGTCATGATATTGGGTTAACATGCAACAAAATCCATCTCCATGGTCAGCAGCTCTGGTGAATACTAGTTGGTCCTTAGACTCGGCCCCTGGGGTATTCTATGTTGCTAGCTCTCCCCTCCACCTCTGGCTATACATGGAAAGTATGTTTGCACAGCATCCCCGGCATCCATCCATCTGTGCATTTTCCTGGTTTGTCAATGTAAGCTGCATTGGATCATATGTTTGCACTGCATCCCCAGTGTCTCTTCAGATGGGTGTTGGGTGCTGTAGCTGCCAGCCAGCGGGACAATAGTGTGACTTGGCAGGGAGGCAGTGAGCTCTGGTAGTGAGGGGCTTTGTTAGCTTAACCTTCCTCCCTAGCGGTTGGTGCCCCATATGTGGGACCAATATCACGCACAGAGCCCCTATGGATCAAGCCTGAATGTCACGTGGAAGTAGAAAGGATCCTCAAAAGCACAGAAGCTCATGGATATGTTGAGAGTTTGTGTTTAATACAGTAAGTTTCAAGTGTGTCACTGGGAGTGAGGTGACAATGGAAGCTGGGCTGGAGAAGCAGGATACAGGCTCTGCGGTATCCCTTCGGGAGTGCTGCACCGTGCAGAGGAAGACTACGTATAGTTAAGCAAGTGTGAAGTTGCTGTGAAGTGAATTGTACACAAAGAGTTAATAATGTACCAGGAGTTATGCTCTCTTCTAAGTTTGAAGTGCCACCCTAATGCATATATTTTTTTATGACCAAGGTTTCTGTCTACTCATCCAGGCATTAGTGCGCACTGTTTGCAGTGTGGTACTCTGTGTTACCAAAATTATGCATGTGTTTTTTTATGTTTTGGTGCATGTTAGCACATGAAAAAAATGCACATTAACACACATGCATTAATGCAGCGCACCAGAATTCCCTGCTTTAAATGGGCCTTAAAGTGTAATGTCGCGTACACACGACCAGACTTTCCAGCAGAAAAGTTCAGACGGTCTTCCCGACTGACTTTCGGTGGAGTTCCGACGGATTTCCGAACGAACGGACTTGGCCACACACGAATGGACTAAGTCCATTCGGAAATCCATTAGTTTTGAACAAGATGACGTAAGATGGGACTAAAAAAGGTTCAAATAGCCAGTAGCCAATAGCTTCCCTTGCATTGTATTTGGTCCGTCGGACCAGCTTACAGACCAACGGTTTTCCCGATAGGAATTGAGTCCCTCGGACAGATTTGAAACGTGTTCTGTTTCTAGGTCCGTCTGATTTTCTTTATGAAAAACGATCGGTTTAGCCCACGCATGATCGGATTGTCCAACGGACTGATTCCGTCGGACCTAGTCTGCCGGAAACTCCAGTCGTGTGTACGTGGCATAAGTCCACCTTAACACTAAAATCCCTGCATCTACAGACATTCACGATCTAACAAAAACCTATCTAGCCCTGTAAATAAGAAATCAGTATACATACCTTTTTTGAAGCCGATCCGAGAAGTGGGAGCTCTGCAGAGGAGACAGCCGATAAGGGCTGTGAAATGAATGGGGAGTGACGTCACCCATAGACTTACTAGACTTACTATGGGGTTTCCATTGTCGGATTTGTTCTCTGCACCTGCCTGCACAGTGAAGTCGCAGTGAAGTCGCAGCTAACAGCTCAATGTAAGATCAGGTCGAATCGGCTTCAGAAAAGGTATTTATGTGCGATTCGGTTCGTTACAAATAGATTTTCATACAAATTTGTTAGTATTTGTACATTCGGATCAATTCGAACATCTGAATAGCTGAAAGAACCAAAATACGAAAATTACGAGATTATGAATAAGCAAAATAACAAACACGTAAAAATACAAACTTGCAAACAGAAAAACTTACGAAAATACAAAACTTCAAAACAGTAAAAGAAAGAAAATTACATCTATAATGAATGATTTACATTTCGTATTTTCAATCCTTTGTCTTTTCATAATTACGTATGTTCGAATTTTCATTTGTGTGTTTTTCGTAATTCGTTTTTTTGTTTCGTAATTCGTAATTTTGTTTCTTCGTCTGTTCGTAATTTTGTTTTTTTTGTGTTCTCGAATTGTTCTTTTGAATGGACAGTGTAAGTGTATCTTAATATGTATGTTCGTAATTTCGTGTTCTCGAATCGTTCTTTCGAATGGGCAGTGTATTAGAGAGTGATGTATCTTACTATTGTTAATATCTTTAGCCAATCAGCTTATCCCTTTTGTGTCTGAGTCACAGTGCATTCCTGAATCTTTTTAGATTCAGTTGAGGAGGAGACTGAGTAAGGTCTGGTGACTGAGGGAGTGGACTGGAGTAAGTACAGGACTTATTAGAAAAGCAAGCATAGGATTATTATTCTTTATTTCCTACGAAAGTACGAATCAACGAAAAAGTCAATCTCACAAAAGTAACAATTACTAAATTACGAGTAGTGTACCGAATAAATGAAAAATATTATCTAACAAAATCTATCATCGAAAAGTGTTATGAAAATACGAATGAGTCAGAATATGAAACCTCGCATCTTACAAAATTACGAATCGCTGCGTATCAACGGAAACGTAAAGAAACTAAACAAAGTTTTTTGTTGTGCACATGTCTATAGGTTAGTGTTAGATTGTGGATGTCTGTAGATGCAGAGATTTTCATTTTAGCATGGAATTCTACTTTAAGACATCATCTAAACCTCTCATTTTAAGGATCTGTGTATTTTTCATGATGCCCATTAAGCCACATAAAAAGGCCTCGGTCCACTGTACATTTTTTGCATTGGCACAGGTCCGCCATAGCCCTGACTTCCCTTGTTATTGGTTTGGCCATAGCATGCCCATCAGCCCCACACAAAAATTGTTCATTAACCGCTTCCCAACCGCCTCACGCAGATATACTGTGGCAGAAGGGCGCGTACAGGCAGATGACCGTGACCATGAATGCGAGTCCCGTGGACTCGGTGTCTGCGGGCATACCCGCAATCGTCTCACGGAGAGGAAGAACAAGAAAATGCTAATTTAAACAAGCATCTCCCCATTCTGCCTACTGACACTGTCACTGATCAGCACTCTCTGTAATTGGGAGCACTGATCAGTGACGTGTCACACACAGCCCCTCCCCCCACAGTTAGAATCATTCCCTAGGACACACTTAACCCCTACAGTGCTACCTAGTGGTTAACCCATACACTGCCAGTGATATTTTTACAGTAATCAATGCAATTTTTTAGCATTGATCGCTGTATTAATGCCAATGGTCCCAAAAATGTGTCACGATTGTCCAATGTGTCATAATGTCGCAGTCACGATAAAAATTGCTGATCGCCGCCATTACTGGTAAAACAAATGAATTATCAATAAAAATGCCATAAAACTATCCCTTATTTTGTAGCCTCTATAAATTTTCGCAAACCAATCAAACGCTTATTGCAATTTTTTTACCAAAAATATGTAGAAGAATACGTATCGGTCTAAACTGAAGAAAAAATAAATTTTTTATATACTTTTTGGGGATATTTATTAGAGCAAAAAGTAAAAAATAATGCGTTTTTTTCTAAATTGTCCTTTCACAGACTGGGACAGAGAGGTGACATAGCTGTGTTACTTAACTGCAGTAAAGAACAGTCAGAGTCACCAGGGTTGTGTGTATTTCAGGACTAGATAGACAATAATGCAAATTCTTTGACGGGTAAAACATCCCCCATATATGTATTTCAACTTTGTATATAGTTGCTTGCCTGGAGTTCAGCTTCAGCAGTAATCCGTTACTGATCAACTACTGGACATAACTAAATTCAACTATTTTCATTAGTGTCTAGTTGTCTACGTATTCCATATGCTTTTTATTTTACTGTTATGCCGCATACACACAGCCGGAATTTCCAATGGGAGTTTCTCATTGGATTTTCCGACCGTGTGTATGCCCATTGGTCTTTTTCTATCTGCATTTCCGACGGTCTTTAGATTGAGAGCCTGTTCTTAATTTTTCAGACGGAAAACCTTTCTATCGGATTATTCGATCATGTGTATGTGACACGCAAAATTCCGACGTATGCTCTGAAACAATCCGAAGCATGCTTGGAAGCATTAAACTTCCTTTTTGCTGTTGTAGGTCGCGGTGTTATTGACCGGAATTTGGTGTGACCGTGTGTAGGCAAGACAGTTTGAGCGAAATTCCGTCGGCATTCCAAGGGGAAAACCATCAGAGCTTTTGCCAATGAGAATTCCGATCGTGTGTACGAGGCATTAGTGATCAGATTGCTCTGTTTTCAGCAGCGGCTTCTCAGTGTTTGGTCCCATTAATATCATATAAGGTCATACGTCTCTCTTTAATCTTGTATTGTTCATTTTTATTGATTATACTCTTTGTGAAGTCACGTCAAATAAATTCCTCTTTTCCACAAGCGTAATGCTTTCATTACTCATTAATAACGTACAACAGGTAACAACAGGCTTATTATAAAGAGTTTTAATGTTTTATGAAGATGGTATGTATTATTAATTGACCATATTGTTTTGCATTTCATAATACTGGGGTTATAATGGAGGCTAAGGGTTGTTTTAATGCTACAGGTGTTTTTATGCTGCTCTTATAATGCTGAAAGTGTTGGGGGAGGTAATTAGGTCAGTAGGGAATGTTATTCTTCTGCTAGGGGTCATTATATGGCTGCTGCTAAGGGATTTTACACACTTTCAAACATTATTCATATTATAGTCAAGGATACAATATGTACCAATGTGCAATGCTTTCTACCCTTGGATCAATGATTAGTGCCATGGGTTGCCCTACATATTTAAGGAAGTATTGCCTCTCTGGGCATGTCATATACATTGTTTACAACAACACATTTTCCGTATGTGCTCTCTTTTGGTCTGGGGAATAAAAAAGTGAAACTAAAGTCTCATACATACAATAGGACTTTGTACAAACTTTCCCTTGCATTTTTGTACAAAGGGCGTCGGCCCTGAACTTGTATTGCATACACACGGCAGGACTTTTTCAGCCAACTTTCACCAAATCACGTGGTTTTTCTGCTCTTTACCGCCACCTTTGGTCAACTTCTGTATTGTTGTCTGATCTTTTGCATTGGTTCTGAGCATGCCTGTTTGTACTTTGTACAAAAGTCCTATGGTTTTCTGTACACACGATCAGACTTTGCTCCATCAGACTTTTGTTGCCAGAAAGTTTGTCCGTTCGCACAGCCAACAAAAGTCTGATGAAAACCAAAAAAGTTTGTCCAATGGAGCGTACACACGGTCGGACGTTGCTCCAAAACAGCTAATTTGCATGTTTGTTGTCAAAAAGTCTGATCGTGTGTATGGGCCTTTACAGTTGATTTTGACATCTGATACCTAACTGCACTCTCTGTCTGTGCTGCCCTCTTATCCCCCCATATTATGGGGAAGAGGGGATGATCTGACACTTCGGTCCGGACCTAGGTTCTGACCAAACCTTTGCCTGTTTGTCCTTTGTTTAGTGGGAGTCGAGCAAAATCTGTATTTCTACAGGCCCATACACACGATCAGACTTTTTGACAACAAACATGCAAATTAGCTGTTTTGGAGCAACATCCGACCGTGTGTACGCTCCTTCGGACAAACTTTTTTGGTTTTCATTGGACTTTTGTTGGCTGTGCGAACAAACAAACTTTCTGGCAACAAAAGTCCGATGGAGCAAAGTCTGATCGTGTGTACAGAAAACCATAGGACTTTTGTACAAAGTACAAACAGGCATGCTCAGAACCAATGCAAAAGATCAGACAACAATACAGAAGTTGACCAACGGTGGCGGTAAAGAGCAGAAAAACCACATGATTTGGTGAAATTTGGCTGAAAAAGTCCTGCTGTGTATATGCAATACAAGTTCAGGGCCAACGCCCTTTGTACAAAAATCCAAGGGAACGTTTGTACAAAGTCCTATCGTGTGTATGAGGCTTACCACTTCTATATACTTTATGCAGTGGCGTCGCTAGGGGGTGGCTTTTGGGGCCCATAGCCCCAAGTCTCTGCAGGAGTCTCCAAGGCAGCAGAGCAATGACATCATCTCTCACTGCCTGCCCTCTCTCTGGTGAGCCTGATGTAAGGAGTGGCTCTCTGGGGACTTTGAGGTATGGAGCGGGTTTCTGGGGGCTCTGAGTTAAGGAGGTGCTCTCTGGGGATTCTGATTTAAGGTGGAAGCTCTCTGGGGACCCTGATTTAAGGGGGATGCTCTCTGGGGACCCTGATGCAAGGGGAAGGCTCTCTGGGGACCCTGATGCAAGGGGGAGGCTCTCTGGGGATATACACACACATGTATATAATATACATGTGTATGCCACCCAAGCTTATGACTTTCTATACTACGCTTCTATGGGCTCTAGCCCCAGATCTTTTGTAGACTTAGTGACGCAACCTGATTGTATGACAGTTTACCGTAGGCACCCACTGCATCACCAGGAACCATCGCCATTACTGGCACATTGGCTGACATGGCCATGAATCCTCAGCCGCAAAGGAGTGGGATATCTAATATCTCATTTTATTGGGCTTCCATGGAAATTCTGTTATACAGTATATTTATAGAGAACAATATTGAAAAAGAAAAATATCTAACTCTCATGCAGCTAACTGTATAACAAATACATGTTATCACATATTAAGTATAAAGACTAGGGATGAGCTTCGTGTTCGAGTCGAACGTACGTTCGACTCGAACATTGGTCGTTCGGGCGTTCGGCGAATTCCGAACGTTTGGGCCGTTCGCGGCAAAATTCGTGTGGCCCACAATGCACTGCGATGGCGCAGTGCATTGCTGGCTCATGATTGGCCAAGCATGCACTGTGACCCCGCATGCTTGGCCAATCGCAGAGCCAGCAGCGAGGAGAGCCATGATTGGCCACGGGCGTCCTGCCTGTGGCCAATCATAGCTCAGGCTGTGTAGTGCACGCCCCACACTATATAAGGCCGCCTTTGAGGCGGCCTCGTGTAGTGTGTTGGCATCTGAAGCAGTGGGTGTTCTGTGTACCTTCAACACAGTTACACACCAATCGTTTTTGGCTGATTTCCTATCTTGCTCTTGTGTAATGGTTATTGTCTGTGCCCTGACCGCAGTATACACCACTATATTCACCTCACCTATATAGCTAGTGATCTAGCTTTAATAATAGAGCTTGCAGTCAGTAGTGTTAGGAGATAGTGCGTGCTGTCTGCGTGCTCTGTACCCAGTACATACCGCTATAATCCACCTACATAGCTGTTCTCTATTTGAGCCCAATTGTCATCTGCAGGAGTTATTGGAAGTTGTGTGTGCTTCCAGCACAGCACAGTATACATCTGTATATACCCCTTTAACTCTGCTGTTTTCTGGTTATTGTCTGCGTGCCCTGAACGCAGTATACACCGTGATATTCACCTCACCTATATAGCTAGTGGTCCATCTTTAATAATAGAGCTTGCAGTCAGTAGTGTCAGGAGATAGTGCGTGCTGTCTGCGTGCTCTGTACCCAGTACATACCGCTATAATCCACCTACATAGCTGTTCTCTATTTGGGCCCAATTGTCATCTGCAGGAGTTATTGGAAGTTGTGTGTGCTTCCAGCACAGCACAGTATACATCTGTATATACCCCTTTAACTCTGCTGTTTTCTGGTTATTGTCTGCGTCCCCTGACCGCAGTATACACCGTGATATTCACCTCACCTATATAGCTAGTGGTCCATCTTTAATAATAGAGCTTGCAGTCAGTAGTGTTAGGAGATAGTGCGTGCTGTCTGCGTGCTCTGTACCCAGTACATACCGCTATAATCCACCTACATAGCTGTTCTCTATTTGGGCCCAATTGTCATCTGCAGGAGTTATTGGAAGTTGTGTGTGCTTCCAGCACAGCACAGTATACATCTGTATATACCCCTTTATCTCTGCTGTTCTATAAAAAAGGCATCTGCAGGAGTTAGTGGGTGTTGTGTGCCTCCAGCACAATATAAACTACCCAACTACTGTTTTACCCAACTCCCTTCAGGCCATTACCATGTCTGGAGGGCCAGCAAGGAGAGGCAGACAGGCGCGAGCCGATAAAAGAGGGCAAGCAGGCTCTGTGTCTAGAGACAACAGTGCTGGTCGTGGACGCGGTGCATTGTCATCAGCACGTGGCCATGGGACATGCTTGTCCTTCTTTTCTGCAGCTGGACATGTTGAACCGCAACATGCCAACGACTTGGTAGAGTGGATGACCAAGCCCTCTTCATCCTCCTCATCCTCTCTCACCCAGTCTCAGGGTAGTAGCAAAGCAGCTGCCAACACATCGTCTTCCCTCCTCTCAATGTCATCATCAGTGACTCCTTCCCTAGACCCACCACGTCCTCCTGACGAGTCTCCTGAACTCTTTGAGCACAGTGTTGGGTACATGCTCCAGGAGGATGCCCAGTGTTTGGTGGGCTCTGATGATGACACTCAGCTAGAGGAAGGCAGTAGCGTGAGCGCAGAGAGAGGTCATGCTCAAGAAGGACAGCAATCTGGCAGTCATGTTCCACAAGCTGCAGCATACTGCCAGGTTTGCTACAGCGATGAAGAGGGAGGGGATGATGAGGGCACTGACTCCACGTGGGTGCCTGGAAGGAGGGAGGAGGAGGCACATGTCCAACGAGGCAGGATGCCCTCCGGGGGTCAGCTTAGGGGCAGCACACCAACTGAATCACACCGCAGAGCTCCGCCTGCGCAGAGCGCTTCCTCTGCGCGTTATTCTAAAAGTTCTTTGGTGTGGGCCTTTTTTGAGACGAGTGCATCAGATCGCACCGCTGCTATTTGCAACATATGTCTCAAGCGTATCTCACGTGGCCAAAACATCAGCCGCTTGGGCACCACATGCTTGACCAGACATATGTTGACCTGCCATGCAGCTCGTTGGCAAGCGTACCTCAAAGACCCACACCAAAGAACAAAGCGGACCTCTCCTTGCTCCTCATCAGCTGGCATCTCCAACCCCACTAGACCTTCAGTCCTCTCTGAAACCTGCTCTGAGAGGAATGAAGGTGTAGAATTAGGTGTGTCACAGCCAAGTGCTTCCGGGAACTCTGCTAGTGGTACATCCACATCCGATTATAGCAGGCAAATGTCCCTGCCCCAGCTGCTGGACCGGCGGAAGAAGTTTACTCCCAGCCATCCACATGCCCAGCGGTTGAATGCTAGCTTGGCTAAATTGCTAGCACCTCAACTGCTGCCTTTTCAGTTGGTAGACTCGGCCCCCTTCCGTGAGTTTGTACAATGTGCGGTTCCTCAGTGGCAGGTCCCCAAACGCCACTTTTTCTCACGGAAGGCGATTCCGGCTCTCTACCGGCATGTGGAAGGCAATGTCCTTGCCTCGCTGGACAGGGTGGTCAGCGGTAAGGTGCATATTACCGCTGACTCATGGTCCAGCAGGCATGGACAGGGACGTTACCTGTCTTTCACGGCCCATTGGGTCACTCTTCTGGCTGCTGGGAAGGATGCAGGACAAGGTGCAGTAGTGTTGGAGGTTGTTCCGCCACCACGCCTCCAAAATGCTACTATTGGTTGTGACACACCTCTCTCCTCCACCCCCTCCTCTTCTTCTTCCTCCATGGCCTCTTCCAGTGCTCTGTCCTCAGAACCAGCGGTGCTCCGTAGGCGTTCCAGGGGCTACGCAAGTACGCAGGCAAAACGATGCCATGCCGTGCTTGCGCTGGTTTGTTTGGGGGACAGGAGCCACACTGGGGCGGATGTTTTGTCAGCTCTGCAGGGGCAGGCCGAGAGGTGGTTGACGCCACGCCAGCTTAAGCCAGGAATGGTGGTTTGCGACAATGGCACCAACCTCCTCTCCGCCCTCCGACAGGGACAACTGACCCATGTGCCCTGTGTAGCTCACGTCCTTAACCTGGTGGGGCAGCGGTTCTTGGGCAGGTACCCCGGCTTACATGATGTCCTGAAGCAGGCCAGGAAAGTCTGTGTGCATTTCCGCCGATCATTTAATGCCTGTGCTCGGCTGGCTGAGCTCCAAAAGGAGTTGAACCTGCCCAAGAACCGCCTTATATGTGACATGCCCACCAGATGGAACTCAACATTGGCCATGCTGCAGCAGCTGCACACGCAGCAGAGGGCCATCAATGAGTACCTGTGCGACTACGGCACCAGGACAGGGTCAGGGGAGCTTGGTTTTTTCTCACCACGCCAGTGGGGCATGATCAGGGATGCATGCACTGTCCTGTCACCGTTTGAGGAGGCCACAAGGATGGTGAGCAGTGACAGTGCATGCATCAGTGACACTGTACCTCTTGTCCACCTCTTGGAGCATACGCTGCGTGGAATAATGGACAGGGCACTTGAGGCAGAACAGAGGCAGGAAGAGGAGGACTTCCTTGCCTCTCAAGGCCCCCTTTATCCAGACAGTGTTCCTGCTGTGCCACCCATCACACAGGAAGAGGGTGAGGAGGAGGAAGAGGAGGAGGAGGATGATTGTGTCAGCATGGAGGTGGAGGCTGGCACTCAGCATCAGCATCAGCAGCAGCAGTCTTATAGGGATGATTTACAGTCCCAAGAAACACGTGGACTTGTACGTGGCTGGGAGGAGGTAGCTGCGGATCATGTTGTCCTTAGTGACCCAGAGGACTCCGGACTGAATGCCTCAGCTAACCTACGCTGCATGGCCTCCCTGATCCTGCAAAGCCTGCGGAAGGATCCTCGTATTCTTCAGATCAAGGAGAGGGACCATTACTGGCTGGCCACTCTCCTTGATCCACGGTACAAGGGTAAGGTTGCCGACCTTATCTTGCCATCGCAGAGGGAGCAGAGGATGAGACATCTCCGGGAGGCCTTGCAGAAAGCTCTGTGAAACGCGTTCCCAGAGACTGGGAGGTCACAAACTCCTGGTCCTGGACAACGTGTTGCTGAGGCATCAGTCAGAAGGAGCGGTGGAGAAGGTGGCCGTCTGACTGATGCTTTCAGACAATTTTTTAGTCCGCAGCCCCAAGGTATGATTGGTTCCAGCACCCATCGCCAGCGTCTAATTTACATGGTGCAGGAATACCTAGGGGCAAGGTCAGACTTGGACACCTTTCCCACTGAAAATCCTCTGGCTTACTGGGTCTTGAGGATGGATCACTGGCCAGAGCTTGCACAGTATGCAATTGAGCTACTGGCCTGTCCTGCATCCAGCGTTCTTTCGGAACGCACCTTCAGTGCTGCTGGTGGCTTTGTTACCGATCACAGGGTGCACCTGTCCACCGAATCAGTTGATCGACTGACCTTCATCAAGATGAATCAGTCTTGGATCACCCACAGCTACCAAGCACCTGAAGCTGATGTAACCGAATAAATTTTTTTTTGAAATACCACATCCCTTCAAGACTGCCTATGCTGATGCTGAGTGACTGTCCTGTTATGTTGATTGTCTATCCTCTTCCTCCTCCGCTGATATGTTGGAAGAACATTTTTGGTTCTGGGTGATGCCAGCAGCCCAATTTTTCTGCCCCTGTTTAACAGGGGCGTTTAATTACAATTTTTGATGCAATGCTTTGCAGCAGGGCTAATTCCTGCAATAAAACTAGAGTATATGGCAGAGGTTGGAGTGTGGTGGCACCAGCACCAGTGCCTAAGGCCCAATTTTTCTGCCCCTGATTAACAGGGGCGTTTAAGTACAATTTTTGATGCAATGCTTTGCAGCAGGGCTAATTCCTGCAATAAAACTAGAGTATATGGCAGAGGTTGCAGTGTGATGGCACCAGCACCAGTGCCTAAGGCCCAATTTTTCTGCCCCTGTTTAACAGGGGCGTTTAAGTACAATTTTTGATGCAATGCTTTGCAGCAGGGCTAATTCCTGCAATAAAACTAGAGTATATGGCAGAGGTTGCAGTGTGATGGCACCAGTGCCTAAGGCCCAATTTTTCTGCCCCTGTTTAACAGGGACATGTAATTACAATTCTTGATATAATATTTCACAGGAGGGCCCCTTCCTGTGCCCACCCAGAGTAACGGTGAGGACTTATAGTGTTGTGGCACCAGCACCACAACCACCAAAGGTCAATTTTTCTACCACTGTTCAACAATGGCATGTAATTACAATTCTTAATATAATCGTTCACAGCAGGGCGCTCCAGCGCCCACCAAGAGTCACTTTCAGGGCTTACAATGTTGTGGCAAAACCAACACCTTGTTCCGCCATTTCTGCAGAGCATATAGGGCAGGCCCCTACTTACTAACATCCAACTTACAAACATCAGACAGCAGCAAGTGAGATGAAAAAAGATGGACGACAAAACAAATTATACAGGGGTGATAACCCTTCCCTATGTTTTCCAAAAAGCTTAAAAATAGTTTTTTTTGACTGGAGCTACACTTTAAAAATGTACCAGTTGAAAATTACAAACAGATTCAACTTAACACAACAAACCTACACAGTCCCTGTCTTGTTTGCACCGCCTGTATACTGCTGTTCTGAGTATATAGGGCCTGGGGGCCACACGCATTTCCTTTTTTTAATATGGGTACGGGGTTCCCCTTAATATGCGTACAAGACCCAAATAGGCTGGTAATGGGCAGGGAGGGCTACCCATGCCATTTTTCTGAATGATTTTCAACCATATTGCAGGAACCAGATATAACATTAAAACCGCAAGCAGTTTTAAATGGTGTTATTTCCGTTTAATGTCATTTTGTGCAGGGACTGTTCTAAACACGGGAAACACGTGGCACTTCACAGGCATACTACAGACACCCCCCAGGCACCATATTTAAAGGAATATTTCACTTTTTTTTTCACTTTAATCGTCATTAAAATCAGTGCATTTAAAACCTTTTTTTGCATTGACCCATGTCCCCTGAGGCAGGAGTCAGGTCCCCAAACCCTTTTTAGGATAGTATCTTGCATATTAGCCGTTAAAATTAGCACTTTCCATTTCGAACGTTCGAGTCCCATAGACTTCAATGGGGTTCTAACGTTCGTTTCGAACGCGGGGTCCGTTCGAAAGTTCTGGTGCGAACCGAACCGGGGGGTGTTCGGCTCATCCCTAATAAAGACATATAAGTTATAAGTTAAAAACAAGTGTATACAGTACCTACTAACACCCAAGATATTCCCAAAATGTTCTTCAAAACATATATAATTACATCTTACAGTATAAATCAATAAATCAAAAAAGGTATATCAAACATACAGATAAGGATCTAATAATCATATAACAATAGCGGTGGTACTCTCTCAGAATAGCAACAGTTCCTTAGAAGGCTCTGTGAGTGAACTCTAATTTGTGCATGGAAGAGGATGATGATTCAGCTTATTGTTGATTTGCCCACAGAACCCCACAACCATCAGGTCAGGTGTGGGGAAGAGCACCATCCCCTCTCCTCCATGCCTATTAGCCTAGAAAATGGGCATTTTTGATTTCACACATTTATCTCCTATTAATTTCAATGAGGTTCAGGTTTGGCCACCGAACTTCTGAACTTAGGGCAGTTTGGCTCATCCCTAATCACTAGGTGAAAAAAGCCTGAAAAAAAAATGAAAACAAATGCAGCCACCACATCCAAGGACTGGTAAGCCTTAATAAATTAAATGTGTGTGTTTGGGTTTAGATAAGCTTTAATAATTGTTTTGCTCTTGAAAATAAAAATTGACCAAGAACCTGCCTTCTAGGGATGGCCGAACTGTTCGCCCGGCGGTCGTTTTGCGGCGAAGTTTGCGTGTTCGCGATTCGCCTGATCGGCGGACTATTGCCGCTGTTCACCTGGCGGACATATGTGTTTACAGTGTGAAAGAACTTTGACCCATGATGACACATCCATTATGGGGTACAAGGCAGCCAATGGAGACATTTCAGCACATGGACAATTGGACATTCCCCCTAACTTATTAATAGACCTGATCTGGCGGCCATTTTACATTCTTTCTTGTGTCATTATAGGGAGAGGTTGCTGTGTGGAGCAGGGAGAGACTGCAGTGACACAAATCGCTAGCTATTAGGTCCACAAAAGTCCTTTTAAGGACTGGTATGGTATATGTGTAGTACAGGATATAAGGTTGAGTGCACTGCTGTGCTAGTGATTGTTGCAGCAGCCTGTCTTTTGTCAGTGCAGAGAGGGACAGGACGCTGTGTGCAGCAGGGACAGTCAGTTTAATTACGAGCTGTTACTATTAGGTCCACAAAGGTCCTTTTAAGGACTGGTATTGGTGTACAGTATATAGGGTTCAATGCACTGCTGTGCTTGTGATTGGAGCAGCCTGTCTTTTGTCAGTGCAGCAGGGACAGTCAGTTTAATCATTAGCTGTTACTATTAGGTCCACAAAGGTCCTTTTAAGGACTGGTATGGTATAGGTGTAGTACAGTATATAGGGTTGTACACGTATAATATACTTTCTTCCAAATATAGAAATAATATTATACTTGACTGCTGTCCTATTCTGCAGCAGTCCTTTATCAGTGTAGGGACTGAGGTACAGTCTGAACATCACTAGCTACTCGGTTCACAAAGGTCCTTGTAAGGACTGGTATATCTGTACAATATATAGGATTGTGTTGCACTGCTGCAGATTGCTGCCCTATTCTGCAGCAGTCCTTTATCAGTGTAGGGACTGAGGTACAGTCTGCACATCACTAGCTACTCGGTCCACAAAGGTCCTTTTAAAGACTGTTATAGCTGTACAATATATAGGGTGCTGGTGCACTACTGCTGACCGCTGCCCTATTCTGCAGCAGTCCTTTATCAGTGTAGGGACTGAGGCACAGTCTGCACATCACTAGCTACTGGGTTCACAAAGGTCCTTGTAAGGACTGGTATATCTCTCTATCATGGTGCTAGTGTCAGTGCACTCTATCATGGTGCTGGTGTCAGTGCTCTATATCACGGTGCTGGTGTCAGTGCACTCTATCACAGTGCTGGTGTGAGTGCTCTATATCACGGTGCTGGTGTCAGTGTTCTATATCTCTGTGCTGGTGTCAGTGCACTCTATCACGGTGCTGGTGTCAGTGCTCTATATCACGGTGCTGATGTCAGTGCACACTATCATGGTGCTGGTTTCAGTGCTCTATATCACGGTGCTGGTGTCAGTGCTCTATATCACGGTGCTAGTGTCAGTGCACTCTATCTCAGTGCTGGTCTCAGTGCTCTCTATCACGGTGCTGGTGTCAGTGCTCTATATCACGGTGCTGGTGTCAGTGCACTCTATCATGGTGCTGGTGTCAGTGCTCTATATCACGGTGCTGGTGTCAGTGTTCTATAGCACAGTGGTGTTGTCAGTGCACTCTATCTCAGTGCTGGTGTCAGTGCTCTATATCACAGTGCTGGTGTCAGTGCTCTATATCACGGTGCTAGTGTCAGTGCTCTATATCACGGTGCTGGTGTCAGTGCACTCTATCATGGTGCTGGTGTCAGTGCTCTATATCCCAGTGCTGGTGTCAGTGTTCTATAGCACAGTGGTGTTGTCAGTGCACTCTATCTCAGTGCTGGTGTCAGTGCTCTATATCACGGTGCTGGTGTCAGTGTTCTATATCACGGTGCTGGTGTCAGTGCTCTATATCACGGTGCTGGTGTCAGTGCACTCTATCACAGTGCTGGTGTCAGTGCACTCTATCACAGTGCTGGTGTCAGTGTTCTATATCACAGTGCTGGTGTCAGTGCTCTATATCACTGTGCTTGTGTCAGTGCACTCTATCACGGTGCTGGTTTCAGTGCTCTATATCACGGTGCTGGTGATCATCTCCTGCAGCCTCTTCATAGCCTACCCTGACCTTTCGTCTCCTCCATTGCCTTCATGCGCTCCTGAGTCCTGATTTGTCAAAATTTCACATATAAAAAAAAGAATGCTTGTAGTTGTTGATCCCAGATTCACTTCATACATGTGTTATGTCAGTGGCCATGTGGTGGGACTATGTGTGCACAGCTAGTAATTATTTTGTGGCTGGAAATATGACCTGTAGGTTTTCAAAGTTCGCCTGCCATTGAAGTCAAGGGGGCCCACCGCAAACTTTGCGGTTCGCGAACTTCTGGCCGCGTTCACGAAACGCCCCATCAGAAGTTCGTCCATCTGTACTGCCTTCAACAAGTCACTTGAAAAAATTGCCAATCTCTTCGGAAAAGTGATTTCCTTACATATCAGTAAGGTTAGACAGATAGTTTTGATGACTCTTATGGGTAATCTATATGACAGTCAACTGCTGTAGTCATTACAGTATACGTGGAGCAGTAAAGGGTGTGTCTACTCCAAAACGAGTCTGCAAAGTTTAAGCTTGAGAACTGGTAAGGTGATAAAATGTTCAGCTCCATCATCTGCCACAATTATAAATATGTTGGCTCAGCTTTAGCTTAGGGAATGGTGTCTTGTTTCCCCTGTTGAATCCAATTTGTCATACAGTATGAAAAGTGTCATCAATGCTTTTCCCAAAGTTCAACTGAAAAAGATGTGGTCACTGCAGGAGGAGGAGAGAAGGTAC
The DNA here is from genome assembly GCF_037356315.1 of Lithobates pipiens. Classification (NCBI taxonomy): domain Eukaryota; kingdom Metazoa; phylum Chordata; class Amphibia; order Anura; family Ranidae; genus Lithobates; species Lithobates pipiens. The sequence goes on along the minus strand of NW_027507784.1, from coordinate 292,812,516 downwards.
AGGATATCAAGTACCACACTTAAATCAGCGGCTGCCCCATGAATTTGACATTTTAAGTTTGAACAAACTCACTATGAAAGAAAATAAAGTGTAAAAAAGAAATAGCCTCTAAGAAGGTCATTTTGAAGAGCACAGCATATAGTACCGTCTAAATGATTAATTAACGAGCCAAGTGAAAAAGAAAAATGTTGTGTCATCTTCTAACAAAATAGATATCTTAAAAGGTAAATTATTCTATTATTGATTTCTATAGTCTCTTGGAAATAATTAACTAATTTAAAAGAATACTTCCATACAAGCTTAGCTTAAACAAATGGTTCAGAAAATAGCTTAAATATATATGTCCAGAAGCTTGATGGCCATGGATGACCTGATTTAAAAAACCAAAGTAATTCTTGAAAAGAACTTCAAAAGTAAATCAGCTGCCTGAACTTAATTAAGTATGTGTAGCAATACTCCCGAAGGAGCCGCTTGTTCTGCGCCTCAACTTCAAGAACAACTTTGGCCCCTTTATCATACCTGGTTGAATGAAAATTACTGCAAGCACTTATAAGAACACAAGTATGGAAACCTTTAACTTGGCTGTGAATTAGCACCAGGAAATAGACATAAGACCATTTAGTGGAGTAAATGGTGGTTTAAGCATAAATGAGCATAGACATAGTAGGATGAAAGTGCACTTGGAAGTGCAGTCGCTTTAAATCTAAGGGGTGTATCTGAAATGAGTGGAAGCTCTGCTGATTTTATCATCCAATCGTGTGCAAGCTAAAATGCTGTTTTTTATTTTCCTAATGCCGCGTACACACGATCAAACAATCCGGTGGAAAAGTCCGGCAAACTCAAGTCCGCCAAACAATCCCCCCGTGTGTAGCCTCCGGCATACTTTTTTGACCCGAAAGTACGGCGGACTTAGAATGCCGTGTTGCACATCAATCTGCCCGCCGTACTCGCATTACGGCGGACAATCCGGCCGTGTGTATGCCAGTCCGCCGTACTTTTGAAATGAGCGGACTTTTCCCACCCGGAGAAAAGTCCGCTCATTTCGAGCGGGTCTCCAGGTAGGCGGGGCCCGCGAAGGAGACGTCGTTGGCCCCGCCACCTGGTATGGACTTAAAGGGGAACCCCAACGCCGAAATAAATCGGCGAGAGGTCCCCCAAAGTCCACAACAGACCCTTGTCCGAGCACGCTACCCGGCCGGCCAGGAAAGGGGGGGCGAGCGAGCGCCCCCCTCCTGAGCCGTACCAGGCCGCATGCCCTCCACATGGGGGGGGTGCCTTGGGGAAGGGGGGCCGTGCGGCCCCCCCACCCCAAAGCACCTTGTCCCCATGTTGATGAGGACAAGGGCCTCTTCCCGACAACCCTGGCCGTTGGTTGTCGGGGTCTGCGGGCGGGGGGCTTATCGGAATCCGGGAGCCCCCTTTAATAAGGGGGCCCCCGGATACCGGCCCCCCACCCTATGTGAATGAGTATGGGGTACAACGTACCCCTACCCATTCACCTGTAAAATAAAGTACAAACAAAACACAACACACGAGATAAAATACTTTATTGCACAGCTCCGGGGGTCTTCCGTCTTCGGGGGTCTTCTCGCCGGACTCCTCCGCTATCTTCTTGTAGCTCTTTTGCTAGTGGAGGAGTCCGGCTTTCTTCCTCGCCGCCGGCCTCTTCTCCCGACTTCGGGGGTCTTGTCCCCCTCTTCGGTTCTTCTGCCGGGCCACCGCGCCTTCTTATAGCTCTTTTACAGGCGGTAACCCGGTCTTCTGTCGCCGCCGCCTTCCGTTCTTCTTCTTCTTCTTCTTCTCCTTCTTCTCCTGGAGATGTTGACTCGAAGCTCTCTCCGGCCACAATGCCAGGGTCGCGCTGCGCGGCCACTTATATAGGGACAAGGGGCGGTGTCACATGGCTTTATGTCACATGGGTTGGTGTCACATGGTGACCCCGCCCCCTTACAATGTCACAGTCCCCATGTGACATCAACCCATGTGACCAATCCATGTGACATAAAGCCATGTGACACCGCCCCTTGTCCCTATATAAGTGGCAGCGCAGGGTGTCCCTGGCATTGCGGCCGGAGAGATCGTCGAGTCAACATCTCCTGGCGAAGAAGAAGAAGAACGGAAGGCGGCAGCGGCGACAGAAGACCGGGCCACCGCCTGTAAAAGAGCTATAAGAAGGCGTGGTGGCCCGGCAGAAGAACCGAAGAGGGGGACAAGACCCCCGAAGTCGGGAGAAGAGGCCGGCGGCAAGGAAGAAAGCCGGACTCCTCCGCTAGCAAAAGAGCTACAAGAAGATAGCGGAGGAGTCCGGCGAGAAGACCCCCGAAGACGGAAGACCCCCGGAGCTGTGCAATAAAGTATTTTATCTCGTGTGTTGTGTTTTTTTGTACTTTTATTTTACAGGTGAATGGGTAGGGGTACATTGTACCCCATACTCATTCACATAGGGTGGGGGGCCTGTATCCGGGGGCCCCCTTATTAAAGGGGGCTCCCGGATTCCGATAAGCCCCCCGCCCGCAGACCCCGACAACCAACGGCCAGGGTTGTCGGGAAGAGGCCCTTGTCCTCATCAACATGGGGACAAGGTGCTTTGGGGTGGGGGGGGGCGCGCGGCCCCCCCTTCCCCAAGGCACCCCCCATGTTGAGGGCACACGGCCTGGTACAGCTCAGGAGGGGGGGCGCTCGCTCACCCCCCTTTCCTGGCCGGCCGGGTAGCGTGCTCGGACAAGGGTCTGTTGTGGACTTGGGGGGGGCCCCCACGCCGATTTTTTTCGGCGTTGGGGTTCCCCTTTAAGTCCATACCAGGCAGCGGGGCCAGTGACGTCTCCTTCGCGGGCCCCGCCTACCTGGAGACGCGCTCGAAATGAGCGGACTTTCCTCCGCGTGTGTGGGCGAGTCCGTTCATTTCGAAAGTACGGCGGACTTAGTACGGCGGACTTAGTACGCCGTATTAGTCCGCTGAAAAAGTGCCGTGTGTGGGCAAGTAGCCCGTTCGGAAATTCCGATGGACAGTCTGGCGGACGACCGCCAGACTAAGTACGTCGGACAGACGGCTACGTGTGTACGCGGCTTTACATGTCCCCCTCAGATCTTCTGCAACTTTACTTCCAAGCACACTTTCAGTGCACTTGCAGTGCAAAGTGGATTTTCCTTTAGTAAATAACCCCCACAGTCTGCTAGACAGTATGATCACTAAACCAAAGTAGCTTAGAATAGAGTTCTGTAAGACTAGACTGATATCAATTAATAAATCAGCAATTCAGCAATAAATATTAGCATTAACTGCAATGTGAATAATAAAAGTATAACTAGTGTAGAGTATACTCTAGGACAATAGCTAGGATATAGTGCAATGTACCCTGAGAGGTACCTCTTAGCATAAACATTCAGGAAATCTCTCTGTGTAGCAGTTGTAAATGGGACAGTTTTTAGTCCTAACTTTTTAGCCGGATAGCTTTGGGGCCTAGTTGTACTGTTGGTGAAAATGGGAGTAGTGTCTGTCAAGACTGCAAGCAGCAATAAGGCTACTAGATATCTGTATAATCAGTTCCTAAAGGGCTCAGTCTCTCTAGCAGCAGACAGTAAATCCCCACAGCAACAGCTCACCATCAGGTCACACACAGCGATCAGTCTAACCTCTGGAGCAGTGACTATGGCTGTTGGCACCCCAAATTCAGTATGCATAATCCTGCTCAGACCATCGATATGCAGCAATGGAAGTGTACACTAGACCATGATATCCACTCTCTGGTTCTCCTCATGGCAAGAGGAAGTTATGTCCTATACAGCCCAGGAAAATGTAACCCTTTCCCCTCTCTCACTCTCATTCTTAGCCAATCACCTGGCTATATATGCAATATTAGACCCAACATAAAAACACTGCATAAAAGTTGAGGATGAATTTATTTTAGCATCTTGTTGATTTTGTCCCTGCTATACCCTTTGAGGAAGGGAAATGGGGCAAAACTGTTATTCCTAGAATGGGAAAATTACTTGCATACTTCAGTTCTTAAAGAAGGTAATGTAGCTAGAGTGGTTTAGAAGATGATATGATTCATACAGGAAAAACTGATGTGGACAGAATGTGGAAAGTGATGTAGATAGAGATGGGAAGAAAGTGATGTGGATAGAATGGGGACATAGGCGCATAGAGTCGGGCAGAATGTGATAGTGATAGAGTGGGGAAGAAAATGACGTGGACAAAATGGGAGGGGGATTGGGGCATAAGGAAATGTGGATAGAGTGGGGAAGAAGGTGATCTGGATAAATTGGGGAATAAGGTGATGAGAATAGGCTGGGGGCTAAAGTTGATGGGGTGGGTAGAGAGCAATGGATGGTGATGTGGACAGAGTTGTTAACAAAGCAATGCAGATGAGTGGAGCAGATAGTGATATGCAAAGATTGTGCAGAAAAAAATTACAATGGTATAGAGATGGAGTGCATTGGGTGAAGGTCATGGCAGAATGGTGCAAAGCAAGCAGGGTATATATGAAGTTAAATGGTGGGCTGTGGGGTGACAATTATGCACAGATACACGGCATAGTGCTAGTGGAAATAGCCACACTGAGAATTCCAGACAGGCTTATTCAGAAATGTTAAGGATACAGTATCTCTATTCCATTGTTCCCTAAGTTTAATGAGCCTGGAGGCTTTATCCCATTGGAGAATGTCATATAATCTAGAGATTAACTGCACTGCAAAGCAATGCACTGCACTTGCCTTTAAGATAGATTAAAAAAATCACACTTGTTAATCCCAAATGGGCCTCAGTGGCATTGCCTACGCTGGAGGTACTTAAAATGGCTAAGCTGGAGGTACTTAAAATGCCTAAGGTGGAGGTACTTAAAATGCCTAAGCTGGAGTTACTTAAAGTGGAAGTAAACTCCCCTATCGTTTTCAGCCAAGGAAGCTGCTATCTTTGCCTCTGTTTAATCTTCAACTGCTATGGTGCTGCACATGTGATTTGTTATGACACCAGCCATTGGATGGTTTGATAGTTTGGCTGAGAGCAATGTGCAGTTAGCATTTCCAGCATGCCTTTTTTTTTTTAACTGTTTAAATCCATGGGTTTACTTCCACTTTAAAATTCATAAGAAAAGATTTAAAGGATCCTTTTAGAGTACAGCTGATGCACATAACAGATTAGTTAAGGAAAGCCTAGGAAATGTGGCATGCCAAAAAAAGCAGGAATGCAACAAATATCTTGGAACAATTTTTTGCTGTTGTTGATATATACGTGGGACCTAAAAATATGTACAAAAACTTTGGGAGAAAGATGTTCCAAAATAGATTGACTCTCCCCAAGGTAAGAGGTAGTCCTATCAAAGTTGAATTTTGTATTTTTAAAGATAACAATAATGGAGAGTAAATTATTTTCAACATACAGTAGCTGTTAAGCTTTAGGTTTACCTCTACTGCCAAATAGTTGAACTTACCAGTGAGTGCTAGCAAACAAATGTCAGAAAGGCCAAATCTAGAATGGGATCCATCCAAAATTGACATTCCACATCCCAAAAAGACTTAATCAGTGACATCGGCATCAGGGGCTTCATAGCTGGTAATCTAGGACTGATTCATTTTTTTAAAAGTCAAATGGTCCACAGAGTCTGTTCTCTATGATCAGTAACGAAACTTCCTGCAGCACTGAATGCCTGTTCTGAAAGCACGCTGGATGCAGGACAGCCCAACAACTTAATAGTATACTGGGCAAGTGTGCATGTGATATAGACACTGCCAATGGGATGTGGAAGCTGACAGTCCTGGGGGCCGAGGACTAAAAAAATTCCGAAATGCCTCACCAACGCTCATCTCTTGACCAACAGAAGACTCAAAACAACATTTTCCATGACACAGTAACCTACTGGAGTCAGGAAAAACTTTGAATAAAATCCTCTTTAATGTGTCCTCAAGAGATTTTATCTTCTGCACTCTCTGTAGGGACGGGATGAGTTCTGAGACCTTCCCCTTATAATGGTGGTCAAGGGGGGTTGCCAACCAGTAACCATCCTTCTCCTTTATGCCACACATTCTTGGGTCTCTGCTGCATGTATAGCTGCTGCAGCATTGACAATGTCAATTTGTTACTGGCCCCCTTACAGTACCAAGGGAACATCATCCTCTCCTTGTTGTCCTCCCAGACATTATTGGGAGGAAGGAGGCGGGGCTTATAAGCAAATGTAAAAAAAAGTGGAAATCTGTACGTAGATGCACTATACACTATAATATACTTCAATATAATGTGCCAAACATACAGTGATGCACAGAACTATATGATGTTAATCTTGCAGTAACACACAAAACTATGAATGAATGAATGAATGAAATACTTGTATAGCGCACAATGCGAACTGAATCGCCTCTAGGCGCTGTGGCAAGCTTTGATCATCTGCTAAAAGAGGAAGGTCTTGAGTTTTTTCCTAAAAGCCAGGTGATTTTCTTCTAGGCGGATGTTGATTGGTAGAGCATTCCATAGCCAAGGCCCTTGGACAGCGAATCTCCGATCCCCCTTGGATTTATACCGAGCTTTGGGCACGAGGAGGAGGTTTTTGTTGGCTGATCGAAGACTGCAGTTTGATGTGTAATGATTTATTTTCTCCATTAGGTATTGCAGAGCTTCTCTATGCACGCATTTGTGGGTGAGGCAAAGGGTCTTGAACGTGATCCGATTTTTTACGGTTAGCCAATGTAAGCTCCTCAGCGAAGGAGAGATGGATTCCCAGGTTTTTTTCCTGTTATCAGCCTTGCTGCCGTGTTTTGGATCAGTTATAATTGCGCAAGTTGATATTGGCTATATGGTGTTAAACTGGCAGTAACACAGACAGAAATATATGGTGGTGAACTGGTAGTAACGCAGACAGAAGTAAATGGCGTTAAACTGGCAGTAACACACACAAAACTATATGGTGTTAAACTGGCAGTAACGCATACAGAAGTAAATGGTGTTAAACTTGCAGTAACGCACAAAACTATATGCCGTTAAACTGGCAATAACGCACAAACTATATGACGTTAAACTGGCAGTAATGCACGCAGAACTGTATGGTGTTAAACTGGCAGTAATGCACACATAAGTAAATGGTGTTAAACTGGCAGTAATGCAATCAAATAGACAGTGTTCAACAATCAAATAGACGGTGTTCAACCATCACTTCACTACGCAAACAGAAATAAATGGTGTTAAACTTGCAGTAACGCACAAAACTATATGGCGTTAAACTGGCAGTAACGCACACAGAAGTAAATGGCGTTAAACTGGCAGTAATGCAATCAAATAGACAGTGTTCAACAATCAAATAGACGGTGTTCAACCATCACTACACTGACACTATCTGAACTGTCCCTACTCTAGCTATACACTAATGTCAAGATTACTGACATGGTCTCACTACACGAAACTGAAACTATCTGAGCTGTTCCTACTCTACACAAATGTATGTATGAATGACACGGTCTCACTACACTACAGTGAACTATCTGAGCTGTCCCTAATCTAGCTGCACACTATGCTAAGCTGAATGGTGGTCCTCCTCACTACACTCACATTATCCCTAGACTGACACTAAACTAATATTCTACACTTAACAATTGAAGCAAAATATCACAGTATAGCACACAAACTAATAGTACTGTTCTATATCTCTCCACACCAAAATCACACTGAAAATGGCTGCCATTGAAGAATACTTTTATACTATGGGGAGAGAATGAGCCATGATTGGATAAAGTCATGATGACAGTGTCCAATCATGACTCTGAAAGTGCTCTGTGTCCTGATTGGCTGAAGCTTTCACTGCTTCAGCCAATCAGGGCTTGCGATGCACTGTTAAGTGCCACAATGCATTGTGGTCAGTTCGGGAGGACGGAAAAAAAAAAGTCGAATGACCCGCTTGTTCGGCTATTTGCCGAACATCCGAACAACGAAAGTTCGGCCAGAACTTATACTCGGCCCAAACCCTTCGCCCATCCCTAATAGGCATCTTGCTCATGGTACCAACTGTACAGCTTGCTGCCTTATTTTTCATGTCCACAAAAAAAGAGAAATAAATTGTCATTCTACAAAGCACAATTTTTGTGCATTTATAAGTTTTTCCTAAATTGGGGTCATATTTAACAGTATTTTGGGGGTTTTGAAGTGGCATTGGCAACAAAAACTTACGACATCCACAGCTTAAATTATCTCTAGCCAATTTTTTTTTTCAGATTTGCCTTAAGTGTGGAGGAGGTGGAATCTCTGTCAGTTTTTTTTTCTGTTTGTGTTTACACTGGGGAGAGTCATCTACTTTATTTGTCCTGGTGACCACGATTACCAGGGACAAAAAAAAAAATGGGAAATACATAATTTTTCACTACTAACAACTAGGATTTTTCCTCACTTTGATGAGATTTCCTAACACTTAATCCCCGTACACGTGATCAGATTTTCAGACGGGAAATGTTGGATGTCAGGCTGTTGGCAGAAAATCCAACCGTGTGTATGCTCCATCAGACAATTGTTCTCAGACTTTCTGCCAACAAATGTTGGATAGCAAATCTTCAAATTTTCCGCCAACAAATGTGTGTTGTCAGATTTTCTGATCGTGTGTACTCAAGTACGTCAGACAAAAGTCCAAAGTACAAACACGCATTCACAGAAGCAGAAGCGGTCGATCTTGTAAACTAGCGTTTGTAATGGAGAATTAACATTCGTGACATGGAAAATTATGAATCTCCAAATGTAGCGCCCATTCTCTTCTTATTTAATAGGATAATAATGAAGCTGTAAAGGTAGGTCCTTGCTCTGTTAGGTGCTCGATTTCCCTCTTCCTATCTCGCCTAGGCCGTGGTCTGGATAAACTTGGGAGTCCCATTCACCGGTGAGATAATCAAGGCACATACACGAGATGTACGTGAATAATGATTACAATTTAATGTTTTGAATACAACAGGTTATATGCTGAAACAGTTGGGGTGGCGTCCTGTGGAGTAGCCAATCAGGGATGCGCTCGTAGCTATACACCAAGCTTTTCCTAGTAACAGGTTTATTGACAGAACAAGCAAAATAAGCAGAAATTGTCTTCACGGCAAAGCACGTCATTAACCTTCACGAGATAAGAATAAGTCTACGATATTCAACAATATTCAACAATATTGTGCTAATAGTCTGTGGTCCAGACGTTCTAGGTCAGAGACAATATAAGATAGTTGCATATCTTGGCTTTCTCTGTACAAACTCTCGCGGCCAAGGGCATTCAAGGAAAACAGCATGTTTTCCAAATAGCAAGCATTTATGTCAAAAGTAATTAGAATTCTAGCTTGGTCATACAAAGTTTTAAAATGGATGACAGTATAACAAAATGGAGACTTGTTAATCCTTATAATCCCTCCTGTGATCATAACTTTGGCACGAAGTTATTGATCATCCTCTATACCAGACATTCTTGGAAAAAGCCATAAGTGCTTTCTCTTCGTCATTGGGCTTGGTTGCTATTGTTGGATGGGAAACCTTGGAGGCTGCTATGCAGCAGCATTTGGCGATCACATAGAACATTACTATCAACAACACTATCATCACTAATACGAGAAATATTTTCTTAAAAAATCCCAGTATGCCCCCCCAAATACCTCCAAACCACCCTCCTGTACCCGAGAAAAGGTTCCAATCATCTCCCAAGTTTTTTGCTTTCTGTAGGAGGGTCTGTCTTTGGGCTGAATGGCTTTTGATAATATCGTAATAATCGGGTACCGACAGACTTTCCACAGGAACGGTGAAGTTGTGTATGAAGGTGCAACACATCTCCGAATTGGCCATGAGGTTACAAATCCCAGTGATGGCGGCCAAAAGTTGTTCCTGCCTCATTTTTATCAGTTCCTGCACAGTTCGGATCTTCCGAGTTTCTTCGTTTAGCAGAGAAACATCTCTGGAAGTAGAGTTCACTACCCCAGAGATTATTTCAGCAAAAAGATCTATTTTATCTAGGGCATTCCACATTCCCGGGCTTCCAATGGAGGCGGCTAATTTTTCCCACCATGATGTTACTTGTCTCTTAGCCCTCCCGAACTCTAAATGCCCATGGGCAGGGGTCATTTTGATGTACTGATTGTCAGAGGCTATACCCATATATGGTACCATCCTGGCAATGGTGCACCAACCACCTGTAGAGGAATCTAGAGGGTAAGGTATGGTGGTGTGACATATTAGACCGCAACACACCATCCATCCATGAGGCAGATGAGGTGCTGGTATTATATCAGGGGGTTGGGATATGCCTGACCGGAGTCCAACTAGGCATAACCAATCTCCTAAACTCGCGGTGCTACTGTACTCTAGTAAAGTATCATTCATGTGGTAGGACTCTAACCAGTCTTTTAGGTCAGTATCGTCAAATGTTTCTGATGATAGTACACAGTCCATTATGTTATATAAAGACATGTTCCCTATCCTTTCGTCACTATCTCCAATGGTGGAAGTATTCAACCCCTGGATGTCAAACGTCCCATCCCGCAGAAACTTCCCTAAGTCTCTAAGGGTAAGATTTACTAGTGTGTTTCTACAGAATTGGCCATTGGGGATTTCCCCGTTTTCTTTCCAAGCTCCATTTAGGAAACAGAAGGATGGGGGTTGTGTGAAACCAGAGAAAATAAGGGGGGAGGGTCTGGTCGTTATATTGGCCATATGGTCTTGTGTCGTCTCGTTAAACAGGTCTTCTACTGGGAGGGGGATTCCCACTACTGGAATTTGATTCCTACCCGTTCCCATGTGGGAGCACACCCAACAGGGTGCCCCTTTTCCCATTACTTGACCAAACGCGTATTGCCATAAAAAATGATGTGGTATTGTTGGGGCTAAAGAAAACGTTTTACTGTCCTGGGGGGGTAGTTCGTTCCGTGCTACCATTACTCCTAAACCTTTGTTATTATTATTATTATTATTATTATTACTGGGCCTTGGAACTAATGCTCTTCTGTCTAGTGATCGGTTCTCAGTACCTTTTGGGCTTCTTGTAAACCCACACGACCCTGTCATGATACATGTCATCATGACTATAGAAAAAACCACAAAAGTCAATACTATCGACCAGAGCAAAATGGTGTGTAGTACATACTGATCTTCTAAGCCCCTGTCCCTTTCTTTTTGCAAAGACTTCAGTCCGAGCTGGTGGGAGGAGGAGGAAAGTCCAGGGAGATTCTGATGAACTGTTCCTGGAGGGTCTGTAGGTTCGTCTCTGGGGTCCCTTTGGTGGTCTTGGGCAAGTGTCCTCTGGGGGTGTTCTGGAGTCGGTGGAGGTTCGGGGCATTTTTTTTTTAGTCTGCTGGCATAGATCCACTGAGGGGTGTAGTCTGTGAGGACAGCAGTCCTGGAGACCTTCTCCACGTTCCATGGACCGGAGTAGATGGGCCCCACGTGCTTCCGTTGGGCAAGCTGCTTGATCAACACTTTATCCCCAGGGATGAAGGGGTGAGTAGGTTCTGTTGGAAGAGGAGAAAAGGTGACAGCAACTTGTTCATTATGTTCTTCTATTGTACTTACCAGATGTTTCACGTACTCTTCCTGTAAAGAATATAGGTTAATGTCAGTCTGTGCATCTAATGCTTTTAGTTGTGTTTGTGCTGGGACACCCATTAGGATTTCGAATGGTGACAAACGTGTCCTAGTGTTTGGGCATGTGGGTGAAGTCTATTTGTAGGTCCTGTAGTGGGCCTAGGGGTGGGGGCAACTGGCCGTGTATACCATGTCGCTTACCCTGCGTGTTGTTTTGAGCGCATGTGAGGCATGACTTTGTTAGGGTGTTTGCATGGTTCTTTAGATTTAACTGTGCAGAAAGTTTTTTCATACAGCTGTTGCAAGGGTTGGGACCCTATATGTCCGGAACCATGCAGGTAGGAAAGGATGAGGGCCGAGCTGGCCCTCCATTTGTCCAAAGGCCTCTTTGGTCTTTGGACAATCCTTGCTGAACCCAGAAAAGGACATCAGCGTCTGTGGCCATGGATTGGATTTGGGCTGCAACTGAGGGGAAATCTGGCGCTGAAAAATCTTGTTGGAAAAATATCGTGGTAGGGGCGGGTGGATGTGTGGAGGAATTTGCCGCCGCTCGAGCGCATCTATCCGCAAGGGCGTTGCCTCGGGCAATGTAGCTACCAGTGGTGGTGTGAGCCTTGACTTTAATAATCGCCAAATGTTTGGGCAGTAATATAGCCTGGAGAAGGGCCAGGATATGCTCCTTGTTGGCTATAATTTTGTTGTCAGCCGTTCTAAACCCCCTGTTAGCCCAGATCACCCCGAAATCGTGAACCACGCCGAAGGCGTATCGACTATCAGTGTAAATATTGACATCCCTATTTGTGAACAGGATACATGCTCTGGTGAGGGCTACCAGTTCCGCGACCTGTGCCGAGGAAGGCGGAAGTGGCTTAGCCTCCAGAACCAGATCTGGGAGTTGTACTACCGCGTATCCTGTCAGGAAAGTGGAATCCGAACGGCGCGAGCAACTGCCGTCCACAAAAACTTCCTCTGCACCGGCCAGAGGTACGTCTGTTAAGTCCCTACGTGGGGAGGTGACTTGGTCCAACACTTTTGTGCAGTCATGCATTTTGGATGGTTCACCATAATTCATGAGTTTGAGCAGAGAATGTAATAGCCTGAGGATGGGGGAGGTGTCAGAGGTGTGTTTGATGGTCAGATTGGAGGTGTTTAGAAGAATGATTTCATACCCGCTGGCTCTTTGGGTGGTCATATGTTGTGTATTGAGGTTTTGGATAAGGTGGGTGACTGAGTGGGTAGTGTATACAGTTAGGGGGTGTCCCAGAACTAACTTGTTGGCTTCTTGAATGGCCATGGCACATGCGGCCATGTTCTGGAGGCAAGCAGGCATGCCCTGGACCTGGAGTGGGAGTTTCTTTGAAAGGAAAGCCACCAGTCGGTAAGAATTACCGTGCTCTTGGGCAAGAACTGCTGCAAAGGCAGATCCATTAACTACACAATATAGATAAAAAGTTTTCCTGTAGTCCACTAGTCCTAAGGCCGGGGCGGAGGCAAGGGAGGAGAGGAGGGTGTTAAATGAGTGTAACATTTCCTCCGTCCATTCCACCACTTTTGGCGCAGTGGAGAGCGTGGCCCTCCTCAGAATGGAGTCATGAAATGAGCAGTCAGGGATCCATTGCCGGCAATAGACGATTGCTCCCAGGAAAGACAAGAGGGCGGCCTTGTCCCTGGGTGGCTGCAGAGCGTTAAGGGCTGCGGCACGGTGGGGGGAAACACTTCTCTCTCCCTTGTTGAGGATGCACCCCAAGTACTCTACAGTAGGGGTCACCCACTGTATCTTTTTCCGTGAGGCCAAGTGACCTGCCTTGGCTAGGTGATCCAGCAAGTTCTTTGAGTCTTCTTCACAAGCTTCTGGGGTGGGGCTGCAGAGAAGGAGGTCATCCACATATTGGATGAGTACCGACCCGGCGCTCGATTGCCAGGATTTGACTGTCTCATTCAATACCATAGAGAAGGCTGCCGGGCTGTCCACATAGCCCTGCGGTAGGCGGGTCCAGGTCAGTTGCCCCCTCCCCGCCCCCCCCCAAGAAAAAGCAAACATGGGCTGGCCAGTGGATCCACAGGGATGCTAAAAAAAGCGTTAGCTAAGTCAATTACTGTGTAGGCCACAGAGTTTGCCGGTATGCAAGAAAAAATAAAGGCAATGTCTGAGACCAGAGGGGGGAGGGGAACCACCATTTTGTTGACTGCCCTGAGGTCCTGTACCAAGCGCCATTCCCCGCTTGCCTTTCTCACTGGGTATATGGGGGTGTTCCATGAGCTGATGACGGGTGTCAGGATGCCCATGGCTACATACCTATTGATGAGGGGTGTAATCCCCTCAATTTTGTCAGAATGTAGTGCATATTGTTTTTGAAAAACAGGTACTGAGTCTGGGCGCATTTGGGGGGTGTAAGGGGTACATGGGATGAAACCTACACTCGCGTTATTCTCTGCCCAAATAGCATGGGTTTCCAGGGAGGCAGGTAAGAGTACAAAATACCCTTTTTTGGATTGTCTCTTTGGGCCCTGTAAGTCGCAGAGTGCGGAGCTGGCAGTTACTGCTCCCTGTGGATCAAATTTGATCACCACTCCCAGTTTGGACATTAAGTCCCTTCCCATCAGGGAGACTGGGCATTGGGGCAGGATGGCAAACCGTTGTTGGCAAAGTAGCACCCCCTCCGGGGTGGTTACTGATAAGGGTGGGGTGATAGGGTGGGTAACAGGAGTCCCATTAATACCTATGGAGCTTCCCTCAGAACATTGTGGCGTGTCAAAGGTCACATCATTGATGGAGCTAGAGGTGGCACCAGTGTCAATGAGAAAACAAATGCGTTTTCCATCTACACCCAGGATCACCTGGGGTAGGCTCCTCCAGGACACATTGTAACATACCAGGCTGAGGGAAGGGACATACTCCAGGCAGCCCTATGTCCTGCTTGAGGGTTGGGTGGCAGGCCATTGCATGGGAATAGGGGCTGGTGGGGGTGGTGGAACACGAAGGGCGGCATTGTTAGGTGGAGGGGGTCCTTGGGGTCCTTGATAGGGCTGGTGATATCTGGGGCCTGACACTGGTCCTTGGTAAGTGGGGGTACGTTGATGTTGTGGAGTTGAAGGAAAGGCGTTAGGGTAACGCCTTCGTCCATTTCCCTTCCCCCAAGGTCCCGTCTGGCCCCTACGGTAGGGACAATTGGACTTCCAATGTCCCATTTGACCACAGTTGAAACAACCCTGGTCTGGTGGTTGGCGGGCATATTCTGGTCTTCGAGTGGGGGCATATGGTTGGAGTGCCATTAAAGGGGTTGGGGGTTCAAATGTGTTATAAAATAACCCCCCTTTTTGTTCAAAAACCCCGGAAGTTTCCCTGGAGCGGGTGTCTGACATGAAATCCTCTGGGGGTTGGGTAGCCCATTTGGGGTTAATTAATTTTAGCAAGGCTGTCGGATTGCTTGAGTCCAGGAGTTCTGGTCTACCCTGCGCTATGTCGATCGGGTGTCCACGCTAAGTTCGGTATCAATATGGTGGCCCCAGGGGAGCTCAGAGCCACCAGGTTGCTCCAAGGAGGGGTGAATCGGCCCAGGCCGGAAACGGAGCAGGTCAAAACCCCACTTCTGGTACCAGCTGTAAAGGTAGGTCCTTGCTCTGTTAGGTGCTCGATTTCCCTCTTCCTATCTCGCCTAGGCCGTGGTCTGGATAAACTTGGGAGTCCCATTCACCGGTGAGATAATCAAGGCACATACACGAGATGTACGTGAATAATGATTACAATTTAATGTTTTGAATACAACAGGTTATATGCTGAAACAGTTGGGGTGGCGCCCTGTGGAGTAGCCAATCAGGGATGCGCTCGTAGCTATACACCAAGCTTTTCCTAGTAACAGGTTTATTGACAGAACAAGCAAAATAAGCAGAAATTGTCTTCACGGCAAAGCACGTCATTAACCTTCACGAGATAAGAATAAGTCTACGATATTCAACAATATTCAACAATATTGTGCTAATAGTCTGTGGTCCAGACGTTCTAGGTCAGAGACAATATAAGATAGTTGCATATCTTGGCTTTCTCTGTACAAACTCTCGCTGCCAAGGGCATTCAAGGAAAACAGCATGTTTTCCAAATAGCAAGCATTTATGTCAAAAGTAATTAGAATTCTAGCTTGGTCATACAAAGTTTTAAAATGGATGACAGTATAACAAAATGGAGACTTGTTAATCCTTATAGCTTTGCTGTTGATACTGATCAAGTTATTTCAAACAAATTTTCAAAGGCTTTTTTTTCTAGTGATATCAAAAATAATATTATTATGTTTTTGTTTTTTTATTTGTGCAAGTTACCACAACACCATTATCCCATAGTTTATAAGAACAAAGATACAACTATGTTGGTGTCCATTGTTAATTTTACATTGTATTTTTTAAAATGTAACTGCCTACTCCCAAACTGTCATTTGAAGTAAAACACAAGTATTATTCTCCACATTTTTTTTTTATTGTGCATTTAAAAAAAATAGACATGCTATCTGCCAATAGAACTTAACCAAAAAAGTGCATTTTATGCATCCAAAAATATACCAAATCAAATCATTATTCAGACAAAAATATTATTTCAAAGCAATAACTCCAAGGCCAATAATAAATAACACGTTTTCTTCTCCGATTCAGCAACATGTTTGGTTAACGAACGGCCATTCAGAAATGAACTGAAAAGCACAAACTGAAAAGTGCTAAATGAAAAACACGAAAAGAAAAGCGCGAATCAACACTCACCAATCTTCTACTAACGAAGTTAGCAGAAGGAGCCCAAAAGGGTGGTGCTAAAGAGCTTAAAAAACACGTATTTTGTCTAGTGCGTCACTAGGTTTGTAATTGTTGGCCACCATTTGTGTGACCTTGTGTATGCAAGACAAGTTTGAGCCAACACCCTTCGGACAAAATTCCTCGGTTTTGTTGGCGTAAAGTCAGATCGTGTGTATGAGGCATTACCGTTATGTCTGCAGCTCAGGAAATAAATGGAAAAATCCCAAATAGGGCAGAGAAAAAAAAGAGATGGGGGTATTAACCATTCCTATTCAAAACTAGAGGAAAAGAATGGTTGTAGATAAAATTTAGCATGTAAACCACCAGTTGAACAATGTAGGTACTCTCTGCCCCACTGGTAGAAATTCCACCCATCCTGACCACCTGGTCCCTCTCTGTTCCACTCAATGAGCCTCCTTTATTCTTTAGATTCCTAAGCCCTTGTACACGCGGTCGGACATTCCAACAACAAAATCCATCAGATTTTGTCCGAAACTTGTGTTGCATACACACGGTCGGACAAAGTTGTCGGAAAATCTGATCGTTCAGAACGTGATGACGTTATTTCGTTACGACGGGACTACGTTCAGGCTAGTAACCAATAGCTTTGGTCTAGGAATTTGATCTGAGCATGCGTGGCACTTTGTCCGATCAGAATTCTCTACACACAATCGGACAAAGTCCGATCGGATCATGTTGTCGGAAAGTTTTATAGCCCAGCTCTAAAACTTTGTCCGTCAGATATTCCGACGGATACAGTCCGATGGAGCCCACACACAGTCGGATTATCCGACAACACGGTCCGATCGGACATTTTCCGTCGGAATGTCCGACCGTGTGTACAAGGGCTTAGAAGTAGCAGAAGATTCACAGGCAGTGTGCCTACCACAGCCTAATTTATCTGAAATGCAATGAAGCTAGTTTGCATTTAGCAAACAGAAAAAAAAATCACGTATTACATTCAAAAAAGAATTTTCCAAAAGATACAAAACCTGAGAGCTTTTCATTTATTAACACGTTCATGGCCAGAAGGGCAGCATGTCATTGTATGATCAACAACATTGGTGATGTTTTAATAGCCTTCTTCCATCTGTATTAGAAGCAGCTGAGGGTAGTACAACCCCGAACAGTACATCACGATAAAACTCATTTGAAGCCTGCTTACCGTTGTATGTTAGTACAGCAGGGAAGCAGACCCTGGAGTCATAAATGAGACACTTGCTGAATAGACAACGGTCGGAACTCTTCAGGGTAGGAAAGGAAACTAGTACATCAGATTGGATCTTCTACCAAGAGGGACTTCCATTGTGCTGTCACTAGAATATAATAAATTGAAGGTAATTTGTGGATGTGAGCTCAGTCATAACGAAATTAATGAAAGCTGTGGGCTATTCAGTTTAAATGTGCCATGGACACATGGGACACTGATAGGAAAAATAAAGTAGATGCATTGTCCCAGTGTGATGACCTATCACTAGAGTACTGCAGTGGCAATAAAAGTAATCTGATAATAAATATAAATGAGCAGTGCTTCATTTTATAATGAATCAACGTGGAGGGGGGCGAAATGTAAGAAAAGAATTAAAGAGAACCGGCCACAGCCTGGCTTATGCAACAATATTAACATTTAACCATACATTTCACTAGAGCTTAGGATAAGCAAAAAAATAACAGATTACGCAGTTGTACTATACTCCCTAGTTTAAGGGTATTATGATATAACTCTACTTTATGAAAGCGCTGACCTGTGATAATTAAACTGTGCTTCATTACATATTATTCCAATTATCCACACAATCTCTTAAAGTGAAAGAGTGTCAATACAAAAATATTATACAAAAAAGGTGTATAAAACAGTCCACAAGAGGTGCATTCAGCAAACTGCAAAATATGTCCTATACAGGAATACATGGTCCTTCGAGCAAAGTGCCAACGTCCAGTGCAAATAAAGTGCTATAAAAGACAATGCACAAAGTGCATCCAAAAGTGCTTCAGTGCTCCACCACATTTTCCACGCTAGAGAACTCACCAAATTGCCATGACCACCCACTACAGGTAAGTCATATAGAGCATGATTACGTCAGGGGGTTTCCATTAGCTGTGCTGTCTCTCAGCTTCCATCAGGGGATTCTGCTCCTTTCTGCACGGATGTTCAGTATCCCTTTTACATTAATAATTCTGGTGCTACATAGAAAGGCATGGGGTATCGAATAGTGTAAAACCTTTTAAACTTTTATTAAAATAAAAACACTTCCACTCCTCCTACTCACATTGTTTGGTGCTATACCTCGCACCAAGGGATGTCTGCCACTAAATAGATAAAGTCACTGCAGTATGAAGCAATATCCACAATGTGTCAACCATGACGAAACGTGTTGGACATGACCAGAAGTGGCGCCTAGTACACCCAGGAGGATTGGAAAACGAGACGCCGAGTGTACTGGCAAAACAAAATATTTCTGTGACTATTATGTTAATTGTCTCTAGATGGCGCATGTGTGCTTACTTACTTATTTACTAAATGTGCATTTATTTCCCCATCATGCATTATTACATACTAGCTTCCTGTTTTTTCTACTTGCTGAAATGGAAGGGGGAACAGTGCTTTCTCTCAAGGTTTCAAGTGTTATTTGTGTGTAAAGTAAGCCATCTGACCAAGACTCTTCAAGTTACAAACCCCCTCTCTTAGCTAACAAGCAGACAAAAGTGGTATGCAGATTTATTTCTGTCTAGTTATGAGTTTCAAGTCATGTGTGTTTTATAATGTAATTCACTGTATGTCTGATGATTTGTCCTGCATATTTGTTCTCTTTATTTAGTTCTATGGTGTTGATGTAAGTGTCAGTATAAGAACTTGATATGTACTCAGCCTTCTCATTGTGACTAAGGGCAGCATAGTAGAACACTTTTCTGCGTCTGAAGGCCAAAGTAGAACACTTTACTGCATCTGTGAAGGCCAAAGAAGAACACTTTGCTGCTTCTGTGAAGGCAAAGTAGTAGCCATGAAACAGTAAAGCTGCATGCAGAAATGGGCTAGCAAGCAATACCATACGTTTGATAAGGAAAGTACAACATTGGAAACTATCGCAATTATTTGATGGAGGCAGCTAGTAGCAAGTAAAGGCTGAACAAGCAAGCACCTTTAACAGTTTAATATGTCAGACACAAGTGAAAATACAGTGCTGTCCAATAGAGAAGTCAGTCCTACAGACCCTATTGCACAAGATGTTGTCAATACAGAGCAAGCCAACCCACCACAGCAAGCAGAAATAGCAGCACAAATGCAATAGCCCGATGTGAGCTCAGATAAAGCACAGCTCCCAGACAGGGCCGTCTTTAAGGCAGGGCAAAAGGGGCAGCTGCCCTGGGCCCTTTCATTGTTGTGGGGCCCAAAGCAGCAGTCTCATACCTGCCAACCATTCTAGTTTAAATTCCCTTGTCTCTTGAAGTTTTAGTCCTGTGCTGTGTCCCGATATCTTAGTGTGAAATGCTACTTCTAATGCTGCCCAGCTCTGCCCTATTGTTGTGTATGTATGACTCACCTGCAGACCCTGTGTTTACATGTAAATAACCATCATTCATATGTAAATAGCTGAGGTCGGCAGCATTGATATGTAAATAAAGGTGGCATTCATATATATCATGCCCCCCTGCAGTGAGGAGAAGATGTGCTGTAACCTATAGCAAACAGTGAGCAGTATTATTGTACAGTAATCTCTAGCAACCAATCAGCAAGCAGAAATCATGTGCTATAACCTCTAGCAACTAATCAGTGAGCCCAGTCAGTAAGCAGTAATGATATGCTGTAACCTCTGGCAACCAATCGCAATCGCTGCTTAATCTGATACAGTAAACTGATTTTAAGTCTAGCTGCTATTTATTGTATGTCTCAGAGAAGGTGGAGAGCGAAATTGCATGGGGGCCCCAAGAAAATTTTTGCCCCAGGTCCAATCAATATTAAAGACGGCCCTGCGAGTCCCAGACATTAGAAGAAGTCAGCATACACGCACACTCACTGAAAAGGGTAAAGCACTGCAAGATGTTAGATTAAATTCTCTAATAAAGGATTTTGAAGAGAAATATAGACGATGGAAATATATCATGGTTTGAAAAGAGTGATAATGCAGAATTGATTATTGAAGTTGTGAGCACCATCAATGACACTCAGTCAGGGGTTGACCATATTTATGGTGACATAGGAAGCATCAGAAGCCCTGAACCTGAAATTTGTCAGGAAAAAAAAAATGACACTTGTCTTGCAATTACTAATAGTGCAAATGAAATGATTCAACACTTTCTCAACAAAGGTCCAGAAGACATAACCTGGCCTGATCCAGAGTCAGTGTTTGAAACTAGTGTCCAGCATCATTTCAGCAACCTCCAGCCAGTTAAGGTCTATTTCCAAAATGTCCAGTCAGTCTTCTCACAAATCATTGCAGAAAAAACAAGACGCAGCAGCTGAAGTAGCAGCTGCACAAGAGGTGATTAAAATAATGAAGACACAACATCAATATGAAAAAGAAACCAGGCAACTTGAGGCAGAGGATGTGAGGTTATCAGCAGAGAGAGACACCCAAGAAAGGAAAATAGAAGCAGAGAATGCAAGAAAAAGGGAACAATTTATATCAGAGAGCACCAATAGAAAAATGAATTTGGAGGAGAAGAAGAAAGAAGAAGTGGAGAAATTGGAGGAACTAAAAAGGCACAATGCAGCACAAGCAGGGCTACAATTGTATGCTGGAAGCATCAAAGGCGAGGATGAAGAACAACATTCTACTCCTTTTCCTCAACGAACACAAGAAGGTCATGTTTCTTAAAGAGGAAGTAAACCCTGATGGGTTTACTTCCTCTTTTTTTCCCTGCAAAGGTAAAGCATAATGGACTACTATGCATCGCATAGTAGCCCATTATGTGTCACTTACCTGACACAGGAGCCAGCGAAGTCGCCGCTGTCCCCTGTAGTCCGCCACATCCATGTTGCTGGTGGCGTCTCGCAGCTCCGACGAATCACAGCGGCGAAGCCGCAATGACGTCACTCCCGCGCATGCGCACGGGAGTCGCGTCTCGCAGCTCCGCCGCTGCCACTTGGCGAAGCCACGATGACGTCACTCCAGCGCATGCGCACGGGAGTCGACAAATTAGGCAAATCCATTCTTGGACTTGCCGCATTTAGTGCGCCTGCGCGCCGCTGTCTACGGCGCATGCGCCGTAGACAGCGGTGCCCATTCTCGGGCAAATATCTCCTAAACCATATAGGTTTAGGAGATATTGCTTGGGCCTACAGGTAAGCCTTAATCTAGGCTTACCTGTAGGTCCAAGTGGTTTGGAAGGGTTTACTTCCTCTTTAACCAAGTGCTTCTTCTACTCTTTCTCAGCCAGTCCTGCTCACTAAAGTCACAGCTCCTTTAAACCAACCCCTTGTTACCCCTCAAAGGGTTCCATTCATCCAAGGCCCTGTCTCTCACTCAGCTATATTTACCACCTCCCATGAAGCTTCTAATGACCTTGTGAAAGCATTCACTGGAGCAATTAGGGCCAATAGGATTCCAATTCCAATTCCAAAACCTGTTGTTTTCTTTGGAGACCCTCTGAAGCATAATGACTGGAAGATACCTATCCAGATATTAATTGACCGAAAGAACTTGCTAACCCAAGAAACTTTTCTTTTTACGAAAGTATGTAAGTGGCCCAGCAAAGAGAGCCATTGAAGGACACGTCTTGGTTGGAACAGAAAATGCTTATCAAGTTGCCTGGGACATACTTGATGACATATTTGGTAATCAAGGTGCCTGGGACATACTTGATGACAGATTTGGTAATCCTTTTGTAGATGGAAAATCCTATCGTGACAAAATACAAGCCCAATTTGGGCATTTTCACTTAGGGGTGTACTCACTTTTGTTACCAGCGATTTAGACATTAATGGCTGTGTGTTGAGTTATTTTGAGGGGACAGCAAATTTACACTGTTAAACAATCTGTACACTCACTAATATACATTGTAGCAAAGTGTAATTTCTTCAGTGTTGTCACATGAAAAGATATAATAAAATATTTACAAAAATGTGAGGGGTGTACTAACTTTTGTGAGATACTGTATATACTTACATATTTACATAGTTACATAGTAGGTGAGGTTGAAAAAAGACACAAGTCCATTAAGTTTAACCTATGTGTGTGATTATATGCCAGTATTACGCCGAAAAACTGTTTTTTTTGCTAGAAAATTACTTAGAACCCTTAAACATTATACATTTTTTTTTCTAACACCCTAGAGAACAAAATGGCAGTTGTTACAATACTTTCTGTCACACCGTATTTGCGCAGCGATCCTACAAGCACACTTTTTTGGGAAAAAATACACTTTTTTGAATTGAAAAATAAGAATACAGTAAAGTTAATAATAATGTTACACCGAGTAAATTGATACCCAACATGTCACCCTTCAAAATTGCGCCCGCTCGTGGAATGGCGATAAACTTTTTCTCCATATGCAACGTTTAAAAAATTCTCTCTGTATGCCTCTATGTTTAAAACTCAGCATGCAAACAGGAGTCCAGATCGGGTCTTCTGGGGGTCTGTGCTGGACCAGGAGATAACGGATAAAGAGTGGGACCGTATACATCTATATATTCATAAGGGGTCCCTAAATGTCCACACGCAGGAAAGTGGTTATAAATTGAAGATGAGATGGTATAGAACCCCAGACTTGCTTCATAAGATCTTCCCGACGGTATCTGACCAATGTTGGAGATGCGGAAGGGAGCTAGGTACCCTTCTTCATATCTGGTGGGGTTGTCCCTTGATCCAACCATACTGGAGAGAGGTGCATAAAGTAATTTCGGAGGTTTCACCCTTGGCTTTGGAGTTCACCCCTGCACAATATTTATTGCATTTATCGAATATTTCCCAGAAGAAATATTGTAAATCTTTGGCGATACACATGATCAACGCTGCTAGGCTTTGTATTCCGGTACTCTGGAGATCTGTGTCCCCCCCCTCGATTAAAAGCTGGTTTCTTCGCATTAATCATATAGAAGCGATGGAGGAGCTGATTCATACAGCGCAGGATAGGATTGATCGCTTCTCTGCAATCTGGAGAGAGTGGCGGACTTTTAAACTCTCTCAGGGATATCTTACACGGATGCAATCTTAGGAGACAGTGATACTTCTCAAATGGGAATCTTCCCAACTGGCGCTTTTCCTGTGGGTAATGCGTATAGCACTGTCTATTTGGAAGTAGCTATAGCGCTGGAGTATAATGGGGCCTTCCCCCTGTAGTTGGCTTCACCGGGACGGAGAGGGTAGCTGGTGGTTAACCCACCCCCGATCCGTTCGAAGGCTTTTCTGGGCTTTTTTCACTCCCTCCTATCTCAATGTGTTTCATCTTTCAATCCCAGCTGATTCCCCCTTTACACCCCCTACCCCCCCCCCTCCCCCTTTTTTTTTTCTTTTTTTTCTTTTTTTTTTTTTTTCTTTTCTTTTGCCCTTTTCCTTTCTTCCTTCTCCCTCCCGCTATCTTTTAGGAATTATTAGCAATTTTATGCAACATGGCCGTCAGTGATGCAATAGTTAAGGGTGACCAGGGAGCATGAGGCCACTTTCAACAAACTTGAACGTAGGCAGGACTCTGCATGCTACGGGTTTTTCCTTGGCGACTTAGTGTCTGCAATGTGCTTTTCTTAATTAACGCAACTGCGGTTTACGGTTGTTTATGTGCAAGGTTGTATAGATGGTCAACGAGACACTGTACGGTTTACTATCTTTTTGTCTTTTTTCTGTAATCCTGTTTTTGCTTATTGTTATCCTGAAAACTTAATAAAAATTCTAAAGTTAAAAAAAAAAAAAAAAAATTCTACAGGTTGCATGTTTTAAGTTAAAGAGAAGATCTAGGGCTAGAATTATTGCACTCACTCTACTGATCGCAGTTTGTGTGGTTTGAACACCGTTATCCTATGCGGGCGCTAGGCAAAATATTTTTTTGTTTTTCAGATTTATTTGACCTTTTTTTTTAAATTTTTTTTTTTTTTACACCGTTTAAAAAAAAAAAATGTGTCACTTTTATTCCTATTACAAGGAATGTAAACATCCCTTGTAATAGAAAAAAAGCATGAAAGGACTTCTTAAATATGAGATCTGGTCAAAAAGACAAAATTCGTCGGATTTTTTCTGATGGATTTTGTCCTAAATTGGTGTTGCATAAACACGGTTGGACAAAGCTGTCGGAAAATCCAATAGTTAGGAACGTGATGACGTTTGTTCATTACGACGGAACTACGTTAAGGCTAGTAGCCAATAGCTTTGGTCTCGTAATTTGATCTGCGCATGCGAGCCACTTTGTCCAATCGGAATTCTCTACAAACGATTGGAAAAAGTCTGATCAGATTTTTTTTGTCGGAAAATTTTTTCCGTCTGAATTTCCGACGTAGAAAGTCTGATAGACCCCACACACGATAGGATTTTCCGACAATATAATCCGATCGGACCTTTTCCTTCGGAATTTCTGCCCGTGTGTACAAGGCAAAAGAATACCCCCTAATGGCTACAATGTAGTTCAGATGTTATATCTTCCATATCCCAGACATTTCGACCCCCTCCAAATCGAAAGATATATTCAAGCAACACCAGTTATTGTCAGCATTGAAAAATATCTGCACAGTAAGTCAACACACCTTTTTCAATCTCGTGTCAGTTGCTGCAGAGTCAAGAAGAATGTACTTGCTGCAGGGATTAAAAAACATGGAACCTTGTCATGAAATGATGACTGGGAGCTGTCTAAAGCCTGAGACACAAAGAGCTTCCCTGCTGTACAAAAAAGGTTTGTGTCTTTTTTTTTCCTCTTCAATGGAAATTAAAAAGCACAGGGCCAGCGGAGAGCTTAAGTTAGCAAGATAGAAAACTGGGCACATCCTGGCGTTGCGTTATTTGTGATGGACTGAACACTCAGTTCTCCTTTTTCATTACATTGAGAACATTTGTTGCTCCCATTTAAACATAATATCACCTAATTGGGGTTAGGGATTACAAATTCTCATATGACGTACGGAAATCAAGACATATTGAGGGGATGGCCTTTTAGCCAGAACTTTAAAGGGTTGTATTGCTGGCAGATAGTCTCACATGTTCTTTGTAGTAGACAGCCACAAATGGGGTTTTTTTGTACTGATAGTGAGTTTCACAGTGCAGTTCCAGCTTTAAACTTGTTACAACATGCATTCCCAGCATTAAATAAAAATAAGAAAGCAGTTCTGGTCTCAATAAATGTTTGATTTCAACAGGAAAAAATAAATAAATTAAAGTGACTCCAAACTATGTTTTAGAAAAAAAAACTATTTTATTGGGCTTTTATGTGATAGAGCAACACAAAGTGGCACATAATTTTGAAGTGGAAAGAAAATGATAAATGGTTTTCAAATTTTTTTACAAACAAGCCTGTGAAAAGTTTGGCGTGCATTTGTATTCAGCCCCCCTGAGTAAATACTTTGTAGAAACACCTTTCACTGTGTAATGGAAATTTGTAGGTTCTGTATATAATTGTATTCTATTTTATATGTTTTGCACAATGCCCTCACTGTGCACATGACACTAATAATGTTTTCAGTACATGTTTTGCATTCTTTCAAGTCCTGATTAGAATTAGCCTACCTATGTAACGTCCCTTGTTACCATAAACGTACAATTGTAATATTAATGTGATACCTACGTAATCATGTGTATAAAAACCTTCAAATGCATCATAATGAAGGAGAACGGTTATTTGGAAAGATGCTGAGCGTATCTTTTGTGTTTGTTCCCTATTGCAGTAGTTATTATTAATTTGGAACCACTGATCAATATGAGGATAGGAGTTGCCTATCTATAGAATATCCATTTCAACTGCAAGCTTTTCACATCTTGGGAATTCAATTTTTGCCCACTTTTCTTTGCAGAGTAGCTCAAGCTTTGTGAGATTTGTTGGAGACTGTCTGCGAACAGCAATTTTCAAGTCCTGGGATATTTTTTTTATAACCTAACCCTGCTTAAAACTTTTCCACAACTTCATCCCTGACCTGTCTGGTGTGTTCCTTGGCCTTCATGATGCTGTTTGTTCACTAAGGTTCTCTAACAAATCTCTGAGGGCTTCACAGAACAGCTGTATTTATACTGAGATTAAATTACCTACAGGTGGACTCTATTTAATAAATAGGTGGCTTCTGAAGGCAATTGGTTCCACTAGATTTTAGTTAGGGGGTATCAGAGTAAAGGGGGCTGAATACAAATGCACGCCACACTTTTCAGATATTTATTTGTAAAAACCTTTGAAAACCATTTATCATTTTCCTTCCATTTCACAGTTATGTGCCACTTTGTGTTGGTCTATCACATAAAATCCCAATGAAATACATTTACGTTTCTGGTTGTAACATGAAATGTGGAAAATGTCAAGGGGTATGAATACTTTTTCAAGGCACTGTATGTATTTTTAACTCTGAAAAAGTATATTCTTTTCTTTATTATCTTTATTATTTTGCTGCTGTGATATGACTTCCTGTTAGAGAGTGGCTATGTTTGCTCTCTATGGTCCCACTGCATCCAGGAATGTAGCCATACATTCTTTCTTTCTTGCTCGTGAAATGGACTATGGGATGTGTAGTGTGTAGTAACATGACCACAACTAATGTGAACTGCTCATTGCAAAAAAAAAAAAAAACAGGGAAAAAAAAGGGTTTGGAAGTTTATAGAGGATGACCTCTGTAAACTTCCATACTTTTCTTTTTGTCCTTGTTTTTTTGCAACAAGCAGTGCACATTACAAGGGGGCAGAAAAGCACAGTAAGAAAAAAAAATCATGAAAAAGAGATGACCATTCAGGAGAGGGGGTATCAGGACCAGGAAGAAGAAAGAGAGTAAAGTTTTAAGGTTACGAATGGTCGGGATGTTATTGGCCGTCAAAGCCGTGAATGTCAAAGTATTCCAGGCTTTAATCGGACCAATAGAATTTGAATAAGGAGCGGAGAGTTGTGAGGGTAGCTAAGGGTAGGGAGACATTAATAGCTACTGATTTGTCCTTGTTTAAGTGATTTGTCCTAGTTAAAGCCTCATTCAAGATAATATAGGGATAGGGGTGGGTACCATCATCCTTAATTATGGATATTGGAAAGTGAGGAAGTGCCTGGAGCTGCTCGAAACATGCTTTACAGCACTAAAACATCAAGGACTATCTCGGGAACCCAAGGAATGAACCAGTTAAAAAGAAAAATTGAACAATTTATTGAAAAATAGACATAGTTAAAAACAGTTGGTACAAAAGTACATACACTGTGCACATGGTACCGTGCATGGTAATGAAAACAAGTAATGGACACGTAGCTCCTGGCGGAGTCCTCTACATGTTTCGTGGTATCCGGGGTCAAAAACGTCCACAAGAGTGAATAAAGTTTCATAATTGAACAGTTATACAAATTTCAAAATTGAGTACGTTTGAGTGTAACGGACACTTAGGTAACAATACATAGTGGATTAATCTTGGAGAATCTATGAAATTATAAGTAGCTTACCAAGAGAGGCATCCGATAAGGGGTAGTCCTACCCGGGGCAGACGCGAGAGATAAAAAAAACATGGTTGAAAAATGGTAAGGTGACAATGGGTCAGTGTTAGAAATTATGGACACAACAACAGGTGGAGAAGTACAGAGGGAGAGGGAGGGGGAAAAAAAAGGAGAAAGAGAAAAGAAGAAAGGGGGAGGGGGGGTTAAAAAGAAAAACATGTGGAATAAGAAAAGAAAATAGGAGGAATAGGGGAAGGAAAAGAAACAGACTTAGGAATTATTGAAAAATGGGGGGGGGGGGGGGGGGTAAAAGAAAAAGGAAAAGGGGAAAGGAAAGAGGAGCGGGGGAAGAAGAAGAAGGAAAAGGGAAGGAAAAGGGAGTGTGGTAAAGGGGCGAGGGAGGTTAGCAACAGCAGGTTTGGCAGAGAAATTGTGGGTTGGGTCAGTGTCAGTAAAAGGTCATCAGAAAAGAGGCTGGCCTTGTAGTTATGACATCCCACAAGCACACCATGGATGTTAGGATTTTTTTCTAATGAGATGAGCTCGAGGTTCGAGGATGAATAAAATCTGGAAATGAAGACAGTCCTGGCGTGTTCCCCTGTCAATGGAGAAAAGGGGAGGAATAGTGGTTCAGGTATTTAACGCAGGCTAAAGGGTCCAATGTAGAGAGCTTTTTTACCAAGGTAGGAAATTACTTTTGAAGACCCAACTGTATAGGATGTAAGTACTCCCACAAGATACTGTTGAAAGCTTTATGAATTTCCAAGGACAGGAGCATGCCCTGTAGTTTGTTTCGGTGAAGTAAATACATCACATGGGTGGCCCTTCGCCTTCAGGTGTTATCAGGTGCTTGCCTAAAGAAAACAAACCCAACCTGATCCTTATGGATCAAGGGGGTGAGAAAGGAGTTTAGCCTAGTAGCCAGGACTTTGGCTAGCAGGCAGCTTAAAATTGGTGTTAAGTAAGGATATGGGGTGAAAATTATGGGGCTCCAGGTGATCCTTGCCCGGATTGGGCAGCATGGTTATGTGAGCTCGGAGTGAGGTTGGGTGCAGATCAGGGTGCTACTTGGTTGAATAGGTTGATCAAATGGGGGTATGATATCCGTGTTGTGAAGATTGGCAAATACCCTGTGTGTGTGTTGGTTTTCTATTTTTAACAATAAAAAGCAAAACTCACTCTGAAGCACTCCTGTAACTCTGCAGGTGCAGTTACAGAGCACTGTGACAGACATCTAAGGAGGCTTTGGAGGTGCTGTGAAGCACCAAGAAAGCAAAATGGTGTATCATTTCTGAACCAAAGAAAAGCAGCGCAAACTCAACAGTGTGTACATGACTGTTGTATAACAGATGTACTGTGCTTCCATACTGCCTGACCATTGTATGCTACCACCCCTTTACCATTCTTCCCATTAATAGAGACCACACCAGGTTGGAGTAAACTTTGGCCGTAGCAGCCCCTTTATTAAACCATAAATGTAAATGAACATAACCATCAACATCTGATATTTGCATTGGTCTTTGCATGCACTTCTCATACCATCTGTTTAATAATAGTAATGCACTGCGGTACCTTTTAAATCAGATAATAGGCCTCTCGCCGACATACTGGCTCGGAGACGACCAACTGACCGCAGTGCACCCGTTAACCAAATTCCAGTTAAACCACCGTTAGCTGTAATCCCACCATCCGGAACCATACCACCATGGGTCCCGGACTCTCCATTTTCCGAGGTTTCTTCATTCACCTGCAAAGACCAACACCCGCCAGCTGCCACGACAACCAGAGACAAACCAATCTGTAAGAAAAAAGAAGACAAATTCATCCAAGAAAGCAAAACAGGGAGGGTGGGTGGGAAGCTTTCTCCTGCACGCTGACTGATGCCTGGGGGAGGAGCCAGCTCCTTTTTACTCTCCAATCCCCTCCTCCCCAGTCTCCTCCAATCATACGAGCCCTACGCACTTTTGGCACCCTGTTAACCCAGTCATGCCCAGCCCTACGCTATTTCTTCATTTTATTTCTTTTCGCTCCGGGCTTTCCTTGACTGTTGTATAACAGATGTACTGTGCTTCCATACTGCCTGACCATTGTATGCTACCACCCCTTTACCATTCTTCCCATTAATAGAGACCACACCAGGTTGGAGTAAACTTTGGCCGTAGCAGCCCCTTTATTAAACCATAAATGTAAATGAACATAACCATCAACATCTGATATTTGCATTGGTCTTTGCATGCACTTCTCATACCATCTGTTTAATAATAGTAATGCACTGCGGTACCTTTTAAATCAGATAATAGGCCTCTCGCCGACATACTGGCTCGGAGACGACCAACTGACCGCAGTGCACCCGTTAACCAAATTCCAGTTAAACCACCGTTAGCTGTAATCCCACCATCCGGAACCATACCACCATGGGTCCCGGACTCTCCATTTTCCGAGGTTTCTTCATTCACCTGCAAAGACCAACACCCGCCACAGCGCACAAGGGAAAAACCTTACCCTTGGGCGCCCCTCCAACCCCAACCACCTCTACATGCTGCTGTAAAACCCCGAGCTCCCAAATGGAAACCCCAGCATAAGAGTTACTCCGTCACCTTGACCGCACCTCTAGTTGCCCACCGACCAACCTCACCAGTCCAAACCCAGCATCTGCAGACCTACCCATGAAAAACCCCTATGGCGCTATGCTCATACCCTCCACCGACCAGGCCACCACCAAACAGATGGGCCGGCGATGTTGGGCCCACCGCCAGTGGCCCCCAAGACAGCCCTGCGGACGTGCCCGAAACCACCTTCATAACCCTCGTCCTGTTCCAAATAGACTGCAAGCGCCCATGGCTGCCGCCCCCCCGCGACACAGTACCCAGCGGCCCCCCCTTTAAACACACCAAGCTACCCACATATTGACAACCCACCACCACAAAAACATACCCGTTTGTCAATAAATGTTTTTATTTTTATTTTTTTATTTTTTTTTCTTTTTGCCACCTGACACCCGTAATTCGATAGACAAAACTGCCTTGAAATCTGGACCTAGCGCAACCATACCGACGTGGCAACAAAGACCCCCCCACGCCTGCGGGCTCACCGTTCACATTTGCGCCCCAACTGGGCGTTGCCCCCTCCTGAACCTCTCAGGAAGGCTAACCCAAGTGCCGACCCCACGTGCCCGAACGGAAACGCCAGTGAGAAACCTTCCCTCGTGAACAAGGAAACTTCTTACCTGATAAAACCCCCCCAAACCCAACGAGCTAAATATTTATAAACCAATAATACATAAATGGATTCCGGAAAATCTAAAAAACTACACAGTGTGGTCCGTGTGCAGGCGCAACGAGAGGACAGACACCCATTCAGCGCTGATCTGGCAATGAGGTACCAGCAGTCCTGCTAATTTGTAGAAAACACACGAAACCACCGCCTCATGATCCGCACCCCCAGCGCAGGACCAGCGACCCCCCCCTTGGGCCCCACCGTGCCTGCGCTGCACAAAGCAACAACGACAGACATGCCTGCCCAAAACCCCGCCAGGATGAAGCAAAGGTCCTTGCCTATCGCCTTTATGGCCCGCCTGACCCAACCTCCAGGGATCCCAACCCCGGCAGGCGGGACAAAGAAAAACCACTTGGCTGTAAAATCACCATCACCCCATTACCGAGCTCCTGCATGACGCCAGCGAAACAAAGCTTAAGCCATGACAATCCCACCCCCGAGAGGGGGACCGCACCCCTAACTGAGGCCCACAAATCTCCCAATCCTAAAGGACAGAACCGCCCGACTCCCAGCCGAAATTAGACTGCAAACATCTGGTAACCCATACCACCCCTGTGACGTCTCCATTGAAGCACCCGACAAAACCCCAACATACTCACCCCATCCTCCAGAGCCAGCACCACTGGAAACCATGCCGTTGACATGCATTATGCATCCCACCGGCGTATTTCCGAATGCGGTTGGAACCCCCTTCCACTGGCCCAAGGCGAAACCTAACCGCCTATCCTTACGGTAGCACACCCATACTTGCATGTCCGGCATCACCCCTGCCCAATAACAGACCATACCTAACCACTGAAACCACCTCGCCTAATGCCCTAATATCTATGCAGCGCCCCATAGTCATGTTTGTAACAACAACCACTTACCAAATACTCACCGATGCCCCGCTGTCACCCATGCGACCGTAAAATGCACCACTTACATACTTACCAAATACTTACCGTACACCTCCATGCTACCAACGCGATAGTAAAATGAACCAGTCACGTACTCACCGGACACTTGATACCCCAAGGTCACCACCATAACGTCAGTAAAGGACCCCCATCCTCTGATGGGCCCAACCAACATATCCAACACCGAGCAAGGGACACCCATACCTTCGATGGGTCCCCACCCACAGAATTCCAACTTAAGGAGGGGCCACCCATAATTACGATGGGCCCCAACCACATTTCTCCACCATTAGGAAAGGCCACCCATGACTCCGATGGGCCCCAACCAAGAAATTGATTTCCTTTCATTTTTTTTTTTTTTTTCTTTTTTTTTTTTTTTTTTTTTTTTTTTGAAGGGACACCCATACCTCCAATGGGCCCCACCAACATGTCCCCAGTGAGGAAGTGACACCCGCCCACCGATGGGCCCCCACCAACAGTTGCGCCCGGCAGGAAGGGATCCATCCCTCCGATGGGCTCCAACCAACCGCTACCCCTTCTGGAAGGGACAACCATACCTCCGAGGGGCCCAGCCCCCCCCGTCATCCACCGCTACCAAGGTACACCCATACCCCCAAAAGGGCCTCGACCCACAATCGTCCACCGGTAGGAAAGGACCCCCGTCCTCAAATAGGCCCGACCCAGTGCAGAAGGGACACACGTACCTCCGATGTGTCTAACCCACCCCCTTCCTAAACTCAGAAGGGGCACCCATACCCCGCTGGGCCCCCCCTAAGTCCCCAACGTAATAAGGAAAGACCGAATCCACGCCACCAATGGGCCCCAACCCCCCCATCCTATACCAATCAGGAAGGGGCCCCCATGCCTCAGACTGGCCCCCAATCCACCGTTTCCTGACCGGTGGAAAGGAAACCCCCACTACTAAAATCAGCCACACCCACTACTTTCCCCAGTTAGGAAGGGCCTCCCCAACTCGGATGCACCTAACCCACCGTGGCATTTCCCAGATAGGAAAGGACCCCATTTGTACCAAGAGGATCGGGCCACCCCGCCTCAGTCGGGTCCAGCCCTACCCATTGTCCATGGGGCCCCTCACCCCGGCTAGATGCTCAACGTTTTTTTTTTTTTTTTTTTTTTTTTTTTTTATCAATCACAGACCCACCCCAGCCAGGAGGGGGCACCCAATTCAGAAGGGCACAAACCCCCCGCCTCTACCGAGGCAGAAAGGGGCAAATAACCTCCTTTGGGCCCCACTCGCTACTGTTTCCCAGGCATGGCGAGACCTCCATACCCCCGATGGGGCCGGCCCTCCAGTCCTTCCCATGTGGTCCCCCGCCCCGGGGTAAAACTCCAACCTAAGCGCCAAAGCCAGCACCGAAGCAGGGAAAATCCTGCAAGCTCCCACTGTACCGCCGCATTCCCACATCGTGTTCCCTGTGCGCCGTACCCCAGCTGTCTACGCCCCACGTCCAAAGCCTTCCACAGGTGACCCTAGAACCCCAAGTAAGGCACGTGTCGGGGGGCCCTCACCAGCACCCACCCTGCCTCGTAGCTTAGAGGCAGATAAAAAACCCCCAGCCACCTGAGCCCTAGCCGCCTCCAGCCCCGTGCCCCCCCCTATATAACCAGGCTGCTGATGGGCCCCCCAGCCCCCTATCCGGAAACCCCCGTGCTCCCGTATCCACCCTGGCTCGTGCGTGAATGATGGCCAAAAGCACCCGGGGAAAACCCCCACGCAAACACGACCGTGTGTCCTGCCCCTTATGCCGCGGCCTGGGCCCACCCATACCGATCCCCTCTGCTAACACACATACTGCCAAAATTAGAAAAGCGGGAAAGGCATCACCTAGCAGCCTGGTGCGAGTCCCACCAGCCGAAGGTCCCGCAGATCGTCTCCGGGGCTCTTCCTCCTCTTCTGACACCGACCATGCATCTCCCCCGAAAGTTGCTCCAACCGTCCGTCCCCCAGCGATCCGCAGCCCTCCTGGAGAAGCATCCCAGGATGCCGAGCAGCCGTTGCCTCCGCCTCCTCGCGCCGGGCCTGGGCATGGCTGAGGGGGGGGGGCGCACCCCTGTCCCCCGACCTGTCCCCATCAGACGCAACCACTGACCAGTGCGTCGCAAGCCACCGGCCGGGCAGTGCAGGCCCGATGTCCGCCGCAGGAGTCATCAGTCCAGTAAGTGTGTAGGTGCCGAGCTCCACCGCCCCTGCCGACTCACTGCCAGGGGGGGGGGGGGGGGGTTGAGAGAGCCCGCGCGTTCCTCTCGCCGCAGTGTGGGGGGGGGAGGGGGGCGCACCCCTGTCCCCTGACCTGTCCCCATCAGACGCAACCACTGACCAGTGCGTTGCCAGCCACCGGCCGGGCAGTGCAGGCCCGATGTCTGACGCAGGAGTCATCAGTCCCGTAAGTGTGTTGGTACCGAGCTCCACCGCCCCTGCCGACTCACTGCCAGGGGGGGGGGTTGAGAGAGCCAGCGCGTTCCTCTCGCCGCAGTGTGGGGGGAGGGGGGGGGCGAAAACCTGCCCAGGTCCCCCGATCGCCCACCTACCACTGGTCGGTGTGGGGGGGGGGGGGGTTGTGCACCCGCGGCGGCCTCCGGAGAGCGAACGGCCGCCGGCCATGGTCTCCACCAAAGCTCCGCCCCCGCCGCCAGCGGCGGACCACACGTGCTCCTGGAAGATCGGGACCGGGTGCCGCCACCGCCGCTCATCCCACCGTTCCCGGAGGCCCCCCGTCGCCGAGTGCCGATGGGGGGGGGGTTAGGATCCCCCATCCATGTGTACCGCGGGCAGCGCCCTTCCGGCCCGACGTCGTCCCTGGGCAAAGTCCTGTGAGAGGGGCTCCAGGGCACTAGTCAGCCAGCACGCGGGGACACCCGCACATGACACCCGCACATGCCGCCCGCACATGCCGCCCGCACATGCCGCCCGCTCCCTCAGCCCCCGCCTACCGTTCCGCCGCCATCCAACCCTCCGTGCCGCCGATTAGCAAGGCTCCTGGTGGGAAGCTTTCTCCTGCACGCTGACTGATGCCTGGGGGAGGAGCCAGCTCCTTTTTACTCTCCAATCCCCTCCTCCCCAGTCTCCTCCAATCATACGAGCCCTACGCACTTTTGGCACCCTGTTAACCCAGTCATGCCCAGCCCTACGCTATTTCTTCATTTTATTTCTTTTCGCTCCGGGCTTTCCTGAACTGTAAGGTAACAATTTTACTTAGTGATAGCTGTTTTGATTGTCATTCAGTGTGCTTCAAGAATATGGGTCAAATGCCACATTTTGAAGCAAGTGTACACTGGACCAAGTCTTTTGATTTTCAAAAGAGCAAGCTCTCTTGGAGATGTATCAGTTACAAGGAAAAGACAAACCAATCATCACTGGCAGGGGTGCTTGCAATGATCAGCTCTTATTTATGTAAAAACTTTATCCCAACAGGAAAAAAAAACAGTTTGCTGTAAATGCTTATAAAGTATTAACTGGAGTTCAACTTCATTTTGTTAGTGTATCTAAATCTTCTAGTACATCTAACACTCCCCAGACTAATAATGCTTCTGTCCAAAGGCGCCCCCTATGCTCCTTCCCCCAGGGCGGGGGCACTGTAATACAGAAGGTGTGTTACTGGCTGGATCACCGGGTCAAAACAGATTGAGGGAAACCTAAAAAGAAAACAAATGTGGCCACCACATCTAAGGATTGGTAAGTTAGACTAAAACCTTTCTCATTGGAAGTACAACGTCCACCTCCTATACTCTCTGCCTTGACAGCACTTTCTTTATTACTACAGCATTGGCGTGTTTTAAGGGAGAGGAGGGTATTAGAACCCACGTAACAGGTAATCATGTGATGCTCATTTGAAGGGATAAGAAAAGCGTATTTCAGTAACTATTGTGCTATTAAAATTTTCAGTTTGCTGACACCCAAAATAAAAATCACATGGTTGCTAAGTAAACATATGAAGAAGTTCCTGGGGTGGCGAAAGACCCCTACTATGGTACTAATTTTTCAGTTTGATGTTCTTTGATTTAAATTTATTCTCTTCTCAAGGAACGTATTGTGCAGGCTTTTAATAGACAATTTACCGACCTTAAAAAAAAAAAAAAAAGAATCTTTTTAATACTGATAATTGAAAGTGCATTCTCAAGTAACATTTACTGCTTTTTATTCTATTTCTTTTAACTTTAATTTTTAATAGACCGTGTTTTTACATACCGTATCAATTTATTTGATTAATTTATATAGCAAATCTAGAGTCGAGTGTAGCAAATCTGCTTGTATTTTACTATTTCTGCTCTTTGACAGTAAGGGACAGAAGGAGAAAAAGTTTTATGATGGAAGATGTCTTGCAATACTGTTTTGTCAGGTGATCACTAAAAGCATGGAATTTGTGTGTTTGGCTACCAATAGCTTTACTGTGTCCTTAAAGTGTAATTCCAGCTTACCCCTAACTATCCTTAAAAACTGAAGAATAATGGAAGTGTGGAAATAGGACCTGCAACATTTTTTTTTTCCAATAAATAAATAAATAATATCCAATTATTTAACAGGGAGAATGAGGAAAATTATGCCAGTGAAGTTAATAAGGAATGTGAAAGTCAGCTTTGATAGCAGCATCATGTACACATTGCAGCATATATGGAAATTTTGTGTGCACATGCGTTCTCCTATTGATATGCATGCACATGCATTTTAAACCTCCTTAAATAGGTAAAGTGCTAGTGCCCATTAAGAAGTTAAATGCTAATCAAACAGGAGCATTCCAGAGACATGGCCTACCTGTTAATA
Source organism: Lithobates pipiens (assembly GCF_037356315.1). NCBI lineage: Eukaryota > Metazoa > Chordata > Amphibia > Anura > Ranidae > Lithobates > Lithobates pipiens. The sequence goes on along the minus strand of NW_027507784.1, from coordinate 292,775,744 downwards.
TTTTTTTTTAGTTTCCAGGTTAAATATATTTCCCCATAGTTTGATAGCCCCTCTTATCTTCTGTGCTTGTTAGAAAGCATTTTTGGGTTCAAAGATCAGCCTTCTCTGCCAGCTTACTGCAATATCACCCACACATGCTGAAGCACATGAGGACGGTTCTGCAGTGATGTTCCATCAAGAGCACTGTCAAAAACCTGATGATTCTGGCTGCAAAGTATTATAGACAATACAGCCTAAAATACACTGGCAAACACTGTTAAAGCCCAGTTTAAGCTTAATTATTTTTAATTCATTGCTTGGCTGTAGTTAACATAAAACAAAAACATTTTTCTCTGCAATACTCACCCTCCTCTCCTGCACCGTCCCCCACAGACTGCTCCATGGTCCATCTTTCTGTTTGACTGATTGATGCTCATCATCATTCAGTCCACTTCCCATAAGCCTGTAGGGGTGTCATGGACCCTCTCCTGAGGTGTGTCATCATACACTAATGCTTCGTGCTATCTCCTAAGTATCTTGTTTGGTATTTTGAAAAGCCAGTATAAAGGTATGTAGCTGTTCTGTCCTAAACAGGGACTACTGGTTAAATTTAGTTTTTGTCTGGGTAGTAGTTAGCCCACACTGATTGTGTAGTTTTCCCCAAGCTCAGGTGGGTTGTGATTTCTTACTGCTGCCAGTAGGTGTCACTGGTACCACTGGTAATGATATGAGATTTCTCAAACAGACTGAGCTATGAATATTTATATTTCCTTCTGCCAACCCAGAAGGAAGTTCAAGGCCCCTGGTGCATGCTAGGGGAGGATGTAAATATTCAGGATGGGTTATCTGTTCATTGTGTTCCCTCACTTGTGCTCACTGCACTTCCCCAGACTGAGGCTTGGAGAAGTGCTGCTGAATGGATCTCTGCTGTTAAGCCTAATAGCCTATGTGGAGCCTAACATGTGCTGGCAGTGGTCCTGAAGCTGTCCTGACTGGTGGCTTTGCAAAGAAGAAGACCCAGGGGAGGACCCTTGCTGGAGAGAGCAAGAAAGAAGGCTGGTCTCTCAGAATGGCCCGGTGACTCACTTTGAGGAAGCACTGAACCTAGAAAATAGTGGGGAAAAGTATATGAGCCAGCTAGGATGCTATTTACAGTGTCACTGGGTCAGGTTAAAGATTCTGGCACTGTGAAACTGGACATTGATCTTGATCTGGAGTGTTAGTAAGTGATCTGCCTATGGTATCTGGGACCGCTAACCCTCACCTCCTCGACCAGTTTTCAGAAAACCTTTAAAAAGACAAAAGTGACAAATATTAATTCTCAATCATCCATTTTAGCCATGGAGCCACAGGCCTAGGGTGAAATGCTGGCCCTGCCTTTAGAGGTGCCACCATGTCTTTGGGTGTCAGGGGAAGCTGCAGGTAGTAAACTAATGGTCAAAAAAAATTATTCTGTGTTTAAATTACATAGCTCTGTGCGTGGCAGGGGTATGTCCATTGCATAAAAACATTGTGCTGAAAGGTGTCCCTCTTTCTCCATTCATAGAGTTGGGAGGTATGGCACCATAAGGTCTTAGATCATGGGTGCTTAACCTGTGGCCCTCCAGCTGTCATGGAAATACAAGTCCCATCATGCCTCTACCTTTGAGAGTCATGCTTGTAACTGTCAGCCTCATAGTTTTGCAACGGCTGGAGGGCCACAGGTTGAGCACCCATGTCTTAGATGGTACCTTTACCTTCACATGTCTGCTCTTCACAATGCCAACAGAATCCACAAGTTCCTGTGGTTACATGGCACCAAGAACAAATCTAGCACTAAAAATTGACTAATAAAACAGCACCCAATATGATGATTATGGAGATAGTGATCATTTATAATATCAATGTTTTGAGCAGTTGTCCACAAAAATATATAAAATCTATTGTGACTCCTGTATAGAGGATTTGCGTGCTTTTTAGAGCCTATTGAATTTTTCTCCCCATTCATTATTTAGGTGATTTCTTAACCTCTGTAGCTCTGAGTAATTCCGGAGAATCTTCCTGCGGCTCTCTCCTGTGCTCCCTTAATCTTATAACACAAGTTGTATTGTCATAATACATCAGAGTGATATAAAGCTATGACAAAGCCAAAGAGAAGAAATAGGGAGGTTTTGTATTTGGGTGACAGAGTCACTAAATAATATTTGAACCTGTGATGAATCTAATATTTTAGGGAACACATCTTTCATTAAATATAGGTGGTTTGTTGAAATATTCAACATGATAGGATGGAATATTATCTTTTTTTCTATCTCTTGGCTGCATAAGTGAGGCACGTTATCAGGGAGTAGAGGAAGCTAATGAATAATAGACCAAAATACTACTATATGCCTGAAGCTATGATACATGCCACTGCCAAACTCACACCGTACAACTTATCTGAGACTGTGATCTTCATGTAAAAAGTCTAGAGGAACTGAAGCGGGGGTGTTGTGTAAAGCAGAACTCCAGCCAAAAAAGATAAGAATAAATGCTTCATTAAAAAATGTATATAACAAAACCAGCTTTTGCTGAACTATTCACTTTTAATCTAGAGAATTCCTCTGGACTACTTGTTTTCTAGCATTAGTTGTCCCCAGTCTATAGCTGTTACTGAACTGTGAAAGGAGAAGCAGCAGAGTGAAGAGATCATCTCCTTGTCAGTCTGCTTTCTGCTCCTATCAGCATGCAGCTTGTAGATAGTACAGCTCAAGATCTGCTATACAGTCATGGCAAAAGGTTGATATCAGATCAAATGCAGGTCTTTACACTGCTTGCAATTAGATAATAAATGTACCTATGTATAATCGTTTACAGAGCTGCATTTATGTTGTTTATTTGTAGCTGGAATTCAACTGCTAAGTTTCCAAAAAGAAACTTATGTGAAATATCACATATGCTGGCATGCATTACTTTGCCAGCTGTTGCCTCATGTGTTGGCCAATTCTGCTAATAAAACCAAGCGGTATGGAACACTTGGGTTTAAAGATGCAGCCTACAAGGACCTAGTTCACGGGTTACACTAAACTTGAGAACCTGGAGCAAGTGTCTTAGGTCTCCTGTTTGATGCCATGGATCTAGTGACACTTAACCAGGTTGCAGAATGTGCTGGATGGCCCGACAGTACCTACACAGTTCAAGCTCCAAAGTTACTTGTCAGAGCCAGACGCAGATGTGCTGGAGATGGCGAGAGTCCAGAGAAGGGAAACAAAATGAATAAGGGGACTGGAGGACCTCAATTACTAGGAGCGACTACAGGTACTACGTTTGTTCTCGCTGGAGAAGCAACGCTTGAGAGGAAATATGATAGTGATTTACAAATACCTCAATGGTGATTCCAACGTAGGAAAAAAATTATTCAATCTCAGGTAGTGTAAAAGGACACGGGTCCACACAATGAGATTGGAGGAGAAGTGGTTAACTTTAAACTGCGCAGGGGTTTTTCACTGTCAAGGCGATAAGGATGTGGAATGTGGATGTGGAGGTGGGGGCAGTGGGGTGTATTGATATTTTTAAAAGACTATTAGACGTGCATCTTAAAGAACACAACATACAAGGATATGGGAAATAATTACTGACACTGATGCACATACACCTACACAGGTTGAACTGGATGGACTGTTGTCTTTATTCAACCTTACCTACTATGGAACTATGAGCAGTGGAGCCTGTTTTCTCACAGCAAGTTCACCACTGTCCAACAATGTATGGAGGACTACGATGACCACTGATTTCACAACTTAGCTATTGACCATCAATGAAAAGGGGATTTACAGCAACCGTTACTGCGAGGGGGCATTTAACTAATGACCATTGTAGAGAGCAACTTTTCCATTGACCACACATGTAAGGGGGCTCGCTGGGATTGGAGATCATGCTGGACTGACTCAATCAGTAGTAGGTTAATGGGTAAGTGATGGAGGGGCAGGCTGAAAGAGTTCTCTTCTGATGATTTTTTCCCAATTTAACAGGAAGGTGGGGGTGAGCCCTTTATATGGGGACTTGGGCTGCTACCTCTGGGTACAGCCTTGAGGTAGTTTTTGCATGTATTAGTAAAGGTAGGGGGAAAGGAGCGCACAATAGCCAATGAAAGGCAAGTAGGAAGGTGAATTTGTAGTCATTTATTGAAAGAAGCAATACGTTAACAAAGACTCCCCCTTCTTCAGAGCTATCAGAGAAAATAATGATGTACAAAAACATATATGTACTGATGGTGAATGGGTAGAATACCAAACAGGTGTGTCTATACCACCAAGATAGCGATCATATGTGTCCACGGTTGTTGGTAGAGGCAGCATGCCAACACACCGGACACATATCATTCGGATCTTGGTGTTATAGACACACCCGTTTGGGATTATTCACCATCAGCTTACAGCAGCAGTTTCATACTTTTCTACATATATGTTTTTGTACATCCTTACCTTTCTCTGATAGCCCTGAGGAAGAGGGAGTCTTTGATTCCCCCGAAACATGTTGGCTTGTTAACGTATTGCTTCTTTCAATAATAGACTACAAATTCACCTTCCTACTTGCCTTTCATTGGATATCGGGCACTTCGTCCTGCCTACCTTCACTGACACACAAATGTAAGGCCTTCACTTATTTTCCCCAACATAAAAGAACATTTTTCTGCTGACCTTCACTATAAGGATGCACTATACTAACCACTTATATAATAGGACATTTCACTTCTGACTACCAATATAAAGAAGCACTTCGCTAGTGACTAAGATTGTAAGGGGTCAATACACTGACCAGCAAAGAAAGATACTTTGCCACCAAAGTTAGGGTGGCCTTGCATTGACCACCATGAAAGGAAACACTTCACCACTGACCGCCAGCATAAGAGAGGCACATCGCAGACCCCTAATATTGAAGTTGGCTTAACTATTGATGACCAGCATAACAAATGATTATTAATGTGCTGGCTCTAAAAACATCTGTGCTTGCACTCAAACTATGCAGTTCCTGTCAACCAAAGCACAAATCTGCATTCTAGGCAGACAATGCCTGTATTGTGCTGGTGTGGACATGCACAGTTATAAGTTTCTCAAAAAAGACCCTGACCCGTCCCTTGCATTATTGAATCATCTTACAGTGGAATGAACAAGGTCCCAGCTCCATCTCCTTCTTCAACTCACTACAGCAGCCAAGCAGACGATAGCTAAAGCCTGGAAAACCCCGAAATGAAACATAACTGAAGTAAAAAATATATAAAGCGTGGGTTGCGCTAACTAAGATATTAAATTTAACCAAAGTGCCGTGCTTATATGAGAACCTTTTTAGCAAAGGAAAATTACGCCTCCTTTTCAATGGTAAATATTGCAAAAGTGCTATATAATAGTGCAAATCGAAAACAAAATAATCAACAAAAATAAAATTAATCAAAATATTAAAAAATATAAAAAAATATTGGCACTCCTGCAGAGCTATCCTCCTGACCCGTATCACGGACTGTTAACCCCTGCAGTGGTGCCAAATAATTTAAAGTGCCAAACAGTGCCTTAAACCACATAAAAATGTAAAATCAATTACCATGTACTATGAATGTCCCAAGTGAGTGACCACTATAATAAAAGTGCACAATGAAGAACAATCACTCCAATGCTGACTGATTCTTCTTATTTCAAAGTGCTTCTCTTCAAATATAAAGTGCTACTTATAATCACCAACCAAGTGACTTCACCACCACCAAATGAAATGGCCACTCACCAGATCTAATCTGTATATGCGCCTTTAGTTCATTTAGGATAACCACTCCTTTTGGGGATCTCATCAACAGCCTCTCCAGACAGAAAATAGAACCCTCTCGTGCTATTTATCTCACAAAGATATATAAGGGACCATCATGGTGCAGTATATCAAAACAAATTTATTTAAAAGTATTAAAATAGCAAAGTTCACACTCACATGTGCTTGTGCCTAAGCCAGCACCAAGCATGTCCAACCATGTACGTAGGAATATGAATTCAATCGGCCCCTCTATGTACTCAAAAAACCCCAGTGGCGATCTGTGTTCTGCGATTTTTTTAATAGGTCCCAAGCCTCTTCCTCATACACCGAATCTGGTAAACAGAGGTCCCAGCAGCCACTACACGTTTCACAAACATTATTGCATCATCAGGAAGTAAAAAATAGAAACACCCAAGCTATGATACATAGCAAAATCAAGGCTACAATTCCCCAACTCCTCAAAATCTGGCATCCCTGGGTGGAACATTTTCTGCCAGACTTTGACAACCATTTATTGGAGCCTTAGTCCCCCTTTGACATCCTAGGCTTGCATTACAATGTATCAGAGGCCCGTGCGATCCCCCCAACCACCCTCTTCCAACCTACTCTTGCTTCTTTTTCCTCTTCGCTTTCCTTTACCTGATCCTTTTCCCTCTTTCCGACTATCCACTTTACTTACAACTCACCACTTGTAATGTTATTTACAAATTTAACTTACCCCACTGATTCCTAATCCTCAACTTACAGAGGAACACTCCTACTATATTCACACTATAGTCTAGGGGCTATACCTCATATGTTTTAGCATTCTCTGTGCCCCTGATGTATGTATACATTTAGTTAACCCAATTATATCCTGTATCATCACATTCAAAATGTTTTTTCTCTCTGTATTGCTTTACCATGAGACTTTGTGTAAGTTACATTTTCTAATGTCTCACTGAGATTATCAGTTGATGTTTATTGATTGTTACCAATAAAACGTTTGAACAGAAACATTTTGCAAAAAGAGCAGCCATGTACTGCCATGTTGAAAGATCCACACGTCCCAAAGCCAGTCTGTTGATTGAGTCTGAAAATAATTTAGCAAAATTCAAAGTTAAAAATGGTTCCAATTTAGCTAACAAACTAGAAACAAAGTTAGACCAAACTTTGTAATTTTGAGGTTTGCTTGTTCATCTTTGTAAACTCATCTCTATTATTACTTTAACCATGAACCATAGTCTGCCAGCCAAGAATATACAGCATAATTAGATGTTCTGGTACTCACCACCAGTCATTTACAACCTTCTTATTCCAGCTACAAAGTTCATAAGATATTCATTCTCTGTAAATGATATGAATTATTTTCAATTACGAAATGCAATTTACAAAATCATAGGTGCTATGAAACAGGTCTAAAGTCTGACACTTGCTATGTTTACATTCGTTAACACCGACTAAACTTTTCTCTACTGAAACCTGTTCATACTTTGGTCTTCATCAAACCATTAAATGCAGATGTTTAATTACAATGGATTTTTTCCAGGTAGCGATGGGTCAGCTACAAACTGGGCGGCTTCCAACCTGTCGATGAATTAAGTTCTTAAATTCAGCTTTAGTCGATACAGCTTGTGTCTAGGAGATCAGCAGGTGGATTAATTAGATGTAATTAAGATTTCTCTCCGCAAAGATATTTTATAAAGTTGTTTGCTTTCTGTCTCTTTCCCACCCTCTGAGAGTTACTTGCAAATGTTTTATTTCCTGCTCTGCAATTAACAGTTGCTGATTGTGCCTCCAGCGTGGTATTGTTGTACAGATAACAACCGAATCTACGACAAAAGCAGGAAAAGGACCACTATGGAATAGCTAATGTACTGGCAAGCATCTTCTTGGCTTTGCAATCTGGCTAACCTAGCCTCTGCTTTCCTTCTTTGTCTTTGTTAAAAATTTAAGTGCCAGCTTCTAACGGGCAGACATGAGGATGAAAGCTGAAATTTTTACATTACAGACAACCCTCTGCCCATGCAAATGACTTCAGCTCGCTCGTATGCATATTCATAGATGTACAGGTGTGTATAATTACAGTAATCGCATGACCGCCTTCAGAAGAGAGCTCCTTAATCCATAGCTTGAGACAAAGCAGATACAAATGACTGTGTTCTATAAGCATAGCCACTTGAAGCTAATGATTTTAGATGACTTTGAAAATACAAAAACAAATGCTGCTCTATAGCCGCTGAAGGCAAGCGTAGTTAATGTAATACTACTGGAAAGTGTCACAACACAAAGCCATAGTTGTTGGTGGCAGTAAGGGGTTTATTTAAAAATGGTTATGAGGCATTTGGGGCACCAGGAGCAGTGTAATTTTTTTTTAAAAGATATCACTGCAGGTAGCTTAACTTCTTGGCACCAACCACATGCAAATATGCGGCCTCTTGGCACCTAGTCCTTGGCGCCGATAGGCCACATATCTGCATTAATTGCTGTCACTAGAGCTGTGCCAAGAAAGCATGCGCTGCACAGTTATCGGTGCCTAATCCAAAGCAGCGAAGTTTTCTAATCACGTGACTGGCGTGACAGCCAATCACAGTGGTCACGTGCTCTTAAGCCCCGCCCTGGCATCATAAACCTCTTAAAGGGCCGGGAGGCACAAGTGCGAAGAGGTTAAAGTGTTACTAAACTCGCAACAGTAAAATCAGCCTGTATAGTCAGTAAAGCATGCTTGTTATGACCCATACACACGGTTGGACATTCCAAGCACAAAATCTGTTGGATTTTGGCCAAAAATTGTGTTGCATACACGCGGTCGCACAAAGTTGTCAGAAAATCCAATCGTTCTGAACGAGGTGACGTCAAACACGTATGTTGGGACTATAAACGGGCCAGTAGCCAATAGCTTTCATCTCTTAGTTTATTCTGAGCATGTGTGGCACTTTGTCCGTTGGAATTGTCCGCACACGATCAGAATTAATGCGATCGCATTTTCTGGTCGGCAAATTTTATAACCTGCTCTCAAACTTTGTGCGTCGGAAAATCAGACGGAAAAAGTCCGATGGAGCCCACACATGGTCGGATTTTCTGACAACATGATCCGATCGCACATTTTCCGTCGGAAAATGCGACCGTGTGTATGGGGCATTATACTCACTGTGGAACCTAAGGGATTAATCCTCTGCATTGTGTAAAAAAGCTGTTTGATCCTGCCTTTTCTGACCCCCCCCCTTCTTCCACAGTCCCCAATCCATCTGCTGATAGAACAGAGCCTTGGGGGCACTCTGCAAATGCTCAGTTTGGTGTGTATTGTTAGAGAGTTTTTTATTTTTCTTGGGAGGGTGCAAGTGATCACCACAGGGCCAATCAGCACTGACAGGCCGAGGGTCAGGGGTCATGCAGGGGGTCATGCAGACTCCCAGGACAGTCAGAGAAGAATGAAAACTCCTCCTACAAGATTTAATCAGACACCGATAGAAGTCATAAGACTGCTATATACAGCTATATTATGACTCTCAGTCAGTTGATTCAAGGACTGAGAGTCATAGTGGCCAAGGGGGAGGAGCGACGCACTGACGTCACCGCTCATGCAGATGTCCTGGAAGTATCGGGCATTTATCGAGTTTGGCCGGCTCGATCGTTATAAGCTGTTGCATATTGGTTTGATGTAAGTGCACAATCTGTTTTTATTTTCCCATTAAACTTTGTGGTTTTACACTATGGCGAGCTTTATTATTTTTTATATGCGCTGACGTTTGGGATCTATGCTTGGTCTGAACTGGGGGAGGCTGATCGCATTATTCGCTGTTTCAAGAACCCAGGCTGGGAGAGATAGCCATTCGTGCTTTTTGGTTCTCTGTAACGGTGAACCATTGGCTTCCGGTAAGCGGCAGTGTGTACTGTGGTGGAGGCGCTCACAACTTTTTTGGATTCATCTTACAATTTTCTTCACTGTGGGAGTTACTACTATTATTCTTCTTCTTCCTTTGGAACTTTTCTCTATTGGACTTTTTAAATAGGTGTATGGACTAATTATGATTTAAACTGATGGATATATTCACTTATTTTTTTCACTTATGTATTTATTGTTCACACATATTTGGGTATAGGTGTTTTGACTAGATATTTGGGTTTAAGTTTATATGTGTATGAAAAAAAAATTTTTGGCATATTTTTATATGTATATTTGTACAATTTTCCTTTGCAATATTGGTAAATTTTGTATATTTTCTCCTTCATTAGTCTGGGGAAAGTATTTACAAGTGAATTGTTTTTTTTGTTTTTTTTTTGCACCTTTTTCAGTATTGGGAGATTATCAACAATATTCTTTATTTTTTTGTTTTTCACACTTTTTATGTTTTAAGGGAACACTTTATAGATTGAATCCTTTATCACAATTTTTAGCGCAGCCCATTTCCTTTTTCTTTTTTCTGTGAATGTAGTATAACATTTGGATATTGCTGCTTGTTTTTGTTTTGTTTGATTTGGCTAGCGCAGTTTTTTTCTTTTTTCTGATGAGAAAAGGTGTTTAGAAGTTTATATATACTAAAATTATTTGCATTTCCAAGCTCTGTGTTCTGTGGGAGACCAGATATAGCGAATGCAGGGTCCTGGGTTCAACAAGACTTTAAAGTGGTTTTAAAGCCTTAAAGTGGAAGTAAAACCATCGATTTAAACAGTTAAAAAAAAAAAGTGTGCCGGGAATGCTAACTGCACATTGGCTGTGCTCTCAGCCAAACTATCAAACTATCCAATGGCTGGTGTCATAAAGAATCACATGTGCAGCACCATAGCAGTTGAAGATTAAACAGAGGCAAAGATGGCAGCTTCCTTGGCTGAAAACGATAGGGGAGTTTACTTCCACTTTAAGGTTTTTCACCTTAATGCATTCTATGCCTTAACCTCCCTGGCCGTATGATTATTTCAGATTTTTGATACTCAAAGCGGTACAATGTTTTGCATGGAAATTTGGCGTTTTGCATTGTAGGTCTGTAATTCTTAGGAATAACTCACTTAAATCTGTCCAAACCAGAGTCTAGTAGACATCCCGGGTATGATGAAGTTTGAAACACGACATCATAAATTATAATATAATAAATAACTATAAATAATTATAATATAATAATAATAAAAATTATTCAATAATGTAATCAAATCAAAAACACTGAAATTTGCTCAGTTGCAGAATTATCGCTATCGTTACTTTCAGTGTTTGATGACGAATTTCCCCACAAATCACTATCGCTCAATTCTGCAAGTGATTCTAATTTATTATCTGTGTTTTCTAGCTGGTCTAAAGCGGCTTGTGATGTAAAGGGACGCTTTTTGGTTGCTATGGACAATCTCTAGTTTCTAGGCAGAAAGAACAGTATTTATAACATAAAACTGCATGCAGGGCACTGGAGATTCATTCCGTCTGACCTAGTCCATCGAAAAGTCCGGTCGTGTGTACGCAGCATTACTGCCAGCAAGTCAGGTCTGAGCTTCCATCTATCTCTAAGGATCCTCAAATAGTGGTATGCTTTTATCATGGAAGCAGCAACCAGCTTCCTGCCCTTTTCCACCTCCAAAAACACACTGGATAGTAGCAATAATTATTTAAAGCTGTGCCAGATAAATGTTAAATGTTAATGTTAAATGGTAAGTGTTAAGATGTATGTTATGTATTAAATGCATGCTTGTTGAGTAATGTATAAGTGTAACACTTACAGGTATTTATTACTCAAAGAGATCTCTGTATTCTCCTTACAATTTCTGTCAGTTCAGTGAAAGTCATTTGAATGGAGCTCAAGGACTGCGTTATATTAATAAAATGTACAGCTTTTTCAAAATATATTTACTTGTATTTATTATGACATGGGGGTTGATTTACTAAAACTGGTGCACTCAGAATCTGGTGCAGCTGTGCATGGTAGCCAATCAGCTTCTAACTTCAGCATGTTCAATTAAGCTTTGCCAATAAATTCTGGAAGCTGATTGGTTTCTACGCAGAGCTGCACCAGCATGAAGCATGAGCGCAGGAGTCTTCTTCCCGGCAAGTTACAGCAGACACACTTGAGCCGGGCATTCAGAGAACATATGCCACTGACGTCAGCGGCTGCATGCAAAGGGAATATCTCCTAAACCGTACAGGCTTACCTCTAGGTAAAAATGACAAATTAGGGTATACAACCACTTTAATAAATTGGCAAAAGTTTTTCTGTGCAAGCAAAAGATCTGTTTTTTTTATTTTCCTTGCATCTGATTTGGTATTCTTTGTAAAGTGAAGCTTTAACTCATTTGCCAAGCTCTGGAGCAACTGCTCTTGCAGAGGACAACTGCACTTTGCACGGTTCACAGTCTATTTGCCTTTAGTAAATCAACCCCAATGACTTTTATTCTTCTCTCCCTCTACTGGGATACAGTGGGGTTGATTTACTAAAGGCAAATAGACTGTGTACTTTGCAAAGTGCAGTTGCACTCTGCGAGAGCAGTTTCTCTAGAACTTAGTGATTGAGGAAAAGCTTCACTTTGCAAAGAATACCCAATCACATGCAAAGAAAAAAAACATGACTGGCTGATGGAAGTAAGCAGTGCTTAAGCTCATTTATTAGCCTCTTGAGATCCGCGCTATAGCTGAAAGACGGCTACAGCGCGGACCTGCTTTGCCGGGACGACGTCTATTGACGTCGTCCCGTGCACGAGCGGCCTGCGCGCCCCCTGAGGGGAGCGCGCGGCGCGCTCTGTGATCGGCGAGTCTATGAGACTGGCCTGATCACGGATCCGAGCAAGGGGTCGATCTGGACCCCTTACCACATGATCAGCTGTCAGCCAATGACAGCTGATCATGTGACAAAACAGAGCCGCTGATCGGCTATTGATCGGGACATCAGTCCCGATCCCGGCCAGCGTATCAGTGCTCACCTGCCCCCTGCCAGTAACCCCCAGATATTAAAAAAGTGCCACCCAGCAGTGCCACCCATCAGTGCCCATAGTGCCACCCAGCAATGCTATATATCAGTGCCCACAGTGCCATACATCAGTGCCCACAGTGCCATACATCAGTGCCCACAGTGCCACCTATCAGTGCCCACAATCTGCCTCAACAACATTGCTGCACCTCAGTGCCACATATCCATGCCCATCAGTGTCATCTACAAGTGCCCATCAGTGCCGCCCATCAGTGCCCAGCAGTGCTACCTATCAGAGCCACCTATCAGTGACACCTATCAGTGCCCATCAGTCCCATCTATCAGTGGTACCTATCAGTGACCCTTAGTGCCACCCATCCATGCCACCCATCCGTGCCACCTATCAGTGCCACCTATCAGTGCCCATCTTTGCCCATCAGTGCCACCTTATCTGTGCCCATCAGTACTGCCTTATCTGTGCCTATCGGTGCCACCTTATCTGTGCCTATTAGTGTCACCTTAACTGTGCCTATCAGTGCCCACCAGTGCTCCCTATCAGTGCCCACCAGTGCCGACTCATCAGCGCATTTCAATGAAGGGGAAAAATTACCTGTTTGCAAAATTTTATAACAAACATGATTTTTTTTATTTTTTTTTATTTTGCATCTTTTTTTGTTTGTTTAGCAAAAAATAAAACTCCCAACTGTAATTAAATACCACCAAAAGAAAGCTCTATTTGTGGGAAAAAAATGATAAAAATTTCATTTGGGTACAGTGCAATTGTCATTCAAAGTGCATCAGCACTGAAAGCTGAAAATTGGTCTGGGCAGGAGGGGGGTTTAAGTGCCCAGTAAGCAAGTGGTTAAGCTCTGGAGAAACTGCACTTGCAGAGTGCAACAGCATTTTGAAAAGTTCACAGTCTATTTGCCTTCAGTAAATCAACTCCTATGTTATGCCGCACCATTCTCCTCCAGACAGCAGGGGGAGAGCTAAAATCAAGCAAGTCTATAAGCTTCTATGCAGAATGCTGAGAATTGTGGGGGTTGTAGTTTGAAATGATAGCCATATAATTGGGCCAATTGACTCCTTGCAATACAGTACCGAATAGTAATGTTTTTCCTCTTGGTGCTGAAGGCGTAAAGTGGGGTACACACTAAGAAAATCATCCGGTTTTCCTCGATGTTTCACAGCAAGTCAGAACCGAGGATAGAAATAATGTACAAAAATTCTCATACGACAACGTTTTTTTTTTGTTATTTGTTGTTTCTGATCATGTGCAGTCTTTCATATCCAATATTCCTTGTACAAAAATCATACGAAAACGGTACACATTAACCACTTCCGGACCGCCCACCGTGGATTTACGTTGCTAATTTGATGTTAAATACCGTTGTTATGGCAGCAGAAAGTTGCCATAACCCTGGTATTTTCTTCAACGGCGGGCAGTCAGCTTTAGGATAAAAGTGGTCTCCGTGGCGGATTCACTGCAAGATCACTTTTATTGGTGGCGGGAGAGGTGTCCACCCCCCCACGTCAGTAGCGGAGGAGACGATCCTATGCTGTCCCCTGAGAGGCAGGAAGTCGAGTGAGGGAATGATGGCCCCAGTTGACTCTATGCCATTGGATGACGCATGCAACATCAAATGTCACTTTCGCCCAAGGGCCTTAAAGGGTAATTTTTTTTTAAATTGCATTTAAGTTTAAATGTGAAATCTGAGATCTTTTTGGCCCCAGATCTCACATTAAAGAGGTCCTGTCATGCTCTTTTTCTATTACAAGGGATGTTTACATTTCTTGTAACAGGAATAAAAGTGATCCAAAAAAAGTTTTTTAAAGGGACAGTGTAAAAAGTAAGATAAATCAGAAAAAAATAAAATAAATTTAAAGCGTCCCATCCCTTCGTGCTCGCATGTAGTTGCACCCACATATGTGAATGTGTTCAAACCACACATGTGAGGTATCACCATGATCGTTAGAGCGAGAGCAATAATTCTAGCAAAACTCTAGAAACTTGGCACCTTAAAAGTGGTGACCTGTAGAAATCTTTAAACGTCGCCTATGGAGATTTTTAAGTGTCAGACTTTGTTGCCACTCCATGAGTGGGCGCAGTTATGAAGCATGACATGTCGTCGTAACATTATATTTCACATTCTAAAAAAAAATTGGGCTAACTTTTATCTTATTTTATCTTATTTTGTAATTCAATAAAGTGTATTTTTTCCAAAGAAATTGTTTTTGTAAGACCACTGCACAAATATGGTGTGACATAAAGTATTGCAACGACCGCCATTTTATTCTCTATTGTGCCTGAAAAAAATATATAATGTTTAGGGGTTCTAAGTAATTTTCTAGCAAAAAAAATGATTTTAACTTGCAAACACCAATTGTAAAAAGTAGTCTTGGTCCTTAAGTGTTCACTTATGAGAACATTCTTTGTCCCTTTGGATATTTTTGTTTGCAAAGTTGAAATCGGATTTCAAAAGTTGGGTACACACTACGCGAAAATCGAACGATTATGCATCGTACGGAATTTTTCTTCCGATTTTGTCATGTGTGTATGCGGCTTTAGAGAAAGAGAATATTCACCTGCCAGTGGGAGACCATACCAGCAGAGATCCAAGCTTGAGACTGGAAGAGAGGACAACCAGAGACAGTGCAGCACCGCACACATCACAGCACCTGCATCATTGCCACAGGGAGCCTGAAGCATACACTCACCCTCTGCTACCCACCACTGATCACTGGGGGGCCTTCAGGGATAGACCAAGGGGTCTCCCCTTCTACAGTAAGAGGTCACGTTGGCATCCTGGGGACAGGTGAGAAGGCTATTCACCCATTGCTGATACTGCTGTCATGGACTGAGCCACTAAGAGCAGGACACTGTGTAAACCCAATCTATACTGCACACTATACCGTGCTTTTTCCAAACCTAGACTGCACCTACACAAACCATATACTGTATTATACAGCACCATTACCACATCTGAACCACATCTACTTTTCACATGTGTTGAGACTATACTGTACCTTTACTGCATGCAGGTTTACTGGGACTATCGCTAAGTGCACCAAAACTCTTAAAGGACTCAACAATAACCAGCAGAACATCTCAAAACACTGCCCCTCCTGTAACAATTTTTCTGCAAGTCCCCTTTGTTCCCCTGACCCCATTTTCCTCAAACTATCATTTTCTTTTGGATAGTGCCTACCCAGTTGGTTTAGGACTCTTATTGCCATCATAAATGCAGTCAAGCAGTATAGTTCCAACACTCAATAAATTTAACTTTTCTACTGCTTACTTATGCACCTGAGGTGGCCTTGCTACTGTTGATGCTGATCTGGACACCAAATGTCATCTTATACCTAGTCCTTACTGTTAATCACTTTGAATGCTTGCCTAGTTACCAACTATAGTGGGTGAGAAAATATTAAATGTGTCTTTACTACTTGGTTTGGTGCCTGTTTTGTTTGGTCTAGCACTAATATTGGATAAGTATTGCTTTCAGTGATATCCTGTGATATTATATGTTTGTACACTCAACCTGGTGTGTCAGAGGGGCCAAGGTTTTTGGAAATGGTCAAGGCAAAGAACAGAGGACCCATCCTTATCAGCGGCTACTATGGGGGTAGTACTACGATGGAAAAAAAGTATAAAAATGTGGTGACCTTCCCAAATAGCCTTGGCAGTAAGGTGTACATGGAAGGGCAAAGCACATCACAAACAAAAAAATATTTCCCTGAACACTTACCAGCTAGCCTGCAAAACAACCAAATCTATCCTATCCAACAATTCACATTAAAGACGGAAGGTTTTGTCTGCACACATTTGCCTATATATGTATAAACCACATTGCCTACATCATGGTTATTCTGCGTATCTCTGTTGTGTCCTAACTTTATCATTTTCAGAGTCTCCCAAGTTGGAGCGCATAGAGCAGTGGACAGATTAAGGCCTCAATCACACGATTGGATTTTCCGAGAGGAAATGTGTGATGACAGGCTGTTGGCGGAAAATCTGACTGTGTGTATGCTCCACCCGACAATGGTTGGCCAACTTTTCATGGACAAATGTTGGCTGACAGGTTTATAAATTTTCTGCAGACAAATGTGTGTTGTAGGATTTTCCGAGTATGTGTACACAAGTCCGTCGGATAAAAGGCCAAAGTTCAAACACACATGCTCGGAAGCAAGGATGAGCCAGAAGCAGTTGGTCTTGTAAACTAGCATTCGTAATGGAGAATTAACATTCGTGACATGGCAAATAATGAAATCTCGAAGTGCAGCACACATTCTCTTCTTCTTTAATGGGATGATAATGAAGCTGCTTTGCTTGTGATACTGATGGAGTTACTGCAAAATGAAAAGCACGAAAAGAAAAGCGTGAATCAAGAAGGAGCCCAAAGGGTGGCGCTAAAGAGCTGAAAAAACACATAGTACATTAGTACGTACGTAATTGTTGGCCAACAATTGTGTGGCCGTGTGTATGCAAGATAAGTTTGGGCCAACGCCCTTCAGACAAAAGTCCACGGTTTTGTTGGCCAACAATCCGATCGTGTGTATGAGGCTTAAGGGTAGGTTTGCCTGGGGGGAGCCCACCCTCCTTAAAGGCACAGGGATGTACAGTACACCCAGCAAAAGCACAATGGCAGATGAAAGCATCCAGTGCAGCCCCAGATCCAATTCCAACAGCAAGGACTAGCCAACACATATCTGTGCAATATGACAGGGATGATCAATTGTGATGAAGGTGACGAATGAATTCATTTTAGCTACGTATATGTTCAAAGAGTGAACTGTTAAAGTGGAGGGCCCCCCTAAAGAAAAAAAAAATAGCATTAATATTCTTAAAAAAAAAAAATTTCAAATAAATGTAACTTACCAGAAACCCCTGTTGCTAGGCAGTCTTCCTAATCTGCCTCTTCCTACTCCGTGGTGATCTTCAGTCTTCTCTCCTCCTCGCAAGGCTCCACTGCCAGTTTCCCTTAGTGAGGATGGAGGCACTGGGACACGATATGAGGGACGTATCGGCCTTGGGAGGGGGCCAACATCACGGGCGCCCTGGACAGGTAAGTGTCCTTATTAAAAGTCAGCAGCTACAGTGTTTGTAGCTGCTGACTTTAAAAAAAAAAAAAATTCCTTTAAGAACAAGCTGATGGTTGCAGTAGTAGCCACCAGCACCTGTTGGTTTTACTCAGCCTGCTCTGGCTTGAAAGTGAAAGCGATGTGGCAGCTGTGTCCCCTCACTTGCCAGTTGTCTTGCCCACAATTCCAAATTGCGAGGTGTGAATGGGGCCTTAGTAAAATTGTTCACTCGACCCTAATGAAGACTATAACAAATTATAAGAGAGGGGTCTCTGTGCTATTTCTTTAACATTTGCAAAGAAGCCAAGCAGGAGCTACCCAACGTCCAGGATGTTTTGTGATTTGCGACCTTCCAAGAATGCACCACTGCAACTTACGTTTAGTATGAGAATCAGTATTTGCATGTCACTTGACATTGTTTTCATTTACTGGTGTTTATTCTTGCTCTAGTATTTCTTTATTGCTACACCTGGGCATTAAACTCGAGCTTTGCCAATACCAACACGAGATACAGCAACAATGAATGTCTATCTGGCTCTGCCATCATACATCTGCTCCCTCCATGATGCTATCAGCAGCTTTGTTGAATCTGAATTACTTTAATTCAGGGAATATTCATTTATCACTGTCCTGTTGGCGATGTGTGATTTTCAACTCTTCCAAGCCGGAAGCGAGATAAATGGAGAGCTATTTATGTAAATATTTCACAAGGTCTCTGCTAAAGGAGGACAATAGAGGAATATTTCTTTAGCACCTGGATCACACACATGAAGCTCTGCTTATTCTTCTATTCCTCTAAAATCAGCTGGAGTTTAGCAGTAGAAGAGGAGAACATAGAGAGAGCACTAATAAATGGTTTGAATCAGAAAGGGGACACACAGATTTCCCATCTCCTTAGGGCTAAATACACAGCTGCCCATGTGCACTGGGAGGACACGGTGCTGAAGCGCCTATCCCGGCACATTGCACTTTGTTTTGTTTTTTTGTGTCAGAACTTTATTGCAATGTCACAAGTTCTATTTACACAGCGATGTTGGGATGCGGTGGTTTCTGCCGTAGCGTGCTGCACTGAAGAAAACGACTGCATGCAGTACTTCTTTTTTTCAGCACACCACAACACAGTGGTGTGAACTGACATTGGAAACAAGGCACATTGGGGGTTATTTACTAAAGGAAACTCCACTTTGCACTGCAAGTGCATTTGAAAGTAACGTCACTGTAGATCCGAAGGGGGCATGCAAGAAAAATAAAAAAATAAAATACAGCATTTTAGCTCTCACATGATTGGATGATAAAATCAGCAGAGCTTCCACTCATTTCTCCCTGCTGATCGGAGCAGAGCGGGGGATGGATGACTGGTCTGTATCTGCTCAGTTTATACAGAGCGGACATGGACAGACCCTGCTTTGCTCCATGGGTGGCCTGGAGTAAACAGACTCCATTGCCTCCGATACGGTCTGCCCAAACGGAAGAGGATGCAGTCCTCCTCCATTTTTTTAGTGGGCTTGATCGGACTTAGAGTCAGGTGGGTGTAAACTAGACATGTGCGATTCGTTTCGTATCTCAAATCTCAAATTCGTACGAATTTCCCTAAATTCGTACATTCGGGAGGATCCGAAATATGAATTGACATGCGTCCGAACTTTGTACAAAATACGAACTTTTGTTTACGAATCCCCAGGAGGAAGTCAGCACAGCACAGGGATGGTGGGAGCCCCTCATCTAATGAAAATTCGTATTTCGGATAGGAAATTCTTCAACGGAATTTCGTATTTCGGATAAAAATCAAACATCCATCAGCATCGACTGTCATATTGAGGTATATTTTTGCCTTTAAATTCATCGTAACGAACATTCGTACAAGTTAACGAACCTAACGACAATTCGTATTTCGTACGATTTGAAACGGAATTTTGAACACGAAATACAAAGTATGAATTAATTTTAATACGAACCGTAACAGAACAGAACGAAACAAATTTATTGACGGCGCCCATGTCTAGTGTAAACTGACTTGTGTCCTTTTACACCCACCGGTCCATAGAAATGCATTGACCTTCAAGTCAGATCTGTCTGAAAAACTGACAGGCACGCCTGATCAGATTTCCCATGTGAAAGGTTCCTAATGGCGCATACACATGACCGGACTTTTCGAGGGACTAGGTCCGACGGTCTTTCCAATGGACTTTCGGCGGAGTTTCGACAGACTTTCACGAATGAACGGACTTGGCCACACACAATCACACCAAAGTCCGACGGATTTGAAGGTGATGACGTACGACCAGACTAGAATAAGGAAGTTCATAGCCAGTAGCCAATAGCTGCCCTAGCATGGCTTTTTGTCCGTCGGACTAGCATACACACGAACGGATTTCTCGGTCCGACTGAGTTCCGGTGGAAAAATTGAAAACATGTTCTATTTCTAAAGTTTACCAGATTTTTGGCAAGCAAAGGTCCAATGTAGCCCACACACGATCGAATTGTCCGCCGGATTCGTTCCGTCAGACCTTTGCTGTCAAAAAGTCTGGTCGTCTGTACGCGGCATTAGAGTCATTGGGGGTTATTTACTAAAGGAAAATCCACTTCGCACTGCAAGTGCACTTGGAAGTAAAGTCGCTGTAAATCCGAGGGGGACATGCAAGGAAAATAAAAAACAGCATTTTAGCTTGCACATGATTGGATGATAAAATCAGCAGAGCTTCCCCTCATTTCAGATCTACCCCTCAGATTTAGAGCGACTACACTTCCAAGTGCTCTTGCAGTGCCAAGTGGATTTGCCTTTCGTAAATAACCCCCACAGGGCCAGATTAAGAACATTGTGGGCCTGGTGCTGAGGATTTTGGTGGGGCCTTTTATAAACAATAAATAAAAAAAATGCTAACTATTTTTTGTTATAACAAATTAAATTAAAGAGAGAGAGGGAGGATGAGAGAGAGAGAGAGAAAGGGGATGAAAGAGGTGTGAGGGGTAAGGGAGGGAGGATGACAGAGAAAGGGGGGGGGGTGAGAGAGAGAGGATGCACATGAGCATGTGTGGGAATGACATCAACGCAGCCTGGCCAAGGCAAATGACGGAAGGCACAGAACCCAGAAGGAAGACCGGGTGAAGGTGGAAGTGCCCGGGCCCCGCCGGATTGATCACAACACAGCACTGGAGGGCTTAGTCTGACAATTTAAGTGTGCCCTAATGTGCTAATATGCTGGGCATACTTGTACATTATGGCATAACCTACCCAAGGGCCTCTAAAAAGTAGTACTGTTAGAAAAGTTTACTACCGCTTTACTATCACCGGAGCCTCTCATGGGGCCCCTACTGACCCTGTGGCCCTTGGGCAGTGCCTAAGTACATGGTTGTCAACATTTCAAAAATATTTTCAGGGACGCTTTTTTTACAAGTGCTATATTTAGAGTAGCTGACATCCCCCTATGTTCCTCTATACATCACAATAGTAATTACAAAATAAAATAAGTACTAATAATGGGGCATAACAAATATGAGGACTGTGAGATTTCCTTTAGTTGAACTGACAAAAGTGCCCATTCTAGAGCTGGTAACATTGAGGAACATATAATTTTAACATATAATTTTAACATATAATTTTAAAGAACAATTTTTGTAGGTAAGAGGCATAGGGGAGGAGTATGGATGGTATAAAAGTGGGAAGTATGTGCAGGTGAGGGAGAGGAATGTGGAGGGTCTAACAGTGGGCCCTATGTACATGAGAGGAGTGCAGAGGGTATGGCAGAAGGCACTATGTACAGGAGAGGAGTGTTAAGGGTAAGACAGTGGGCAGTATGCACAGCAGAGGAGTGTAGAGGGTATGACATTGGGCACTATATATAAGAGAAGAGTGTGGAGGGTATGACAGTGGGCACTATGTACAGAAGAGTAGGACAGTAAGCAGTAATTACAGGAGAGGAGTGTGGAGGGAGGGTATGACAGTGGGCACTATGTATAGGAGAGAAGTGTTGGAGGTATGACAGTGGGCACTATGTATATGAGAGGAGTATGGAGGGTATGATAGTGAGTAGTATGTACAGGAGAGGAGTGTGGAGGGTATGACAGTGGGCACTATGTATAGGAGAGAAGTGTTGGAGGTATGGCAGTGGGCACTATGTATAGGAGAGGAGTGTGGAGGGTATGACAGTGAGTAGTATGTACATGAGAGGAGTATGGAGGGTATAGCGGTGGGCACTATGTATAGGAGAGGAGTATGGAGGGTATGGCGGTGAGCACTGTATAGGTGAGGAGTGTGAAGGGTACGACAGTGGACACTATGTACAGGAGAGAAGTGTATGACAGCGGGCACTATGTACAGGTGAGGAGTGTGTAGGATATGACAGCGGGCGTTATGTATAGGAGAGAAGTGTGGAGGGTATGACAGTGAGCAGTATGTACAGGAGAGAAGTGTGGAGAGTATGACAGTGGGCACTATGTATAGGAGAGAAGTGTGGAGAGTATGACAGTTGGCAATATGTATAGGAGAGAAGTGTGGAGAGTATGACAGTGGACACTATGTATAGGAGAGAAGTGTGGAGAGTATGACAGTGGGCACTATGTATAAGAGAGGAGGATGAAGTAATCTGGGAAGGAAAAATGTAAAGGTTTGTGGAAGGATGATTAGGGACTGCGTAGTGGTTAAACGGGCCAGACATGGATTGAAATTACACCAATTAAGCAGAGACCAGCCATAGTCGATCTATGTATGGGCTAGCTGGTTTTACACAAGTCAACCTATTAACCGACTTGAGTACAACCAGCCTGTCAGGTTTTCCCCAAAACAATCAGTGCTGCCAGCTATAGTTAGCAACACTAATCATTGTATTCACTGGCAGAACACAATAACACTGTGGGAGTGATTGCCCCATTCACAGGTCAGCAGGTGAGAGGGTGTGTGGGGACAGGCTGGGGAGAGATACTAGTCAGTCCCTGGGTAGGCACTGGTTAGTATCAGAGCCAGATACTAGTGATGGCCGAACGGTTCGCCCGGCGGTCGTTTCGCGGCGAATTTCCGACATTCGCGGTCCGCACGTTCGAACGCCTTTTTCCGTCGTTCGCCGCGGCGGACTTACGTGTTTAATGTATACAAGAACTTTAACCTTTGGTGACACGTTTATCATGTGATACAGGACAGCCAATTGAGACATGACAGCACATGGACACTTGTACATTCCCCCTAACCTATAAATACACCCGATCCGGTGGCCATTTTACATTCTTTCTTCTGTTAAGATAGGGACAGGTTCCTGTGTGGAGTAGGGAGAGATAAACCACTAGCTATTTGGTACACAAAAGTTCTTTTCAGGACTGGTATAGGTGTTAGGTGTTGATAGGTTTGCTGTGCTGCTGATTCTTGCAGCAGCCTGAGTGTCTTTTGTTAGTTTAGAGAAAGGGAAAGGACGGTGTATGCTACAGGGACAGCCAGATTAGTCTTTCATCATCATCATCATCATCATCATCATTAGCTGTTACTATCAAGGTCCACAAAAGAGCTGTTCCAGTAACCACTAATCGTTCTCTTTTTTTGCCAATTTGTATAGGGACAGGAAGGAAGCAGTGTTGTCAGGCAGTGAGGGTAATTTTAAAGACTTGCTGTTATTATTAGTTCCACAAAGGTTCTTTTCAGGACTGGTATCAGTGGTACAGTAATAGGCTTGTACATGTATAATATTCTTTCTTCCAAATATAGAAAGGATATTATACTTGACTGCTGCCCTTCTGCTGCAGTCTGCTAAACATTCACAACTCACTTGTTCCACAAAAGTTCTTATAAGGACTGGTAACTTGGTATAGGGTGCTACGGTACATAGGCTTGAGTGCGGTACAGTCTGCTGTTCTGTAAGGACCGCTATCGGTCCACAATAGATAGGGTTGACGTGCACCACTGCTGACCGCTGCCCTATACTGCAGCAGTCCTTCAGCGGTATAGGGACTGACGTACAGTCTGCTAATCACTAACACACAACCTGCTTGTTCCACAAAAGTTCTTATAAGGACTGGTAACTTGGTATAGGGTGCTACGGTACATAGGCTTGAGTGCGGTACAGTCTGCTGTTCTGTAAGGACCGCTATCGGTCCACAATAGATAGGGTTGACGTGCACCACTGCTGACCGCTGCCCTATACTGCAGCAGTCCTTCAGCGGTATAGGGACTGACGTACAGTCTGCTAAACACTAATACACAACCTGCTTGGTCCACAAAAGTTCTTATAAGGACTGGTAACTTGGTATAGGGTGCTACGGTACATAGGCTTGAGTGCGGTACAGTCTGCTGTTCTGTAAGGACCGCTATCGGTCCACAATAGATAGGGTTGACGTGCACCACTGCTGACCGCTCACCTATACTGCAGCAGTCCTTCAGCGGTATAGGGACTGACGTACAGTCTGCTAATCACTAACACACAACCTGCTTGTTCCACAAAAGTTCTTATAAGGACTGGTAACTTGGTATAGGGTGCTACGGTACATAGGCTTGAGTGCGGTACAGTCTGCTGTTCTGTAAGGACCGCTATCGGTCCACAATAGATAGGGTTGACGTGCACCACTGCTGACCGCTGCCCTATACTGCAGCAGTCCTTCAGCGGTATAGGGACTGACGTACAGTCTGCTAAACACTAACACACAACCTGCTTGGTCCACAAAAGTTCTTATAAGGACTGGTAACTTGGTATAGGGTGCTACGGTACATAGGCTTGAGTGCGGTACAGTCTGCTGTTCTGTAAGGACCGCTATCGGTCCACAATAGATAGGGTTGACGTGCACCACTGCTGACCGCTGCCCTATACTGCAGCAGTCCTTCAGCGGTATAGGGACTGACGTACAGTCTGCTAAACACTAATACACAACCTGCTTGGTCCACAAAAGTTCTTATAAGGACTGGTAACTTGGTATAGGGTGCTACGGTACATAGGCTTGAGTGCGGTACAGTCTGCTGTTCTGTAAGGACCGCTATCGGTCCACAATAGATAGGGTTGACGTGCACCACTGCTGACCGCTCACCTATACTGCAGCAGTCCTTCAGCGGTATAGGGACTGACGTACAGTCTGCTAATCACTAACACACAACCTGCTTGTTCCACAAAAGTTCTTATAAGGACTGGTAACTTGGTATAGGGTGCTACGGTACATAGGCTTGAGTGCGGTACAGTCTGCTGTTCTGTAAGGACCGCTATCGGTCCACAATAGATAGGGTTGACGTGCACCACTGCTGACCGCTGCCCTATACTGCAGCAGTCCTTCAGCGGTATAGGGACTGACGTACAGTCTGCTAATCACTAACACACAACCTGCTTGTTCCACAAAAGTTCTTATAAGGACTGGTAACTTGGTATAGGGTGCTACGGTACATAGGCTTGAGTGCGGTACAGTCTGCTGTTCTGTAAGGACCGCTATCGGTCCACAATAGATAGGGTTGACGTGCACCACTGCTGACCGCTGCCCTATACTGCAGCAGTCCTTCAGCGGTATAGGGACTGACGTACAGTCTGCTAAACACTAATACACAACCTGCTTGGTCCACAAAAGTTCTTATAAGGACTGGTAACTTGGTATAGGGTGCTACGGTACATAGGCTTGAGTGCGGTACAGTCTGCTGTTCTGTAAGGACCGCTATCGGTCCACAATAGATAGGGTTGACGTGCACCACTGCTGACCGCTCACCTATACTGCAGCAGTCCTTCAGCGGTATAGGGACTGACGTACAGTCTGCTAATCACTAACACACAACCTGCTTGTTCCACAAAAGTTCTTATAAGGACTGGTAACTTGGTATAGGGTGCTACGGTACATAGGCTTGAGTGCGGTACAGTCTGCTGTTCTGTAAGGACCGCTATCGGTCCACAATAGATAGGGTTGACGTGCACCACTGCTGACCGCTCACCTATACTGCAGCAGTCCTTCAGCGGTATAGGGACTGACGTACAGTCTGCTAATCACTAACACACAACCTGCTTGTTCCACAAAAGTTCTTATAAGGACTGGTAACTTGGTATAGGGTGCTACGGTACATAGGCTTGAGTGCGGTACAGTCTGCTGTTCTGTAAGGACCGCTATCGGTCCACAATAGATAGGGTTGACGTGCACCACTGCTGACCGCTGCCCTATACTGCAGCAGTCCTTCAGCGGTATAGGGACTGACGTACAGTCTGCTAAACACTAATACACAACCTGCTTGGTCCACAAAAGTTCTTATAAGGACTGGTAACTTGGTATAGGGTGCTACGGTACATAGGCTTGAGTGCGGTACAGTCTGCTGTTCTGTAAGGACCGCTATCGGTCCACAATAGATAGGGTTGACGTGCACCACTGCTGACCGCTGCCCTATACTGCAGCAGTCCTTCAGCGGTATAGGGACTGACGTACAGTCTGCTAAACACTAATACACAACCTGCTTGGTCCACAAAAGTTCTTATAAGGACTGGTAACTTGGTATAGGGTGCTACGGTACATAGGCTTGAGTGCGGTACAGTCTGCTGTTCTGTAAGGACCGCTATAGGTCCACAATAGATAGGGTTGACGTGCACCACTGCTGACCGCTCACCTATACTGCAGCAGTCCTTCAGCGGTATAGGGACTAAGAGTTTTGTCACAGGGTCATTTAAAAAATGACATGCAGAGGAAGAGGCAGGCCCTTCCGCAGGGGTGGTAGGGGTAGGGCAGGAGCAACAGGCTTGAGCCAAAGTGGGAAGTTGCAGAAGGTGCGTTCAATTACTTTAAAGGATGCACCAGACTTGGTTGAGTGGCTCGCTCAGCCTTACTCTTCTGCACCCTCCTCATCCTCTCGATCTGCACCCTCTTCTTCACTCTCTGCTATGTGCACCCCCAAAGACACTACCACCAACAACACGACCACCACCACCACCACCACATACCTTCCGCTTGAGTCACTGGAATTATTTTCCGATCCATATCAAGAGGACATTTCTGATGCGCAGCCACTCTTGGTATTGGATCAGGAAGAGGAGGTAGCAACAAGCGCTACTCAGCAGTCTGACGCCAGTACCCAGATCAGCCCAAGGAGGAGGTTGGTCCCCGGTGTTGCTGCCTACTCTACTTATAGCGGTGGGGAAGGTGACGTTGATGATGACGTGTCTAGTGATGTCACGTGGGTGCCCACAAGAGAGGAAGAGGAGGGGAGTTCAGAGGGAGATATGGACCAGCAGATAGGGAGGAGAAGCAGCAATGACTTACATTGCACAGCAGGGACAAAGCAGACTGCAAATGTATCAGGAGCGAGTCATCGACCATGTACGGTCACATCTGGCGCTCCCAGGACACCGGCACATGGCTCCGCAGTGTGGGCTTTTTTTAACGTGTCCGCTGCTGACAATAGCGTTGCCATCTGCAATCTTTGCAGTCAACGCGTTAGTCGCGGTAAGCCCAATACTCACCTAGGGACGACCGCCTTAAGAAGGCACATGAGCAGCCATCACCGAGCCCAGTGGGAGCAACGGAACACACAAAGCCACACTGCAGGCTCTCACCGTCCAGCCTCGTCTTCTACTTCTCCTTCTCCTCTCTCCTCACAATTGTCCTCCACTCCACCTTCCATCACGCCAAGCTCACATTTTTCTGCAAAAAGGCAGGCTTCCGTGGGCCTAATGTTTGAGCGTAAAAAAATGATGACGCCGGATAACCCTCTTGCCCAACGGTTGGCGGCTGGCTTGTCAGAACTCATAGCCCGCCAACTACTGCCATATAAACTGGTGGACTCGGAGGCCTTTCGCAAATTTGTGGCCATTGGAACACCACAATGGAAGGTCCCAGGAAGGAAGTATTTCTCAGAGAAGGGCATCCCAGAGCTATATGGCCATGTTCAGCGGCAAGTGAATGTATCTCTGGCACACAGTGTCGGTGCCAAGATACATCTGACCACAGACACGTGGTCTAGCAAACACGGGCAGGGAAGGTATATCAGTTTTACTGCCCACTGGGTGAACCTTCTGACGGCCGTCAAGCATGTAACCCGTGGCACCCGTGTAGATTTGGTTTTACCGCCACGGATTGCATGCAGGCCTGACTCTTCTTCTCCTCCTCCTACTCCATCCTCCTCCCTCTCCTCCTCAGCTGCCTCCTCCTTTTCCGCTGCTAGCGTCTCTTCCACTGCACCGCCCAAGCTCCCCAGAACCTATTCCACATGCCAGGTGAGACGTTGCCATGCCGTGCTGCGTCTGTTGTGCCTGGAAGCAAAGAGCCACACTGGCCCGGCACTCCTTTCAGCTTTGCGTTCACAGGCAGATGAGTGGCTAACACCGCTCAATTTGACAGTTGGTAAAGTGGTGTGTGACAACGGTGCCAATCTGCTTAGCGCATTGAAACAGGGCAAAATCACGCACGTGCCGTGCATGGCACACGTCTTAAACTTGGTCGTGCAGCGATTCCTTGTCAAATACCCTGGGGTCCAGGACATCTTGCGGCAGGCAAGGAAAATCTCGGCCCATTTCAGAAGATCTTACACGGCCATGGCTCGCCTTGCTGACATTCAGCGGCGACACCATCTGCCGGTCAGACGTCTTATTTGCGATTGCCCGACGCGATGGAACTCAACCTTCTATATGCTTGATAGGCTGCTCCAGCAGAAACGTGCAGTTAACGTCTACCTGTATGAACTCTGCGAAAGAAACGGTTCTGGGGAGCTGGGTTTTTTTTCACCGCGCCAGTGGCTGCTCATGCGCGACACATGCAGACTTCTGCGGCCATTTGAGGAGATCACCAAACTGGTCAGTCGCAGCCATGGCGCCATCAGTGACATGGTACCTTATGCCTTCTTTCTGGAGCGTGCATTGCGTCGTGTCATTGATCAGGCTGTGGAGGAGCAGGAGCGGGAAGATGAGGAAGTCGCAATGCTGGATGAATTCCCAGGGGGGGCTACTCTATCTGAGACAAGTCAACAACAGGAGTCTGATGAGGAGTCAGAGGAGGATGGTGCCGGGGCGGATGAGCAGGAGCAAGAAGAGCATGCTTTAAACCTTTCTGGGATCCCTGTTGTGCGAGGATGGGGAGAGGAGAATGAAGAGGACGACATTATCCTGGATGATGAGCAGGAGCCAGGCCACCACACCGCTTCCACTTTAGTGCAAATGGGGGCCTTCATGCTCCAGTGTTTTAATAGGGACCCCCGTATAAAAAGCATGAGGGTCAAGGACCAGTACTGGGTGGCAACGTACTTAGACCCCCGGTACAAACACAAAATGGCGGAAATGTTACCGCCGTCGCAGAGGGCTGTCAGAATGCAGCACTTCCAGGCCTTGCTTCGAGAAATGCTGCATTCTGCTTTTGCGTGCGCTGGCAGAGGAGCAATTCCCACTCCCAGAGAAGGATTTGCGGGTACCAATCCAACAGCGCCTGCAAGAAGAGGCCGGTTTGAAGATGTGTTGGTGACTTCGGATATGAGGTCATTCTTTCAGCCGACCCATCGACAGGTGTCATCCGGATCCAGCATCAGGGAACGCCTAGACCGTCAGGTGTCCGACTACATTGGGTTAACGGCCGATGTGGACGCTCTGAGGAGTGATGAACCCCTAGACTACTGGGTGGGCAGGCTTGACCTCTGGCCAGAGCTTGCCCAATTTGCAATCGAACTGTTGGCTTGCCCCTCATCCAGTGTCCTGTCCGAAAGGACGTTCAGCGCAGCAGGGGGGATTGTGACCGATAAGCGTACTCGCCTAGCTCACCACAGTGTTAACTACCTCACATTTCTAAAAATGAATGAGGCATGGATCTCGGAGGAATTCAACACATGTGATCAGTAGACCATGTATATGTCTATAAACAATTTTTGGAATCAAGCACACAGACCTTCTTAATTCATTTGGCTCACTTCCCTGACCCAAAAAAGCACACCGTACTATATGCCCCTACCCTCCTCTTTGAAGAGGTTGAGCGGTGTCATATTTCTACTGGGGCTGCTTATTATGAGGGGTTCCCACCATCCCTGTGCTGTGCTGACTTCCTCCTGGGTGTTCTTATTATGAGGGGCTCCCACCATCCCTGTGCTGTGCTGACTTCCTCCTGGGGGTTCTTATTATGAGGGGATCACACCATCCCTGTGCTGTGCTGACTTCCTCCTGGGGCTGCTTACGGTGCTGCTGTCAGCGCTGTATGTCACGGAGCTGCTGTCAGCGCTGTATGTCACGGAGCTGCTGTCAGCGCTGTATGTCACGGAGCTGCTGTCAGCGCTGTATGTCACGGAGCTGCTGTCAGCGCTGTATGTCACGGAGCTGCTGTCAGCGCTGTATGTCACGGAGCTGCTGTCAGCGCTGTATGTCACGGAGCTGCTGTCAGCGCTGTATGTCACGGAGCTGCTGTCAGCGCTGTATGTCACGGAGCTGCTGTCAGCGCTGTATGTCACGGAGCTGCTGTCAGCGCTGTATGTCACGGTGCTGCTGTCAGCGCTGTATGTCACGGAGCTGCTGTCAGCGCTGTATGTCACGGAGCTGCTGTCAGTGCTGTATGTCACGGAGCTGCTGTCAGCGCTGTATGTCACGGAGCTGCTGTCAGCGCTGTATGTCACGGAGCTGCTGTCAGCGCTGTATGTCACGGTGCTGCTGTCAGCGCTGTATGTCACGGAGCTGCTGTCAGCGCTGTATGTCACGGAGCTGCTGTCAGCGCTGTATGTCACGGAGCTGCTGTCAGCGCTGTATGTCACGGAGCTGCTGTCAGCGCTGTATGTCACGGAGCTGCTGTCAGCGCTGTATGTCACGGTGCTGATGTCAGTGCTCTGTATTACGGTGCTGCTGTCAGTGCTCTGTATCTCCTGCACCCTCTTGTTTGCCTACCCTGGTCCCTGACCTTCCCTCTCCTCCATTGCCTTCATTAGCTCCATAGTCCTGAATTGTCAGAACAATTTCCCAAATAAAAAAAAAATGCTTGTAGTTATCGATCCCAAATTCACCTCATACATGTATTATGCTATTGTCCAGGTGGTGGGACTACGTGCTACCCCCTAATAATTACCCCGTGGCCGCAAATTCGACCTAAAGGTTTGCGAAATTCGCCTCCCATTGAAGTCAATGGAGCCCGCGGCGAACGGTCGTTTTCGCGAACGTTTGTGTCCGTTCGCGTTTCGCGTTCGCGAAACGTCCCGTCGGAAGTTCGTCCATCACTACCAGATACACACAGGTTACATACGCCATGATCATTAGAGCGAGAGCAATAATTCTAGCACTAGACCTCCTCTGTAACTCTAAACATGTAACCTGTAAAAAAAATGTAAAGCATCGCTTAGTACACAACAAAAAATCGTGCCAACTTTAGTGTTTTTTTTTATGAATGAAACAGTTTCTTTCCAACATAAAAAGTTGCAAATACCACCATTTTATTCCATAGGGTGTCTGCTAAAACAATATATAATGCTTGAGGGTTCTGAGTAATTTTCTAGCATAAAAAAATGATGATTTTTACATGTAGAAGAGAAGTCTCAGAATGGGCCTGGTTGCCAAGGGGTTAATTATCATAAGTAATATACAAATAATTATGATAAGCACTGTGAGTTCATCCTCTCAGTCTGCTGCAGAGTGTTCCAGCTTGTATTTATACTGCCGCTCTGTATGTAGCTTCTGACAGGCTGTGCAAGCAGCCCCGTATCTCCGGAACCATAGATGATAGCAGCCCCGTATTTTAACCAGGGCTGGAGTGGGTCTTTAGCTACCTACCCCCCAAATATGGGGTCTCTGTGACTCCTGATCGCCGAGCTACAATCCTCGAAGTCGATCTTTTTATTTTGATTTTTTTTTGGGCAAATGGGCCTATCTTGAGAAAGGGGCCTGGAGCTGCAGCTCCAATAGCCCCTATGTTAATCCGGCCCTGAACCCCCAGTGTCTTTTCTGCCTCAACCAACGTCACCAGCGCTGCAGGCAGGACTACAAAACTTTGCCTATTCCTCATCCCTCTCTATCCCTCTTCACATGCAAATATTGATTTTGTTTTCCACAAAACAATCCTGCCGTCTTGATTCTCAAGAATTTACTCACACGCTGCATGTGGGAAAAGGTCTCCTGGGAGATTTAGTTCTGTGGTTGTGCCTTCATCAATGGGAACTGCATTCCTTATAACTCCATTATATGACGTATATACAGTATGTGAAATATTTGAAATGCAAGATATATATGAAATATATGATATATTATTACACAAGAATTATACAAGAACTATATGAAGTTCATTTGTGAAATATTTGGAATATATGATACATATAAAATATATTATACTACGCTAAAATTATACAAACAACAAATATATATTATACAAGAACTATGTGAAGTATATTTGTGAAATATTTGGAATATATGATACATATAAAATATATTATACTACAATAAAATTACACAACAACAAATATATATTATACAAGAACTATGTGAAGTATATTTGTGAAATATTTGGAATATATGATATATATAAAATATATTATACTACACTAAAATTATACAACAACAAATATATATTATACAAGAACTATGTGAAGTATATTTGTGAAATATTCGGAATATATGATATATATATATACCGTATATATAAAATATATTATACTACACTAAAATTACACAACAACAAATATATATTATACAAGGATTATATGAAGTATATTTGAGAAATACTGTATACGGAATGCATGATATATATTAAATATATTATATTATACAAGAATTATGCTGCAAGAATTATTCAAGCATGATGAAAGCTGTTTCTCACTACAAGAACAAGGTGAGAAAAAAAAATGTTGGGGCATAATCTAGAGCAGGAGGGAAAGGTTTGTGGATACATATAGGTAATGTCTAGTTTTACACTGTAAAGCAAGGCATGGAACCTGAGTCAATCTATTACATAGCCCTCTACACGACTGTCAGGAGAGGAGCAGATGCAGTCTCACTCTGTGTGCTGCTACTTCTCTGCGTGTGCCGACAAAGGATATCTACACAGATACAAGGGGGTTGATTTACTAAAGGCAAATCCACTTTGCACTACAAGTGCACTTGAAAGTGCAGTCGCTGTAGATCTGAGGGGTAGATCTGAAATTAGGGGAAGCTCTGCTGATTTTATCATCCAATCGTGTGCAAGCTAAAATGCTGCTTTTCATTTTCCTTGCATGTCCCTCTCAGATCTACAGCGACTGCACTTCCAAGTGCACTTGTAGTGCAAAGGGGATTTGCCTTTAGTAAATAACCCCCAATGACTCCAAGGAACCTTTCACATGAGAAATCTGATCAGGTCTGCCTGTCAGTTTTTCAGACAGATCTGATTGGAAGGTAAATGCATTTCTACGGACCGGCGGGTGTAAAATGACACAAATCAGTTTAAGCACACCTATCTCTGAGTCCTATTAAGCCCACTAAAAAATGGAGAAGGACTGCATCCTCTTCCATTTGGGCAGACCGGATCATAGGCAGCCGGTATAAATGGACAGTGGAGTCTATTTACTTCGGGCCACCCATGGAGCAAAGCGGGGTCTGTCCATGTCCACTCTGCATAAACTGAGAAGATACAGACCTGTCATGCATCCCCCGCTCTGCTCCAATCAGCAGGAAATCAGCAGACAGGTCCCCTGTTGAACAGAACAGAAGGCGCCCATGTGAAAGGGCCCTTAGACCTTATGCAATCTAGGCTACTTTTAAGGGCATTTGACTTTTTTATGGCTCTAAACGCCCTTCTATGTAAGCCTATGTGTCCATGCACACGTAGGCGTTTAGAGGCAGGAGTGTTTAGAAGCAGAAGGAAAACTCCCAGTGCTTTCAGGGAAGGAGAATTTTGCTGCAAAATGCCCAATGCACCTAAACAGGTAACAGTAGAGCAGTGATGGCGAACCTTGGTACCCCAGATGTTTTGGAACTACATTTCCCATGATGCTCATCCATACTGCAGAGTGCATGAGTATCATGGGAAATTTAGTTCCAAAACATCTGGGGTGCCAAGGTTCACCATCACTGCACTAGAGCATTCATTCATTCCAGTGCCCAGAATAAATGAATATTCTGGCCAATGAAATGAAAGAACAATTAAACACTTGACATGCCGAAACATATCCAAACATTACGTCTATTACAATCTAATTCAGTTCTAACTTGTCTGTATATCTCTTTTCAGACAAGTCCAAAAACATGGTGAGAATAACAATAATATATAAAAGAATAGTTGCCATTCTATCTGTTTAAATGTTTATTTAGCTTATCTATTAGTTTTTGTACCCAAATTTTTGTGTTATGTAATGGAGAATGTAGCGCCTAAGGCTGTGGAACTCATATGCAGACTGTGGAGTGTAGGAGGAAACTCCTAGGGGCGGGCACGCGCCTCTCCAGCGGCCCTGGATAGCCCCCGTAAATGGGAGGTGCCGGGTCCGCTAGCAATGAGTCACGCAATGGTCTCAGTGGACGTCATAATCTGGTGCCTGCGCCGATTCTCTGACGCCGCCGAGTTGGAGGTTAAAAGGGCGCCATTATGGCGTCCCTTTAGAGCGGCACAACGGACGGCTAGCGGTCTTTCCGCTAGAACTGTTCATTGAATAAAACAAAAGGACCTGGAACGATGAGAGATCATATTCACCGGTAACTTTTTTTCACTTCATCTAATTTTCTCTGGTCACTTATATACAGTTTGACTTAAATTTATTTTTACCTGGCTATATGTGACATGACCCATGTCTCTATCAGGATCAACTTCGTTGACACTAATACAGTACCTACCTTGAATTAGATGGATGACAGGATCTTCCCCTGCATTTAACCATCCATATTCCGTCTCCATTCCTGTCAATCCTGTGTATTTTCATCTATGCTGTACTGCCTGAAAATCGTTGGATATACTGGTATGTGGACTTTGTGATTGGACACTGGAATACTAATGTTATCGTTCTGCACACATATATATATGTACTAGCAATATTGGACAGTTGCCCAGTAACAAAATAGGTTATCCATATAATATATAATTATTTATTCCTTTGGTATTCCTTTGGTACAATACCCCCCATTTTTTGATTATTTTCTAGCTGACTCTCACTACCTCCCGTGTCCGCCCCAAGGGTGGTCAAAGCCTGGTTGGCAGGGACTGCCCTAACTCCAAGGTCTTTCTGCGATTTGATGTCTCCACAGTGGTGAGCTGCTCACTCTCCAATTCTTTTTGTAAAGTAATACACCAAATGTTTTGTATTATGTTAATTTGGTTATGATAATTTTTTGACATGGTATGTTCAATTTCAGACAAACAAGGTCTCCTGAAGAAGCGACAGAAAAGTCGCGAAACTAGTAGAAAATAAAGACCGAATCGGACATTAAATATCGCCGTAACACATATGTTTATGTTACAATCATACTGTGTATCAACTAAAACTTTTTATAAAATTTTTTTTCTTCTTTTCTAAAAAACTTTTTAAATTTGTATTTAATAATAATAAAAATGTATCTTTTTACAACTTGGTATCAAGACAGTCCGTCACTTTACTGGGGGACACTAGGGTAATTCATGGTTATGGTGTTCCATGTATAGACCCTTCTCTCCCATAATTCCCTTTTCTTGCATTAAATGTATAAGGATGAGGATACCGCATATCTTATTATATTCTGTCTATAGTATTTGAGGCACAACAATATCATATCCAAAACATGCCTAAAAGCATTTGAGAAACAAGGTTTTAGGTGCTTTTTTAACAAAGGTTTTTTCCTTCCCTGGAGAAAGGTGTCCAGGGGAGGAAAAAAAACATCCTGTGTGCATGAGGCCTTAATGTTACAGCCATTGTTACTTCTGCCCTTCATGCACTAGAGGGTGCCTGATTCTTTTGTATTATGAAGCACCCTCTAGTATGTGTGCTAAATGTAGATAGTTATTTTTTGTTAGTGTAGTTAAAAATAAGTATAGCTCACGGCTAAGCCTGAGCTATGAATTTGTATCAGGGTTCAGGTTCAGGCTTATCTGGCAGCTCTTACTAGCACTTCCTCCTGGTCTGGAAGTTTGTAGAAACTTACATTATATGGTGACCATTTGTGGACTGCAGTTTTCAAGTCAATCCACAGATTTTCAATGGGTTTTAAGTCTGGGCTCTGACTAGGCCTTTCAAGGACATTCGCCTTTTTCTCCTTCAACCACTGTGTGATCAGTTTTGCTGTGTGCTTTGGGACATTGTCATGTTGGAAAGTAAACTTTTTTTCCCATTAACAACTTTCTGGCAGAGGGCAGCAGAGTTTCCTCAATAATTTGACAGTATTTTGCCCCATCCATTTTTCCGTCTATCCTGACAAATGCCCCAGTCCCTGCTGCAGAGAAATACCCCCATAACAGGACATTACTACCTTCATGATTTACTGTAGGAATTGTGTTATTTGGATAGTGAGCTATATTGGCTTTCTGCCAGACATATCATTTAGTGTTGAGGCCAAAAAATTCAATTTTAGTCTTATCTGACCATAACATGTTTCCTCAGAATCTTCAAGGTGCGTTTTGGCAAAGCTCAGTAGTGACTGCATGTGGCCTTTCCTGAGAAGTGGCTTTTTTCTTGCAACCCTCCAATACAAGCCACATTTGTGGAGTATTTGTGATATTGTTGTCACATGCACACATTGCCACTCTGCCATAAAGTCCTGCAACTGCTTTAGAGTTCCTGTAGGCCTCTTGGTAACTTCTCTGACCAGTTTCCTCCTGGCTCCTTCATTCAGTTTGGACCAATATCCTGATCCAGGGAGGGTCTGTGCTGTACCAAATACCTTCCACTTCTTTTTAATAGACTTCAAATCCTTAGATTTTTTTTTTTTTGTATACATCTCCTGTATTGTGCCTTCCACAACTTTATTCCATGGATCTTTTGACAGTGCCTTGCCACCCATAGTTGATTGTTTGCTTCAGTTGTACTACCAGGGACTAAAATTCAACCAGGATGTTTTTGGAGGGTGAGAGGAAATTGGAGTACCCAGAGGAAACCCACACGGGCACAGGGAGAACATGTAAACTCCAGGCAGGTGGTGCCGTGGTTGGAATTTGAACCAACGACCTTCACTTTAAATCGCCGTTTAATCTTCCATACTACACATCTCAACAAGAATCAGATTTACAAAGTGAATTCATGGTGCACAAATCACTTGCAGTATCAGTTCTGAAGCTCAGTACTCCAGTTTGTATGATATTCTTAGATAGTCAATAACTTTGCCAACATGATTGATGCCCCAAAAATGCCCCCTGACAATATTTAATGTATATTAGAACCTTATTATATTTTGTAGCCAGTCAGGCAGGCAGAGGCTATACACAATGTGGCACAAAAATAGATCAGAAATATTATTTACGACAAAATCCATTATTCTTTTCAACATACTGTACATGGTGGGAGTATGAGTCAAGACTGCAGGCAGTTGTTTCATTTACAATTTTCTGCGTGCCCCATAATTCTCTGCAGAGGTCAAGGAGAAAGAGACAATGGAATGAAAGGCTCAGAGTCAGCAGATGAAATGCATTTTCTAAACTGTAATGCTAGGGCGAGAGACAAAACAAAATAACAGACACATTATGACAGCCTTACAGGGAAGCAAACTTTCATGATTGCAGAGTCCATATTGCGATAGAGATTTCTGATATTAAACCTAATGAAATAGCCAGTGATTAATGTGCAAAGTTTAAGGCCATCTATAAATGGCATATCTCAAATGCTTCATCTACTTTATTGAACTGCTTCCAGCTTGCAATTTGTTCTTCAGTCATTGTCAGTTGACAAAAAAATAATAACAGAAGATGCGTTATGGCACACTGCAGTTCTGTGATAGTGAATGTGTGATGGCGCATTTAGTCAGATCTGCATTTGAAATTTGCCAAAACAATAATAACCTGTGGAATTTTTTGATGTGTATCTGCAACATTTTGTTTCCCCAAATAATTTGAATGATAATAACCACATCATAAAATTACTAAATAATGGTTATTATCTGTTCTTTTCCATTTCTCAGTTGTGTTCACTGCAAGGGTTGAGCAAAATTGAGAGATATCACTTTGTGAAATTTCTGTGATAGTTTTGACCTTTTTTCAAAATGTGTGATTTGGGCTTAATGTATTGGAAGGAATAGGGAAGTTGACATTTTTTTAACCCCCTTTTATTTATTTCTATTTATTTATTGCAGACACTTATATGGCGCAGCGCTTTACTGTATATATATGCTATACATTCACATCAGTCCCTGCCCTCAAGGAGCTTACAATCTAAGGCCCCTAACTCACATTCAAACTAGGGCCAAATTAGAAAGGAGTCAATTAACCTAACAGCATGTTTTTGGAGTGTGGGAGGAAACTGGAGTAACCGGAGGAAACCCAAGCAGGCAGTGCTGACCAAACTTCCAATGGCCTTGGTAGAGCTAAGAGTTAGGCCTCATGCACACAGGACATTTTGGAAACTCTCCTTGGGAGCCTTTCCTCCTGGCAGCAGTGTTTTGGCAGAAAAAAAAGCCTGATGCTTGTAAAAGTGTCTAAAGCTTTCAAAAGCTTTTAGGCACATTTACAGACATCAAGAGCTTGGGCGTTAATTAATTTCATTGGCCAGAATAATAATTTATTCTGGCCAATTAAATGAATTAACGCTGAAATGCTAAACGTGCTTAGCATTTAGGCGTGTTTAGCCAAAACTCTGTTGCTCTTGGATGCATTGGCAGTGTTTTTTTTCCTGCCTCTAAAAGCCCCTGCAACTAAATGCTGCTAAAAGCCTATGTGTGCATGGACACATAGGCTAGCATGCAAGGGAGTTTAGAGGCAGGAAAAAACTACGCTCCTAGAAGCAGTTACAAAAACATCCAGTGTGCATGACGCTTTATAGTTAGATGTGGGTTAGTGTTAAAGTTAGAGTTAGGATTAGGGTTAGCAATAAGGATGGCCTTAAAGAGACACAATCATGTAGCTTATTCAGGGCAAAGTGACAGTGTCCTCATAAAGGGCTCCCTCCCCTTTCCCTAGACCAGTGATGGTGAACCTTGGCAACCCAGGTGTTTTGAGCTACATTTCCCATGATGTTCAACTACACTGCAGAGTGCATGAGCATCATGGGAAATGTAGTTCCAAAACATCTGGGGTGCCAAGGTTCGCCATCACTGCCCTAGACCCATAATGGTCACTATGCCCTTCCTTCCTTGCCTCTTCTTTCACCATTGCAGCTTCAACTTAAATTCCCAGTTGTGGCCGGTGTCAGTCATCCAGGCTCGTGTCTCCCAATCTTGTAACATTGCTTGGGCCTACTGATTAGCTACTAATATCACATGGGAAATAGGTCACCTGCTCTCAGACATCTTGTATTGTCAACAGCAACAACAGAGAAAGGAGCCGTGTGTTAGGGGGTGCTGATTTAATACCCAGCTACCCTCTGGTAGTTTATAAATCTGTGTGTAGAGGTAGATAGAGAAAGTTTGAGTGGAGATGTAAAGCCTAAAGCAAGTAGCTGTTGGAGTTGTTCTCCATAGGGCTGGTTGGGCCTTATTTACAGCCAGGTTGAATACCTAAAGAGGTCCTGGGTTTCTGACTGGGAGCAGCTGTAGAGACAGGACGAAGTATGTCCGCAAAAGGGTAGGTACTGCCAACCAGCACAGGACACGTGAGATCTTGTCTGCCATAATGTTTCTCAAGTAAAGCATTACAACTTTCCTGGACTTGTCTCCTTCTTAATCCTGGCCTGTTCTGAACTGAAACCTGGCACAGCTAGGCAAGTGCTGCAAAAAGAGTTGTGGCGTGGTAATGTACATGTGGTGGTTACAAGAGGCCTGTTAGTGGTAAGGTTATGCCAATGTTCCTTTTTGCCCTTCCTACATTTTGGTGTAGTTGGTAGGATAAGCCACAAGAAGGAGCTATGGAATCCTGGAACCTTTGAGAATTTTCTAGCAAGTTCTTGAAGCTAGGTAGACTATGGGTGGAGCAGTGGTTGGAGAAGTATTTATTATGGGAGAACGTTGGGCAGTATTCAATGCCACGCAGAAGAGGTGATCGCTACTGATCACAAAGATGTCATCAATGGCAACTTATACTGGGGTGAGTGGGAGGCTGCTGGTGGATACCCGAGGAGCACTTGCATTCTGCAAAGTGGGGAGCCCAAAGATGTTACTACTAATTTTAGCTGAATGTCAGGAGGCAGCTCAATTTGCTAAGACGTGGGTGCATTGTCACCTCTGCCAATGCTTCTTATATCAGATGCTGGAGCAGGTTGAGGACCTCCCTGGCTTACCAGCCACCTGTGATATGCAGCTGCTTGTATCCTCAGAGGGTCTGGATTCTCTAGGCTGGTATGGACATTTAACTACTTCCCATCCGGGCCAATTCTACATGTAAAAATCATCCTTTTTTTCTAGAAAATTACTCAGAACCCCCAAACATTATATATGTTTTTTAGCAGAGACCCTAGGAAATGAAATGGCGGTCATTGCAACTTTTTATGTCACATGGCATTTGCGCAGCAATTTTTTTTGCTTCATGAATTAAAAAAAAAGACTGTAAAGTTAGCCCAGTTGTTTGTATAATGTTAAAGTAGATGTTATGCTGACTATATGTATACCTAATATCATGGTTATGCAATAGAGTTTGTCTGCTTACCTGTTTCCATGTGTTCATCTCTAGAGACCAGCCGACCCTCACCTGACTGCTTTTGTAATCCATCCTCTGGGATGACTCCACCCTAGCTCCTATCAGAGAACTCTATATTAACCTGTGCACTGCAGGCCAACCCTGCTGAGCAACCATTGTGTATTCCTTTGTGTGTTTAGCTTCCTGTTACCTGCCGTGTGCTCTTCTGTTGTTCCGTTACCGACTTTGGCGTGTCCTTGACTATCCCTGTTTGCCTGTGATCCTGACCTATTGGCGTGTCCCTGACTATTCCTGTCTGCTTGTGGCCCCGACATTGCATTTATTCCTCTCTATCCCTATCCTCCTGTTGTCTACTGTGGGTGCGAGCTGGGGGACCCTGGAGGTCGCGACCTGGAGCCAGTTGCAGCCAAGTCCATCCTTACCACTAGAGGCTCTGGTGAACACCTGCTGGCTCTTAGACTCCGCGCCCCAGGGAATCTTATGCTCTAACCTCGGAGGGATCTTTCTCTGTCTGCAGCAGTCAGCCTTAGGGTCCACAACCTTGCGGTGCACTCCTGATCCCTACGGTGTGCATCTGTCACCTCGCCTCAAGGTGACCTGACACCTAACATGTCACGCTTTAAAATTGTGTACACTCATGGAATGGCGACAAATTTTGGTACTTATAAATCTCCATAGGCGAAGCTTTAATTTTTTTTCAGGTTACCTGTTAAGAGTTACAGAGTAGGTCTTGGGCTAGAATTGTTGCTTTTGCTATAACCCACGCAGAGATACCTCACATGTGTGATTTGAGCGCCGTTTACATCTGTGGGTGCGACTTACGTATGCGCTCGCTTCTGTGCGGGAGCAAGCTCGGACCGGGACGCTTTAAACTTTTTATTTTTTATTCTTTATTTTACTTATTTTTTTTATTTTTACACTTTTTCTTTAAAAAAAAATATTGTAAAAATGCCTTGTAATACAAATAGTGCGTGACAGGTCCTCTTTATAGCCTTTATAGTCCTCTTTATAGCCTTCAGACTGGAAAGGCTGAGATAAAAAAAAAACTCTCAGGCCTTTCCAGCCATGTCCCCAGTATTGTTTACTTCTGCTGGCCCGGATGTGACATCATAACATTGCGCCCAGTCCTCCGAGGGTCATAGAGATGACTGGGGACCATCTGGTCACGGAAATCTCTATGCTAAACTTCCGGTGGCAACTAATTAATTCAGCTCACTGATTACAGGGGCGAGCCAGGAGAAGCACTGGAGGGCAGCGGGAGGGGGACGTTCCCTACCGTCGCCTGTAAGAATGATAAAGCGGCTGAATATAGGTATGGCTGCTTGTACTGCTAAGGATTACCATAAGGAAGCCTACCATCTCCTCATGGATGAAAACACCTATTTTAAACTATTTTAAACTGAC
This sequence comes from Lithobates pipiens, assembly GCF_037356315.1. NCBI lineage: Eukaryota > Metazoa > Chordata > Amphibia > Anura > Ranidae > Lithobates > Lithobates pipiens. The sequence goes on along the minus strand of NW_027507784.1, from coordinate 292,734,138 downwards.
AAAAGATCCTTTGCCTGAATTCCAAAAATTTCTTAACAGCTTGGTTGAAGATGATTTCAGGGATAAGGTGCTAGATAAAAAGGAAAAACTATTTTACTACCTAAAATTAGCAGCAGGTTTTATCATCTTCCAAAGGTTCACAAATCCTTAGAACGCCAACCTGGCAGACAAATAGTGGCCAGCACAAATAGTTTTACCAGTGGTTTATCACACCACACTGACTTCTTCCTCCTATTGTTTCAAATCTCCCGACCCTCATTAGGGACTCTAATTATGTTTTGGAATCCCTACAACACTATCAATGGGTAGAAGAGTATTTTTGAGCATCACTAGACATTTGGTCACTCTATACCTCAATTCCCCACACAGTAGGCTTATGGGCATAGCAATATTTTTTATATAAAGATCTCACAATTAATTCTCACCAGGCACAATTTTTGGTTGAGGGTACTGTTTACAGCATAACTATTTCACCTATCATGACTGATTTTATCTTCAATTGCAAGGCATGGCAATGGGGGCAAATTTCGTTCCATGCTATGCAAATTACAATGGGATATTGAGAGGCTCTACACATTTGGAACCATAACCCATTTGCGAAACACATCATATACTATGGCAGGTACATTGATGTTGTCTTGCTTATCTAGAAGAGAGATGTGGAACAGTTCCTTGCCTTTGTATCCTATTGTAATAATAATCAGCTAGGCCTTCAATTTACGCATGTCATAGACCCTGAGAAACAGTTTTTTCTGTACTTGGAACTTGTCAATGAGGGAGATGTGATTAAATCCCGCAACAATTGTAAGCTAACGAATGGCAACTCCTACCTGAATTTTTTTAGTTGCCACCATCCCTCATGGTTGAACAACATTCCAGGGGGACAGTTCCAAAGGTCACAATAGAACTTTACCAAATTAGACGAGTATGAAAGACAAAGGAAGATTCTTACAAATAAAATCCTTGAGAAGTGTTACATTGATACCTTATTAACAGAGGCTTACTAAAAGCATGTATCCCCCAAGTCATCCACCTCCAATAGGAAAACCAAAGAATATGAGCCTAGTTTGATTAGAACAGTCACAGGCTACAATGATCAACATAGGAAGATCACTGGTATTATTCATAAGCACTGGAACATTCTACACTTGGATTCCAAGTTGGCTACCCAAGCTACATTTAGAAGGGCAATGACACTTAAAAATGCTATCGACTAAGCAAATTGTCAGCTAGGAGTAAGGCACAGTCTATGGATATTTGATCTTACTTTGACCACAGGCCTGGGATATTACAATGTAGAAAAAGAGGTTGCCTTATGTGCCAATTTATTTCTCATGGCACTTCTACTTTCTCGGATAGTAAAGGTAACATTGTTACCATCAAAAAATGTATCATGCGTTCCTCCAAATTTGTAGTGTACGTGTTGCTGTGTCCCTGTGATCTGTTATATGTGGGCCGCACTAGGCGTACACTGCGGAAAAGAATAGGTGAACACCGGAGATTCATTAAGGGTTGTGTAGAGCATAGTGTGCCTCTATATTTTTAGTCCCATCACAACAAAGACATTAAAGAGGTTTTGGTAATAGAGGTATTGGTATTTAGTAGAGGTTTTGGTAATATAACACATATCAGATATTCTCTACTGTGCAAAAGAGAAGCATTTTGGATCTTTAAGCTTAACACTTTATCGGCAAATGGCTTAAATGAAGAATCAGAGACACAGAGTCTAAAATAATTAATTATATGGTACTATAACATAGTTTTGGTGTAGTTGTTCATAAATCCTTCCTTATTCATTTGTATATGTTTTGGGTTGATTTCTTCCTTCCTTCCTTTTTTCCTTGTTCCCTGTTTTTCTCCCTTTTCCCTCCCACCCTTTCTTTCTCTCCTCTAATTTTTCCTTTCCTGTTCCCCGCCCTCCCCCTTTTTTCCCTTCCCCACATTCCCTCTTTACCTCCCTATTTCTCAACCTTCTCCTTCATCCTGTTTTTCCTCCCCCCCCCCCCTCCTTTCTCTCCTTCACCAGTGTTTTAATAAGATATGTCTTATAATTTTTTATATATTTTTTATTCTTTATTCTTTTTTGTGAAAAAGAAACAAAGGAGCCACGCTCTTATTTCAATATCACCATAGTGTATGGAAATATCACCATATCACTATAGAAATGGAAATGTTCCTAGAAAACGTAAAACCTAATAACAAAGTTTACAGCCATAGTCAAACACAGTCCGTTTACTGAGAATTCGCCCAAAAGACAAACAAAGTAGGATCTCCGTATCAATGTAGGAAGACGTTCTGGATATATTGGGCAATGAGTGCGGAAGTGTATCCACTTACTGATTTCCGTGGTTTAGACTTTTGCTTCTTATGTCTTGGAAAGCACACAAAGAAGAGAGAGATGAAGGGATAGGGAGAAGTGGGAAGGAAAGAAAGTAATGACAGGGCAATAGTAGAAGGAGGGTACAGTGTGGAGGGAGAGAATTGGAGGGTCACCTAGATTCGTCCAAGTAGAGATGGCATAGTAGTAATTCACCCAGGGCTCCCAAATGAATTAAAAGATGTGAACATTGTCTTGGAAAGTGCTCACCATTTTCTCCTGGGCCATGATCCAGGATATCTTGCATTTAACGGCAGAGAGCGGGACTGTAGCCTTTTTCTATTTATTTATTTTTATGTGACTAAATACAATCTAATTACAATATCATACCATTTTACTACTGTAAATGGCCATGGAATTAGGCTTATAAACATTTTTTTATTCTTTCCATAATTTTTTTTACAGAAATATGTACCCACTAATATATATAGACATTTACATTTACATATAGTCTAAAAGGGTCTACTCTACATCTCTGCATCTCAAAAAAAAAAATAGTTAATTTTGATTTTGATAACTTATTTTATATGCATTTTTGCTGATATTCACATGTCTACCTTAGATCAGTGCTCCCATATTGTTCTGTACACTTTAACTATGCAATATTTAGCAGACATCTTTCATATTTTACTTTCAAAATATTTTATTTTCGAAACACAGCAAAAGGAACAAGACAAAGGCCCACATGGCCAACAGACGACATAATACAGCACTTGTACAATGCATAATAAAACGATTATTCAAAACAACCTTATGAAAAATTGTGTTGGATCCACCCACCAGAGGCTACATGAGGACCAGTGAAACTACCTTAGCCAGTACTCTGTAAAGGGAGCTTGTGCCGAGATACCAGGTCAAGGCAGATCCATGGTAACAAAAAAAGGAGACGCGAATTAGACAAAAGATTACATAGCAGAACTAACCCCACAAGGGGATTACCGTGATACTGTAAGAGTACTGTCTAATGTAGGGGCGAAATCCAGTGGTGCCAGCTGAGATTCCCTGCTAGCGGGGCCGAGGAAGAGCCCCAGCGGCCCCTGGGTCACTCGACACCCCTCGCGGGATCATGCTGTGCCGAGTGAGGAACCCAACCAGGGAACCTCCGCTCACGAGAGACCACCCCTCCCGCCCCTATTATCGCCCATCGGATCCCTTCTGTTATGACTACTTGAACTTATGTTTATTTGAGGTCAACTGCCGGCCACCCGGGCCATGCATGAAAGGAAAGAGGAGATAAGAAAGAAGAAGGGGTGGAGAGGGAGAAAGAGGGAAGGAAGGGGGACCCAGTAGAGTAAAACCAGAAGAAAAAAAAGGACCGTGCTATCTGCCCGAAAACCAATGTTCTAAACCATATTGCAAGTGCTCATCGCCCCAATGGGGTGTAAGTCAGGGAGATGCCCATATGAAGAGCCCAAGGTTCCCAAACAATGTCAAATTTGGAGCGGGAATCAGAGAGTATACTAGACAGTTTTTCTTGTGCCATTATCCAAGAGATTTTTCTCTGAGCGGCCTTGACAGAGACAGAGGGTTGTTTCCAAGCTTTTGCAATGGTGAGTTTGGCCCCTATTAGGATAAACTGTATCAATTTCCTAGTATGTCTGGAGGTCTTGGGAATTGGTTCATTAAGGAGAGCAATGGTAGGGGACCTGGGGACACGGCACCCGGCGACCCCATCGATAATTTTAAAGATTTTTCTCCAAAAGGGGCGTAACCTGGGGCACTCCCACCAGATGTGGATCAGAGTGCCCGTGAGGTGACAGCCTCTGTAGCACAGCGGGTCTGCCGAGGGGTATATGTTGGCCAACCTGACTGGAGTGTAGTACCATCGCAGAATGACTTTTAATCTAGCCTCTGCTAGAGACGTGTTTAGGATCCCTTTGTAGGATGAAAAGATCGCTGTGTGCCAGGACCCCAGGTCCCAATTAAACTGCCCATCTTTCATATTTTTTGTACACTAGCTCTAATGAAGGGAAATGCGATTCCCCCAAAACTTTTTACTTGTGAACAAAGTCTTTCAGTAAACTTAAAATAAAATAAAATCCAACTTCAGTTGTGATGCTTTTCTATGCCTGGCACACCTCTATACCTATTCTACGTTCAGCTCCCAAAGCACATCACAGTCGCTTTCAGAGAGCCAACAGCCAGAGACATAAACCAGTCTTACTGGCACCTTAACTCCATCAGCAATGGAATTCTCTCTCTCTCTAAGTTACATGTTACTATGTAGGAAGGAAGAAAGGATCACTATGTTATATGAAAGGAAGAATCACTACGTTATACGGAAGGAAAGATCAGTTTATTTGAAAGGAACGATCACTATCTTATATGAAAGGAAGGAAGGATCAGTTATATGGAAGGAAGGATCACTATGTTATTTGAAAGGAAGGATCATTATGTTATATGGAAGGAAGGATCACTTTGTTATACGAAAGAAAGGATCACTATGTTATATGGATGGAAGAAAGGAAGCATCACTATGATATATGAAAGGAAGGATCACTATGTTATATGAAAGGAAAGAAAGATCAGTTTGTTATATGGAAGGAAGGAAGGAAGGATCACTTTGTTATACGAAAGGAAAGGAAATAATGAAAACTATTTTCAGATTCTGTATTATGTATCACAGGCATAAGTAAATGTTCATTCTCATGAATGAGTAACTAATGGGATGACCTCCATGTCTTTATGATACACTTATGACCATTGTATTCATTTTTAGCCTTGGATGGTATACACCCTGATGAAGATTCTGGATGAATTGAAATGTGTTGGGGTTCAAATATTTGTCCTGTCAGTCTGTTGTGATGATATTTCATGATCCCAATATGACTATGTATTTTTAATGTCGCTACACTTGTGGGTGTGGGTTTTAATGTATATACAATTAAATTGTTATGTTTTAAACTTTTTTGTTATGTGCCATCAAAGTCCCAACCAGTTGGAAAGCAGTTTTTCTCATATTCATTAGGAATTGGGACACTTTGCAATAGCATCAGACCTATTTGATTTATCACATCAAATTTCACCGGCTTTTTAAGAGGTGTCTGATGCTGGGAAGCGAGGTGGGATTTATGATCATGTGACCGCCATGATTGGCTATCAGGGCAGTCACATGACTGGAAAGCTCCCGATTGCAAGAAGAGATCGGGAGCTTTCTGTTAGCCACCGGTATCTGTGCCAGGATAGCGGAGGAGCGCGCATTCTCGGCACAGCTGTTTACATTCTGCTACGCACATAAAGTATGGGGCCTCCCAGCGTTAACGCCCCACCTACCGAGAGGACACATATAAGAGTACCGCTGGTGCGAAAAGGTTAAGGTAAAATTGGTACATAGTAAATATCTTGACCATATGTTATTATTTTTATATACTACTAAAATAGAAAAAAATATATAGTTAAATAAATAATAATAAATGTGATATCATAATAAGCCTAAAAGTTTTTATGCTTTTTACATTCAAAAGAAGGAAAAGCCATGGGTGACAGGTTCACCCCAAGTTACCATAACCTGTTAATGTGTTAGTGGAAGCAATATCATATCAGGGCCATTAACTCTTTTGGGACAAACCTGGTTCTACGGTATATGCAATACTAACAATTGTGTATCAGATATTTGCTTTGTTAAACTAAGGCCGCGTACACACGGGCGGATTGTCTACCCAACTTAGTCCGCTGAACCATGTTTCAGCGGACAATCCGCTCGTGTGTGGGCTTCAGCGGACTTTTTCAGCGGACAGTCTGACGGACTAAGTCTTTCGGAATTTCCGTAATTTTGTCCGTCCAAACTTGGTTTCAGCGGACAGTCCGCTCGTGTGTAGGCAAGTTGGACGGACTAAGTATGGCGCATGCTCAGAAAGGATTTACACGCCGAAGGTTGCATTGCAGTGTATTGGACGTCAAATTTCAAGTCCCGTCGTACGTGCTGTACACGTCATCGCGCAAGCTTTCGGCGGACTGTCTGCTCATCGTGTGTGGTCAAGTCCGTTCATTCAAAAGTTGAACGGACTGTCTGTCGGATTGTCTGACGAACTTAGTTGGGCAGACAATCCGCCCGTGTGTACGCGGCCTAAGGATAGCCAGTTGATTGGCTAATGGTTAGTAAGGGCTGGCTGATGTGAAGTGAGAGTGTATGATAATCAGTAATAGCTCTGAGGAAGAGAGCATGTCCCTGGAAACGTGTCTACACTAGAAGCACACTGTGGTTCAAACAGGTGTAACATGCAAAAAAGTGTCTAAACGTGCTGGAGTTAATGTTTAAGCAGCAGGGGCACAGTTGTTTAGGAGAATTGGGATTTAACTGCTGACTATTGATACTTGTGATTATTCTTTTATTTTTGTGAATTGTAAGTTTGATGTTCAACATGCCAGTGTGCTCTGGATTTTGTTCTAGTGTCTTATGCTGATTGGACCAATCAAGAGGAAGAAAGGCAAGGCAAATATATAAGGAGGACCTTTGGACATTAATTAGCAGGACTGGATGACAGACTTGAAGTGTTACTAAACCCAGTAATATGAAAATAGTTCACCCCCCCCCCCCCCCCCCAGTGCCCACACTTATAAATCTTCCTTTTACATTAAAATACTGCCACTATATACCTTTTTGCAGTGGTTATCAACCCTGTCCTCAGGGCCCACTAACAGGCCAGGTTTTATGTATCACCTTGGGGAGATGCAGACTAGAATACTGCAATCACTGAGCAGCAAATTATATCACCTGTGATATATTTCAGTTATCTTGCAAACCTGGCCCCTGTTAGTGGGCCCTGGGGACAGGGTTGATGACCACCGCCTTTTTGGTTGATCTATATACCATGGTTACATGATAAACTGCACAGTTTTTCCAGTGCTGAGAGTTAAGGTGAGAGGAGATTTCCACTAAAGCCTGTATACAGGCCCACATATGTGATGTTAATATCATGTGACCTGGCTAGCTCTGAGAACAAGTGAATGTTCTCTCCAGCATAAAAAACACAACTGAGCATGTGCAGGTTGTCTACCCTGCCTGTGTTAGCTGTCCTTCCCCAGATAGTCAGTGCAGGAGAGGGAGGATCTGTGCATACAGGATAAAACAGCCTTTTTACACAATGCAGAGGATTAACCCCTTAAGTTCCACAGTGAGTATAACAAGCATGCTATGCTGCATATACAGACTGATTTTACTGTTGTGGGTTTAGCAACATATTAAGGTATATAAGTAGTATTCTATTGTGTTGAAGTGCTGCTGTGAGTTGTGTTTTGTTGAAGCACAATTAACATTTCTAGATATTCCAAATATATGAAGCTAACACTAAAAGGAGTTTAAAGGTGTCACTAGATGTTCCACAACACAAAACTTTACTTTTTAAGTTCAGGTCTAATATGAGTTCAGGTCAACTTAACATGTAAAAGAAAGCCTGGAGCTATATGAAATATTTATATGAAATCTTTTAGATTTACCAGAAAAGCAGTAAAAAATATATTTTACGTGTTGTTAGTTCTGAACATAATCAAGTACACAGCAGTAAAGCTAAACTCCAGGAACATATAAAAGAAAAACAAATAAATGCAGGTATGCAATTATTTAAAAAAAAACATTAAATATATAATAATTGCAACTAGTATGAATATTAGAATTATCTGTATGCAGACTGGAAGAGGGAGAAGCAGCACTAGTAAATCTGGTGTACTGATTACATATATGTACCGGTATTTCAAATATATTTTTAGCTGCTTGCCTGGAGCAGTAGAGTTGAGCCTCACACCCACATCGACTATGGCTTTGATCCAAATCCAGGTTGTACGTAGTTCAAGAAAATAGACAACTTCAGTTAACTGCCAAGGTAACCAATTTTCAATAATGCACTGCCTGGCCTCTGAACTGTGGGTAAGCAACTTAGAAGAGCCAATCTATCCTAATTAAAATCTGCGTGGTATATCCTTGAGCATCATCCCCTGATGAGTGTTCACACACGAAACGTGTCGGACATATAGGATGCAGATGCATGTTTGTATGAGCAATCAATCCAGTCTATTGTCTTCTAAGCAATCGTGTTCATATTACTTTTTATCATGTTACTTATATTGCAATGTGCCGCCTCAATGACATGTGTATATATATGAATTCATTGGTAATTACAAATTTTTTTCTACATTATCATGTGTTGCCCAGTTGATATATATCACATATCCTTGATGTCCATGTTATATGTGTATGTGTATTTTTACGATCAAAATATTTTTTACTTGTTCTGTACCATTGATATGGATTTTAAACATCTTCCATGTTATTAAACATGTTTTCTACTAATGTACCCCCACAATGTCAAGAGCCTAATTTAAAGTCCCAATTTCCTTCTTTATTTACCTGAACCGGGTATGGAGGCAAACTACATATGTGCTTCATTTAAAGTCCTAAATCCCCCCCCCCTTTCAAGCTGCTTACATTGTATACATGGAGTCTACAATATTTCTGGCTATTGGCATTGAAAGAATACACTAAACTGTTTATTTTATGTTATGTGGTGGAGATTTTGAAATATAATACTTATAGCAAGGAGCTTAAAGGAAACCATTCTGAAGACTTTCTAATTAAATTCCCATGCCCCGTTTTATGTATGTGTACATATATGTGTATGTGTATATATATATATATATATATATATATATATATATATATATATATATATATATATGTATGTATATAGGAATGTATGACTTAATATCTTCAGGTTTATGTGTGTATGTGGGCAGAGGTTTTTACTGGAAGATATCAGGATAAGATTACCTTTTAGAAATACAGAAATGTCTCCTATCTCATGGGAACCATTGAATGTCTCCAGGTGTTAGGTGAATTCCGCTTTTGCGTTACCAATCATCTTTGCAGACATTGAGGCTCCATCTCCCCAGGGGACATTAACATGCTAATGTCGGAAATGTTTGGGCTGAAGGATCAAAGGAGGTGGTTCATTAATTAATAGACTGAGTGGCACCGGAAGTTCAGACCTGAAACATGGACATTTCAGGGAGCTCCAGAATTAGCCAATCAGAGTGTGAGCCAACTAGAACCAATCGACATTTAGAATTCAGAATCAACCAATCAGAGGTTGATGCAAACTCAGAGCCAATGGATGCGTTCCATCTTCTGATTGGCCGAGAATGCATATAAAATAGGGCGAGAGTAAGCTGATGGCCTGTTCAGTTCCAGACCATCGGGGCGACAGGATGTCCGTGTAACGTATATTTGTATCTCTAACCTATTTCTTCCCTAGGACTTGTCTCGATATATTGATAAACCTATTGAAAGTGTATGTCTATTGTAACCATATGGCCTAAATTATCTTTGCAGCCTAAGCAGGGGTCAAGTCCTGGGGAAAAAAAGTGTGGGAACTCCCACCCAAGATCCACTCCCCCCACCAAAAAAAAAAAAAAAAAATGATACGCTCAAATGCACAAACACTTCAAAAGTGGTATTTTTCATCCAATTTTCGCATTGTGTGTATGGAGCTTAACTGTTAGTACATTAAAAAAAACAATTCTCAATAAACATAAATACGGTAATTCTCTGAATAATCAGCATTCATTCAATTGTGCTTCCATGCAAATGTGAACATCGTGTTCTGATCTTTATTGGGGAATTTTATTTTGTATATACAGTGTTTATGTGGTGAGTTTACACTTTTCATTCAACAGAGTTTGGATAACACAGGCTTAAACGGAAAGGTCATAAATTAACTGCACATTATATGGATAGAATGCTTGGGGAGATAGTGATGTGTTCCTGCTTAGGAGATGTATGTTAGCTTGGGGGGCTGCAAACTCTGCAGGGCTCCAACACACACTCGCTGCTATTCCAACCTAAGCTATTTCCACATAAACTCCCCTCCTGGCATTAAACTTTGCCAGGTATTGTGCTCAGCTTACCACCCCAAACTGATGTTCCTCCCTCAACTCACCTCTCTCCCTGCATGTCCTGTGAGCAGAATAGCTGTGCTCCTCCTCTGGGTTCTCTCATCATATGGCACTGAAGATAGAAGAGGGGGAGATTCAGCGGGACACACAGAGCAAGTATGCAGGACAAGAGGGGGGGGGTGAGGAGACAGAAAATCAGGAGGGGGCGGCGGGGAGGAGCGCATCACGAGAGGTCTGACTAAATACAATCTCTTAGCAGCAGGGGCCTGATCTACCCGTCAGCTAGCTGTGATTGACAGGTAGATCGAAGCGGAAGCTGTCATGGGGCCCCCTACTGGCAATGCCTGAATGGCCAGGTGTGCGGCACTTACTATTGCGAGCTGTGTCAACGGCTGCTGGTGTAGCACCTGCCATACAGCTCGCATACTTCAAAAGTCTTGCAGGACATGGCTGCTAATGGGAACTGAGTTCCTGTTGTGGAAAAAGTACAGGAACTCCGTTCCCGTGAGTTCCCGCAGGACTTGAGCCCTGAGCCTAAGCAACACTGTACCTGTAACATCGATTGAGATATATGATGAGTTCAAATTATTCTAAAGTTTCTTTTCTGTATAAATAAATGTAATTGTTTATTTTTTTCGCACACTGTTATCGTTCATTTTTATTCTTATGTAGACAAAGGTTTAATCACTTATTTCTTGTATCATTGCTCATTTATGTGAGATCTAAAAATAGCCAAAACAGTTAGAACATACATTTTCTCTCCCTACAAACTGTGGCTGAATAAATCTGCTTACATACTGTGCTTTGACTGCACAATATTTCTGGCTATTGATTGTGAAATAACAAACTCAAATTAGTTCCTTATAAAACTCGCTTTTTCTTCAAATTTTTAATTGTAGCCTAATCAAGCTGCTTACATAATTTTCACCTACCTTCCCTTTTCTATTTTGCTATCAGCAGCCTCTCTCCACAACGTCAGAAGAGATTGCAGTTAAGGCCAAGTTGAAAAGTTGTTTTATATCAGAGAACCATGTACAGATAATGCTAAGAGAATTCCTCATCGCCATCATCACCTCTGCGAGGTCAGTGTCTGCGCTGGCAGCCTTATCATGTAAGAAACCCATTGTTTAAATATTTGCTAGGGACAAGGTGGTGTTGAGACCTATAACTTGCTTTTTTTTTAAGGTAGTGTCCAGGTTGTATTGCTGTCCTTGGAATAGTTTTCTTCAACACAGCTTTATGATTAAAAATAAAGTAAAAAAAATAAATAAAATGATTTAATAATCTGAATAAAATACTGTTTAAAAAATAAAAACACAATAAATAACTTACTACCTCTGCATGCAAAACCTATGACATTCATTTTGGGATTGGCAGAACTTGTTTTTTTAATAAAGCAAATTTACTAAATGTTATGTCTACTATGAGAAACAGTGGAGCAGGGGAGAAAATAGCCCCCCTATTTTCTCCCCTGCTCCACTGCACTGTTGCACAGAAGTAGTGACGTAGTGCATCAAAAAGCACAGCTTTGCCTGTTTTAGCAACAATTGTCAAACCAAAGCCATTTGTGGGAGGACAGCCAACCTTTTCCAATTAAGATTTCTGGACCGACCCTTGAGATACCAGCTGCAATAATTTTCATCAAATACTTACAGCAAGTTGGAGGAAGTAGGGTGAGATTAGCGGAGGAGGAGGAACAAAGGGGTGCATTAGTAGGATCAGAATAAATGGCATCCTTCAGGAGGAAGAGGGGGGAAAAGGACACATTAGTAGGCACAAAAAAACTGCTGTGCACCCTTGAGGAGGATGAGCATAATGAAAATAGCAAATTATCAAGCCCAAAAATAAATGCCTGCTATGCACGTTGGAGGAGGAGAAGAAATGGAGACCAGAACTTTCCATTCGATTATTTTTAATTCCTTTATATTAAAGTTTTGTTTATAACTAATTCACAAAAAACAAAACAAAAAAAACACATAAATCCATTAGATTATATGATAGGGGTTGCAGCTCAGACAACTTGGCCAAATTAATTTTGTAAACATGTATAAAATAAGTCTACATGACAGTGACAAATACAGCATCCAGTCTTTGCTAGCCAAAAGTGCAATACTGAATCCCTCTGTCTGTTTTTCTGTTGAAGGAACATCGGAGGAAAGACCTGTGGCCATAGGAATGTACACTTACTTTTTGCTGCTGCCTGCCCTTCTCCCTGGTTGTACAGTTTCCCAACTCTTTTTCATACTTACTACTTTACATTGTAGCAAAGTGTCATTTCTTCAGTGTTGTCACATGAAAAGATATAATAAAATATTTACAAAAATGTGAGCGGTGCACTCACTTTTGTGAGATACTGTATCCTTAAGGTGGAGGGCACATTAACGGCACTCTAAGATACAGTGGTTGTTATGGGCGCTATTTGAAGTGGAGAAAAATGGTGCATTAGCAACTCTCTAGAAGAAAGTGGCTGCTATTCGCTCTTCAGAGGGAAATAGTGTGTTAGCAGCACTCTACAAGAAAGTAGCTGCTAAGCATCCTTTAGGAGGAGGAGGAAAATAGTGCATTAGAAAGAAGTGGCAAGAAAGTAGCTTCTATGCACCCTTGAGGAACAAGAAGGACAATGCTTGTCTCATTGAGGTGCTGCTCCCACCAAGCACCAAGCGTTTCATCCTGCATTTGTTATACCAAATGGCGGTTACTTTACCACAGCCTATATACTACAGCAGCAGCTGCAGATCACAACTGTGCTGTAGGCATGAGATACGTTTAAAATGGCCCAAGTTGCAGGACTGTAAGCTTTTTTCCATTTGCTACCCATTCCAATGCTTACATACTGTCCTTATGCTGACCAATTCATCCCAAACACATAATATAACCAAATTTCTGAACGTGGAGTTGTCAATTTTTTAAGTGTTTTTGCATACTCTATTTTCACATTTTATTAAAGTTTTAAGACAGAATACAGTGTTCTACTGGAAAAAAAAAAGAAGCTCACAAGCTATACTATGAACCTGTTTTGTCGCTGGTGAATTTGTATAAAAAGTTTTGAGAATGGCAAAAATATTAATTTTCACAAAGTCTACTGCTTCAGTATTTTTAGATCTTTTTGTCAGATTTTAGTATGGTGTGCTGAAGTATAATTACATGCATTTCATAAGTGCCGAAGGGTTTTGTTGTCAATTACATTAAGTTTATGTAAAGAGTCAATATTTTTAGTAATGACATTTATTTTTCAAGACCTCTGCAATTCGCCCTGCCATGCTGTCAATAAACCTTTTAAGGCCACATCCTGACTGATGGCAGCCCATTCTTGTATAATCAATGCCTGGAGTTTGTCCGAATTTGTGGAGTTTTTTTTTTGTTCACTCTCCTCTTGAGAATTGACCACAAGTTCTCAATGGGATTAAGATTTGGGGAGTTTCCGGGCCATGGACCCAAAATTTTGATGTTTTGTTCCCCAAGATACTTAGTTATTGCTTTTGCTGTATAGTAAGGTGCTCCAACATGCTGGAAAAGGCTGAACAAGAGAGACTCGCGGCTCCAGGTCAGATAAAGAAGCCTACTGGTGGGTGCCCGCCCTGGCTCACCTCCGCAGACAGTGAAGAGAAAGAATTGGCTGCACTCAACCATCACACCAGTAATGATCCAAAATCCTTTATTGGACCTCCCAAATAACACCACAGGACCAGAATGCCTGGTAGATGCATTTCACACAATTCTGGTGTGCTTATTCATTACGTTAAATGTGTTATATTCCTGCAGTTTTAGGTCCATGTACATTTGCGGGGTGGTGTAAATTGTAACAAGATCATTTGAACTGTTTCAAAAATGTTTATGGAAAAAATGTACAATTGTACGATTTTAATATTTGGTGTCAGATCCACATTCGGCACCATTCCCCATCTGAGGGATTTTTGAACATGACTATTTAGGGATGTGGTGCCTTGATCACACTTCGCACCACAACACCAGTATTCTGGCTGTACATAATGTTCAGCACATGTTACATACATAGTTACATAGTAGGTGAGGTTGAAAAAAGACACAAGTTCATCAAGTCCAACCTATGTGTGTGATTATATGTCAGTATTACATTGTATATCCCTGTATGTCGCGGTCCTTCAGGTGCTTATCTAATAGTTTCTTGAAACTATCAATGCCCCTCGCTGAGACCACCGCCTGTGGAAGGGAATTCCACATCATTGCCGCTCTTACAGTAAAGAACTTGCTACGTAGTTTAAAGTTAAACCTCTTTTCTTCTAATTTTAATGAGTGGCCACGAGTCTTTTTAAACTCCCTTTTGCGAAAAAGTTTTATCCCTATTGTGGGGTCACCAGTATGGTATTTGTATATTTAAATCATATCCCCTCTCAAGCGTCTCTTCTCCAGAGATAAAACGTTCAGTGCTCGCAACCTTTCCTCATATCCAATATCCTCCAGACCCTTTATCAGCTTTGTTGCCCTTCTTTGTACTCGCTCCATTTACAGTACATCCTTCCTGAGGACTGGTGCCCAGAACTGGACAGCATACTCCAGGTGCGGCCAGGCCAGAGTCTTGTAGAGCGGGAAAATTATCGTTTTATCTCTGGAGTTGATCCCCTTTTTAATGTATGCCAATATTCTGTTTGCTTTGTTAGCAGCAACTTGGCATTGCATGCCATTTCTGAGCCAATCATATCAAGTTCTCCCCCCAGTGTATAGATTGCATTCCTATTTTTGCCACCCAAACGTTTTATTTTACATTTTTCTACAATGAACCTCATTTGTCATGTAGTTGCCCACCCCATTAATTTGTTCAGATCTTTTTGCAAGGTTTCCATTTCCTGCGGAGAAGTTATGGCCCTGTAATGCCAGGGAGGACTGTCAAAGACCGCGGGAGATGAGGACTAGGGAAATATGGTTATAAACTTGAGACGTGTTGCAGGAGATAGTGAAGAACTGGATAAATGCTACACTAGGCTAGTAGAGATCAGTGCTATAGTCAATGCTGTAATCAATGCTCACTTTAATGAGATCTTAGACACTTTATACTATCTATGGACTACTGAAGTCTTTACAACAAGTCCCAAAAGCCTGCATGCAGCCCTTGGACCGCAGGTTGGATACCTGGTTTATACTGTTCTTTCCAAACAGCCCAGGGTTCATTACAGGGCTTATCACCAGGGCCCATAAGGCCATTATTTGGTATTTTAGGGTACGCATAGTATAGAAAATATTCAATGTCTCCCTTTTGAGTTGATCCAAAGCAATTGTATACCACTATTGCAGCGCTGCAAGGTCAGCGCTGCAGGGGCTTTGTGGGCTTTCGACTCTGTAACTGATCGGAGCCATGATGATGTCACTCCCATGCATGCACCGCCTTTTACGGCACAGGGTTCTGAAGAAACTGCATGGGTGGCCGTTCTTTCAGAGCGCATGCGTCAGTGATAATGTAAATATCTCCTAAACGGTACACATTAGGAGATATTTTACACTACCCATAGGTAAGCCTTATTAGAGGCTTATCTATAGGTAAAAGTCAGTAATGAAAGTGTACTTCCTCTTTAAGACATTTTGTAGATTTGGGAATTTCAGAGTCCCAGCTGCCAAGGGACTAGAAATTTCAGCATACCGTACCCGTCCCTCCCTGGTGTGGTCTGGCTTGTAGTTCCTTGACAACTGTTGGCATTGGCTTGGTCAAGGTTGCTGTATAAAATTAGAAAAAGAAGGCAGGCACCATGCTACATTGTACTGTGTCCCACTTGCCAACTAGACAGATGTCTGGGCAACTTGGCAATAAAACTAATCTTCAACCTTACCCACGTAACAATTTACAGTCTAGAGTATTACATTTGCATTGTTTAGGAAACTAGGAAGCAATCTAGCTAATTAGCTCCTGAAACAAGAAAACAGTCAACGGTTTTCTTCCCCTTATCAAAATAACATATTGCAATTTAAATTCTTCTGAGGAGCCGAGCTATAAATAAAAGTAGAAGGCACTAAAACAATATCACAAAGAGCTGCGCAACTCAAAGGTTTTTAATGTGACTAATTAGACGGAGCTTTATTTGTGAACAAACCTGCTCAACAAAATGACGTTGCGGTATCATCGTCGAAAATGATAAAAGGCTTTCTGCAACTGGCAACACTACAGATCCGTTTAGGTGTGTTTGAAGATATCACAAGCTATTCAGTATGTAAATAGCTTTGTTTTTTCCTCTCAGCAAAACACATTAGGTAACTTGTATCAATTGCATTGAAATATTTTTAATTGAGTTCAATATTTTAAAAAATTTGGTGGTATGAGCTGTTGATAATAAATATATAAATATATATATATATATATATATATATATATATATATATATATATTTTTTTTTTTTTTTTTTTTTAGTCTATACCTTATTTCATTCACTCCTAAATTTATCTAAATTATTTTGCCCTATGCTAACTCACAAATTCCATTTGAATCCTTTTCATTTTGCAAATTCAGATTAAGCTTCTTTATTCAATATTTATTTCATGTGTTTTTTCAACATGAAATTCGCAGACATCTGACAATATAACCCTTTGATCCAAAACAGTACACTTTTACAAACATCACGCGCTCATTATCTGATGAAACATCCAACTATTCATTTCCGTACACCAGTTGGCATCTGGCTTACTTTTTAGAAGGTTTTTTACTACAGAAAGTATATGCATGATTTTTTAATTTGGTGTAAAGGAATTGAGACTTTTATAAATTGGCATACTAGTCAAAATACTTAATTTGGTGCTCAAGGTGCACGCTTTCTGTCCAATAAGCTTATTGGTTATTAATTTAATGCACACCATTTCATTCTTGTTTCTGCGCATACATTTTGGTGGGTGCAAGTGGGTGGGTGGTGCAGCAGCAGAACAATACTCAGAGTTCAGTTGCAAAAACTGAATTATATTGTATTGCGTTGAAATTGACTGTACTGTATTGAAATTGAAGTTCGATGATACATAACAAGCCCCCCGAAGGAAGGTACCCGATAAGGAGCAGCAGTGGGTAGTAGAAGAAGGTCTCAGGTGTGTCGACAACCTCTGTCTCAAGGGGCAAACAGCGGCCTGACCCGGTCTGTACCAAAATGGTGAGACTTCCAGGGAGGATGCAATTTCCCTACGAATCTGGAACCTCTCCCTGATGTTAAGCACTGTCCCTGACAGATGAGTGACCTGTCCCTGCTCTAGTCACACCCAAAATGTGTGCCAAACCCAGAAGCTTAAATAGATTCTGCCTGACTCAAGATGGCCACCAAAGTCACATGGGATGCCAGTATCCAGTCAGATGCTGCCTCTATGTGACTGAGAAAACCATAGAGAAACCAGGTTCCTCTCGACCTCCTCCATCTGCATTGCCACTGCAGATGAGTGCCACCTGCAGTAGAGAAAATAGACAGCACCTGGCTACACATACACCAATGTTAATCTTCTCATTGTGTCTGCAAAGGTATTTCACTTTCTTCATTACAATCATTTTTGCTGCGATCTCTCACTATTCCTTCCTCTTTTTCAGCCAGTGACAGCATAGGCACTTCTGGGTGTGAGGGAGCATATGACTTGTTCATGACACTGCTTGGGCCTGTCGTCCATTACCTAGATCGAAAACACTGACCCATGGAATGATGTCACCACTCTCCATTGGGAAAAGGTGGCAAGGAAGTGGAGGCAAATTAAGTATAAGAGGTCAGTGTCCAAAAGTGGAGACACTGTTACATCGCCCTTTTTAAATGAGTGTTACTAGTAGAACTAGTAGAATTGTAATATGTAACCTATGTATATCTGGCTCTGATACCAGCCAGTGCCTCCCCAGTCTCTGACCTCACCACATGTCCCTGCCTACCCCCTAATAGCAAGATGGACAAAACCAAAAAAAGGTCACCCCAAGCTCAATCTGTTGAAGGCAAACATTTCCAAAGAGGAACATCCAGTGGATTCTCCCCTTTATTCCTTCAAACATGGTGCTAAGCATAATAAATAAATTATCCCGCTTGTCACTCATCTCCCTAAATAAAGCCCACACACAGCAAGTACACACCTGATGTAAAGAAAAGGATTGTGCGGCTGTCCAGGCCTGTGCAATATGCAGTGTGCAAACACCAAGCCTAAACTAACGTTTAAATATGGCGTCCATCCATCTTCCTCCCCTTCACTGCCAATCACATCCAACCAAAGGGCTGGAAAAAAAAGCAGTTGTGCGGTGGCAACCATCCTAGTCTACTATTCAGCATGCTTTGCCGCCACTCAGAGGTGGCGCTGCATGCCTGGGATGGCTCCGACTGCCAAACTCAAGATGACACTAGGCAGCTATTGTCTGTTTACATTAAGTTTGTTTTAAAGCTATATTCTACACTTCTGACAACATCAGATGTTATATAGTTATAAAAGTCATGCACAATCCGCATAATTAATTACTATTATGTCATGGAAAACCTCATGGTGAATATCGTGTTTCTGCTGCTGAACTGACATGAACTCATGAGCACTGCCTGCCCATCTCTCAGGGGTGTCAAACTCAATTTCATTGTGGGCCGCATCAGCAGTATGGTTACCCTTACAGGGTCGGTTGCATCTGGGGTGCGCTGGAGAGTACAGGGTTCAGGGGAGTGCTATGTAGAGAGTGCGGGTCTAGGGGGCCCCATGCACAGAATGCAGGGTTCAGGGGTGTGCTATGTACAGAGTGCAGAGTTTAGGGGTGCACTATATAAAGAGTGCAGAGTTTAGGGATGCACTGTGTACAGAGTGCAGAGCTTAGGGGTGTACTACGCACAGAGTGTAGAGTTTAGGGGTGCACTACGTACAGATTGCAGAGTGCATGAATGGGGTATGCACAGTATGCAACCTGGAGGTTGCTAACCTGAATGTGAGGACCACATGAATAGGCCTGGAGAGCCTGATTTGGCCCACAGGCCTTGTGTTTGACATATGTGTTTCAAGACATGGCAGTTTTATCTTTAAGGCAGTTTTATCTTTAATTATCAAAGGGTGAGGGTCCAAAGACTGTATAAATCTACAGAAAAAATAGGAAAATTCTTTATTAACTAATAATGGAGAACATAAAGTAAGCATTTAATCTAAACTATCAGCAGCCAGCCTACTTATGAGGAGGACATATCTCTAAAAACTGACTGGATACCAGATAAAGATAATAGAAAAAGCATTAATTCTCTATGCCATGAAATCACCTGACTTCTTTTGAGTGCTCAGCTTGAAGACTATGGGCTGGTTTAGCTGTCATTCCTGTGTTCCCTGACAGTGCTTCAACAATACATTTTCTCAGACTCTCCTGCCCCTCAAAAAAGGTCCAGTTCATTTGCAGTTTAAAGAACATTTTCATGGATGAGAGCAGCCGGAGGCATAACTAGAACTTTCAGGGCCCTGGTGCAAAAATCCATGAAGGGCCTCCCTGATCCCTCTCTTTCCTCCGAGCTTGGGGCCCTTCCCATCCATCCAGGGGCCCTTTACTCCCATCCCATGGCCCTTTATTCTGCTCCTGCAGCAGGCCCCATTCCTGCTGTCTTGGCTAGGGTTGCCACATTTTCTTCAAGACAAACTCGAACACTTTAGAGGCACATGGCAATTTTTTTTTGCAATATAAACTATACTAATATTTTGTGATTAAATAGCATCTTTAACCATATGGATTTAATCACAAGAGTCCACAGAGTTCCTCCTTTACACCAGAATCCACATCAGGGTCTGCAGAGTCCCCCTTTCCCCACAGTGGTAGAACTTCAGGGCCCGATTACAAATGTGACCTGGTAGTTCCGCCACTCAATAGGTTTTTTTCTTTCTGTGGCACCCATGTGTGCTTTACCCTCTCTTTTTTTCCTGTTTTCCTGGTGACCACTCCAACCCATTCCTTCTCAATAGGTTTTTTATTTCATTCTGTGTCACCCTTATGCCACGTACACACGATTGGACTATCTGGCGGACTTAGTCTGGCGGACAAACCGCTGGACTTTGCAGTGGAGGTCCGCCGGACTTTCCCGAACGAGCGGACCTGCCCACACACGACCGGATTTTCCTTGCCGACTAGGTCCGGCGGAACAGACCGCCAGACTATGGCGGGAGTCTGCCGGACTTCTGAAATGAACGGACTTGCCCACACACGGAGAAAAGTCAATTCATTTTGAACACGACTCCAGGTAGACGAGACTAGCAAAGGCGGTCAATGTCGCTGCCTCCATCGGCGAGATTGACACCTCGCTGGCCCCGTCACCTGGTATTGACTTAAAGGGGAAGCACTATGCTGAAAAAACGGCGTGGGGGTCCCCCCCATAGTCCTGGAGGATGCTGGGAATGTGACATCATAAGGGGGTGGGGTCACCATGTGACATCACCCAGTGACCCCGCCCATTGTCCCTATATAAGTGGCCGCACAATGCCTCCCTGTCATTGCGGCCAGAGAGACCGTCGAGTCAACATCTCAAGGAAGAAGAAGAAGAGAAGAAGAGAAGGCAGCGACGGCGGCAGAAGACCGGGCCACCATTAGTAAAAGAGCTGGAAGAAGAAAGAGGAGGCCCGGCAAGAAGAACCAAAGGTGGGGGACAAGACCCCTGAAGTCGGAAGAAGAGGCGGCGGCCGCGACAGAAGACCGGGCCACCGCTAGTAAAAGAGCTGGAAGAAGAAAGTGGAGGCCCGGGAAGAAGACCCGAAGGGCCCCCCTTCGCCAAAGCACCCCCCATGTTGAGGGCACGTGGCCTGGTATGGCTCAGGAGGGGGGGGGGGCGCTCGCTCGTCCCCACCCCCTTTCCAGACCGGCCAGGCTGCGTGCTCGGATAAAGGTCTGCTATGGACTTTGTCCATACCAGGTGACGGGGCCAGCGAGGTGTCAATCTCGCCGATGGAGGCGGCGACATTGACCTCCTTCGCTAGTCCCGTCTACACGGAGCTGCGTTCAAAATGAAAGGACTTTTCACCATGTGTGGGCAAGTCTGTTCATTTCAAAGTCTCATAAAATTTTTAGTCCAAACTTCTTTCTAAGTCCGCCGGACTTTTGGGAACAAAAAGTCCGCCGGAGCCCACACACGGGCGGATTGTCCGTCGGATAGTCTGATCGTGTGTACAAGGCATTAGTGTGATTTACCCTTTCTTTTTGTCCTTGTAAATGTGTCAATTGAGATACCTGCTCCAGTAATACATCACTTTGAAAATAATTTTTCTCACTTCATGTTGAAGCTTCAGAAAACAAGTAAAATCTTCCCACTTGCACATAAAGTAAAAAAAAAAAAAACTTGACAGGGCTTCCTTATACTATTTCACACTAGACAAATTGAAAATGTTTTTGGCTTTAGGTATACTTTAGTTAATAATTAACTAAAACATGCTACCCTTTTCTATATTGATAATAAACATTCAAAATTCCTTGGTCACCACTGGTTTAGACAGGTAATTAGGGTCATGTGACTCAGTTAGTCGGGCTACACCAAAAAATACAGTGTGAGCTTTTCTAAGTAAGTCTATTGTATTTTGATACAAGAAACTATTTTGTAAGAGATTTTGTAACAGGCTCAATTGAGTATTTAACTTCTACCAATCAATGCATCATCACAATGCCTGGTGTCACTGAGGAGCATATGAGAACACCAATACAAGTATTTTTTTTCTTTTCTGCGCAATACACTACATTGTCCTTCCCTGAACTGAAAGCGAGATAAACTTAGAATGATCAGTCTGCATGTAATCTCATACTAGAACTGGTCACTGATGATATCCAGGGGACTTAGGCAAGCCATAGACCAGAGATGGCTAACCTTGGCACCCCAGATGTTTTGGAACTACATTTCCCATGATGCTCAAGTACACTGTAGAGTGGATGAGCATCATGGGAAATGTTGTTCCAAAACATCTGGTGTGCCAAGATTCGCTATCACTGCCACAGATGATGCAAATTTCTTTCCTGCAAACGCGGGTTGCAGGAAAGAAATTTGCATGATTCCACCACCAACACAGACACTGCTGACAGGGGAATACCTCCTGCGAGGAATTGTCTGCTCCTGGTGGGGGCAGATGGGGAAGGCTGTCCTTGCTGGTAAAACAGTGATTATTGCTAGTGGCTATAGCAGCTGCTAACAATATTTGGAAGTTAACCTGGCAGGCTGGTTGTACCCAAGTTAATTGATCAACTCGGTATATTCAGCCTGCCCACATGCAGTCCCAATCTCGGTCAATTCCTTCTGGACCGACTGAGATTTGAACCATCTATAGCTGATCTTACTTTTTATAGAGCTTCATATGTTCCCCATTCTTATTCTCATGCTCATGTCTGCCTGCAGTGCAGGTAGAAAAATATGGACCCAGCAGTTAAAAATAGTGGAAAGCTGTGTAAACAATAAAAATAAGGTATTAACCACTTAACAACCGCCCATTGCCGATTAACGGCTTCAGGGCGGTTGTTTAACTCTGAGAGGCCATTAATTAATGGCCTCCCAGAATTCTGCTCTCGCGTGCCCCCTAGGGCGCGCACACGAGATCATCCGTGACTGCCGGGTCCAGTGGACCCGGCGCATCACGGATCACGGTAAACAGCTGCTCGACGCGGCCGTTTACCACGTGATTGCTCCGTCAAATGACGTTCCTCCCTCCCCCTCTCTGTACCGATCGGTACAGCGGAGGGGGAAAGAGATCGGTGTTAGCAGCGATGTGGGCTGCATCTGCAGTGCCCACATCGCTGCTCACCGAATTTAACCCCTCAGTTCCCTGCAAATACACTGCAATACCCTGCAAATACTCTGCAATACCAGCCATTACTCTGCAGTACCCCCCATTACTCTGCAGTACCCCCCATTACTCTGCAATACCCTGCCATTACTCTGCAGTACCCCCCATTACTCTGCAATACCCTGCCATTACTCTGCAGTACCTGCCATTACTCTGCAGTACCCCCATTACTCTGCAATACCCTGCCATTACTCTGCAGTACCCGCCATTACTCTGCAGTACCCCCCAATACTCTGCAGTACCCTGCCATTACTCTGCAGTACCCCCCAATACTCTGCAGTACCCCCAATACTCTGCAATACCCCCCAATACTCTGCAATACCCGCCAATACTCTGCAATACCCCCCAATACCCCGCCAATACCCGCCAATACCTGCCAATACCCCGCCAATACTCTGCAATACCCTGCCATAAATTGCCATACCCAGCCATACTTTGAGATACCCTGCAATACCCAGCCATACTCGGAGATACCCAGCCATACTCGGTGATACCCTGCAATACCCAGCCATAGACGCCCCCCCCCCCCACCCTCACCGCCCTCCGGTGCTTCTACCAACTCGCCAATACGATCAAAGACAGAATATTTTTATTTTTTTATTTTTTTATTTCAGGCTTCCCAGCCTAGAGGTGAGATGTGGGGTCATATTGACCCCCAGATTTCACTGTAAAGAGGACCTGTCATCCCATATTCCTATTACAAGGGATGTTTACATTCCTTGTAATAGGAATAAAAGTGATCAAAAAAATTTTTTGGGGGAAAAAATGTCAAACTAAAATAAATAAAGTGAAATGAACAATAATTTTTTTTTTTTTAAAGCGCCCCTGTCCCCATGTGCTCGCATGCAGGAGCGAACGCATACGTAAGCCCCGCCCACATATGAAAACGGTGTTCAAACCACACATGTGAGGTATCGCCATGAACGTTAAAGCGAGAGCAATAATTCTAGCCCTAGACCTCCTCTGTAACTCAAAACATGTAACCAGTAAAAAAAATTTAAAGCGTCGCCTATGGGGATTTTTAAGTAGCGACGTTTGGCGCCATTCCACGGGCATGTGCAATTTTGAAGAGTGACATGTTCAATATCTATTTACTCAGCAGCATAACTTCATCTTTCACATTATGCAAAAATTGGGCTAACTTTACTGTGTTTTTTTTTTTTTTAAAGCGGTTCTTCACCCTAAAGGGGAAGTTCCGCTAGTATTATCCCTCCCCCCCTCCGGTGCCACAATCGGCACCTTTCGGGGGGGAGGGGGGTGCAGTTACCTGGATAATCCAGGTAACTGCACCCACTTCCGGCCAGACCGCCGCATGGCTCCGCCCACCGCCGCATGGCTCCGCCCCCCGTTGTGTTCTGGGAAACACACAGTTCCCAGAGACACAGCGGGGAACCAGCGCAGCGTGACTCGCGCATGCGCAGTAGGGAACCGGGCAGTGAAGCCCTCTCGCTTCACTTCCCGATTCCCTGACAGAGGATGGCGGCGGTGGCTGCAGCGAGACGAGCGATCGCTCGTCATCTGCCGCCGACATCGCTGGAACCTGGGACAGGTAAGTGTGATATTATTAAAAGTCAGCAGCTGCAATATTAGTAGCTGCTGGCTTTTAATATTTTTTTTTTTTTGTGCAGCTCCTCTTTAAGCACAAAACTGTTTTTTCCCCCAAAAAAACGCGTTTGAAAAATTGCTGCGCAAATACCGTGTGAGATAAAAATTTGCAACGACCAACATTGTATTCTCCAGGGTCTTTGCTAAAAAAAAATATATATAATGTTTTGGGGTTCTGTGTAATTTTCTAGCAAATAAATGATGATTTTTACATGTAGGAGAGAAATGTCAGAATTGTCCTGGGTGCTCCAGAACGCCTGATGGCGCTCCCTGCATTTTGGGCCTCTGTATGTGGCCACACTGTGTAAAAGTCTCACACATGTGGTATCGCCGTACTCGGGAGTAATAGCAGAATGTGTTTTGGGGTGTAATTTGTGGTATGCATATGCTGTGTGTGAGAAATAACCTGATAATATGACAATTTTGTGGAAAAAAAAAAAAAAAAGGAAAAAAAAATCTTGATTTTGCAAAGAATTGTGGGAAAAAATGAAAACTTCAAAAAACTCATCATGCCTCTTACTAAATACCTTGGAATGTCTTCTTTCCAAAAAGGGGTCATTTGGGGGGTATTTGTACTTTTCTGGCATGTTAGGGTCTCAAGAATTGAAATAGGCCGTCAGTACTTCAGGTGTGATCAATTTTCAGATATTGGCGCCATAGCTTGTGGACTCTATAACTTTCACAAAGACCAAATAATATCCACCAATTTGTACTTATTTTTACCAAAGATATGTAGTAGTATAAATTTTGGCCAAAATTTATGAAGAAAAAATTACTAATCTGCTAAATTTTATAACAGAAACGAAGAAAAATTCAGTTTTTCACAGAATTTTCGGTCTTTTTTCTTTTATAGCACAAAAAAAAAAACTGAGAGGTGATTAAATATCACCAAAAGAAAGCTCTATTTGTGTGAAAAAAAGGACAAAAATTTCATATGGGTACAGTGTTGCATGACTGAGTAATTGTCATTCAAAATGTGAGAGCACCAAAAGCTGAAAATTGGTCTGGTTATTAAGGGTGTTTAAGTGCCCAGTGGTCAAGTGGTTAATGAGTTAAAGACACATACTGTAAGTGTCAATGCATAGTACTTATGCCAAATTATTATCTTCCATCATCCATGATCAGCTAAAATGGTCCTAAGAACCTAGCTGGTGCTCTTGCTCAGAAAATAGTGTCAATAATCAGTTCTTGCACAAAGGGGCATAAACACTCCTACATGTGCCCCCGGATTCTGTATGGGGAGAGAAAATACTAAATGTTACCCCAAAGCGGGAAAGAAAACCAAACTGTGGACAACTGGTTTAGGCCCTGTTTACATGTGCAAGTTTTATGCATGTTGCATATAGGGTGGGCTGAAAAATTCTCGCTAAATGCATCCTTCCTTTAGTTTATATCAAAATGTGCACTGCATAGGGAACAACAGTAACACACGTAAAATGTATGGAAAGTATGCCTACATTTTCAAAAATGTGCTACACCCTCAACCCACAAAAATGCATATTTGTGACTAGAGCCTTACATATTTTGCACAAACAACTAAATGCTTATTCAATGTGCATGATATATCAAGTTGTTTTTTTGTTTGGTTTTGTTTTTTGTTTTTGGCAGCAGCATGCAAATAATGCAATGGGGCTGCCTCTTTGGATCAGCTGGGAGTTTTGGTTGAAGGTGCTAGATCCAAAATTAGCTTAGTTCCTCATTGTGGATGTGGAGATAAGTCTATAGCATGGAGCACAATGACTATCTCCAACATGAAGACCAGAAAGACACCACACAATAGAAACTGTAGTTGAAGTTTATTGTTTTTTAATGTGGATTTCATGCCTATTAACCTATAAGATTCCAAGAAAAACTGCTGTGATGAAAAAGGAACCCTATAGCCCCCAAAATGTTTTGTATATGTTTTGCCTTTATATATATATATATATATATATATATATATATATATATATATATATATATATATATATATATATATATATATATATATATATATATATATATATATATGTATATATATATATATATATATATATGTATATATATATATATATATATATATATATATATGCAGCGTATGTATGTATGTATTTATATGTATGTATATATATACAGTTGTGCTCATAAGTTTACATACCCTGGTAGAATGTATGATTGCTTGGCCATTTTTCAGAGAATATGAATGATAACACAAAAACATTTTTTTCACTTATTGTTAGTGTTTGGCTGAAGCCGTTTATTATAAATCAACTGTATTTACTCTTTTTAAATCATAATCACAACAGAAACTACCCAAATTACCCTGATCAAAAGTTTACATACCCTGGTGATTTAGGCCTGATGGCATGCACACAAGTTGACACAAAGCGGTTTGAATGGCTATTAAAGGTAACCAACCATCCTCACCTGTGATCTGTTTGCTTGTAATTAGTGTGTTTGTATATAAAAGCTCAATGAGTTTCTGGACTCCTGACAGACCCTTGCATCTTTCATAAAGTGTTGCACTGACATTTCTGGATTCTGAGTCATGGGGAAAGTAAAAGAATTGTCAAAGAATCTGTGGGAAAAGGTAGTTGAACTGTATAAAAATGGAAAGGGATATAAAAAGATATGCAAGGAATTGAGAATGCCAATCCGAAGTGTTCAAACTCTAATCAAGAAGTTGAAAATGAGGGGTTCTGTTGAAACCAAACCACGGTCAGGTAGACCAACTCTAATTTCAGCCACAGCTCACAGGATGTTCGGGATGCAAAGAAAAGCCAACAAATAACTTCGGGTGAATTACAGGACTCTCTGAAAACATGTGGTGTGGCTGTTTCAAGATGCACAATAAGGAGGCACTTGAAGAAAGATGGGCTGCGTGGTCAAGTCGCCAGAAGAAAGCCATTACTATGCAAATGCCACAAAGTATCCCGTTTACAATACGCCAAACAGCACAGAGACAAGCCTTAAACCTTCTGGCACAAAGTCATTTGGAGCAATGAGACCAGAGTTGAGCTTTTTGGCCACAACCATAAATGCTACCTTTGGAGAGGAGTCAACAAAGCCTATGAAGAAAGATACACCATTCCTACTGTGAAACACGGAGGTGGATCGCTGATGTTTTGGGGATGTGTGAGCTACAAAGACACTGGAAATTTGGTCAAAATTGATGGCAAGATGAATGCAGTATGTTATCAAAAAATACTGGAGGAACATTTGTATTCATCAGTCAGGAAGCTGCGCATGGGACGTACTTGGACATTCCAACATGACAATGATCCAAAACACAAGGCCAAGTCGACCTGTTATTGGCTATAGCAGAATAAAGTGAAGGTTCTGGAGTGGCCATCTCAGTCTCCTGACCTCAATATCATTGAGCCACTCTGGGGGGGAGGGGGGATCTCAAACATGCATTTCATGCAAGACAGCCCAAGAATTTACAGGAACTGGAGGAAGAGGAATGGGCAGCTTTACCATCTGAGAAGATAAAGAGCCTCATCTACAAATACCACAAAAGACTTCAAGCTGTCATTGATGTTAAAGGGGGCAATACATTGTATTAAGAACTTTTGATCAGGGCCATTTGGCTAATTTCTGTTGTCATTATGATTTAAAAAGAGTAAACACAGCTGAGTGATAATAAAAGGCTTCAGCCAAACACTAACCATGAGTGAAAGAAAAGTTTTTGTGTTATCATTCATATTCTATAAAAAATGGCCAAGAAATAATAAATTCTGCCAGGGTATGTAAACTTATTAACACAACTGTGTATATATATATATATATATATATATATATATATATATATATATATATATATATATTATATATATATGGCCTTTTGTGCTACATTTTGGTTTTACCTACACCTTAGTGGTATCCAAAGACATGGAAGGAGATGGAATAGAACTTTCTATACAAAACTATTCCTTAAGCAAAATATTTTGTCCCAACATTTCATCTGGAAGTCTTGATAATTTATTTAACAATGTGCTTTCTTCATAAAATACAATTAATGAAAACCGTGACCTGTTCTGACTTGTATCACTGCAGAGTCGTTAGTGAGAAGCCTTAAATTGTTAAATTTGCCTGCAGTCAGTTGGAAAGTCCCCTCTGACACTTCTGGGGATTTGCTGTTCCCTGACATGTGAATATGTTCCTGGGAGCTGAGTAGCTCGGCTGTGTCATGTATCCGCTTCCCCTGGAGTTTACTTTTCTTAATGAGGTTCTTTCTGTTCTTTTAAATTCTGTTCAGCCTTGTAATGAGTCCGTAATGTTATCTTTAGACTTACAAACAAACCCAATTACAACAGCACAAATTAAACCGAATCTATAAAAATGTAATTTATGTTTTGTGTGTGGGTGGACATGCAGTTCTGCTTTTTCCTGTTTTCAGTAGGGTTGCAATTGCTTGTGTGCAGTTTTTGCATATTATTTTTTAGGTTTAGGACCAGTAAGGTAATTTTTTCTGAATAGTAGCAAAACTCCGTGACTTATCAACTACTGTATGACTTGTCACTCTGAAATGGAACTTAGAGAAGGACAACTATAAGTAAAGTACTCGGTAATGCATAATGTGATAGGGACCCTTTTTTTTATGTACTGCTTGGAAGATTAAATGTTGTTTTGGAATTCTAGCAGGAACTGAGTCAACTTCCTTAAAATTCCTTAAAGAGGAACTGCAGTCTGCTCACATAATTTGTAATAATCTTTGCCATTCTGAAGCTTCCCTCCAACCACTCTGTATATTATTTTATATATACTGCGAGTCTGTACTTGCCAAATATGCTGCAGAAATCTCCCTCCACTAAGTCTGGCCGCATCCATTTTAACTGTGGGCAACTGAAGCTGTTGCCTGTTCACTTCCTGGATTTACACAGACACACAGAGGCACACCTCCAGCTCTGCAGTCCTTATTGGCCATCTTATGACTCAGCCCCATTCCCTTCCTAGCAAACTGTTATGAGAGTGAAAGAGAGAGCTGTGCATGGTGTCATAAGCCTAAGCTAATGACTAGACAAGAAAGAGGGAGTGGCCGGTATAAGGTATTTACTGGCAGAAAAATAATGTTTTACCAGACAAAATTAAAATAACAAGGGCAGAAGATTTAATAGACGGAATGATGAAAAAATGGCTGAATGTGGGCTTTAACCTCCCTGGCGGTATAATTATGTCAGATTTTTGATGCTGAAAGCGGTATATTGTTTTGCACAGAATTTTGGCGTTGTATATTGTAGGCCTGTAATTCTTAGAAATAACTCACTTAAATCTGTCCAAACAAAAGTCTAGTAGACATCCCGGGTATGATAAAGTTTGAAACACAAAATCATAAATTATCATATAATCAATGACTATAAAATATTATAACAAATAAAATAATAATAATAATAATAATAATAATAATAATAATAAAATGTATTCAATATTGTAATCAAATCAAAAACTACTTTCAGTGTTTGATGATGAATTTTTCCACAAATCACTATCGCTTAATTCTGCAAGTGAGCCTAATTTATTATTGCCGCTTTTTATACTGCTTTTGACGTAAAGGGAAACTTTTTGGTTGCTATGGACATACTCAAGTTTCCAGGCAGAAAGAACAGTACCGTATATATATTATAAAACTGCATGCAGGGCACTGGACAAAACATTAGGGACAAAAGGGATGTGAAATAATTTGATACAGTAATGTAAGATTACAGTGTACTGTATGTGTTATATGTTTTTCACTTTTTGGATGGGGCGCCGCGCTCCGTCCCCGTGCGTCGCAACGCTCGCAGGAAAAAAAGCCCGGCACTGTAATAGATCAAGCGGAGGACACAGCTCACACACACAGCAGGGAAACATTGCAGGATCCTGGGGACAAGGTAAGTAACTTTGCCTGGATCCTGCAATGCAATCCCGTGTGTGGCTCGGGGTTTCTGCTTTTGGTAATGAAAATTCACCCCGAGCCACACTCGGGAATACCGCCAGGGAAGTTAAGTTACTCAGTTATAGAGAACTTTTTGGTTTTAGTAACAAAGTACTAGCTGTTCTGATGGAACAAAGTTCCAGCACTTTCTGGTATTGCCGAAGCTCGTCCGCACTTTCATCCTCCCACACTTTTCTGTTGGACATTGAGGTAGCTCAACATATTAAGTAGGAATATGAGAGTGTTTGGGGAAGTGGGGGAAGTGGGGAAGTTTAGACAACCCATGGCTCGGCATGGACTCCAGCAGTTGATAGTATTTGTTTTTGAAGTATCAGCGATGAATATATTGCCACCTAAAACTTTACATGAGTGTAATTTTGTAATTCATGCATATTTAGCACATGTATTTATACTGAATATTATTCTTCAATGCACATATTTCACCTGAAATAATGAATTTATCACACCTGTTCTGTCCCACCTAAATGTATTTTAAGCAACAACACCTAAATAACTAAGTCATTTACACCTAAAAAATATTAGTAACTAAATGACTTCAACCTAACCCCAATAATAAATTTTCTTTTCAAAAATTTTTATTAATGCAAGGTACATACAACTCAGAGAAGTTTACAATTCGTCTTGCACAACATTAGGAAAAAATAATAACAGATAGTACCTAAATCTGCATCAAATTGTAATAGTGGTGACATAAAAGTCATGTAATATAAAATACAGCTTCTTGAGAGCAAATATTCTCATGACCTGACCTTTACAGTGTATAGAAAATGTGAACATCTTAAACAAAGGCCAGGATGTTAATATTCAAAAGGAAAGCAGAATATCAAATTTCGTGTGTACAAACAAATACAAAACATACAAATCATAACTGGTTATACCCAGGAACATCACTAGGGTGAACCTTTATCACAGTTGGGTACTTCCTGAAGACAGAAATCAAAGTACAAGGCGAAAAGAGTAGATGAAGAAAGGGGGAAATGAGAGAAAGAAGGAAAATAGAAGGGAGGAGATGAGAGAAGAAAAGTAGAAGAGGGGGAAAGAGATGGCAGGATGGGATCATAGAGGAAATGAAAAAAGAGGGATCAGAAGGGTGGGTACGTCGGCCGGCCGGTTCCTAAACAGCTACCAAGGATCAGGAAAAGGTTGTCATTCGGGGGGGGCTGGGATTTATGATACTAGTAACCGATGGTCAAAATGTGGGGGTAAGTAGTGATCGACCCACGGTTGCCATATCTTGGTATGTCTAGGGACAGTATCTTTAACAGTAGCTTCAATTTTACTATGTATCATTGCTTGTGTGACTCTATTCTTAACTTCAGCCAAACGAAGAGTAGATGTCTTCCATGCTTTAGCTATTGTTTGTTTAGCAGCGGTGGTGACCTGCAGAGCAAGGCGTATCTGGGCCCTAGTGAAAGAATCTGGGTAAAAATTGAGAAGGGCTAATGCTGGATCAGGATCTAATGAACTGGAGAACAGAGTGGACAGAACCAAAAATATTTCAGTCCAGAAGCACTGTGCCACTGGACAGGTCCACCAAATATGCAAGTGCGTGCCCCTCTCGCTACAGCCACGGAAACAGTTTGGAGAATATGAAGGTAAAAACTTTGCAATTCTATCTGGTACTAGGTACCAACGCATGAGAACCTTGTAGCTCGCCTCTAGAGCCACAATGTTCGATGAGGATAGTTTAGTATGTAGCCATACATCAGACCAGTCGTTTTCCTCCAGATTTAAGTTCAGGTCCCTGGACCAAGACTGCGCATATGTCGGGAGTGTTGACGGCTGGGAGGTAAGGTGTGAGTATAACTGCGATATTTGTCCTGGGGCATGTGGATCAGTATTGCATAATTTTTCAAATAACGTATATGTGTTCGTATCCCTAGTCAAGCCAATAGTCTGCTGTACAAAGTGCGATATTTGGAGATAGCGAAAATATTCATTATTTGGTAATTGTGATTGGGCTTGCAGGGAAGGGAACGATTTGACCATATCCCTGGCCACCAGGTCACATATACGCGTTAGGTTTGCACATTCCCAAGCTCGGAATGAGGAAGGGGAGGTGTAGGCTGGATAGAACTTAGGGTGACCGATATAGGACAACAAAGGGGAGTGCGGGGAGATCAAATGAAACGGTTTACAAAGTTTATCCCAGAGTTTGACAAAGGTAGAGGTTATGGGGTTGGATATTGGGCCTCGGGCAGCAGGGGGAAGCCAGAGAAGATTAGTTAGGGATATAGGGTGAAGATCTACTGCTTCAAGGCTCACCCAGATGGGGATTTCCACTTTAGCATGATAAAGCGTGGCTTGAGCAAGTTGGGCCGCGTGGTAGTAATGTTGGAAATTGGGTATGCCCAGACCACCGGCCCTATGATGGCGAAGTAAAGTGGGTCTAGAGATTCGTGGTTTCACAGGGCCCCATATGTAATTAAATACCCGGCCTTGGATTATGCAATGAAAATAAGGGGGAACCGAGATGGGAAGGACCCTGTATAAATAAAGAAGTTTAGGGAGTAGGGACATTTTGACCGCGGCAATACGTCCCATCCATGATATGGAGAGGGGTCGCCACTCCTGGAGTAAGGAGGAGAGATGCCTCAACATTGGGAGGTAATTTGCTCGGAAGAGGTCCGCAGGATCCTCGGTTAGTTTAATGCCCAGATATGGGATAGTCGAGCCAGACCATTGAAATGGGAAATTAGTCTTAAGAAGCGCCAAGGTGCCATCTGACAGTGACACATTAAGAGCTTTGGATTTTTTCTGATTGACTTCTAAGCCAGAGATTTTAGAGAATTTATCAAGGAGATTTATTAAATTAGGGATGGATATGTGTGGGGAGGTGACAAACAACAGTGCGTCGTCAGCGAATAAGCATAGTTTATGAGTGACAGAAGCAACCTCTAATCCCCTAATATCTGGGTGTGCTCTAATCAAAGCAGCCAGGGGTTCTATTGCTAAAGCAAAGAGTTGTGGCGACAGGGGGCACCCCTGCCGCGTCCCTCTTCGTATAGGAAAACTTTGGGAGTTAAACCCAGCGTATGTCACCAATGCTTGCGGGTCAGCATACAAAGACGTGATCCACTGTAGGAAGTGGGGGCCAAAACCCCAACGTTTCAGAATGAAGTGGAGATAGGACCACGAGACTGTATCAAACGCTTTTCTGATGTCTAAGGATAGAAGGTGCATGGGGATGGAGCGCGTTCTCGCTAGGTGTTGTAACAGGACTACTCGGCGAATGTTATCACTAGCTTGCCTACGGGGGATAAAACCTACTTGGTCTTTGTTGACCAAATTTCCTATGATCAGATTGAGACGCAATGCCAAGATTTTAGATAGAATTTTTATATCTACATTTAGTAGGGAAATGGGTCGATAATTGGACCATTGGGTGTCATCTGAGTTGGGTTTAGGGATCATAACTATCTTGGCCAATAGGGAGTCTCTACCAAGGGGTTGCTGTTTCAACAGGGCATTAAATGAATTTGCTAATAAGGGAGCCAGGATATCTGAGAATTTCTTATAATAACTGCTAGGTAAACCGTCCGGGCCTGGACGTTTGTGTGGCTTGAGCAATTTTATAGCTTCCAGTACTTCATCTGTAGTGATTAAAGCATCAATGGAGTTTCTGGCTGTGTGGGATAGTTCAGGTAAAGACAGGTTCTGAAGTAGGGATTCGGCATGTTGAGGAGAGAACTGAGTTTTATCTGAGTAAAGGTCAGCCAACTTGTCACGGAATTCGGCTAGAACTTTGATGGGGTTGCTTGTGTGGGAGTACTTAGCAGTTTTAAGTCTAATCGGCTTACGGGTTTTATCTGGTTGTCTGAGACGTAGGGCCATAAAGGTCTCCGGTTTATTAGCTTTGGTGTATATCGTGTGACTAGACTTACGAAGAACCTTGTCCGCTGATTCAGCTAACAAAAGATCCAATTCCAATTTAGTTTTTTCAAGGATAAGCTTATGGGACTCTGTCGGTGAACTTTGGAACTGGAGGAAATGTGAGTGATATTCTTCTTCTAATTTTTGCTGTCTGATCTGTCGGTCTTTCTTAATATGTGTGGCTAGGGATATGCAGCTGCCTCGAATTACTGGTTTATGAGCTTCCCAGAGTAGTACCGGGGAAATATCTGGGTTGGAATTATGTTGCAGGTAGTCAGTGAGAGCAAAACGAATATCAAAGCAGTATGATTGATCAGTAAGGTGCGATTCGTTCATGCTCCACGACCTTTCCTTGGTTCTAGGGATCAATGAGGCGATAGTAGTGACTACAACGCAGTGGTCAGTCCAGGGAATCGGACATATGTTGGACTGGAGAACAACTGGGAAGGATGCTACAGGTGTCAGAATATGATCAATCCTAGAAAACGAATTGTGAGGATATGAATAAAATGTGTAATTTTTTCTCAAAGGATTACACTCCCTCCAGGTATCTATGAGGGAAGCCGAAAGGAACTGTTTCCGTAGCTGAGTCGAAAGGGAATGACCTTCAGGCGTATACGGCGATTTATCCAGGGCCAGATTAAGAACATTGTGGGCCTGGTGCTGAGGATTTTGGTGGGGCCTTTTATAAACAATAAATAAAAAAAATGCTAACTATTTTTTGTTATAACAAATTAAATTAAAGAGAGAGAGGGAGGATGAGAGAGAGAGAGAGAAAGGGGATGAAAGAGGTGTGAGGGGTAAGGGAGGGAGGATGACAGAGAAAGGGGGGGGGGTGAGAGAGAGAGGATGCACATGAGCATGTGTGGGAATGACATCAACGCAGCCTGGCCAAGGCAAATGACGGAAGGCACAGAACCCAGAAGGAAGACCGGGTGAAGGTGGAAGTGCCCGGGCCCCGCCGGATTGATCACAACACAGCACTGGAGGGCTTAGTCTGACAATTTAAGTGTGCCCTAATGTGCTAATATGCTGGGCATACTTGTACATTATGGCATAACCTACCCAAGGGCCTCTAAAAAGTAGTACTGTTAGAAAAGTTTACTACCGCTTTACTATCACCGGAGCCTCTCATGGGGCCCCTACTGACCCTGTGGCCCTTGGGCAGTGCCTAAGTACATGGTTGTCAACATTTCAAAAATATTTTCAGGGACGCTTTTTTTACAAGTGCTATATTTAGAGTAGCTGACATCCCCCTATGTTCCTCTATACATCACAATAGTAATTACAAAATAAAATAAGTACTAATAATGGGGCATAACAAATATGAGGACTGTGAGATTTCCTTTAGTTGAACTGACAAAAGTGCCCATTCTAGAGCTGGTAACATTGAGGAACATATAATTTTAACATATAATTTTAACATATAATTTTAAAGAACAATTTTTGTAGGTAAGAGGCATAGGGGAGGAGTATGGATGGTATAAAAGTGGGAAGTATGTGCAGGTGAGGGAGAGGAATGTGGAGGGTCTAACAGTGGGCCCTATGTACATGAGAGGAGTGCAGAGGGTATGGCAGAAGGCACTATGTACAGGAGAGGAGTGTTAAGGGTAAGACAGTGGGCAGTATGCACAGCAGAGGAGTGTAGAGGGTATGACATTGGGCACTATATATAAGAGAAGAGTGTGGAGGGTATGACAGTGGGCACTATGTACAGAAGAGTAGGACAGTAAGCAGTAATTACAGGAGAGGAGTGTGGAGGGAGGGTATGACAGTGGGCACTATGTATAGGAGAGAAGTGTTGGAGGTATGACAGTGGGCACTATGTATATGAGAGGAGTATGGAGGGTATGATAGTGAGTAGTATGTACAGGAGAGGAGTGTGGAGGGTATGACAGTGGGCACTATGTATAGGAGAGAAGTGTTGGAGGTATGGCAGTGGGCACTATGTATAGGAGAGGAGTGTGGAGGGTATGACAGTGAGTAGTATGTACATGAGAGGAGTATGGAGGGTATAGCGGTGGGCACTATGTATAGGAGAGGAGTATGGAGGGTATGGCGGTGAGCACTGTATAGGTGA
The DNA here is from genome assembly GCF_037356315.1 of Lithobates pipiens. Lineage (NCBI taxonomy): Eukaryota > Metazoa > Chordata > Amphibia > Anura > Ranidae > Lithobates > Lithobates pipiens. The sequence goes on along the minus strand of NW_027507784.1, from coordinate 292,697,673 downwards.
GGAGTGTGAAGGGTACGACAGTGGACACTATGTACAGGAGAGAAGTGTATGACAGCGGGCACTATGTACAGGTGAGGAGTGTGTAGGATATGACAGCGGGCGTTATGTATAGGAGAGAAGTGTGGAGGGTATGACAGTGAGCAGTATGTACAGGAGAGAAGTGTGGAGAGTATGACAGTGGGCACTATGTATAGGAGAGAAGTGTGGAGAGTATGACAGTTGGCAATATGTATAGGAGAGAAGTGTGGAGAGTATGACAGTGGACACTATGTATAGGAGAGAAGTGTGGAGAGTATGACAGTGGGCACTATGTATAAGAGAGGAGGATGAAGTAATCTGGGAAGGAAAAATGTAAAGGTTTGTGGAAGGATGATTAGGGACTGCGTAGTGGTTAAACGGGCCAGACATGGATTGAAATTACACCAATTAAGCAGAGACCAGCCATAGTCGATCTATGTATGGGCTAGCTGGTTTTACACAAGTCAACCTATTAACCGACTTGAGTACAACCAGCCTGTCAGGTTTTCCCCAAAACAATCAGTGCTGCCAGCTATAGTTAGCAACACTAATCATTGTATTCACTGGCAGAACACAATAACACTGTGGGAGTGATTGCCCCATTCACAGGTCAGCAGGTGAGAGGGTGTGTGGGGACAGGCTGGGGAGAGATACTAGTCAGTCCCTGGGTAGGCACTGGTTAGTATCAGAGCCAGATACACACAGGTTACATACGCCATGATCATTAGAGCGAGAGCAATAATTCTAGCACTAGACCTCCTCTGTAACTCTAAACATGTAACCTGTAAAAAAAATGTAAAGCATCGCTTAGTACACAACAAAAAATCGTGCCAACTTTAGTGTTTTTTTTTATGAATGAAACAGTTTCTTTCCAACATAAAAAGTTGCAAATACCACCATTTTATTCCATAGGGTGTCTGCTAAAACAATATATAATGCTTGAGGGTTCTGAGTAATTTTCTAGCATAAAAAAATGATGATTTTTACATGTAGAAGAGAAGTCTCAGAATGGGCCTGGTTGCCAAGGGGTTAATTATCATAAGTAATATACAAATAATTATGATAAGCACTGTGAGTTCATCCTCTCAGTCTGCTGCAGAGTGTTCCAGCTTGTATTTATACTGCCGCTCTGTATGTAGCTTCTGACAGGCTGTGCAAGCAGCCCCGTATCTCCGGAACCATAGATGATAGCAGCCCCGTATTTTAACCAGGGCTGGAGTGGGTCTTTAGCTACCTACCCCCCAAATATGGGGTCTCTGTGACTCCTGATCGCCGAGCTACAATCCTCGAAGTCGATCTTTTTATTTTGATTTTTTTTTGGGCAAATGGGCCTATCTTGAGAAAGGGGCCTGGAGCTGCAGCTCCAATAGCCCCTATGTTAATCCGGCCCTGGATTTATCTATATGTGGTTGTAGAGTCAGGTTGGAGTCCCCACAAATAAAGAGTGTGCCCCTACTGTGGGTCTTAATAACCTGTAATAGGTGCGAAAAAAAAGGGTTAGGGTTACCATTCGGGGCATAGTAGGAAACCAAAGTGGTTTCAGTATCTTGGAGTAGGCCTACCAAAATGATATACCGCCCCTCTGGGTCTTTAATTTCTATTGTGGGTGTAAAAGGCAGAGAATGATGGAATGCTATCAGGACACCCCTCTGTTTAGAGTCTGCAGAGGCCGTAAAGACCTGAGGATAACGGGAGCTAAAAAACTTGGGTGTTTGGGAACCTGAAAAGTGCGTTTCTTGTAAAGCAACTATTCCTGCTTTCAGAGAATGAAAGTTTCGGAAGGCCTTAACCCTCTTACTGGGGGAATTAAGGCCTTTGACATTAAGAGATAGAATATTCAGAGGGGCCATCGAGAGACAGGGTGAGAAAAGCTATAAAATATTATGTAAGGAGTAGGAACCGACCGACCAAAAAGAGCCAAAAGAAGTGGAAGGGAGGGGGGAAAGAAAGAGCGGAGAGAGGAGAGAGAGGAGAGAAGAGGAAATTCGTCTGCAGGGCAAACCATGAGATGACATAAACAGTCTGATACCAAGATAGGTTGCTCGGCCAAACAATGCTCAGTCCCCGGGGCCCAACACAGGCGGCCCAGGAGAGAGCGCATTCTGAGGGAGGGGAGCAGTGGCTATTCTCCACCACCGTCGGGACAGCAACTATACATAAACACTGCAATTTACAGAACCAGTAAAAAACCAAAACGAAAAAGGAAATAATATAAAAAATGAACATTAGGACTTGTCTTAATGGGCATGACACCCAGAGGTGTCGGACATAACAATAAAGTGGTATATAACACCCCACCAGGGCAGGAATGCAGGGGTCTTTGGATGTGCAGGTGTATGGAGATGGGGAAGAGGGGGATGGGGAGAGGGTTAGTCGGGAAGGGGAAGGATAGGCTAGGGAGGGGAGGGAAGGGAAAAGAAAAGGGGGGGGGACAGAGGTCATCAGGTAAATTGGGGAGGGATAGGGATAGGAACCAGAGGAGGCGAAAGCTAAGGAGGGAGGGCAAATGGGGAGCTGGTGGGTATATAGTAGATAATTAACTAAGAGGAGCTAACATCATCTACAAATGTAATTATTAGATCACGTATAAAAAATAATCGCAGATATAGCCTGACATCACTGGACCAATATAATGCGGGTGTGAGGCTCTTTTAGTATAGCAATAAAAAGTGAATCACAATACCAAGGAACAATATGAGAGTTAGGCTCCATGTAGGCAAGGAGCCTCAGGTCAAAAGAAAAAACGGATAGAAAGCAAAAGATTTCAATTTAGGAGTCGTCGGTGCTGAAGAACTTGAAAAAGGAAAAATGAAAAAAAGAACAAACAAGAACAAGTACATACGAAACAGCAGGTCGAAAAGATTCGGTGGAAGAGGTCCTCCGGAGTAGGGGACACCATTCATCTTCCGTTCGGATGTCCGAATCCTAGAGATCTCACAGGGAAATGTAGAAAATTTAGCAATAGAAACCTGAAAAAGAAAGGAGTGACAGTTTCCGAGTAGTTAGTTCAGCGCGGCGGGCGAGATTTGGGAGTTGAAGCTCTGTCGTCCGACAATCTGGCGGGGGTTCCCTTGCAGACGGACAACGGGCCAGGTTGCTTACGATGCGGCGTAGCTGAGTAAGGATGCGCTGCCGAGCGTGCTGGAGTGCGGGGTAAGCTGGTCTCCGATTGTAGGTCCAGACGAACTAGGTGAAGGCTTTCCAACAGGCGTTGCAACGATTCCGGGGACGAGCAAGTGTGTTGCTGTCCCTGATAGGAGAATTGTATGGCAAACGGGAACCTCCAGGTGTACTTCAATTGGTGATGAAGTAAGATCTGTAATTGTGGTTTCATGGCCCGGCGCTTGGTGATGGTGAGGGGAGCCAAGTCCGAAAACAGCTGGTAAGTGTGACCCTGAAATTGCAACGATTCTTTATTGTGTGCTGCAGTGAGTAGTTGTTCTTTCGTGCGAAAAAAATGCAGCTTAACGATGATATCCCTGGGAGGTCCGTCCGCCTGTCTGCGGGTCAGTGCCCTGTGGATTCGATCGAATTCTAGACGTTCGATTGGTATGCCCGGGGCTAATTCCTGAAACATAGCCGTTACGAAGGACTGAACATCGTCAACAGTCTCAGGGATTCCTCTTATTCTCAGGTTGGCTCTTCGAGATCGATTCTCGGCGTCCTCCCATCTTGAGAGGAGGGTGACATTCTCTTCTCGGAGGGCAATTTGCTCTTGGGCCTGCTCCTGTAAGGTAAGTTCAATATCGTCCATTCTGGACTCCAAGGCGGCTGTGCGCTGGCCGATGTCACGTATCTCCCGCGAGAGTCTGTCGGTGATCTGCTCTGAGGTAACTTTCAACGCTTTCTGTAACATGGTTTCCATGTGTTTAAGAAAGTCACTGGGGATCATACTCGGTGGTAAAGAGGGAGCATCCGCGGGATCATGTATACTGTCTTCGTGATCAGTATCGGTGTCCGAAGTTTCGCGGCTGGGGGCAGAGGAAGCCTGCTGGATAGCAAGGGCCTTAGCCGCCATTTTAGATGAAGCACGGGCGAGGGCCTCCTTGATGGGTTTGGGTTTGTTCTTACCTCTGTGACCTGTGAGCACCATACCGTTTGATGGCAGGGTTTGCGAGGTAGAGATACAGTCCAACAAAACAAGTATTGCGGGTCCGGTTCTGTAGTTAGGTCCCGATACAGTGGTGGAGAGTGCGGAGCCTTAGCAGGATGCTAGACTTCGCGCATGCGCCCCCCCCAATAATAAATTTTAACCTACGTTCAACCCAAAACCTACCCCCTATATTTATCCTTTAAACCTGGCCCAATAGAGTAATCTCAGCCTAAATCTGACTCTAAAACTAAATTTTACGAAAAGCCATTATATGTATCACCGTCAACAGCTACAATAAAAATATAACTAATTATTGTGCCCATACGAATCATAAAATGTCACCTCCCAACTAATCTGTTCTCTAATATTTAAATAAATAAAGTGATACTAAACACACACTGTCTAATTTATATTGTCCCTTCTCTTTCTGTAAATGGCTGATGGCCCTGTAATTATTTTAGTTTAAAAAAAAGTACCCTGTTCCTAATCAATTTAAATATATATATATATATATATATATATATATATATATATATATATATATATATATATATATGTCACATGACCCAGGAAAAGATAAGCAGGAGGAGTGTCTAGTCCCGTATTAGTCCCAGTTCTAGACTAGTCACATACTAGTACATTATGAGAGACTTAGCTTAAAAGGAAGCCCTCCATTGGTGCACTGTCACCACTGAAAAAGTAAAAGCATAGTGCCATATCTGGAGGTACTCAAAGAAAGCAGTGCAGGGGAGGTCATGTTTGGCTCTAAGTTTGTCGAAAGGTAGTAGTACCCTAGTTACCGGGTTCACTAGGTGTCTGTAGTGGAAGAGATTCTTCTTTAACCAGGGTGAGATCATTCGGTAGGTTAGACTATTGGGTAACTTAGGGTTATAGATAAAGGCTGTGACTAAGGAGGCCTCAGATTGGAGGGAGTTGCTATGATTCAATTGTTTCCATATGGAACGAATCAGGTACATAGTATGTAATAGGGAAGTGGAAGGGAGATTGGCGTTTGTGTTTTACAATAAATTGTTCGGGTGGATGGGGGCTATCCATAATTTGTCTATTTGGGTACATTGATTGTAGGCTGGAAGGGTAACCCAGGATGCGATTGCTCTCAACTAGGTAGCATGGTAGTAGCGGAAGAGTGTATGCTGTCTCTTAAGAGCGTATGCGCCCGGGACATCACTGACTGCACAAATAGAGAATATGTCCTAAATGGTGGACGTTTAGGAGATTTTCCTTGTACCAACAGGTGAGCTTTATTATAGGTTTACCTGTAGGTACAAGTGACCATGTGGTGTTTACTACAACACAGGTCATCCTATAAAGATATACAGTATGTGCATTTAGCATATTTTAACCCAATTATTTTTCTGTAAAAGCCTCCTTGATGTAGGCATCTAAAACTGCTGCTGGACACCACCATCTTGTATGTACCGTATTTATCGGCGTATAACACACACTTTTTCCCCCTTAAAATCGGGGGAAAGTCATGGGTGCGTGTTATACGCCGATCCCCACTGTCTGTGAGGCAAAAAGACCGAGCGCCGCCGAAAAATACCGAGTGGCGCCGAAAAAGACCGAGCCGTCTGCTCGGCTCCGCTCGTAGTCCCGCCTCCCTGCTGTTTCTGCGAGCGCTGCCGAAAAAGACAGAGCCGACTCTACTGTTTACTCGGCTCGGCTCGGCTTGCAGTCCCGCCCTTACTGGGCGGGACTGCGAGCCAAGCCAAGCCGAATACACAGTAGAGTCGGCTCGGTCTTTTTCGGCAGTCATTTAAAATGCTGGGTTTGTGTGTGCTTTTAACCTGTAGTTTCTAAGTAGGTGACAGGGTCTCTTTAAGATGCAGATAGATCATCGTCTTAGCCCTTGTACACGCGGTCGGAAATTCAGACGGAAAATGTCAGATCGGACCGTGTTGTCAGATAATCTGACTGTGTGTGGGCTCCATCGGACTTTTTCCGTCGGAATATCCGACCAACAAAGTTTGAGAGCTGGATATTAAATTTTCCGACAACATGATCTGATCAGACTTTGTCTGATTGTTTGTAGAGAATTCCGATCGGACAAAGTGCCACGCATGCTCAGATCAAATTACGCAACCAAAGCTATTGGCTACTAGCCTGAATGTAGTCCTGTCGTAACGTACAAACGTTATCACGTTACAAACGATAAGATTTTCCGACAACTTTGTCCGACCGTGTGTATGCAACACCAGTTTCGGACAAAATCCGTCGGAAAAAATCCGTTAGATTTTGTTGTCGGAATGTCCGACCGTGTGTACAAGGGCTTATACTGCAGTGGTCTGTCTTCCCAATGCGTAGGTCTTAGCATTCCTTGCTTTACTACACTATATACCAAGCCACGTCGCGTGTGTGTAGTTGCCAAGGACAACCCTATTTTTTCTTTACACCAATTTTTATCAGTCAGCCCCGCCGTATTTACTCCTGCAAATTTACCGACAAATGCACTTCTAGCTGAATCCCACAGTGTCAAACTGATAAAGAAATAAATAACATCTCACTATTTGCTTTACTTTCTCTCTTGTAGCTATTGATTTTTCCTGTTTTGTTTGTATATTCAATCAGAAGGTCACGTTTATGTTGGGATTTGATCAAAGAAAACCTCCAGAGCTGGACCAAGTTTTTCTCTCCCTTTCAATATAAAAAAAACACAAAATCGTGAAATATTTCTTAGCAATATTTATTGTAGAATCTTCTCTGTTATTCCTGCTCTAAATCAATACAGACTCCGGGTCAGCTTTGAACTGAAAAGTCAAAAGTGCGCAGAAGCATCGCTGAAAACAATGAAACGGTTACTCTTTTGTTCCAGTACTACTAACAGGCTGTATGTTTTAGTTTCAAGTTTGTAACAATGATTAGTCGTGATACAGCCAAGAAGCCCACCTAGGGCCCAAACTTTTTTTTTTTTCGTTTTAGACTTAGGAAAAGTAAATATTGCTTCACATTTCACTTATTTCTATTCATGACCCCTTTAGGAGATTTTACCCCACTTCCTGTCTTGGTGATAGCCTATAAAAACAAGACAGGAAATGAGGTACTGAGCTCAATTCACAAAGAGTTATTTTCCTCCTAAAATCTGAGATAAAATAACTTTTTCTTAACCTCTCTCTCTTAACTTAACTTTTTACAAACTTTTTTTGCAATTCACAAAAAAAAGCTACATTGCTATTTCATCAAACTGTGAGGTATTTTACTCATGAAAACATTGACTGAAAGAGAGAAAGGTTAAAGGGCCACAGAGCCCTAATTCGGACTTTACAGGCAAGATGGACAATGATATAGTACAAAAATATATTTTATTAACAATAAGTCATATCAAACAGGTAAAGTAAAAAATTATTAAAAACATGTCATAGGCATATGATAGCAATGAGTATCTAGTGTAAACAAGAGAGTTGACACCAAATAAACAGCAGTGAGCCCCTGTGCATCAACGCGTTTCACTGTTTTGCTTCGTCAGGACACACTTGGAAGTAGTTGGAAGGAACAGGTCTCACTTGTCAGCATAGATTTATCTCCACATGGAGAGCTCCCAGATGATCACCCAGGAATCACTGTGTAAAGCCGGAAGCAGTTCCTTACTAATACCAGCAAACCGTGTACAGGGTTGATGGCATAAAGGTATAGACATATGAATATAAACTCATATGGTTCACCGGGGGAGGGAAGAGATACACCATAAGTATCCAGATAATTCAAGGGGGAGAGTAATAGAGAGGAGAAGGGTAGAGCAAAAACCCTTCCACCTGTTTTCAATCCACAGTAACAGGGGCTTCAACAATAATCCATATGGACAGATATATATTCCTTCCAAACTGGATATATCGAACTCTCTTATACCTGCCCACAGTCACTATAACTATATAGGCTCCATATATATTTATATTTAACCGCTTCCTGACCGCCTCACACCGATATGCGACGGCAGAAGGGCACATATAGGCAGAATCACGTACCTGAACGTTGCCCTTTAAGAGACGGCTGAGTGCACGAGCGCACGGGGGAGGCTCCGTGAGTCGGGTCACGGGTCCCACGGACTCGATCACTGTGGGGATACACGTGATCGCCTCACGGAGAGGTAGAACAGGGAAATACTAAAGTAAACAAGCATCTCCCTGTTCTGCCTAGCAACAGTGACACTGATCTCTGTTCCCTGTGATTGGAGCAGAGATCAGTGATGTGTAAAACACAGCCACGCCCCCCACAGTTAGCAACACGCCCCTAGGACACACTTAACCCTTACACTGCCAGTGTAATTTACACATGAATCAGTGCATTTGTATAGCACTGATTGGTCCCAAAAATGTGTCAAAAAAGTCTGATGTGTCCGCCATAATGTCGCAGTCACAATAAAAATCGCTGATCACTGCCATTTAAAAAAAATATTAATAAAATGGCATAAAACCATCCCCTGTTTTGTAAACGCTATAACTTTTGCGCAAACCAATCAATAATCGCTTATTGCGATTTTTTTTTTTACCAAAAATATATAGAAGAATACATATTGGCCTAAACTGAGGAAAAAAAAAATTTTCAATATTTTTGGGGGATATTTATTATAGCAAAAAGTAAAAAATATAGCGTTTTTTTCAAAATTGTCGCTCTTTTTTGTTTATAGCGCAAAAAATAAAAACCGCAGGGGTGATCAAATATCACCAAAAGAAAGCTCTATTTGTGGGAAAAAAGACGTCAATTTTGTTTTGGAGCCACGTCGCATGACTGCACAATTGTCAGTTAAATTGACGCAGTGCCGAATCGCAAAAATTGCTCTGGTCAGGAAGAGGGTAAATTCTTCTGGGGCTGAAGTAGTTAAACAGGACATAGTAGCATGAAGTTCAGTGTCTCCCCCAGGAACAAACAAACACCTAAAAGTCCAAATTAGTGCCCTGTGCCCCTTTACCCTTTCTCTCTTCCAATCAAGTTTATGCGGATGTGGCTTTAGGAGTGTTATTTACATTTTTTTCATAAAACCATTGCTAATAAAGAGGTAAAATAGTTTAAACCGTAAAAATCTGGCAACTCACTCACACACAAGTCAGTGCGGTCCCTGCAGCATACGTATTAATACAAAAGGAAAACGGTGACTAGAATACCAGTCAAAGGGAAGCTGCTTACACAAGACACACATGGTGTATCAAAAACAACTAAGTTCAATTAATCAATACAAAATTCTTAATGTCAAATATTGAATTAAAATAGTATCAAAAATCATACACATAAAAAAGACAACGTTGTCATTTATGCGAATTCCCTTCACTTCTGTCTAGGGCTGTTACTGATTAAAATTTTCATGTTCGATTAATCAATTTTTTTAAAATCGATTAATCGACTAATTTCGATTAATTATAACGCACATACAGATCCACTACTTTTAGCTGATCTTCTTGCATTGCAACTCTGCATTAGTCAGTGGTAAATGTGGTATACACTATATACAATCACCCGACACTAGTTCGTTTCTACAATCCATGACTTAACTTCACAGTTCACACAAATACATTTTAAATTCAAACTGTAGCACTGACGTAAGTAATTATTTTTTTTTCACAGTAGTGTGACAATCCCTCCACCTCCGGTCTAACTAATTACTCTCACTTTATGGCATGGACCCCTGTGCAAACAGGTGGTCATGCAAGAGGGTATCAAAAGGGTTAACCCGGATCATAAACTTCTCTCACGTCTCCTTAGATCCTTAGAAAGGATATAATACCGTGCTAGAAAGGGGGGAGGAGTTCGGTGACGTCAATGTCCGTGACGTCACCAGATCTCCGACGGAACTCCTTGAAGAACCGGAAGCCGGCGGAGAGGTAAGTATTTTGATCGATCACAAAAATTTATGATTAATCGAGGAAGTAATCTTTAATTTCCACAGCCCTACTTCTCTCCCATACCCAAAACAGGAAGTGAAGGGAATCCCTGCAAATGAAAAGAATCCCCATTGGAAGATTTCCCCTCTATTACTTTTCTGGGGACAACCCAAAATTTGGGATTTTCTTTCACTTTCAATAACGGTAAATGGGACAAATAGAGGAGGTGAAACGAGGACACAGACAGCAATAAAAACCTGATAGAGGTTCTAATCCATCTCCACTCTATCCCAAACTGCAAAAAAAGTTTTGTCTTTAGTTATACTTTAAGTATAATCATTCCAATGATTCTGTTTTTTCTATATTTAGATTTCTATGCATTACTGTTGAGAAACTGATCCAAAAGGGTAGAGACTACTCCAAACTAGTGATTATATTATTACATTCCTTAAATACCTTATGCCTGGACCATTACCTATTTAACCAGTCTAGAACTGCCCTATAGCAGATTTACTGTTATAAGGAGGCCCTCCTGTGCAGAATCACGTATATATACGTGATTCTGTACTTCCACCTAGGGGGCATGCACGTACCACCAGCAGGCTGCTTCTGCTGTGATTAATAACAGCAGAAGCCGATCTGTGTGTGCTGGGCACTAGATGTCCGCCGACACCTGGAAGGCATCATGCAGAGACACAGAACACAGCACACATAGTACAGTAAAGCAGTGGCTAGGCACAAAGTTAACCCTTTGATCATCCTACATGTTTAACCCCTTCCCAGACAGTGTCATTAGTACAGTGATAGTGCATATTTTTAGAACTGATCACTGTATTAGTGTCACTGGCTCCCACAAAGTGTCAAGAGTGTCAGTGTGGGTTTGATTTGATAAAACTTGAAAGTGCAGAATCTGGTGCAGTTTTGCACAGTAGCCAAACAGCTTCTAACTTCAGCTTGTTCAATTAACCTTTGAAAAAAAAAGCTGAAAACTGATTGGTTTCTATGCAGAGCTGCACTCGATTTTGCACTCTCCAGTTTTAGATCCCTTTCACACTGAAGGCGTTTTTCTGGAGTTTTAGCACTAAAAATAGCACCTGAAAAATGTCTCCCATGCGTCCCCAGTGAGAAAGTCCGAGTGCTTCCACACTGGGGCAGTGCGCTTGCGGGGCATCCTGAAAAGTGCTGCAAGGAGCATCTTTGGGGCCAAATGGGGCCGTTTGGGAGCGATGTATACACCTCTCCCAAAATGCCATGCCCATTGAAATGGGCAAAGCACTTCGGCAGAGCCACAACATGGGAACTTTTAATCCTTTATTCGGCCACTAGTGAGGGGTTAAAAACAGTCCGCTAGTGGTCGAAAAGTGCCGCTAAAATTATGATAAAGTGCCGTTAAAATGACGGCAAAGCACCCTTAAAAATAGCGGTGCTTTACCGCTAACGCCGGGTGCCTTCAGTGTGAAAGTAGCCTTAGTAAACCAACCCCTTAGTGTCCCACGTAATATTGCAGTCCCTCTATAAGTCCCTCTATAAGTCGCTGATCGCCACCATTACTAGTATAAAGAAAAAAAACTTTTGCACAAAGCAATCAATATATGCTTAATTGGATTTTGTTTACCAAAACACGTAGTAGAATACAAATTGGCCTACATTTATGAAGACATTTTTTTTTTTTTATTGGCTATGTTTTATAGTAAAAAGTTAAAAAAAAAATATATACATATATATATATATATATATATATATTTTCAAAATTGGTCTTTTTTGGTTTATAGCGCAAAACAAAGTGGTGATTAAATACCACCAAAAGAAAGCTCAATTTGTCAGAAAAAATTATATACATTTTATTTGGGTACAGCGTTGCACGACCGCACAATTGGCAGTGCCAATTGGGCCATATCACAAAAAAAAATTGCCTGGTCGTGAAGGGGGGTAAATCGTACTAATTTTTTTTGTGAATTGACTTTAACGCTGTCACAGTATTTACCTCATGTTTTTGGTTTGTGAGGTAAAAAACTCATAAGATAGTAGTGAATTGCCATTTTCAAATAATTGGAAAAAATGTGTCACGCGATTCAATTATCTCATGAGATATTCTTTAGTGAATTGAGCCCACAGTGAGTAATAACCTAACAGGTTTTCTATTGCTTTCCCATTGTACCAAAAAAATGTGTTTTCTTGCAGTCAGTGTCCCCACAGGAGAAATGTCTTATTACTTTTTTTCTGACAACCTTGCAGTCTATATCAGGGGTGTCAAAGTCAATTTTATCATGGCCCGCATCAGCATTATGGTTGCCCTTAAAAGGCCAGTTGTATCTGTAAAGCCCCATACACACTATCAGATTTTTTGCAGATTTTTGTCTTCAGATTTACCAAAACCATGTAGTGCAAGGACCTGCCTGATTGCATGCACATTGAAACTCCTAAGGTTTAACCTCATATAATAAGGTTTTGGTCAATCTGAAGGCAGAAAATCTGATATGTATGGGGCTTAAGACTAGATGTCCAGAATTCAAGAATCCTTCACCCTCTGTTACATCACAGTGCTTTGAAGAAGCTGGGGTGGAGCTGGGAAGCAGAAAGTGCAGGTTCTAGAGGATGACAGGAGGACGTCAGGAGTCAGCTACTGGAGTCTGTTGGATGCTGAGACCAGGGAAGGGAGGGATGAGGGGTGCTGTGGCTGCACAGAGAGGTGCAGGATCTGTTGAAGCAGTTTGATCCTCCTCTATGCAGCTGATTACTGAGACGAGGTGGTGGTGGTGGTGGGGGGGGGGGGGGGATTGGAGAACAGCCTCTTTCCGGCTGCACAGAGAAGTGAAGTTACGGCCTCCTCTTTACTGCTGACTGCTAAGACAAGGTGGGGGCAGATATGAGAGGGGTTCCCGCAGCTGCAGGAGACGTGTGAGGCCACATGAAATGGCCTGGTGGGCCAGATTTGGCCCACAGGCCTTGTGTTTGACACATGTGGTCTAATTCACAAAAGCTTTCAACAAGGTTAAGGATCTTTTTTTTTAGCCATGTGACTGTTATTTTCAAATCTCATTGGGCATGAATAAAAATAACTGTTACACTGTTGAAAATAAAGAGTCTTATCCTATTCTAGCTTTGTGAATTGAGCCCAGAATATCCCTCCTTGGGGACACATTTTTACCTGGTAGCTAGAGCGTTTCTTCTGGTCTACTACTTCTGATATTCATCCCATACCTCCCATGGAAGCATAATTGTGCACAATGCATCAAAGGAGTGCTCTTTCGGTTTCGTCCGAAAAATACATTTATTTAGTTACTCGTGAAATCGTTTTTTATTTATTTTGTTTTGTTAAAAAAAGTATTCGTACGAAAATCCGAATTAATTAAAGTTGAATCTGTCAATTGAAGGCTTATGGTGTCTGTCGGATGTTTTAAGAAGATTCAACGAAGCAGCTAAACTGTACGAGCCCACAATCGTACATTTCTGGTTGAATGCTCTGCCCACAAGCTATAGTAGAATTCTAATGTTCTTTGACTAGTAATAATTATAATTACTAATTATTATTACTAGTCAAACAACATTAGAATTTTTCTGTAGCCAAGGGAGGAGCATTTCACCGTAACTGTCCGTTCGCAGCGATCGTATGTTTTTAGCTGCTTCATTGAATCTTCATGTCAAGCTATTTTACTGCTACCTTCTTACAATGAGCCAATAAATTCATCATCATTTTACTTCCCCAGCCTTTTCCAGCAGTGACCACTAATGCCATGTACACACGACCAAACTTTCCGGCAGACTAGGTCCGACGGTCTTCCCAACGGACTTTCGGTGGAGTTCCGACAGACTTTCTGAACGAGCGGACGAGCGGACTTGACCACGGACTAAGTTCCTTCATTTTGAACGTAATGACGTAAGACGGGACTAAAAAAAGGAAGTTCAATAGCCAGTAGCCTATAGCTTCCCTTGCATCGTATTTGGTCCATCAGACCAGCATACAGACAAACAGTTTTCCCGATAGGAATTAAGTCCGTCGGACAGATTTGAAGCTTGTTCTAATTCTAGGTCCGTCATAATTTTTAATTGAAAAACGGTCAGATTAGCCCACACACGATTGGATTGTCCGACGGACTGATTCTAGTCTGCCGGAAAGTCTGGTTGTGTGTACACCGCATAACAGCTCTTTTACTATTGTCTCTATAATGTCAAATCTCTTCTCTCTATGTTGAATAATCTTGGACTAATAATAGAGTTAGGTCAGGCACATTCGACCACAGCTTGGATAGATACAGATCCCTATTGTCACCATCATTTTGAATCGTCTATCTATATCGAACTGTTGTCGCAACAATACCAAAATATAATGGATACGAAAATAAAGCATATTTTTATTTTGGATCTTTCAGATTTCGGATTCTGCGTGTTCGTTATCGTTTTATTAAATTCCCCAAAATTCAGAAGAAAATGCATTCGGACGATAACAAATGCACATGTCTAATATTTACATATTTTTACAGAGTGGAAGATTTGACGGTAGCAGCCATGTACTCGGTTACATCTTCAACATAAAATATTGAAGTCTTTTTTTAATTTAGAAATTTCTGTTGGAACAAGTTACCATCTTTGCAATAATTTTATCTGCAAGCAGGGATTGCAACCTGTTTCAAAACAGTATGGAGCCCAACATTGGACTACAATAAATATGTACAACTTTGAAATGTTCTATACAAAAGTATAGTTGCTCTCTCAATTTGATGTAATCTTGGTATAATCTTTATGGAAAAACATACTGTTTTACAGACTTGTTTTCTTAATAAAATACACTCTCAGCATATTGAACCCATTTATATGATATCTATCCATTTAGTCCACTCTTCAATACTATTCTCTAATCTGGTCATAGCTCTCCTCCTTCCCTCCCCATTTACTAGCTTAAAAAAAAATATTTTTTTTGCACTTATCCATATCACTATCAGCACTGCTTCTGGAAGTGATGACTGGTGGTCCAATGCTGCAGTCTGTGCCCATGCTGAGCTCTTTGCTTTGGGGTTGGTTTATTAAAATGAAAATCTGGTGCAGCTGTACATGATAGCCAATCAGCTTCTAAATTCAGCTTGTTCAATTAAAGTGAATGTAAACTCGATTCATCAAATTTGAAGCTGAAAATGTGTGTCGGGGTGGGTGCTATAAATATATAAGCAGAGAGCTTGTCGATTCACAGTACAGCTCTGCAAGTATCTTTGTTACTCTGCCTATGTGGAGGGAGGTGTGTGCCTTTCCTCCAATCAGCTGCCACTCAGTGTATGCCAAGAATCCACTCCCACTGCTGGAACACAAAGAAAAAAATTCTAACACAATGTGAACTTTCTAAAGAATATAGAAAGCTGAAGGCAGCAGATATACATGTAAAACATATGTAGGGAGATTTGTTTCATCTCTGTGTATTATCTGAGGCTGTTAATTTCACTGGGTATATGTGAGGGTTTAAATCCCCTTTAAGCTTTGACAAAAAACAGAAAAACTGGAAACTGATTGGTTTCTGTGCAGAGCTGCACCAGAATTTGCACTCAGGTAGGGCATATGCTGGCTATGATAGCACGGAATCAAGAAGGTCCATCTGGAATAGCTGCCATTAAAGATATAAAAGGTGAAGTGGTATATGACACATAGGGGGTTATTTACTAAAGGGAAATCCACTTTGCACTGACAGTGCACTTGGAAGTAAAGTCACTGTAGATCCGAGGGGGACATGCAAGGAAAATAAAAAAAACAGCATTTTAGCTTGCACATGATTGGATGATAAAATCAGCAGAGCTTCCACTCATTTCATATCTACCCCTTAGATTTAGGGCGACTGCACACCCAAGTGCACTTGCAGTGCAAAGTGGATTTGCCTTTCGTAAATATCCCCCAGAGAGTATCCAGAGTATATTTATGGATTTCTATATACGGCTTTATAAATCTGTAATTTCAAACAAAATAAATCAAAATAAGCAATTTCTGGATAACTTAGACCTACCTAAACTGACACCAACAGAAAGATTTTTGGATCAATCTATAACTTTGGTAGAGTTGGAAGAGGCAGTGAGGCAAATCCAAAATAATAAAGCTCCTCTTTTTGAATTTATAGCTATCAATGGATAATGAGGGGACTGGTGCCATTTTATCCCTTGATGCGCAAAAGGCTTTTGATATGGTGGAATGGGAATATTTATGGGTGACCCCGAGTGCCTTTGGTATTGGCCCAGGGTTCTTATCCTAGCTAAAAATATTATATAAAGATCCAAAAGTGAGACTGAGAATCAATAATGTCATCGATTTTCTTTTTGTCTAGGGGGAATAGACAAGATTGTCCTCTCTGCCCATTGTTGTTTGACCTAGCATTGGAACCATTGGCTGCCTCCATAAGACAGTCGGAGGGAATAGTAGGGTTTGGACGCTCGGGAAGGGAAGAAAAAATAGCTTTATATGCGGATGATGCCCTTATTTTTTTGGGTGACACTGCAGACTCTCTGAAGGAACTTATGATACTTGTCTCTGTATTTGGCTGGCTTTCGGGTTTCGTATTAATTGGGAGAAATCAATATTGATGCCTTTGCATGATGTAAATATCTCTTTACTAAGTGGCGCTACACAAATACAAATAAAACATACATTTAAATATCTTAGGATTGAGGTAACTCGAAATGCGGAGGACTATATTGACTTGAATCTCAAACCATTGTTACAGATAAATGCCAAAGATGGTGCAAATTTCCACTAACTGTGATTGGTAGAGCCAACCTCCTAAAGATGATCTGTGTCCCACACTTATTGTATATTTTCCATAACTGTCCCATCTGGATAACAGTGTTTTGGTTCAGAAAGATAGAATCTCTGTTCCGCAAGCTTATTTGGTAAAAACAAAACAAAACAATAACGCATAAAACTAACAAGCCAACGATGAAGGGGGACTTGCCATGCCACAATCTAAAAAATATTTTTTGGCCACACAACTACAGCAGTTCTATAGCTGGATGGACATTGAGGAGACTGACTCCATATAAGGATTATTATTACCTCTATGTAAGGGAGATAGATTGATTTCCTTGCTGGAGACAAAATCCTTACAAATGGACAAATGACCATTTTGCTGGCCAAAGACCAGAGCACTTTTAGCGATTCGGCACTGCATCATTCTAACTGACAATTGCGAGGTCGTGCAATGTGGCTCCCAAACAAAATTGACGTCCTCTTTTTACCACAAGTAGAGCTTTCTTTTGGTGGTATTTGATCACCTCTGTGTTTTTTATTTTTTTATAAATACAAATAGAGCAACAATTTTGAAAAAAACACATTTTTTTTACATTTTGCTATAATAAATTTCCGCAAAAAATAGAAAAAAATATTTTTCCCTCAGTTTAGGCCGATACGTATTCTTCTACATATTTTTGGTAGATAAAAATCGCAATAAGCGTTTATTGATTGGTTTGCGCAAAAGTTATAGCATTTGCAAAATAGGGGTTCGTTTTATGGCATTTTTATTAATATATTTTTTTACTAGTAATGGCGGTGATTTGCGATTTTTTATCATGACTGTGACATTATGGCAGACACATCAGACAATTTTGACACATTTTTGGGATCATTGACATTAATACAGCGATCAATGCTAAAAAACTGCATTGATTACTGTAAAAATGTCACTGGCAGTGAAGGGGTTAACCACTAGGGGGCTATGGAGGGGTTAAGTGTGTCCTGGGGAGTGATTCTAACTGTTAGGGGGCATGGCTACGAATGACACTTTACTGATCATAGCTCCTGATCACAGGGAGCTATGATCAGTGACAGTGTCACTAGGCAGAACGGGGAGATGCTTGTTTACATTAGCATCCTACTCACGGAGCTCCAGGCAGGGTCACGCTCGCACCGCCAGCAGTGCGCACGTGACCACATGGCAGCAAATTCAAAGGGATGTACCTGTACGCCCATTTGCCCAGCTGTGCCATTCTGCCAATGTATATATACATGCGGCGGTCGGCAAGTGGTTAAGGTATGGCAGGAAATGAAAAATATTACTAAAATCACGGGCTATACCCCTTATACCCCAATCTGGAATAATGTAAACTGTGATGAGCTGCAGAGGCTGGAAGGGTTTGAGCTATGGCAGAGGAAGGGATTGAGACTTATGGAGCAACTGTTTGAAAATGATAGTCTTAAATCATTTTCTCAATTGTCTGTTCTTCCAATATCTGCAGCCCAGACATGCCTTACACACTTAGGCCCATACCTTTGAACTTAAATTCAGTAACTCTAAAGTAATCTCACTGTTGAGGGAGAAGGATCAAAAGCAGGGTCTTGTGTCACGTCGCTCACGACTGTATGAGATATTACAAAACAAGTCTAAAAAAAAACATAGATATCCCCTCTAGGGCCCACTGGGAGCAAGACCTAGGACCATGGTCAGAGGATCAGTGGGCAATGGCTCTAGCCATGATCCCAAGAGTATCGTCTTCTGCCATACAAAAATTAACGCAATTGTGTATTCTATATAGATCATACTATACCCCGGGGAAATTATTTAGTTGGAAGCACAGAGATTTCCCCCTATGTCCACACTGTGGAGGTACACCGGCAAACTTAATACATATGTAGTGGATATGCCCTAAACTCCACCGATATTGGCAGGGCATAATTAAAACTATTAATGAGGTCAGGTGCTTTAAATCAAACTGTCAGTAGATCCTGGAATTTGTATATTAACTACTTTCCGACCGCCGGCTGTCAAATGACGGCCAGGCGGCGGACCTATTGTGGCGGGAGGGCGTCATATGACGTCCTCCTGTTTAAACAGGGAATGCGTGCGATCGCACGCGCATCCCTGTTTCTTCGGTGGCGACGTGTTACGGAGACACCACTTGCCACCGAAGGGGGTGAACAGCCCTGGAACACTGCTCGTCACCGACGCTGGTAAACAGCCATTGCTCGGCTGTTTACCCACGTGATCGGCTGTGATTTTTTCACAGCCAATCACTAAAATGTAAACAAACCACGGTAACAAGATATTACCGGGTTCTCCTCCTCACACACCGATCATGTGTGAGGAGGAGATTGCGGTAACATCTTGTTACCGCTTACAGTGTACACCAATCACACTGATTGCCCCCCCAATAAAAAGGACCTGTCACCACCCCTCATAGTACATGTCACTCACAGTCCATCAGAGTACCTGTCACAGTCCATCAGAGTACTTGAGTACCTGTCACAGTCCATCCGAGTACCCGAGTACCTGTCACAGCCCATCAGAGTACCCGAGTACCTGTCACAGTCCATCAGAGTACCCGAGTACCTGTTACAGCCCATTAGAGTACCCGAGTACCTGTCACAGTCCATCAGAGTACCTGTCACAGTCCATCAGAGTACTTGAGTACCTTTCACAGTCCATCTGAGTACCCGAGTACCTGTCACAGTCCATCAGAGTACCCGAGTACCTGTCACAGCCCATCAGAGTACCCGAGTACCTAACTAACAAATTAGAGATTAGTTGATGGTGAAGGGGTGAATGCTCAGAGTTTAGCTTTAATTTTAGCCTTGTATGTAAATACTTTGTATAAAATAATTCCTCAATCTATTAGTCATGCCCACATTATGATGTATGAAATTTTCTACATTGATATTTACTTTTGCTGATCCCACTTACCGTGGGGCCTCTCTGACAGACGAATGTCTATGGGTTAGTTTATATCGTCCTGGTATACACCTTGATAGCAGCTACTACCTCTTCAGTGCACACCTTATTTTCGCTAATGCTTTTCTGGGAAAGTACATGTGGAAGTCTCTATCATTGATTAGATTTGTGGTGACCCCTTAACTCCTTAGCGCCGATCCCACGCACATATGCAGCCAATACTTGATGCAGAGCGGCCGCATATTTGCGTGCAATAGTGCCAATAGCGATGTGCCGAGAGCATGCATCCTGCACACTACCGGCACAGTTAACCAGGAGCTAACTGAAAGCTCCTGTTTTCATCTTGTGATCATGTGACCGTCATGACAGCCAATCACGGCATTTACATGATGATATGCCCCGCTCCACCTCCTGCCATTCTAGACCCCTTAAAAGACCAGCATGACCCAGCTCTAAAGGGTTATTTTACCAGCAAGGAGACATCCTCTTTACCTCACGTCTACTACTGTAGCTCTGAGATTTTCTTCACCCTTGCCTCAGAATATGAAACAGATGGGCTTTTTGAAAATGAAATGAAAAAGATTCAACCTGCCTATTCTTTGCTGTGCATATTGTATGGGCTGCTTGCACTTTGAGTGGATGGTCATCCATCTTCACATATGATCTTCATGACTATCAAGGATATTCAATAAATCTATGTATACCCTTTGCAGATTAGCTGGTCATCATCAAGCGTGAACCCTGAAGAAGCAATCTTTTGCGAAACTCGTCGATTTGATACGCTTATGTGCACAGTACTGTTATATGATGTTATTTGATCAATCTAGCCAGTGTGACTTGATATCGTTTTAAGAGATGATGATACATTTTACCGGAATACAATAAATCTTTTTTTTTTTTTATTGAGTAATTTTTTTTTTTTTGTTAACTTTTCCATTGTTTTGATACAGTTAAAGTCCCCCCCACACACCCATTTTGGGAGGAGAAGGGGTGCGGGCACTCCTCTATATTTGAGTTGCGGCTCTCCCCCTTATTTTTTCTATTTTTTATATATATATATAGATTGATATTTATTTAAAAAATCTCCAAAACCGAAAGTTAAGTTGCCAATTTTTTCATATACTCAGACATTAAAAGATGTCACGTCTTTATATTTTTCTTCTTCAGACTTTGACTGGTGGTGCCACTCTGCAGATGCGTATTGAAATATTATGCAGTTGCCTTATTGTGTCTAGAAATAAATTATATACAGTATAAATATACTTTTTTTTTTAGATTGGAAATTTGGCTCCCCTAGCTCTACAAATTTGCCTCCCACTATGATTTAAATTTCCTGTTATGCTCTGGATTTGGCCTTTCATTTTATCTGCAGCCTTTCACTCCTGGATTAGGACCTTGTGCCTTAATATATTTCAGGAGTCCCCCGCTATCACTAGGCTGATATCTTGTATCTACTTTAGCAGTTATTGTATGGACTCTGAGGTGGATTTATCAAACAAATTGCTGACAGAATAGGGCAGCTGTCTAGAGAAATCCTAGCTGCCTCTCATTTAAAGATTCTACAGCCATTCTGTTTTTATTGAAGACCCCGAGACTGCAATCCTGGATAGCTGACTAATATATTTTACAAACATCTGCAACAGATTTTGGACACATATAGATGGCGGTTCAAGAGGCCACACCTAAATCATAATGCAATCAAAGCCCATGACATTGTATAACAGATGCTACATAATAAACTAACTCTGCTCGACCAATACCCAGCTCTGCCCTTACCTATGAATGGAGACCACACCAAGCTGGAGTAAATATTGGCCGTAGCAGCCATTTTTTATTACACTCAAGTAAATTTACACAACTTTATAAAACAACCTTTAAACAACCATCAGTTACATACCTGCGTTGGTCTTTGCAGGAAAATCTAAAGCTTACCACATGATCCAATCTGGTACCTTAAACTTAAATAGGCCCCCAGCTGACATGCTAGCTTGGAGACAACCAAACACTGACCGCAGTGCACCCATTAACCAAATTCCAGCTAAACCACCGTTAGCTGGAATACCACCAACGGGACCCATACCACCGATGGGTACTTCATATTCCCATCACACACATTCCTGGATGCGCTGTCGGATTTGGGTGCTGCAGCAACAAACAGCTGGATACTGGTTCAAGTCACGGTGAAGATATTTGCCAGCACACCATGGAACAACACAAATAGCACCTAAACAGGTGATTTATTGCATGATCACAACACAAGGATAGTGCAATGTTTCGGAGCCGTGCAGGGCCCCTTCGTCAGGCATGGCGTCATGGGTGGCCCATTCCCTAGTTTACCATTGCTGGATTTGGTGGTTTCACTTTTGGGGGCTGTGCCAAAGAAGGAGCCAAATAACTTTAGGCTGATCCACCATCTTTCCTTCCCGAATTGGGGATCGGTCAATGACACGATTAATCCGGAAATGTATGCAGAATCATACACGTCTTTTGATGCGTCGGAATTTTGGGTTCGCAAGTACCGGCAGGGTGTCCGTATGGCAAAAGCTGACATAGAATCGGCTTTTAGACTTCTTCCAGTACACCGGATAGTTTTAGGTTGCCATTAGCAGGAGTTTTATGTAGACCGCTGCCTGCCTATGGGTTTCTCTATTTCTTGTGCGTTGTCTGAGCAGTTTAGTTCACCCTCTCCCCATTGGAAGGATGCGACACGCAAAATTCAACTTACCCAATAGTGACTGCAATGTCTGAAGTTGCACCTTGCATAATCCCATTATCCCCGGAATCTCAGCCTGTAGTGCCAACAGCTTATCCTCTGGTAGTCTGCATTCCATGGCACCCGAATCCAGGACAATGCCCAGCACCTTAGTTGGTCCCTCTGTCCTCTCTGTGCACTAAAATCCATCAAAGTGTATTTAAAAAAAAAAAAATATATATATATATATATATATATATATATATACAGTAGTACCTTGGATTACAAGCATAATTCATTCTAGAAGCACTCCAAAGCACTTGTATATCAAAGTGAGTTTCCCCGTAGGACTCAATGGAAACTCAGATAATTTGTTCCAGTGTCACTGCTAGTGTATGCAGTACTGCATGTGGCCAGACATGGGGGGGCACCGGAGACACTCGGAAACACTCGGAGATGCTCGGAGACCACTCAGAGATGCTCGGAAACACTCTGTAAAAGAGTGTTTCCGAGTGTCTCCAAGAGTCTCTGAGCATCACCCGCGCCCCCTCACCTCTGGCCAAATGCAGTACTGCACAACCCAGAGGCTTGACTCTGGCTCGTCTTGCGAGACAAAACTCGCGAATTGAGTCAGAATTTCCAAAAAAAATGCTCGTATTGCGGTGTGCTCCGTGTTACTCGCAATCTCCAGGTTTTAGTGTATATATGAATATATAAAATGTTTGGGGATTCTAAGTAATTCTAGCAAGACTGTTCTAGCATGCGCAGTACACAGCGGACACTATCCGATGGGGGACCATATATGATAGGACACCGGCAATACACATAAAAGTCTTTGAAAAAAAATGGAGGAGGGTTCCCCTCCCAGTCCATTACCAGGCCCTTTGAGTCTGGTGTGAATATTAAGAGGAACACCGAACCAATTTTTTTGTAAAATTGTGTGGGGGTCCCCCCAAAATCCATACCAGGCCCCTTATCTGAGCACGCAACCTGTCAGGCCACAGGAAAAGAGGGGGGACGAGAGAGCGGCCTCCCTCCTGAACCATACCAGGCCACATGCCCTCAACATGGGCAGGATGCTTTGGGGTACCCCAAAATGTAATTTTGAGTGATTCTGTGTAAATGATGGAAATAAAATCTAACTTTTTTTGACATATTATAAGAATGTCTAATCTGTAATTTGATGCTATTTGGAGATTTTTCCATCTTTCCTTGGCTTCGTTATGCACATTAATACACATTTTTACCTGGGGTGCCCAAACTTTCGATCCCCACTGTAGAAATGTCATTTTGCTGTGGTACTGTTCTAAACAAGGGAAAACTGCGCCACTTTACAGGCATACTAAGGACACCCCCCCAGGCCCCAGATCCCCAAACACTTTTTATGACAGTAACTTGCATATAAGCCTTTAAAATTAGCACTTTTGATTTTTCCTGGTCATGTCCCATAGACTTTAACGGTGTTCGTCTGAATTATTTGCCTGTTTGCATGTTCTGGTGTGAAACCAGGGGCATTTGGCTCATCCTTATTGAGCACTGCTCTTCTCTTAGCACGGCAGCTGGCATACTAGTTCCAGGTCAGTGACACAGAGTATGGAAGCAAGAAGGTTAGTGGGGCAGTCTGGAAACATCATCTTCCAAAATGATAATAGCAATGGCAGCTTTCATGTATTTCTTATGAGTCCTGTAAAGGCAAAAAAAAAAAAACACATTTAGTAGATCTCTGGAACACATGGACACTTGCCCATGGTTTATCAATTTAACTATGCTGCACATACAGAAAATTACTGTTGATGTGCCTGAATTTCTAAGCAAATGGTGTCAGACTTATCTACTTATTTGATGGATTACAAAGAACACAACCCTCTTCTTACCTCCCCCCCCCCCCCCCACTTTGTTGCATAACCCCTCCTTGTGCACAGGTAGAGAGCACAAAAAGTTATCCGCTCTTAACATTTCTGGCAAAGTCTATTTTTTGGACCTATCCAAAAACAAACACATCCAATGGTACTTTAAGCAGTGGTGGCCCATAATGCAGGGCACAGGGACGCAGGGTGTGGGTACCCGACCGAATGGGGGGGTGTCTGTGTGTGCATTGTTTGCCGCCCCCCCCCCAAAAAAAAAATATATACCACCAGCTTCCACTGAGGGTTTACGTACACTTTAATGTCTTTGCTATGTAGATGTGATGTACAGTATGTGTTGATGCCTGGCCTGTCAAAATGCCATTGAGAATAATATAAGTTGTGTATGGTAAATACATAAATACATTCATTTTCTCAATAAAATAACGTTAATGTTCTTACTATAGTGAATCTCAGAAGAAGAAGACTATTGGGTCTGTTTAGTGATTATAAATTACAAGCTTGAAATAAAATGCCAACTAATACATCAGTCCAGTGTAAACATGACTGTGATTAATAGTTGGCCTGCATAGCTTTGTGAAGTTTCTAGAGGGAAGATGCACACATTAGCAAGTTGGTATACATTAGTGGGAATGCTCTGCTGAACTCATATGGTAATAGAAAGTCCCCTTGAGCCAGATCCACCATAAAATAAATTGATCTTTTTAACTGGTGCAATCAGTGCCAATATATTTGATTACAAATGTTTTGTTCTATAATAAAATGCTTTTTTGCTAGTTTGGATAGAGTTTGGAAGAGGAAGATCGATCCTTGTCAATGTTTTTGCCTACTGTGACAGGGGAGAATTTCTGGTGACATCCAGTATATTGCTCCAAGCTGAACTTCCTTTATCCTCTCAGAGTTGCATCCTCCATGCAAATATGGAGACTCTGCTAGCATACCACCGGCATAATCATTAGCCTCTAGAAAGTTCTCTAAAAAATAATATACAAGGAATTCAAATCAGAGAGTGGAAATAGGAAGTACATACTTTCTATACTCTATACAGCAGCACTCGGGCTGGGAGAGGGTGGGGCAGGACTGTGAGCTTCATGAAAATTTGTTGACAAGAAACATAATGAGAAGAGGAGAAAGCAGAGTGACCTCATCATTCTCCCACAGTTCCTTCTTTGTCCAATCAGCATGCTTGGACTGGAGAGAGGACACCACTATATCCCTTTCAAAGTTGAGTGACTTGGCACAAACAGGCAATGCTTTAACCTTCCGTTTAGAGGCTGGAAAAATTATTGTGATCTTAATGTAAAAAATATTTTCTATCAGCACTTCTATATTATCTAAATCAGTCAAATAGTGTGGTGCTTAATACAACATGATAAAAAAATATAGCGCACTTAATGTGCATAAAACTCTAATATAAATCAATGATAAAAATCTCAATTCAAAAATGCAAAAATGTGAAATACATACAAATTTACATTTCATAAAAAAATCACCAACATAATAAAATTAGTGTGTTGAAAAAACAATATTCAAATCCTATAAACAAATAAGAAGTCTCAATTCATGAATTAAACAAATCTAAAAAAAAGGTGTATAGTCCCATATCTAAGTGCAAGTGAATGCCGCTCTTATCCAATAAGATCCAAGAAATAGATAGTTGTTACATCCAATGCTGATCACCACAGTGATATCACCCATGATATGAGATAAGGTTGGCTCCTTACCAGATAGTATGGATCATATTAAATGATCAACAGCGCATTTAAAATAACCAAGATGTCTTCCTGTCACCCCTCATCCCCTTGCTGTGAATTCTCCCAGCAATGTAATGCAAAGCATGAAAACAGCATCTCATAGTGCATAATGTTTAAAAAATCTGTATCTTTAATCATAGAAGTACACTTACATATTTTGCACAGTAAAATTGCATTAAAAGATGCACGGAGCGTGCAAACTCCAAACACATGTGTTCCGGCAGTCAGAGTAAAGATGCCACGTATAGGCCCTGACCGTATAGGCCCTGCCTGTTTTGTCAAAGAATCGCATCTTCAGGTGAATTGGCCAACAAAAACTTATTTTTGCTAACTCTTAAATGAAGCACTTGGGATAAACAGAATAATTTCAGGTAAATTAATTGTTTAATACAGAAAAAGATTTAACTGTTGGCAAAACTCTTATGCCGTGTACACACGATCGTAAATTCGGCCAGCAAAAGACCGATGAGAGCTTTTGGTCTGAAAATGTGATCGTGTGTATGCGAATTTCAGCCAGCAAAATAATGAGAGCATGTTTTAATTTTTTTCAGTCTGAAAAAGTTCCTATCCGAAAATCCGTTTGTGTGTATGCAATTCCAATGCGCAAAAACTCCCGCACGCTCAGATTCAACTATGAGACGGAAGATATTGGCTACTGGCTATTGAACTTCCTTTTTCTAGTGCCGTTGTGCGTGTTATACGTCACTGTGGTCTTGATGGTCGGAATTTGGTGTGATCGTGTGTACTCAAGACAGCTTGAGCAAAATCCTGTCGGAATTCCGTCCGGAAAACCATCAGAGCTTTTTCCGACCAAAATTCCGATCTTGTGTACGCTGCATTTATTTTGTTCACTGAGTTCATTAACCTTGGAAGCCATTTATTGCCAATTTCATCCTTAAAAAAACAAAACACAATAAATAATTTTATCTTCCCTATGCTCCAATGCTTATCACTAAAATATTGCTATAATCTCTCAATCTGGCAAAAAAATAAATAAAAATTTTGGCAAAAAGAAAACTCAATTTTGTTTAACCCTTTACAGCACTACGCATATTTAGGGTAGTCATATATGGCCTAGTTCATTTCAAAGCAAAAGATTGTCAGAAACAACTGGGTGAGAATGGGTCCATGTAGGGAGTAATAACAATCTGCCTGAATTTTAATGCATGGTGAATCAGGCTAGTTCACCTGAAGTGCATTTATGACAATCAAATTTGTCCCCATATATACCTCTCCTTAGATGCAATCCATTGCCATTTTTTAAAATCACAGTTTCAGGGCATTAGAGACACAAAAGAGAATGCTCCAACATTTCCGAATCAGCAGACCACAGACTAAAGGGAATATAAATTACCCAAATTGGTTCCAGCCCTTGTGCAACAGGTACCAGTCTTTCTCTGTTTTATATATGGGGAAAGGTTTAGTGATATGCACTACTACACAACATCACCAATCCATAGATAGTCATAGCAGGTCCAGAGGTGTTCAAGGAAGTCCCACTTCCTATTGTTGGTGGTGTATCTGCCTATATACAGTATATTGGTTTTATGCCCACTCATGAGTCTATCAGGTAAACCAAGCTGTAGTGAGCTCTTGTCTTTAAAACTGTCTAATTATGATAATCCATTATTCTTGAAGTTGTTCAACTTTCACGATTAAGTCTGTGAATGAATGGTTGGTGATCCTTACAAAGGCATTGTTAAATACCATGAGTGCGTTACACACAGGGTTTAGGCTTACACTACATGCAAAGTGCAGGGTTCAGGAGTGTACAATTTAAAATCAGCGCTCAGTGGAACTCAACATAAATACAATCAATTAATTAAAAATATCACATTTAATCAAAAGAGAAGCACAGAGGTAAAATCATTCATATCCAGCACAACTGTGAGGGATGTACTTATTGCACAGTCAAGTAAAAGAGTGCACTATGTACAGTGTACCAGAGAGAGGAGAAAGGGCTTCTGGTGAAGAGCAGCTACAACTTACAGTAGAAGTGTGCAGGCTGTGGGTACTTGCTTCAGCAAGAGCTTCTGCCAGGACACTACAGTGGCTGTTTACACTCCCCACCCCTCCCTCCTCTGCTTTCATAGATGTGTACACACCACTGGGAGAGGAGTGCTGTCATTTGAAATCTGAAGAAGAAGCCCATCTTCTGTGTATGCAAGTGACAGTAGTAAGCGGTGGCCAAGGAGGTAAAGCTGGAGGTGGCGGAACTCTGTTCTTCCACGTTCCCTGCTAAAAAAAAGCCCTGGTTAACAATATCATTGAAAGTGTTTTGTTATATATGGGGTGTTGGTCCTCAAAGATGTATAAAGAGGAAGCCAAGCTACAAACAGTCCACCAGAAAAATAAACGGAGAGGCAGGAAAGTTCTTATAGTATAGTATGTGGATGGTATTAGTAGGAAATGTATAAAGATGAAAGTAGGCAACAAAAGGAAACAACTCACATTTGATGAGGTTGTGAAAGACCATGTGATATGGTAGACACAACCTTCTGAGAATGTGTGTGGAGAATACCTCTGTTTCCATTCAGGACAAGGGGTAGGTTGCTGTTGGCACCTTGAGGAAACCTGGTCCTAGGTCCTCATGTGGGACATCAGGAGGGTGGTTGGCAGGTCTATGAAGGAGAGAAAGTCTGGTCAACTGTTCGAACAGCAAAGGCACCCATGGTTTATGTTTTAGGAATGGGTTGAAGTTATTGTTTTTAATTTGGACATAAAATGTATTTGTTTTTATTTTAATTTTTTACTGTTTTTGGGTGTGGGGAGAGGAGGAATGGGGGGAGGGGGAGAGTCTCAGAATCATATGTTTCTTGTGGGGGGGGGGGGGGGGGGTCTGTAATGTTATATGGTATAAAATGTCTAGGAGTAACATATATTTCTATGATGGCATACACTGATGTTTTTTTTAAGTATGTAATGTATGTTTTTTCTTTGGTAAAATTAATAAAAGAATTTCCCACTCGCTTTCATTGGTTTGGAACGAGCAGTGCATGTTAGTTGTGGTCATGTACACTGCTTTATGTACACTACCCATCCCATATTACACAGTACATGGTTCATCTCAGGGAAGAGCAAGAAAGGGTAGCTATGTTCCTAGACACAGTGGGACCATTTAGAATGAACGTAGCCACCCCCTAAGCCCCCGTACACACGGTCGGACATTCTGACCACAAAATGCGGCAGTTTTTTCCAACGGATTTTGTCCGAAACTGGTGTTGTATACACAAGGTCAGACAAAGTTGTCGGAAAATCCAATAATTCGCAACGTGATGACATTCGTTTGTTACGACAGGACTACGTTGAGGCTAGTAGCCAATAGCTTTGGTCTCGTAATTTGATCTGAGCATGCGTGGCACTTTGTCCGATCGGATTCCTCTACAAACGATCGGAAAAAGTCTGATCGGATTTTGTTGTCGGAAAATTTAAGATCCTGCTCTCAAATTTTTTCCGTCTGAATTTCCGACTGAAAAAGTCTGATAGAGCCCACACACGATCGGATTTTCCGTCAATATAATCCGATCAGACCTTTTCCGTCGGAATTTCCAACCGTGTCTACGGGGCATAACAGAAAGTCGAATCACAGCAGCAAAAAAAATGGAATTTGGAAATTTGGAGGGAACTAAGAAGAATAAAAGGTACTTTTTTTGATTTAGGATTACATACTTGAATAGAATTTTAATCACTTCATCAGCTCAAAATCACATTAACTAAAAAAAGTTCCTTCTTTTACTCTCAGTTTCAAATCTCCAAATTCTTTTTTTTTTCTATTGTTATCTGACTTCCTGTTAGAGGGTGGCAACATACAGTGGGACCATGGAGAATGAACGTAGCCACCCTCCAACAGGAAATCAGAACACAGCAGCAAAACAATAAAAAATTATTTGGAGATTTGGAGGAGGCAGAGTTAAGAGTTAAGAATACATACTTTTATATATATATGTATATATATATATATATATATATATATATATATATATATATATATATATATATATATATATATATATATATATATATATATATATATATATATATTATTTTTTTTGAGTTTAGTGTTACTTTGACTCCTTTGGGTTCCTGATTCCATTGAATGTACCTGTAATCTACCGCTTATGTTTATATATAATGTGTATTTTCCTTCAATGAGTTACTGACATTTCATGGGTCATTCTTCCTGCCAGCCACTCATTACTAAGCCGAATCCTCCAATGCCCTTTTTTCATTTTAATGCCTCTGTCACCTCAGCCTTCTGTATTCTGTTCATCTGTCCTACTTCTTGTGTAGAGAGTGTTCCTTGTGCCCTTTCTCTCCTGTTGTCCATCTATTTATCACAGCGCCTCTCAGACATGTCCAGCACTCTGCTAGGATGGCATGTATTGTTAGTGCTATAACCCTGGTGATGTATAACAGCGATGCCATTACTCGGGTGATGTACGACAGAGGAGAACCAGATAAAATACATTATAATGAGTGATGGGGCTTAATCTAGCCCAGCATGTCATTAGTGCTCAGGATACCTAATGATATATTCCACTTACACCTCCAGACCCTTCTAGCTGAGAGTGCATCTGTAGGACAGAATGAATTTTTTTACAGGAGCTCGAATGGCTGGAATGGCTTAGAATTGCATACAATTGTTGATAAAAATTGATTAAAAATGATCATTATATTGAAATGCTGTTTTGTTAAGGTTTGATATAAGGCCTATAATCGCCATAAAAGCCATTCTGCAGTTTAATGTCAATGAAAATGATATTTCCTTCTCAATCTGCTGCCGTCCACGATTTTCTATAATTGCCAGAGTAAAATTCTAATTTCTCTTTGTTGCGCCATGGCAACAGACTACAGCTTATAGTCCTCATACCCTTGCTTCTGTAATTGGCTCAATTTCTCTATTACAACACAATGTGCAAAGCCTGTGGTTGAATTAAATGCAGCCTGTGTTATGATTTATGTAATCCCTGGCTTTTGCTTAAATGTGAATGAAGTTGCAGGGCCAGGTGTAATCAAACATTTTTTTTTTCAAAAATCAGGACTTCTAAAATGAAACCCTACTTCAATGGATGTTACAGACATAAATTTATTAGAAATATTTAGTGCATAGCCGGCTTAAAGTGACACTAAATTAAAAAATGTTTTTAAATTCCAATATGTGTTTAGGCAGATGCAGTCTATTTTCTCAAAGGTAGGTGGCGCTTGACTGCAGCGGCATTGCAGTTGCAGAGGAAGTCAAGAGGAACATGGTTCCTCTATGGTTTCCTGGGTCACTGGGGAAGCTATGCGATTGGATGCTGCCACCCCAGTCATCTTGGGTCAGCCAGAGCCTATTTAAAGCCCTGGCTGCCATGCTTGCTGTGAATGTCATGTGTGGGTAGTGTAGAGACAAGTCTCCTGTCTGACAGGGACAGTGATTAAAGGCAGGGAGAGGTTCCAGACAACTAGGGAAAGGATAGGGACACGCCATCCTAACAGGACACCAGCCCATTTGGGAGATGCCAGGCCACATTTTGCCCTTCAAGACAGACGCTGTCCGCACACCTGAGACCTGCTCTGCTACACACCACTGTTGGATTCTGTGGTTGTTCCCGGTCAGACCCCTTCCCTCTAGGCTTTTTCTGTATTGCTGAACTTTAACATTAATACAAGTTCTGTTCTCTACAACTGGAATCTCAGTGTTCACCATGCTGCACTTTCCCACACTTAGCAGCAGTCACCAGGATATGTCCATTCTTGCAGCAGGTGCGGAAGGAGGAGCAGGAACTATCACGGCATCGCTAGGATCGGCTCTGGCGCCATAGTTCAACCACCTCAATACTGGGCAATTTCACCCCCTTCCTAGCCAGACCAATTTTCAGCTTTCAGTGCTCTCATACTTTGAATGACAATTACTCAGTCATGCAACACTGCACCCAATGACATTTTATAATTTTTTTTCACACAAATAGAGATTTCTTTTGGTGGTGTTTAATCACCACTGGGTTTTTATTTTTTGCACTACAAATGAAAAACATTTTTTTTTTGTTTCTGTTATGAAATTTAGCAAATATGTAATTTTTCTTTATACATTTTGACCAAAATATATACTGCTACATAACTTTGATAAAATAACACAAATCAGTGTATATTATTTGATCTTTGTCAGAGTTATAGAGTCTACAAGCTATGGTGCCAATCTTTGAAAACTGATCACACCTGATGTACTGACTGCCTATCTCATTCCCTAACATGTCAAGACAGTGCAAAAAAAAAACAAATAACCCATTTTTGGAAAGTAGATAGTCCAAGGTATTTAGTAAGAAGCAAGTTTTTTGATGTTGGATTTCTTCCCACAATTCTTTCGAAAATTAAGAAATGCAACTTATTTATTTTTTTGCAAAAATGGCATATTAAGTTATTTCTCACACACGGCTTAGGCATACTTGCAACTGCATGCCAAAACACATTCTGCTACTCGTCCTGAGTATGGCAATACCACATGTGTGGGATTTTTTCACAGCCTGGCCACATAGAGGAGGCCAACATCCAAGGAGCACCTTCAAGCATTATCCATTTTAAGACCACACCTTATTCCAACACTTTTTGCTTACACGTAAAAATCTGTATTTTTTCTAGAAAATTACCCCCAAACATTATATATTTTTGCAAAAGAAAAAGGATATCATCAACTCACTAAAGAGTATACGCTGCACCGCTCATTAGAAATACTGTTAGGGGTGCTGCGTCCCTAGTATTGCTGACTCACCAATATAGGTGCAGTCTCTGTAACTCAAAAAGACTATATCAAAAAAGCGTACGGGGGTGTAGAGCCCCCTGTGAATGAAGTTACAGATGGACCAAGCAGCTTGATTAGCAGGTTGCACAAAAAACTATTCATTACAAAAATTGAGTAACCCACCACCAACACTTGAACTGTAATTAAAAAAGACAACGTTGTCTACATTAAGAGCAGCTGCCTCACATTATGCATCAAGGACACACCATTTACACATAGTTGATACACATCATCATATAGGGCAGAAAGTGGAAATGAAATAGCACATCAATCCTGGTGACACGCACCATCAGGACATGTACTGTACATACTGTAGAGTATACCACTTAGGCTACCATGGCCCCAAACTGGGGGATATATGTGTAAAAAGTTAAGGACCTGAGCGCTATCTAATGTATACACCCTGAATCCTAGGATGTTGAAATTGAACAATCATAGAAAAAATGGCCTGCTAGTAAACAGTCACTAGGTTTTGTATCATGTAAAATATACACAGGATGTAAGTTCATCAGGGCCGTTTACTCAGTCCGGGCCATTTAAACAGAGGTTAGCTCAGTAACACAGTCTGAGTGGGTAGGCCATATAATGGAAGTAGCTAAAGAACCTGAAGAACCTTTGTGCTCTATTCCCTCTCAATTGATTAAGTGTATTTGCTGGCTCGATAGGGTGTGCTCTCTATATATGAGCCCTCTTGAACAGCAGAGGAATGTATGTGTGGTACCTGATGGGGAGAACAGCATCTAGTGGTCGATTGAGAAACTACAGGGTTTAGTTAAGTTATCTCTGTGAATAAATCATATAAATAGATGACTAGTATTGAACTCTCCCATCCTTGATAAAGCACATGTGAATAGGCGAAACATGTCGGCTACGACACCAAGGCAGTGACGCGTTTGACGTCATGGATGACGTGCTATGCACTCTTTGCAAATACAGGTAGTCAAACAATAAATCAACACATCTACATAATCATATGCTGATATAAGAAGAATCTGTATGTTTTGAAACTCACATTAATTTCAGTTGTATATACATGAAAATTCCATGTTCATATTAAAGAGGAAGTAAAGCCTGGAAAAAAAAAATACACACGGCAAGGCAAAGTCATATTGAGTTAGTATGCATAGCATACTAGCTCATTATGAATAACTTACCTGAGATCGAAGCCCCCGAAGCAACCCTCGTCCACATCTTCCGTCGCTGCCATGATACCCGGAGTGACTTCCGGTATCGCGGCTCCGGCGCTATGACTGGCCGAAGCAGTGATGATGTCAATCTGGCGCATCCGCACGGGAGCCGTCAGTGACGGCACGTTCGCCTTCACTTGCGGCATGCTCAGTGCGCCTTCTTTACCATGTAGGTTAAGGAGATATTTCTTGCACCTACAGGTAAGCCTAGTAATCTAGTCTTACCTGTAGGTTAAAGTGGTCCCAGAGGGTTTACAACCACTTTAAAAACACTGTCATGAGGTCTCTAGTAATTCAGCCCACATTGTAGCTGCTTTCAGATAGATGTTTGCAATGAGAGTACCCCAATATATGGGAAAAAAAACAAAAAAAAAAAAAAAGGGACAGAACCCTGCCCCAAAAGGAGGAGGTACCTTGAGGAAAAGACCTTGCACACTGAGACCTGAGAAGGGAAAGAGCAGATGCACATAACAGTGTAAAAATTTATTTTAAGAGTACATGAACAGCCGTGCAAACATCTGACTGTGTGGTGACAAAAACATACCTATGCATACCATATTAGCCTAAGGGCCGGTTCACACTGCAGGCGAGGCGAGGCGACTCCGACTTGCCTCGCCGCGACCTGCAGCGGCCTCGGCGGCGACTTGCAAATGACTTCTGTATAGAAGTCAATGCAAGTCGCCCCGAGGTCGCCCGGAAGTAGTACAGGAACCTTTTTTCTGAGTCGGAGCGACTCGAGTCGCTCCTCTCAGAACGGTTCCATTGTACAGAACGGGGGCGACTTGCGAGAGCGAGGCGAGGCGAGTCGTGTCGCCTCGCATCGCCCGCTGTGTGAACCGGCTCTTATGCCAATCCAGTGATACTATTCCAGTCAATAAAGAGTCTCTAAAAATTTGAAACAATGGCTTTGAAATGAGAGAGTTCAATTCTTTTAGGATCCATGGGTGGATGCCATCTGGTGCTTTATTCACCTTTATGCTGTCTAAATATTTCTGGACCATATCCATTTTGAGCCATAGTGTCTCATTTGGGGCTGTGTCAATACCATCTATTTCCCATTGGAGAGATTTTTCTTCACTTCATGTCCAATAGCTACAACATAAGTGACAGCAAATCCCTGCATATTGGGGGAAACCCCTTGTTGTCACCAGGGTCACCAGAACTAGTGTTCACATTGCAAGATTTCCCATGTTCCTGTTCTGATGACAACCCAAAATTCAAAATGAAACAAAGTTTTGCCTTTAACCGGTTCCCGACCAGCGCACAACGATGCACGTCGACAGAATGGCACGGGCAGACATATTGGCGTACATGTACGTCCAATCTTCAATGCCGCCCTGCCATCGGGAGCGCGCCGCCGGCGGTGCGATCCCGCGCTGGTCGGGACCCCCGTGAGTCCGGTCGCGGGACCCGCGGACTCGATCACCGCGGGCATACCCGCGATCGTCTCACGGGACGGCTGAATGGAGGAAATGCCGTGTAAACAGCATTTCTCCATTCTGCCTAGCAACTAGTGATGCTGATCTCTGCTCCATTTGATTGGAGCAGAGATCAGTGTTCACTAAATGAAAGCCCAACCCCCCCACAGTTAGTAACACACCCCTAGGAACACTTAACCCCTACACTGCCACCCACTGGTTAACCCCTTCACTGCCAGTGTCATTTACACAGGAATCACTGCATTTATAGAGCAGTGATTACTGTATAAATGACAATGGTCCCAAAAATGTGTCAAAAATGTCCGATGGGTCCCCCACAATGTCGCAGTCACAATAAAAATCGCTGATCGCCGCCATTACTAGTAAAAAAAAAATAATAAAAAATAATTAATAAAAATGCTATAAAACTATCCCTATTTTGTAAACGCTATAACTTTTGCGCAAACCAATCAATAATCGCTTATTGCAATTTTTTTTACCAAAAATATGTAGAAGAATACGTATCGGCCTAAACTGAGGGAAAAAATTTTTTTTATATATTTTTGGGGGATATTTATTATAACAAAAAGTAAAAAATAATGTGTTTTTTTCAAAATTGACGCTCTATTTTTGTTTATAGCGCAAAAAATAAAAACCGCAGGGGTGATCAAATACCACCAAAAGAAAGCTCTATTTGTGGGGAAAAGCGACGCAGTGCCGAATCGCAAAAAGTGGTCTGGTCTTTGACCAGCAAAATGGTCCGGTCTGTAAGTGGTTAATTATACTTTAAAGAGGAACTACACTTTTTTTTGTCTTTTAAATTAAAAGCCAGCAGCTACAAATACTGACTTTTAAAGAAATAGACACTCACCAGCCCAGGATTCCAGCTCTATCTTCCCCCGGGCTGGTTCTTCCCTGGTCCTTGGATCCCCTGTTCTGCTATCTTAGCTGTGGAAGCAAGTGGGACTTCCAGTCTGTTCCCTACTGTGCATGTATGAGATCACGCTGTGCTTTCAGACTGGTCCCACAGCCTCCTGGGACATATGACATGTCCTAGGAGTTAGGGGGTAGGCAGGAGGGTGGGCCAGACGTCTGTGATTCTTGCCCAAACGAGAATTGAGAAAGTGGGAGCAGGTATCTGTCAGAAAAAGGTACCCACTCTCAGAAGGATAGCACCAATGATGTCACAGTACGAGGGAGAAATATGATAAGCGAAACTTTCACTTTTAAGTACTGTGTGTAGTACAAATCACAGCAGCTATGCCATGATGACAGATTGTAATGAAAGTGAATTGAGAAGGAGTCCATAGCAACCCTTTACCAGTTTAAACAGAATTTATCGGCTGAATTGAATTCAATCAATCGGATTGGTTCATCTGCAGAGAAGTTGTTGAGCTCCGGTGAACATCCAGCTGGATAGTCACCATGTTTTGGACTGATCTGGGTTGAATTCAAGTTCACTACTTATTATTTGTTATGTATTCAATTTATTTCTGCATTATTGTTTCTGTTGGCTCTGCCTTATTAAATAAGCCTGTTTGTGTATCCACAGACATTGAATGTGAAGAGCTATGTGCTTCCACTCCCTACCAATTCCAGTTTGTTTTGGCATAAAACACTTCTTTTGTACTCTTATTCAATTCAAATCTATAAAACAAAAAAAACCTCCCACTGTAGACGATAAAACTTGCTGTTCCTTTCTAAGGCCTAAGCTAAACAAAAGAAGCAAGATGAAGAAATACTCCTTTATCTCAGATAATACCATTAACATTTCAAGAATCTTCTCTTTCTTATAAATACAGAAAAATATGCACAGGGGAGTGGGGAAAAGCATTAAGAAAGAATGAAAAATAATTTCAGAAAGCAAAATGAAGAATAATCCTACCAGTGAAAAAAAAAATAAGGCTACTTTTTGGGCATGACCACTTAGAATAATATTTGGCAATATACAGTAGCCACTTTATTAGTTGTGCCTGTTCAATTGCTTGGTGACACAAGTTGGTAATCAGTCAATCACACGGTAGCAACTCAATGCATTTAGGTATCTAGATGTGGTGAAAATGACTTGCTGAAGTTCAAATCGAGCATCAGAATGGGGAAGAAAAGGAATTGAAGTGACTTTGAGCATGGCATGGTTGTTGGTGCCAGACAGGCTGGCCTGGGTATTTAAAAAACTGCTGATCTACT
This sequence comes from Lithobates pipiens, assembly GCF_037356315.1. NCBI lineage: Eukaryota > Metazoa > Chordata > Amphibia > Anura > Ranidae > Lithobates > Lithobates pipiens. Next base: position 292,660,219 of record NW_027507784.1, on the reverse strand, counting down.
GGGATTTTCACACACAACCATCTCTCGGGTTTACAGAGAATGGACCGAAAAAGAGAAAATATCCAGTGAGCAGCAGTTGTGTGAACTACTCGTTACAACCAAGGTATCCACACAGTAAATTTTTGGCTCTGCCTCTCATCCACTAAACAGTAGAAGGAGCAGCAGTGAGGTTGTCCAGCAGGGGGCGTCAGCATCAAAGCAACAAGGCATTTTCTCAGCCAACATGGGATGCTCTGCCTACATTAATCTGGCCCTGAATCCGGGGACAAAACCAGGGACTGACTTAGTGTCCTCAGTCCCGGGACTGTCAACAGAAACCGGGGATATCTGGTCACCTTACCTTTTGGTTCCTCTTTTCCTTCCATCCTCAACAGCCCAAAGAAAAAAGTGTATTGTCTGAGGAACAGAAGCAGGTACTGTAGGATACTGCAATAGCTATCCTAAAATTGTGCTAACATTTTTAAATTTAGTTCAAGGCTAAACTCCTAGCAGGTATTATTTTTAAGCCTCATGCACACTTGAGCTCAAAAACACTGCTTTTATATGCATTTCAGACTTTTCTTCTTCTTTACCTCCAAACTGTTAACCTACTGTATGTGCCCATGCACACTATAGACGTTTACAGGAATTTAGAGGCAAAAAAAAATCACCTGTGCATTCAAGGGGAGCATTTTGGCAGAAAAAAACAGCGGACATGACTGAACAGGGGTAAACACATGTAAACACGTCTAAACACACGTTAACGCTAGGCAATCTTAGCACATTAATATTCTGGCCAATGAAATTAATAAACGCCCAAGCAATTGACAAGCCTAAACAGATTTGAAAATTGCAGCTTAGGAGCATTTTTGCAGCTCCAGGAGAAAATAGTTTAGGAGAAGCCTTAAATGCAAGCAGCGTATGCAATAAAAGTTTACTTAATATAAACTGCTTGCAATCTGTACACAAGAGCTTTTCTTTGCCATTTACAAACGACAGCCTGTGGTGATGGTGCATAAAACACGGAGGTCCTCAGACATGAAAAATGAACAAAGCACATCCTACTATGGTGTGTACTAGCCTGAATCCAAAGCACTGGATGTTGTTCCTCTCTGATCCCTCAGGAGGAGTCACTGACAGAACTCTCAACTGACACAACAGCCTCCTGGGAGACAGGCCGCCCCCCTCCATCACACAGCAGGTGACTCATAGGGGTTACTAAAGTCAAATAGACTGTGAACTGGGCAAGATGCAGTTGCACTTTGCAAGTGCAGTTGCTCCAGAGCTTAAAGTGGTCTTATACCCAAATTTGACATTTTTACCCACAGGTAAGCCTATAATAAGATTTACCTGTAGGTAAAATTAATATCTCCTAAACCTGTACGGCTTAGGAGATATTCCCTTTGCATGCAGCCACTGACGTCAGTGGCGCATGCGCTCTGAATGCCTGGCTGAAGGTCTGGCAAATGTGGTCGGACCTTGCCGGGAAGAAAACTCCCGCGTGCATGTGCAGGAGTGACATCATCACGGCTCCAGCCACTCACAATGAACCCAGAAGACATATAGAGGGCAAGATGTAAGCTTCCTCAACGTGGACAGGGGCTTCGTTCTGAGGTAAGTATTTCATAATGAGCTAGTATCCGCTGCATACTAGCTCATTATGCCTTTGCCTTGCAGGCTTTTTTTTTTTTATGTGTGGGTATACAACCGCTTTAATAGATTAGGTTCTTGCAAAGAGTACCTAACCATGTGCAAGGGAAATTTAAACAAAACAGTATTTTTGCTTGCACATGGTTGGATGATGGAAGTCAGCAGGGCTTTTGCTCATTTGCTAAGCTCTGGAGCAACTGCACTTGCAGAGGTAACTTCACTTTGCAAAGTGCACAGTCTATTTGCCTTTAGTAAATCCACCCCTTAGCCTCAGTTTTGTATATTTTCCTTTGAGCCTGTGTATAGGAGGTGTGTCCCTTCACTCCATTCAGCTATCAGATTACAGGTAGCTCTGCACTCTGGCTCTGCAGTGTGTGTGATGTCAGATCCCTGCCCCCTGCTTTCTGATGTTGAGAAAAATCCTTTGATTTGTGTGTTTTAGAAGACTCTATAAGAGAAATTGGTGCAGAACACAGGTACAACTAATGTGGGGAGGATTTGTTTCATCTCTGTGTATCACCTGAGGCTAATAGCTTCACTCAGAGAACAGTCCATGACTTTGTTTTTTGTTGTTTTATTTGAGGATAATAACTTGGATAGGGATGGGAGATTATGGGATTCCCACTTGACTTCAACAATAACTTCAGGGACAACTCTTCCTATATAAAGTCTCTATATACCACTGACAGCCTCCTGAGCACTCCTTATCTATCTTCCACCCAAATGCCCCTCCCTGGCATGACTCATGCCTATTTATGAGGTGGTCTGCCCTTGCCAGCCCTTCACTGGTGATTGGCTGAGGCAGTCATAAATATTTCAAGCAACTACTCCTAACTTCCACCCACTACGTCTGGAACATTCTCCAATGTCGCAGAGAACAGAGGGAGGCACCAGAGAAGCTACTAGGATGGATCATCCAGCCCTGAGTCACTAAACTCTGACCCAGATTCATAGATCAGGCTTAGCCTTGAGCTAAAACAAATTTTTACCTACACTAACACAAACCTATCCACATCTAGCACACTAGAGGGCGCTACATACCGATGCTATTCTTCAATAAAATCTTGAATGCATATTTCTAGCAGATGTTTCCCTGTAACTTTTGTGTGCTTCTTCCCTGTGCCAATTTGGCCAATGTCTGTGAACACCCTGCTAGTGTATATCTGCTTATTAGTAAGGGTAAATATGAGCCACTGAATTCGAATCAACCACCAATCAGATTTTATTTTAGAGTAGTCAGGTATTCAAGGAAAGGTTCATGTGGATTGGTCCATATTGGTTACTGCATTTCTCAACACTCTTGAGCTGTGGGCAAGTCTCCGCTGTCCCCATGTACTTTACAGGACTGCTGGTCCACCATTGTACTTAATGAGGAAGTAATGTAAACCCTCTCTAATAACAATTAAAAAAAAACCTGAAGGACAAAGGCATAATGAGCTTGTATGCATAGTATACTATAGTCCGTGAGGGAAAGACATAAGGTAAGTATCTCTGTTAATTCCTCTAAACTAAAGAAGCATTTAATTTCTACTCGAAGTGAGACTTTAACACACCTACATTAATAAAGCAATTTATTATCCTATGTTAAGGTAAACTGTGCTGAGACAACCTGTGGGCAAGAAGCACACCTTAACATATAGAAAATAAAAAAAAGAAAGAAAATAAGCCCCCTTTTTTCTGCACGTGCATTGTGATATACCACAGTGTGGGTGCGTTGCTTACTTCTGCAACAACATGAATCAACCTAAATATCATGTTGTACTACTACCCTTACTCCTACTCGCTCCCTCCCTCTCTTACAAATGGACTTTTTTTTTTGTGTTTTAGAGCAATTTCTGTTATTTGTGCTGCAAAGCAACACTTCCGTGTTTCTTGTATTCCTTGGATAGGGAAAACTTTCTCCCCACTCCTGCACATGTACACATGTGCCACAGGGTTTGGGTAACAAGAGAGCCCTGTGACATATCTGCTCATGCGCTGGTTTCCCCAGGCATCTGCACATGTGTGGGATTTCCTGCACATGTGCAAAGACCAGGGAAGTCTGAAATATTCAATGTCAGAGGGAGCCCATGGGTACATCTGTGCATACATCATAATGGTGGCATACATCATAGTGGTGGCACCTGAGAGGCAGATTCTGCTTCTGGCGATGTTCTGCTTTAATGCAAAGAGACAAACAACAAAAAAAAAATACTATCAGATTTTTCTGCATCTGGTGCATTTGAGCCTGCTGCGAATTGTAGCTATAGAGGTTCCAGATGACGATTACTTAAGACTTGTGCCACATAATGGGGCTGTGGGAAGTTTCCCAGTTTGCCCTCCCAAAATGAAGGAGCTGACTGTCCCAAGTGAGGCCATATGGTATAATATTAGTTATGAGAAAGAGGAAATTATGTCAGTGGACTCCAATAAACAAGGTTCCTGTGGTCCGTATTGATATTATTTAGGGCACTTTCACATGATGCCAATTTAATGCATTCCCATCAACATATAATGGAACGTGCCTTTTTGGTACGCTTTTGAAAAACTGCACTAAAGTTGCAGCATGCAGGACTTTTCAAAGTTCAGCAGTCCAACAATGTGAACAGTTACAAAGAATTTAATGGGGAATAGTTTTCACCTGCTTTTATTGCCCTGGAAATGTGGGCAAAAGTGCACCAGTATGAAAGGGTCCTCAGAGAATTGGAGTGGAGTGATTTCAGTAAGCCCTGGTTCACACTGGAGCGTTTTGACATGCGATTTGACATGTCAAATTGCCATCAATGGCACCATCCTAATCGGTGTGACGCTGTATCTGCGGCACTGCACTGATTTCAAAAAGTAGTTTCTGTACTACTTTTTGCAATTTCAGGCTGTGATTTACATTGACATCTGTGCAGAAACCTAACTAAGGAAAAACACAACACTAATGAACATTGCAAAAACTACTTTAATACCCTGATCATAGAGGCTCAATGCTATTTTCATATCATTTATACCTTGTTCAGAACAACCAAAAATTGATCCTGTATTTTCATTGTGTTAACTGTAAAGAGCAACATAAAACACAGACGTGAAGCTGTGGTCAAAAAAAAAAGAGGGCAGAGAACTGGTCACAACAATTTTCCAAAATACTGTTGTGCACCATGTCTCTGTGTGGCCATCTTGCGTGAGGCAGGGCTTCCTCGTGTAAAAGCTTCTCCCTGATGACTGGTGGGCAAACATTTGAGCACTTAAGCCCCATACATACTATCAGATTGTCTGGTGAGTTTTTCCTTCAGATTTACCAAAACCATATAATATGAGGTCAAACCTTAGGAGTTTCAATGTGTATGCAATCAGGCAGGCCCTTCTACTACTTGGTTTTGGTAAATCTGAAGGAAAAACTCAGCAGACAATTTGATAGTGTGTACGGGGCTTAACAGGAACATACAAATTAACAAAATGGATAGAGACGGGAAGTTATTTACACTACAGGTCCTCAGTTACAGCTTTCCCTCCAGCAAGAAGAACAGTGAGCAGCACAGTAGTGACGTCACCAAATTTTTGAGTTAACTGTTTCAGTACAATTAATACCTGTAGGTCTTGTCTATAAGATAATAAATCTTTACTTTTTGAGTTCAGTCCTACTTTAACCTCCCTGGCGGTACGATTATTTCGGATTTTAGGTGCTAAAAGCGGTACCATTATTTTGCATGAAAATTTGGCGTTTTATATTGTAGTCCTGCAATTCTTAGGAATAACTCTCTTAAATCTGTTCAAACCAGAGTCTAGCACACATCCCGGGTATGATAAAGTTTGAAAAATGAAATCATAAATTATAATATAATAAATAACTATAAATAATTGTACCAAATAATAATATAACTGTAATAAAAATTATTCAATAATGTAATCAAATCAAAAACAATGAAATTTGCTCAGTTTCAGAATTGTCACTGTCATTACTTTTCAGTATTTGATGACGGATCTCCCCACAAATCGCTATCCCTCAATTCTGCGAGTGATTCTAATTTATTATCGCTGTTTTCTAGCTGGTCTAAAATCATTTTTGATGTACAGTGACAGTTTTGGTTGCTATGGGCAATCTCCAGTTTCCAGGCATAAAGAACAGTTTTTATTATATAAAAGTGCATGCAGGACACTGGGCAGACCACTAGGGACAACGGGGATGTGAAATATTTACATACAGCAATGTAATCTGTAAGATTACATTATACTGTATGTATACTGTTTGTTTCACTTTTTGAATTTGGCGCCGATCTCCGTCCCCGTGCGTCGCAACGCTCGCAGGGCACGGAGATCGGCGGTGTGATGCATCGAGCGAGACACGGCTCGCTCGTACAGCGGGGAGACAACGCTGGATCCGAGGGAGAAGGTAAGTAAACCTCCTCCTGGATCCAGCGACGCTGTCCCGAGTCTGACTCGGGGATACCGCTTTTGGTATGAAAAATCCACCCCGAGTCAGACTCGGGAATACCGTCAGGGGGGTTAATGAACATGTACATGGGTCAAATATCATTGTTATGGCTAAAAAAAGAATGGGTTTTACAATGCTGTAAACCTCAGTCATGGAATCTGAGAAAAGCACATATATCTGTAGTGTTTACTTATCTCTATCCAAAGCTCTAGGTGTCGTTTCTTTTTGACTGCAGAAAAACAAGTAAAACCTATGTAGGGAGATTTGTTTAATCTCTGTGTATCATCAGCTGAAGCTGTTCACTTAACTGGGCATATGAGAGGGTTTACAACTACTTTAATCACGCTTACATAAAAAGCTAGTAAAAACACTCAAAAAAGATATATAACTGTTATGAGTGCAAAAAGTTGTCTAAAAGAAATTACGTCTTGAAGAATAAATACTAAGCAAACAGTATGTTCCAGATTTCCTTTTTTTATATATAAAATAATGTCACTTTAAAAATTCCTTTCGTTCTTTTACCATCTCAGTTCAGTGTACTTGAGCAAACGTCCCTGTCTTATGCTGCCTGTCACAGATGATTTTCATTTCCAATGTCTGTCTGGGACTCTTGAACTGGAAGTACGTGTAAAACCCAGTGGAACTTGCTGGCACAAGTATGAAAAAGTGGACTCTGTTACCAAGGAAACGATATGCCTGCTACCCTCATGTGGAACGCAACCATCTTAGATGGTGGATCGTATTACCCAGGGGATCAAGGCATCAAAAGTTACAATAGCAGCCTAAAAAGATGCAGAAAAAATATCTTGGCAGTTAAGGAGTGGGATCCTTAACTCATTTAATTTAAATAAATACAAATTTTATATATATATAATAGGCATAATTTAAAAAAAATAAAAAAAATGTTTTTAGATTGTATTATGCATGTTGTAGATACTGTCATGCAATATAGCTAAAGGAACAATCAAATAATTGTTTTCCGATCTCTACAGTATGGCAAAATGTTTGGGACATGCTGATTGACTAACAAAAGTAGCTCTTTGGTAGCCCATGGACTTGCAATATTTGGAACAATCTCAAGCAATAATAAGTTATGTGTGCAGAAAATGATCATTATTCTGTTAGCTAAATGTACCATTGATAATCCCTATGTTAAAGTGTTCTTCCAATTGTTCGAGGTGACGTTCGTTGCGTATGACGGGACTACGTAGAGGCTAGTAGCCAATAGCTTTGGTCTTGTAATTTAATCTGAGCATGCGTGGCACTTTGTCCATCGGAATTCTCTACAAACGATCGGAAAAAGTCTGATGGGATTTTGTTGTCAGAAAATTTTAGATTCTGCTCTCAAATTTTTTCTGTCGGAATCTCAGACAGAAAAAGTCAGATAGAGCCCACACACGATCAGATTTTCTGACAATATAATCTGATCAGACCTTTTCTGTCTGAATTTCCGACCATGTGTACAGGCCATTACACTTTTTAGTGCCTTGCAATATAAACCTCTATTGCTAATTATAAATTGATGAGCTGCTTGCAAGTTCTTTTGTTTACAGTGTTTGTACGCATGGCAAGTCCTTAATTGCCTTGGGCAAGTCTCAACATTTCATGGATTACTGTACCTTTAACCACCAGCTCTTACACCATCAATCAGCAAATCCATATATAATTTATTATGGAAATACTGTCTTGCAAAAATTTCTATAGAATCTAAGGCCAAAAATACAAACCAAAACAAAAAAAAAAATATTTATTTTTTCTAGCTTGAGTGATAGCATTGATAGTTTTAAAACAACTATTGTTACCCTACATAAAAAATTAAAAATAATAGGTAAGAATGAGGGAACGGAAGGCTAATAAGGAGTTAAAGTATTACTAAACCCCAAGCAGTAAAACATGCTTGTTATACTCACTTTGGAACCCAAGGGGTCAATCCTCAGTATTGTGTAAAAAAGGCTGTTTGATCTTGTCTTCTCCCAGTCCCCAAACCATCTCCTGCTAGAAAAGAGGCTAGGAGACAGGCTGCACATGCTCAGTTTGGTGTGTATTGCTAGAGATTTTTTATTCATTTTTTTTGGGTGGGAGGGAGCATGTGATTAACACAGGGCCAGCACTGTCCAGACAGAGCACCAGGGGTCCTGCAGCCTTATAGGACAGTCAGAGCAGAATGAAAATTTCTCCTATAAGCTTTAACCAGACACTGACAGAAGTCACAAGACTACTCTAACTGCTGATTAAAAAGGTACTTAAAGAGGAAGTAAACCCTGATGGGTTTACTTCCTCTTTCATTCCCTGCAAAGGCAAAGCATAATGGACTACTATGCATCGCATAGTAGTCCATTATGTGTCACTTACCTGACACAGGAGCCAGCAAAGTCACCGCTGTCCCCTGTAGTCCGGCGCATCCATCTTCTCGGTGGGGTCTCGCATCTCCGCCGCTGTCATTCAGCGAAGCCGCAATGACGTCACTCCCGCACTAGCGCAAGGAGCCGACACCCGCGGCATCTTCGTCGTTGACGATGCCGCGCTCAGTGCGCCTGTGCGCCGCTGTCTACGGCGCATGCGCCGTAGACAGCGGTGCCTGTCTTCGGGCAAATATCTCCTAAACCGTATAGGTTTAGGAGATATTTCTTGGACCTACAGGTAAGCCTTAATCTAGGCTTACCTGTAGATCAAAGTGTGTTGTAAGGGTTTTCAACCACTTTAACAGTTTATACTTACAAAAACTATTGCACGTCCATGTTCTGTATACTGTGGAAGACCAGATATAGTGAATTATAGTTCATTCTTGTAAGGATCCTTTAAGGGCTCATGCATACAGGTTTATATGGATCAGAACACAGCAGTACTGTAGGCTATAGGGTCCATCAGTGTTGCAGATGGTCCGTAGATTTACGGGCAGCTCATAAAAACTGGGCACTTTTCACCTGCCCGTAAATGTTCATAGCAGGAGAAAAGTGTCAGTAAAAAAATGGTGGTGACCAGCGGGTCAGAACTGCGCATGCACAGTTTGCAGAAATCGCAGAGAAGATCTGATCCTCCATGAATGCTGCCTCTGCCCACCGATGATGATGTCAGCCACACCGTGGGCACCGCACAGCAGACTTTAAAAAAGCAGGAGCTGAGGGCGGATGGACAGAGCAGAGCGACTTGTGGTGGAGTAGACAGAGCAGACAGCAGCGCAGCGCAGCCATGAAGGAGAGTGGGGCGAAGTTGGACCTCTGCTGGCTGCCGTGAGCCCGCAACCTGCCCAGCCACCAGCCAGTACAGACACAAAGTGCCCTGGTCAGTGTCAGACGGTGAGTGGCTGTGCAGATTGCACAAAGAGGTTGGGGAGATTCAGGAGGACTCAGACAGTGGTGCTCTGCTGCTCAGTGTACTGTGCTCACTCGAGTCGGGGGGGGGGGGATAGGCAGAATGACTCAGTCAGTCTCAGAGAGAGGGGCCCGGGGGAGTATATGAGACTGAGAGTGAGTGATTCCGTTTCAGAGACAGTGAGGTGGGCCGTGGCCAACAATCCCTTCCCAGGGCTGGCTGACGGTGGAGGCAGACTGCATGGGTGGTGCACTGCAGCAGCACAGTAAAAGGGGCACAGGAGGAAGGACAATGTAGGGAAGTATGGTAATATGAAGGGGGACAGAGGAGGAATCTACCATGTCCTCAGCCTCTGACCATCTCTTATATCCTGCCCGCAGCCTCTGACCATCTCCTGTATCATGTCCACAGCCTCCGACCATCTCCTGTATCATGTCCGCAGCCTCTTACCATCTCCTGTATCATGTCCACAGCCTCTGACCATCTCTGGTATCATGTTCACAGCCTCTGACCATCTCTTGTATCATGTCCACAGCCTCTGACCATCTCTGGTATCATGTTCACAGCCTCTGACCATCTCTTGTATCATGTCCGCAGCCTCTGGCCATCTCTTGTATCATGCCTGCAGCCTCTGACCATCTCCTGTATCATGACCGCAGTCTCTGACCTTCTCCTTTATCATGTCCACAGCCTCTAACCATCTCCTGTATCATGTCTACAGCCTCTGACATCTCCTGTATCATCTGTATCATGTCTACAGCCTCTGACCATCTCCTGTATCATGTCTACAGCCTCTAATCATCTCCTGTATCATGTCTACAGCCTCTCACCATCTCCTGTATCATGTCTACAGACCCAAACCATCTCCTGTATCATGTCTACAGTCTCTGAGGGGGAGTCTGGAGAGGAGTCAAGAGTGGGAGCGCCGCCTAGATGGGGGCAACGGGAGAAGTTGACTGTGTGGACTGTGGAGAGGAGACTATGGGATAAAACCAGAGACGCTGGAGCCATCTGACTTAGTCCTGAATGGTGCACCTGAGAGGAGGTCAGTGACAGCGCCACCAGGCCAGTCTGAAGGGGGGGATGCTGATGTAAGGAGGGACTGAATACAATACTGTAAGAGGGCACTGATATAAAGGCCCCCCATATTAGTGACCCCCCTTTACCTTAGTGTATTTACACTACGGAAGGTGGTCTCTGGTCACCAGAGTGCCCCACACATCAGAGTTCCTGGCGTTCCCCTTTACATCAGAGTCTGCAAGATTCCTCCTTACAGTGCAAGGGGGAACTCAGTCTGCAGACCCTAATGTAAGTGGGAACTCTGATGTAAAGAGAAATCAGTGGACTCTGATATAAGGTGATCTCTGATCACCAGAGCCCCCCTCTACATCAACGTTTCTCCTTAGATTATGATCTGCAGCGTTCACCTTTACATAAGAGTTCCCTTTCACTGTAAGGGGGAATTCTGCAGACTCTGATATGAGGGGGAACTCTGTGTTGGCTACATTATAGTAACCTGACCTTCATGTCAATGGAGAAATATGTTTTTTGACTTTTGTTTGACTTAAACACATTGCTAATTGCACTAGCTATGTTTATATTTTAAATATTGATATTTGCACTGTTTGTCACTAAAAACTGTAATTTTAGGTACTTTTTTGCAGTGTCAATAAAAAATGTGGTTCTGTCAGTAAATGTCATGATTTTTGCCAAAAATTGGTGCTGTTTGTAAATTTTGGCATCCTGCCAGTAAATTTTGCTTGGGAGGGTTGACAACACTGGGGCCCATCCGCACAAATGCTTTATTGTCAGTTTCCCCCTAGAGCTGAGCTGGGTAAATCAAATATAAAACACAAAAACTTGCGTTCATGGTTTCATTTTGTAAGTATATTACGTAGTACGCAAGCAAAAGTTGGGGGAGACATTTACATGCACACATAAATAAAGTCATTCATTCTGAATGATTGAGGGCCAACATTATTCCGCACCAGCCACTGACTACACCTTATATTAACATTATTCTCAAGGCCCTAAATGAGTCATCACAAAGCAGTGGTGAAGGCGCAGAATGACCTCGGCCCTCAGCCATTCAGAATGATTGAAAGCCTAGGTTCTTCTGCACCTGCACTTCCACCACTGTCTAATGATTGGCTCATTCACACCGTGGGGGGGTTGTAAACATAAACAAAGCGAAGGCCGTGGCAACACAAGCACAGAATGATCTTAGCTTTCAGTCATTCTGAATAGCTGAGGGCTGACGTCATTTTGTGCCTTCACTTCTGCCTAGTGATGACCCATTCACTCTGAATAAATGACTATATTTATCTAGGCATCCAAATCTATATAGGCAAACACATGTATGTTAGCATGAGTTAGTATGTGCTGTGCAAGATCTTGCTGCCAGCTTTCTGTCACCAAAATTCTGAGTAAATTTCTACACCTATGTGCATAACCCCTAACTTACATAGAAGCAGACAGCCTTTCATAAGCACAGGAAAGAACGAGTGTAAAGAAGCTGTAACAATGTTATTGTTGCAATGGGGTTGGTTTACTAAAACTGGAAAGTACAAAAACTAGTGCAGCTGTGCATGATAGGCAATCAGCTTCTAACTTCAGCTTATTCAATTAAGCTTTGCCAATAAAACCTGAAAGCTTATTGGTTTCTATGCACAGCTGCACAAGGTATCGCAGTTTTAGTAAATAACCTCAGTATATTTACTGATGATGCCTGTAAACATAGTTTTCAGCACTGGCGTCGCTAGAGGGTGGCTTTTGGACCTATAGCCCTGAATCTGGGGCCCATAGCCCCGAGACTCTGCAGGGGTCCCCAAGGACATGGGGAGGCTCTCTGAGGACCCTTATGTAAGTGGGGGCTCTCTGGGGACCCTGATGTAAGGGGGGCTCTCTGGGGATATATACACACACACACACATATATTATATACATGTGTATGCCCGCCCAAGTGTATGACTTTCTTTACTACGCTGATATGGGCTCTAGCCCCAGATCTTTTGTAGACCTAGCAACTGCCCTGGTTTGCAGGCATCATTTTACAAAAGGGGTCTTGTGGCCTCTCCCCAGATAAAGTGTGAAGTGACAGCCAAGTGATGCCTGTTATAGCAGCAGAATGGCAGTGACGGTAATAGATTAGGGTGTATGGTGTATGTAAAGAAAGCCGCTTCCCACACTCCGCTTGAGTGCTTCTGTCAGTACACTGCTTCCTCCAGTCTGGACCTTCAGATATTACAGCCACATATTGCAAGCAACCAAGAACCAGGCGGGACTAGCTCAGTTACAAAACTGGAACATGAAACGCTTTTATTGAACAAGGATACAGGCTTTTTATACACTTGAAAAGTATGTCAGTCCCCCACATACACAATAATGAAAATATTTACCCAAAACATCATACAATGGGTTGGATAACGGGGTAGGGCTGACTCCCCCCTCTAGCAACTATTAGCTGACAATGATATAATTAACATGCTAATTAACTTTACACTTAAATAAGCCCAGGTGAACAGACTGACTGGCAATAACAGTAAAACAATAAACATTATCCTAAGTACAAAAACACAGAAGACTTTATTAAACAGACAATATCAGGCGACCCCAGTAGCAGACTGCCCAGCTCCAAAGGCCAATGTGGCCAGCTCTTTCAATTAACATGTATAATTCAGAATCAAACAAACCAGCAAGAGTCTTGATATATTTCATGGGATATGTTGTGTATACAATTTACTGTCCCATTGGAAGTAATCCAACCCCAACATTCTCTGTGTCCATTAAGTGGTGGTCCATCATTAGAGAATGATCTACTCTCTCCCCGGGCCATAGTCAGTGGGTAAGAGGCTCCTAGTCCTCTCCAGAAGCCTCTATCTTGGTTAGGTCTGTCACAGTGTACTCCTCAAGTACTTTGGTAAAATTGTATTGGAGTAACCTTTGCTCCAAATTTTGTCAAATTGTAAAAATCCTCTTTTAAAAATTAGATAGAACCACACGGTAAGGAGGCATCCTGACAGCATTGTTTATCTATTTAACAGTGTCTAAAGAAAAAAAAACTGCTTTTGATAAGGCTTCTATTGTTTGGAGTTTAATACCCTTGTGGTTAATGGTTGAGTTTGAACAACTACAGGCTTATCTTTTTCAACTGTCCCTTTTGATAAGAGATCTGCTCGAGTAATGCCAGCATTAGCTGAACATACTTGGCTGTTTATTGGCCAAGTATTCTTTATGAAGTTTTTTTGCCCATATAATTGGTTTACATGGTCTATCGTCAACGTTCAATGCTGACAAAAAAGCCACTTTTACATGAAACGGCTGGAATGGAATATGTAATGGTACGAGGAGCTCATTAGAATATGCTGCAGCTGTCACCCAAGGTGAGAATGGCCATTCATATAAAGGGGAGCTCCTGCATCCTTGGGTTCTCTCTCGTTTTCCTTGGTGTTGAGTATATACTTTTTTGTGCACATGTACCCTTTGAATTGGTATCTCCACACTGTACTGAAATATGGACTAAATAATATCATGAAGTGTCTGTTGTAATGACCCATATCTCATTTAAAAAAGTAATGCAAATGCAAGTAGCTGCTTTTTGTGTATAGACCCCCATATGTACACTATATTGTCAAAAGTATTTTTCTTAAAAAAAAATAAAAAAAAATTGTTAAAAAACAATTATGGCAAGTACGTTTCAACACAATTTTATAGATACAGCACTTTCAAATGGAATTCCCAACATGTTTGCTGTCCATTAGAGGTGCATATATATATAGTAATCACATCAAAAGTCAATTTAAAATATATACATGTGCACATTCAGTTTGACAACATCATTGCTTACCCAAGTCTCTTGAAATATTGTGTGCTATGATCAAACTACTATATGGGTCAAGGTGTCTGCCAGCGTCAAGGAAAACAAGAGCCATAGGTGACCGTAGGGGATATTTAAGGACCAGCTACAATAACAGAAAAAATGTAATCAATTTCAATGTCACAAGAATGGGAATGAATCTCCAAAAAAAGAAAAAATATATAAAAAAGAGGTAACTTAAAAAATATAAGTTTTGCAGTGAACTCGATACCCAGGGACATAGACTATCTGAGCATTAGACCAAGCAGAAAAAAGGGGGAAAGAAGGGAAAGGCAACGATAGGCACACAGACAGCGTGGTGAACCGGGCATTGCCTAGGAACCTGGATCAAACACCCTGGGCATCCATATGTTCACCCCAAGTGCTCAGTGGCAAACCAAGCAGTAGGCAGATTTTCCCATCGATATATACAAATAATGTTACAAATAAAGAAAGAAAAAGTAAAAGAAAAAGAGAATTTGTTGATTTTAAAGGGGCAGAATAATGTCGTCAAAGGGAAAGAGAACATAAACTTACAATAATCTTCATAAAAATCTTCAAAAAATTCATAACAAAATAAATCAATTAGAGCACATAACCATATTATTTTCACTATATAGCAGTAAAATAGTTATAAAAGTAATATATTTTATATATACATATATATATATATATATATATATATATATATATATATATATATATATATATATATATATATTATAATATTATTTTAATATGATTCAATGTGATTCAATTTTTAAGCCAATCAGATTTTGTGGGCAGAATCCGGGGGAGATAAAAGGAGGGGGGTGATGTTAACACCCTAGATAGAATATTACCAAAGATCAGGTCAAGAAGAAAAGGAAATACTGGGACAAGGTGAGGACGAAAGGAGGGAAGGGAAAAGTAAGGGAGGAAGGGGAGGGAAAAGGAATGGAGGGGGGGGGGGGGCAGGAAAAGGGCAAAGGGGAGGAGAGGAGAAGAAGGAAAGAGGGGGAGAGAAAGAAAAGGGAAAAAATGGGTAGTAAAGGAAATTTTTTGGAGCAGAGGAGGAAAAAAGATCCTTCAAACAATAATGTAATAGTTTCTACAGAAAAGATTTATAGCTTAGCATTTCATTTAGTCCAGGATAACCTGTGGCTTTGAAGGAATGAATCCAACAGGATTCTCACTGTAGATGTTTTTGATCATTACTTTCTCCTCTAATATTAGTGGGGATGTCCTCCAATGCCATAAATTTTATAGTAGGCAAACTAAAGCCATGAAATAAACCAACATGACGGCTTATTGGAGTTTTTAATGAGGAATATATGGTCATTAATTCTCTTAAAGAAGGGACATTTAGTCTTCCCAATATAGAAACAATTACAGGTACATTTCATCAGGTACACAATTCCAGGTGTTTGACATGGTACTCTATGTTTAATCCTATGCATTTGACCACTAGGTAATAATACCTCATTACTGTTCAGCATAAATTGACAGTGGTCACACTTTGTACATAAAAATGAGCCAAAGATTAAAGTTGATGGTACCGCGGTTTTATAATGACTTTGGACCAAGCGGTCTTTTAAAAATTTTGCTCATCTATGGGTGATTTGTGGTTGCTTTTCCACATATTTGCTTGCTATAGGATCAGCCAATAGCAATGGCCAATACTTATTTATAATCTGTCTTACATGTCTGTATGTTGTTTTGTGTATGATGTAATTATTCTCACTGGCTGCAATGTTGGTTTAATTTTTTCTTATAAATCAAGGTATCACGAACATGGGCCTTAGCTCTGTTTTTTAGAATACCATGAGTATAGCCTCTTTCACGTAAACATGAATATAGAGACTTGGCCTCAATTTGAAAATCCTCATTTCTACTACAGTTCCGCCTCAACCTGAGGTACTGGCTGTAGGGAACGCTGTTAACTAAAGACTGAGGATGGGAGCTGGAGGCATACAAGATAGCATTGCCAGCTGACAGCTTCCTAAACAGGGAAGTGCCAAGAGAGCCGTCAGATTCTACAAAAATCTTGATATCTAAAAATCCGATGGATCTCTGATCGCATGACATTGTAAATTTAAGGTTATAATCATTAGTGCCTATAATATTCATCCGCTGAGTTATTTCTTGATGGGTACCTGACCATATCATTAATATGTCAATGATATATCGGTGGAAAGTAACTACATGTTCTAGATATTTACTGATATCCTTTCTTGCAAAGAGATTCCTCTCCCATCCCCCCAGGTACAGGTTGGCATACGATGGGGCACAAGGACCATAAATAACCACAAATAACCACATTATTTTCACTATATAGTAGCAACATGGTTATTAAAAATGAAATCCCACAAATTAAATCTTTAAAAATCCCATAAAAAAACCCTATACCTAGGATAAAGCCTAGTAAACATGGACAGAATGTTGGGTGGCCTCAACGAGTTCAATAGAAATTGGCCAACATTTGGCTGTGTGTACTGGAGTCGGTCCGACAGAAACTGGCTGAACGACAAAGGGCATGACAGAAAAGGGTCTGCCTGTTAGGCTCCCAATAAGCTCTCTCAGCCATTTGCTGAGAACGCTGACTGGAGTGCTCTGGAGGGGGGGGCCCGCTGTACTAGTGTTGCATAGTTAGCGCAGCGGCTCCTCCTGAGCTGTCAGTTTTTTTTCTTTCAGCCCTGCTGGATTGGTAAAGGTAAAGGTGTGTTCAAACATAAGCGCAGTAAAGTGTTCCCAAGATAAAGGTGCCTTCTTATCGAATGGATCGGCTTAACACCTTGCAGACAGCGACCTGGGAAGAGATGTCCTTCAGTGAAGCGACCAGTTATGACCCACAGCTGCTGAGTGCGGACAATCATAGTGTTGATCTGCTGAGTTGGTGCCACATAGGTGTCTGACGAACAGCAGGCAGAGTTAGGCCGCGTACACACGGGCGGACTGTCCGCCCAACTAGGTTCGTCAAACAGTTTGACAAACAGTCCGTTCAAAATTAGCATGAACGGACTTGACCACACGCGACGAACGAACAGTCCGCTGAAAACTTGCGTGATGACGTGAACGGCACGTACGACGGGACGAGAAATTCGAAGTCCAATACACTGCAATGCAACCTTCGCCGTGTAAATTCTTTCTGAGCATGCGCGAGACTTAGTTTGTCGAACAAGCCTACACACGAGCGGACTGTCCGCTCAAACCAAGTTTCAGCGGACAGTCTTACGGAAATTCCGAAAAACTTTGTTCGTCAGACTGTCCGCTGAAACTGTCCGCTGAAGCCCACACACGAGCGGACTGTCCGCTGAAACACTGTTCAGCGGACAAAGTTGGGCGAACAGTCCGCCCGTGTGTACGCGGCCTTAGACATTCCGGGGCCGGGTTGGAATCACTCAATCACTGAGTGGTAGGCCGCAGCCTCTCTCCTTGCCACAGAGCACTCGGCAAGGCCCAGGAAGAAGAGAGCGTGGGACGGACCTCCTGACTCTTTTATAGTTCCTCCGAGGAGTCTTCTCGGGTTGTAGCAAGGATCCCTGGGATGTATAGTCCAGATGTAAAGTCACGCAACAGAATCACCAGTCTGAAAGACTACTGGTCTCAGAATCCTTTTGATCGGGCTCACAGATATGATGACAGTCACTGGCGCCCAGGACTAGAATGATATAACAATAGGATAATAATAACGGGGAAATTGCACAATATTATGTAGCACTGACCCCCGAAGGAGCTGCTGGTTTTATTGGGCTAACCATTACCTTATTGATTGCTTCTCCATCTAGGGTTTCCCTTGGTAGATGGCTCAAAGAAATGTGGAAACTGACAATGAAACTTCTTTTGGGTTATTTATTTAAAGTATAAACAAAGTCTCTCAGTTTAGGGTAGAGGGTCAGGATTAAGTTCAGGTACTTTGGACTGTAAAAAATGATAAGTCTCTTACAAACGAAATCCAGAGAACAACCGTTTCACAGCTGGATTCCACAACCCCCAGATAGACCTCCTCTCACTAGGCCTTGCAGCCGGTGGGGTGTTAAGCAAAGTCTCTGCCACAGACTTGAATGTAAAATACTTAAGAGAAAAAGTCTCTGCCACAGACTTGAGTGTAACTGAGGGACATAGACAAATTTAAAGAGCTATCATATGGTACCAGTATCTCTCAGCCGATCCGGCGATACCGTATGAGTACAGATCCATAAAGTGTCCTTCAACTGAGCCTCCAGGCTCCTTCAGAGAAGCCAATATTCTCCTGAAGAGTCCTCCCCTGGGTGCTTTTCTAGTTGCTGGGCCTCTCCCTTAGACAAGACGGCACCGGACAACCTTTGAATCAATAAGATCCCAATATCCATTCAGGCCTGCCCCAGCCAGCCCCGAGACTTGGAAATGCATGATTCCACACCCCAGGCCAGGAGGGCCATGGGGGCTGGTCAGGAGGAGACAGAACAACCTCTCTGGACCGGAAACCCCGGACCACGTGATGTCAGTACCTTAAATACCACCTCCCAGAAGGCACAACAAGAGAACACTCCCACTGGGCTGGCTCCGAGAGAAACATGACATTCAATACACCCAGCTAGTCTGCGTTCTCAAACTTGCCAGCGCTGACAGAGACACCTGCGGTCAAGGAGAACCCAGTGGAACTCAGCCAGACTGGTACTGAAACCATAAATTCAGTAAAATTAGCCCCAAAACCCAACTGTGGTTTCAGGAGAATTAACTTTGAAAACATATAGCACATGCTCGTCAGGAGCCAGCGCTACAATTATATCTGTAGTCCACATCGCTACTTGTACAAAGCTTAACACTGTGTGTTTCCCTTATTTGCTAACAGTGTGCTAACCTGTTCTTAAGAATAAAAGAACATATTGCCCCTCCACCCCCACAGACAGGAAATGTTGGACAATGTGATTCTTCCATGTATGTTTAGCCTTTAATTCAGACACAGAGTTCTGTTTATCCCTTTCAGATCAGCATCTCGAGCTGAGCAGCACAGGATGCAAGATGAGTCATATATTATAAAATAATATGACTTTACTCATCAAACCAGGCTCACGGTGATTTGCGTATTTCAATCTTCGTCCATGCTGAGTTTTTTTACTCTCCAATAATCTCAATAAACACAATAAAAAAAAGACAAAAACAGCAGCCAGTGAGGCATGGATGGATAAATGTGCAACATTAAAAGAAATAAGTTGCATCAGTTCAGCTCCAAATAACAGATTACAAACAGATGACACTCTCAGCGGGAAGGCGGTTTAGATAGCAGGTACGGCTGCCTTGCCAACTAATGGCTTCTCTTCTGTAAAATTAGGCCTTGTTATCTCGTTGTCAATTTTATTTTAATATACATTTGAAACCCTTGGAATACAAATATTGCTCGTCTGCCAGTCAGTCCCAGTGTGACAAGGCTAGCCGGGGATCAGTTTATTGGGCATGGCTCTGCATATAGAGACTTTTACTAAACTGCAAAGTCTCTGTGTTAGCAATGTAATTATAGATCCGGAATACAAAAATAATGAGCATAGAAGAAATGGAACAGAGCCATCTGGGTTATAAGATGATGCTTCAAACCAAGGAGCAGGATTGATTTGGAAAACTACTGTATCTGAGTCACCTAATGTTGAGATTGCTCTTATGCTGTCCAAGATTAAAGCTGGGTGTTACAGTATTTGGAATTGTTCCTGTTGGAGCTCAGACTCCTTTTTGTAAGAAAGAAATGTAGGTCATTTTAGATGTGGAGATCTTGCCAGTATCTGACGTGCTGCTGCTCAGGGGCCCAAACAGACAAGGAAGCCCATCAGAGCTGTAGAGTGGGTCAGAGATTAGGGGAGAAGAGGGCCATGCCTTCTGGGATTACTGGATAATCTGAACACTTGTGTATCGGAGGTCCTTATAAGGATGGATGCTGTTACTTATTTCCATGATAGTATTTTATGTGTATGCATGAATTTACTCTAGACCCCTTTCAAACAAGTGGTGAGATTAAAGTGGTTCTAAACACATTTTTTTGTTTGTTTGAAGTGGATTTCTGGGCTAAACTTAAATCTACTCCCATCACCATTCTAAGCCCTTGTACACACGATCGGAAATTCCGACCACAAAATCCGTTGGATTTTTTCCGACGGATTTTGTCCGAAACTGGTGTTGCATACACACGGTCGGACAAAATTGTCGGAAAATCTGATCGCTCAGAACGTGATAACGTTGGTTCGTTCCCGATGGGACTACGTTCAGCCTAGTAGCCAATAGCTTTGCTCTCGTACTTTAATCTGAGCATGAGTGATACTTTGTCTGATTGGAATTCTCTACAAATGATCAGAAAAAGTCAGATCAGATTTTGTTGTCGGAAAATTTGAGATCCTGCTCTCAAGCTTACGGCTTCATTCCAGTCTGTCCCTAGCCGCCAAAAGCGGCGGTTTGATCATCGGGGCCCGCTCCTCCAGCATAACAGCCGAGTGGCTTTTAGCCGCATCGGTTGTTATGGCTGGAAAGCCGATCGCCGGCTCTGAAAAATGGTACCGGGATGATGCCTGCAACTATTTAACCCCCAGAAGCTGAGGCTGCACATCTGTGTACGCTCGGCGGCAAGGGGTTAATGGCACAACAATGGGCCTCAGGATCTCGTCACGGTATCTCTGTGCATTCAAAATGCCATCAATAAAATGCACCTGTGTTCATTGTCCATAGCATACCCCTGCCCATATCATAACCCCACTGCCACCATAGGCCACTTGATCCAACGTTGACATCAGCAAACCGCTCACTCACACGACACCATACATGCTGTCTGCCATCTGCCCTGTACAGTGAAAACTGGGATTCATCCGTGAAGAGAACACCTCTCCAAAGTGCCAGACGCCATCGAATGTGAGCATTTGCCCACTCAAGTCGGTTACAACGACGAACTGCAGGCAGGTCGAGACCCCGATGACGATGACCCTCAAAACTTGCGACTTGTGCTGTGTAATAAAACTGCACATTTATAGTGGCCTGTTATTGTGCCCAGCCTAAGACACACCTGTGCAATAATCATGCTGTCTAATCAGCATTTTGATATGGCACACCTGTGAGGTGGATGGATTATCTCGGCAAAGGAGAAGTGCTCACTAACACAGATTAAGGCTGGGTTCACACTGCTGCGGGGGGAGATCCGGATGTGATTCGCACAGCAAATCACATCCGATCTCCGTAGCACTGCGAGTTCAGCCATACAGATAGTATGGCTGAACTCGCAGCTGTCCCGCAGCAAACTCGCACAGGACCCTTTTTTGGGTCCGCAACGGAATCGGATCGCATGGGGGTTCACACCATGCGATCCGATTCCTGTGCGAGTCGGCAGATCGCACTGCGATATGCCGACGGATCTGGGGGTGTCATTAACATAACATTGACACTCCCAGCCGTCCGCATAGGGCAGTGTGAACTGCCGGCGGGAGGTGAGCGATGCGGGAAAACGCCGCGGATTCGCGGCGTTCCCGCATCGCAATAGTGTGAACCTAGCCTTAGACAAATTTATGAAGAATAATTGAGAGAAATAGGCCTTTTGTTTGTTTGTTTTACTCAGTGTATATATAATTTTTTTTATTTGCTATTTTTTTCCCCACAAAAGTAGAATTGCCCTTTAAGTCATATAATGTTTTTGATCAGCCTAAGGACTTATGAACGCAGGCTGAAAAAATGCCTCTGAACCCAGCTCTATTTTAGCCTGAGGGGAGGGGGATTTACTAAAACCGGAGCACTCAGAATCTAGTACAGCTGTGAATGGTAACCATTCAGCTTCTAACTTCAGCTTGTTTGAAAAAACAAGGGCGGTTCACACCAGATGCAGTCCAGTGCATTTTTTTTTCTGCTTTAAAAATGCATAGACAGTAGATTATATGGGTTCCAATGGTCTTGTTAACACAGAGGGGTTGATTTACACCGGAGGGTGCAAAATCTGGTGCAGCTCTGCATAGAAACCAATCAGTTTCCAGTTTTTTTTTTTTGGTTTTGTTTTTTTAGCAGAGCTTAATTGAACAAGCTTAAAGGGGTTGTAAAGGTAAATGTTTTTTCACCTTAATGCATTCTATGCATTAAGGTGAAAAAACATCTGACACTGCCGGCGCCCCCAGTCCCCCCGTTTTACTTACCTGACCCCTCGAAAATCCCGCGCTCGCCCCCGCCGTCCTCTTCGCCGCTCAGCCTGGCCGCTGATTAGCTGGAGTGGATGGATTGAAAGCAGCGCAGCCATTGGCTCGCGCTGCTGTCAATCACATCCAATGACGCAGCGCGCCGGGGGGCGGGGCCTTGTGATACAGCGAGCGGCTATAGCCGCCGGCTGTATCACGGGAGCGCGCCCGCAGGTGCTTCTCACCAATGCGAGGGAGCTCGCATTAACGTGAGAAGCACCTGCGGGAGGAAGCAGAGACAGCCGCCGAGGGACCCCAGAAGAGCAGGTTCGGGGCCACTCTGTGCAAAACGAGCTGCACAGTGGAGGTAAGTATAACATGTTTGTTATTTTAAAAAAATAAAAAATTTTACTTTACAACCCCTTTAAGTTAGAAGCTGAGGCTACCATGCACAGCTGCACCAGATTTTGCACCCTCCAGCTTTAGTGAATCAAACGGAAAGTGTGGTCAGTTCCAGTGCGTTCCAGTGTAGAAAAAAAGTAAAACATACTGCAATTTTTTCTGCACAGAACTGCAGGGGAATCTTCCTGGAGCATACATTGAATGTTTGATGACTGTCACATAAGCTAATGTGCAGGCAATCCACTTTAAAGCTGAAATCTTTTTTTCTGGAAAGGATAGGTCAAATATGAAATGTGTTTACCATCTGCATCACTCCTGTTTAGTGGGGTCTTGCCTGTACTTTTATAGCCGGCAATAAGTTTTATGCTTGCAAACCTACTGACAGTTCAATAGTGTATCCCTGTTCTGTACATCGATGCTGGTCACTCATTCCCAGTCTAGCAGCGCATGTATTATATCTGTGCTACATCTCTAGATATAATGGATATTAATTCTATTACAATTTTTATGTTTTAAACCTGCATATTGGTGGGAGTTAACATTACTGAAATTGCTTTTATTTAAATTTAGTCTCAGTTTTAAGCTGGAAAAGCAAAAGTCTGTTTGTTACATCGGGTGGAATTTGGAGGTTCCAGTACTATTAATAACTTCTGCCTGTTACTTTAACAATACTGCGATGATTAGCAGCATGGATTCTTTAACACAGAATCCATTATTCAGAGTGGAGCAGTATGGAGTATGTAATGTTCTGCACAGTTTATAGAATAGAGCAGTCCGAAGTATGTAGTATACAGCGAGAAGACCCCCCCCCCCCCATTGACCCCTATACACTCAGCATTATGATACATCCCAATAAATCCAACACACCCCAACCCCCCCCCCCCCCCATATACATCGATCATTCATAACATTATGATGACCCACCTAATATTGATTAGGTCCCCCTTTTTACACCATAGCTGTTTTGACTCATCAAGACCTCTGAAGGCATGTTGTGGTGTCTGGCTATAAGCCATCAGTAGCAGGTGCTTTTAAGTAGATAAGATGACTTAAAGGGTAACTCCACTTTTGTCCTGTAAGTTTAGAGGGGGGGGGCCCATGGACCTGATTTGTTTTCCCAGCACATCCCACAGATGCTCAATTGGATTGAGATCTGGAGACTGTGGAGGCCAAATCAACACCTGAAACTCGTTGTTGTGTTCCTCAAACCATTCTTGAACCATTATTGCAGTGTGGCAGGGGGCATTATCCAGGTGAAAGAGGTCACTATTATCAGGGAGTGATACAATATTTCCATGAAGGGGTGTACTTGGTCAGCAACAATGTTTAGGTAGGTGGTACGCGTCAAGTAACATCCACGTGAATGGCAAGATCCAAGGTTTTTCAGCAGAACAATGCCCAAAGCATCACACTGCCTCCACCAGCTTGCCTTCTTCCCATACTGGATCTTGGTGCCATCTCCTCCCCAGGTAAGGGATGCTCACACGCCCAGCCATCCACATGGTATAAAAGAAAACGTAAATTATCAGACCATGCTACCTTCTTTCATTGCTGCGTGGTTCAGTAGGTAGGCACTTTTAGATGTTGACACGAGTCAGCATGGCCCATGTCAACATTAAAGTTGCTAAAATTCTTAATATTTTTCTGCTTTTAACACATCAAAGTCAAGGACAACATGTTCACTGACTGCTTAATATTTTCCACCCACTTTCAGATACCATTGTAGCAAGATAATCAATTTTATTCACTTTACTTGTCAATGATCTTAAAGTGGTTGTAAAGGCACAAGTTTTTTTACCTATCATGCATTCTGAAGGTAAAAAACCTCCTGTGTGCAGCAGCCCCCCTAATATTTATCTGAGCCCCTTCTCAATCCAGCAATGTCCACAAGAGTCTTGCCTCTCCAGGGACTCACAATCCTGGTTTTTGGCAGCAGTCAATCACAGCCAATGAGCCAATCAGGAGACAGAGGGGGCAGGGCCAAGCTGCGGCTCTGTGTGTGAATGGACACACAGAGCTGCGGCTCAGGAGCACGTCTTCTTGCTGGGGGGGGGGGGGGTTCCCAGCAGGAGGGAGGACTCAGGAGCACCAGCGTGGGACCTGAGAAGCGGAGGATTCGGGCTGCTCTGTGCAAAACCACTGCACAGAGCAGGTAAGTATAACATGTTTGTTATTATTTTACAAAAAAAAAATCAAGGCTTTATTATTGCTTTAACTGCTTGCCGACCAGCCGCCGCAGTTTTACTGCGTCAGAATGGCACAGCTGGGTGAAACACTGTTACCTTACGTCGCTTCGCCTTTTGGCCACTAAGGACGCTCACCCACAGTGCATGCTCGGAGATGATGCAAGTGCCTGGTGGGCACGATGACCGCCGGGCTCCCGCAATCTCTTTTGACAGAGCGAAAAAACTCTCAGGGGAGTAGAGACAGATCATGTGTTCATACTATGTATGAACACTGATCTCTCTCTCTCTCTCTCTCTCCTCCTAGACAGTCCCATCCCCCCTATAGTTAGAATACACCTAGGGAACACAGTTAACCCCTTGATCGCCCCCTAGTGATAACCTCTTCCCTGCCAGTGACATTTATACAGTATTCAGTGCATTTGTCAAAAGTGTTCAATTTGTCCACTGCAATATCGCAGTCCCAATAAAAATTGCAGATCGCCACCATTACTAGTAAAAAAAAAAAAAAATAATAAAAATGCCATACATCTATCCCCTATTTTGTAGACGCTATAACTTTTGCGCAAACCAATTAATATATGCTTATTGTGATCTTTTTTACCAAAAATATGTAGAAGAATACATATCGGCCTATTTATTATAGAAAAAGTAATGCCGCATACACACGACCGGACTTTCCGGCAGACTAGGTCCGATGGAATCAGCCCGTCGGACAATCCGATCATATGTGGGCTAATCCGATCGTTTTTCATTTTAAAAATCCGATGGACTTAGAAATAGAACATGTTTCAAATTTGTCCGACGGACTCAATTCATATCGGGAAAACCATTTATCTGTATGCTGGTCCGATAGACCAAATACGATGCAAGGGAAGCTATTGGCTACTGGCTATTGAACTTCATTTTTTAGTCCCGTCTTACGTCATCACGTTCAAAACTAATGGACTTTCGAACGGACTTAGTCCATACGTGTTTGGCCAAGTCCTTTCGTTCGGAAAGTCCGTCGGAACTCCACCTAAAGTCTGTCGGGAAGACTGTCGGACCTAGTCTGCCAGAAAGTCTGGTCGTGTGTACGCGGCATAAAAGATATTGTGTTTTTTCGAATTTGTCGCTCTTCTTTTGATTATAGCGTAAAAAAAGGATATCAATTTTGTTTGGGTACAGCTTCGCACATCCGTGCAATTGTCAGTTAAAGCGATGCAGTGCCATATCGCAAAAAATGGCCTGGTCATTGAGCAGCCAAATCTTCCAGGGCTGAAGTGGTTAATGTTATGGCTGATCAGTGTATTCAGCACATACACCTAACACAAGTAATACCAATCTCGGAGCTCCTATTGGCTCCTAAGTGGATCAGCAAGCTTAGCTTAGCTTAGCAAGCTTACACTTGTCAGGCTTCAGATACATCTGCACATGGTGGCCAGCGGTGTGAGGTTTCTATGGTAGTGAGCCATTGTAGAAAGCCAACTTGGGGTTCACTGAGTCTTAGTTCCAGCCTGCTTCTTTATCAGGGCCCCTGAAGGGGGGAATAGACTTGCAGGAAAACAGGAACTAGGTCGCCTCCCCTAGGTACACCCGGCTGAAAATGCAGAGACTACTCACATGTGCTGAGTACAGTGGAGAGAAGAGAATCCAGAAAAAGAGCTAAAGTTAGGGCAGGTGGCAGGTAAGAATCAATGGTAAAAAATAACAGAATCAATGGTAGATGGAGTATGGGCAGTTAGGCAATACAAGTAATACAAGGCATCTAGAAGCAGAGAGGAACTAAACTAGGAAGTTGCTCAGGCCACCCGGGTTGCACTGAGCATGTCTATATAAAGGGAAGTGGACTGGAAGGCAGGCCAGGAAGTGATAGAAAGGGAAAGGGATATACAGGAGCGGACTGACAACTTATGGGGCAATAGGAGATTATGGGGCCCCCGGGCAATAGAAGATTATGGGGCCCCTGGGCAATAGGAGATTAAGGGGCCCCAGGCAATATGAGATTATGGGGTCCCCGGGCAATAGGAGAAGATTATGGGACCCCTGGGCAATAGGAGATTATGGGGCCCCCAGGTAATATGAGATTATTGGGCCCCCAGGCAATAGATTTTGGGGCCACACAGTATAGACACACACACACATACAGTATACACACACAGACACACAATGTACACACACAGTATACACACACTGAATACACACACACACAATGCAAAGGTACTGGAGAGGTGGGGCAGCTATAATCTTGGAATTTTTAAAAAAACACAGATTTTTACATACTGTCCCTGGTTTTATTGAGGCTGGCAACCCTGACGGGGCCCCTTAGTGGCATGGGCAGTGCCCTAGTGCCCGAATGGTCTGTCCGCCCCTGGGGATATAAATCTACAGTAGAGCAGGCAACGCCCATAGGTGAACACAGAAGCCAGCAGCACATGTGAATTGAATTAGAACTACCGCAGCAAGGAGTTAAGAATTTCACAAACAGAAAACTGCAGGCTAGACCATGAATAGCAGCCATTTTTTTCTTGGCTCTATGCACACTCGTTTTATGCCCCACTACAGCCCCTGTCTTATAAGAGGATGTGGGTAGGGTTAGCTCTTGCTCCCACTTACCGGGGCTTTGTTATTTTGCTGTTTTTATTTTTTTCATTTCCATCAGATACATCATGGCTTTTAGAAGATAAAGGTCTTATCAAGTTATCAAAACAATTACATCCTGCTTATCTACTGAAAAGTTAAAACCACCACCCTGTGTCACCAATGACTGTCTGAGATGTGCATATCAGTACATATTAATTGATGCACATCTTGTACTAGTTTTAATTGTACATGGGGACATTATGTTGATTTTTGTACATTCCTCAGTCTAAGATCTCATGTCAGACGACCTCTAGTTCTTTACTAACTTTTCTTCATTAGTCGACTAAAAAAAAAATCACTCATTATTTTGTATCTTTCTTGCACTATCTTCAAATGCTATAACAACATCCTTGAGGGAATCTCCAAATCACGTCCAGCAGCCTCAGCATTTTTGTCAGCGTATTCCATATATCAAAGTGCTCATGAACTGTAAGTTGAGTTGACCTATTAACAATGCATGCCAACTTGTTATGTAATAAACATTTTTTTTTTTAGCTGATCTGATGTACATTTGTGTGGACTGTGTTATTGTGATATTTGGTAAATTACCAGGTATCCTTTACATTTTTAGTATCTTTTTTAGAAGTTGCTCATGCCTGGCATAAGAAGCCTATACATATAAAATGCCCCTACAGCAGGGGGCATGGGGGAAAGGCTCCCTCTACAGAATTCAGTCTCAAGATTATATTGTAACACTTCCTATCTTAATCGATAATGTAACAAAGTGCTCGTAAAAAAAAACAAGCTGGACTGATCAGAACATATGATGCTGCCTGCTAATGTGTTGGCACATTTGATCAAATTCCTCCGAGGAAAGAAGTGCCTAAGGGCATAAGCAGAATGCTGCTGCATGTGCCTGGACACAGAAAGAGAGCTTGAAGAACAGTAGAGGAACCAGAGATATGAGCATAGCCGACAAGAAGGAGAAATCAAAGAGAGCAGCAGAATACACAGCAGGAAAAACAGAGGAGAATCTGCTCGAAGTATGCACCAGTATGCATGTAATGGCCCTTTCACACGGGCGGACTGATTGGGTCTGATCTGCCTGTTTTCAGGCAGACCCTATTGGACCCTCCAGTCTTCTCTTTGGAGAGGCGCTTGTCAACAGACTTGTCCACTAAAAACAGACAGATGAGAATCCATTCTCCATCCATCTGGTGGATCGGATGGCAGCCCATAGAGGTGAGCGGACTGTGATTGTGTCCACTCTGCATAAGTGGAGTGGACACAGACCAGCCATCTACCTGCTCAGCAGGGATCAACTAATAGATTCCCTGCTGAGCAGGCGGACTCCAAGAGAGCCTGCCTCATGTGTAAGGGGCCTAAGGCAGTGGTCATCAACCCTGTCCTCGAGGCCCACTATGTATTACCTTGGGGAGATACAGACTAGAATACTGCAATTACTGAGCAGAAAATTATATCACCTGTGATGTATTTCAGTTATCTTGCAAACCTGGACTGTTAGTGGGCCCTGAGGACAGTCTTGATGACCACTGGCCTAAGGAATACCATAAGCAGGAATCCAGCAGAGCTGACCAGATCAGTGGGCTACACCTTAAGGAATCAGGAACAAGACCAAGTATGATTAAATAAATGTATTAACATAAATAGCACCCTTCCAACACCAACCAATCATAAGCAATGTAAAAATGAAAATAAACATGATACAGCAGGAAACCCTGAACAATAACTCAACTAATAAACGCTATGTGCAAAATGGAGGAACCTCACATTGAACAGGCAGGGCCACTGATAGAAATCATGGGGCCCCGTACAGCCTACCCGACTGGGCCCCCTTCAACCCCACCCCTTGTCCCACCCCTGGTCCCTCCTTCAGTCCCACCCTGGCCCCTCCCTAGACCACCTTGAAACAAAGTGCAGGTTTGTCTTCAAGTGATATTTACCACTGCAGACAGTGCCACCCATGCCGCCAATGCCATAATGTACTGCAGACAGTGCCACCTATGCCACAAATGCCATGATGCCACTGGCAGCATGGTTGGCACTGTCTCTGCAGGCAACACATGCGTTATGGCATTGGCGGCATGGGTGGCACTGTCTGCAGCACGTTATGGCATTGGCGGCATGGGTGGCACTGTCTGCAGTACATTATGGCATTGGCATAATGGGTGGCACAGTCTGCAGCACATTATGGCATTGGCAGCATGGGTGGCAGTGTCTGCAGCACATTATGGCCTTGGTGGCATGGGTGGCACTGTCTGCAGCACATTATGGCATTGGTGGCATGGGGGACACTGGCTGCAGGCAGCACATGCGTTATGGGGTGTAATGCATGATGTGCTGCCTACAAAGACAGTGCCACCCATGCCACCAATGCCATAATGTATAGATGCTGCTGTAGTAGACATTAGGAGACATTATTCTGCCCCCGAAAAAGAAGAAACAGTCCCTCACTGCCACCCAAAAGAACACTGGTATGGAGTTACCCCCAAAAAAACTGAAAAAGTTTGCAGGGGGGTAGGGGGTTGTAAGGGGGCTGTTAGGTCATGGCTGGTGGAATTTTTTTTTTCTTATTTTTTGCATGCATCCGTTCAGGATGCCTGGGCCCCCCTGCTGGCCGGGCCCGGTACAACAGGGCCAGTTGTACTGGCCTATCAGAGGCCCTGTGAACAGGGCAAGATCAGAACTGGGACTGGGAACAAGTGGAACAAAGCAGGATACAGGGTACTGGATGTGGGGAACAGGATGCTGGATACTAGATGTAGGGTACAGGGTAGTGGAAAGGGGTCACAGGTAGAACAGGTAGAACACTGAAGCACCAATGTTGATCCAGGGAGGGATTAAATACCTTCCCAGCAGCCAGTATAAGGTGGGTCCTAATTACTAGGATAAGGTGACTGCTGGGAGACCCCTGCTGATGGCCACCAGACCACTTGACCAGGCACCCCAAATGACTGTGCAAGAGAAGATTCCTGTATGTTTAGGTGGATAACCAGGATGGCCCTGAATTTACCCCCCCCCCCCCCCCCCGCAAGGATACAAGCTACTGAGTTCATATTTCTAATTCCATTTTTGTCTCCAAGCCTGCAATGGCTACACATACCAAACCAAGAGAATCAGATTGCACGTGACAATGAAACATGTGACGATCTGTCCAAAGAGAGAGAGAGTTGCAAAGGACTAATACAGTTAGTGGACTTACAGACATAAAGCCCTTCTATAGATAAATATGCCAATTGACAGAGTCATAACATTGATCTTGTCAAGGAACTAGGAATGTGAAGACCAGCCTATCTTTTATCTCTACTAGTTTGGCATCCAGATCCTCTTTATCACATCAACCTCCACTCAAAAAAAAAAAAAGAAAAAAGTTTAATGAACGACTATGTTATTTCGTTGTGTTAACAATAAGACATGTTTAGTGCAGACAAGCATCTCCATGTCTTTGGTCGTGACAAAAAAATATAGATTTCTGATCACACTTCTGCCTAAATTGGGAGTCTCCAGGGATGTGAAAAGTAAGACTAAACCTACGCATTTCAACTTCTTTGATATTTTGTCGTACCAGGAAGCCCATTATCTGCAAGCCCTTTCTTCAGCATGCTGATGAGATGCCTTTAAGCTTTTTTAATTGTCCTGTCAAAGTGACAATTATAAAACTAATCATTACGAAGACAATACAGCATACAATGAATGGCACAGCAACTGCGCTTTTTATATAATTAAGGACTTTAATGAGCTGGAGGCTACAGAAATGGACTCGATCTAGTTAATTAAGGAACAGCCATATACAGCGTGAAGAAATTTAACTTGCAACAAAGCATTTCTTTTGAACCACAGATAAATGTTGTGGCATATTTATAAAGCAGTGAGTATTTTATTTAACATTAGTTTGCTACTTATTCACCACTGAACGCCTGTCAAACTACTACAGGTAGTAATAAGATGCATATGCCACCCATGTGTTTGCTAAATGAAATGCCATTCACTGTACCATTTTTAAATGGGAATGCTGAATATCAGTAACATTTATTGTACTGATACAACAAAAGCTAGAGTTCCCAAAATTCTATTGGTGAAGATGAATCTAATTTTCATTAGTGATTCACCATTGATTCCAATGTAGGACTTCCATTGTTGCACACTAGGGATAAGGTTCCGGTTCATTGTCACCATGGGTTCACAGCAAATCCTGTGGGTCTGAAATCGCCTGGGCAATTTTTTTTATGTCAAAATGTACTGCATGGCCTTTGGACCAGGTCCAACAGGCTTAGAAGAGCCAAAGGGTTTTTTTTTTTTTGGATAGGCCAGCCCCCTAACCACAGAGCACAGATAAGCCATAGTGACAAATGTATTGAAGCTTAAGTAGGAAAAGATAGAGAATGCTCGAAAACTCTATAGGAAAGGAGTAGGGCCAGTTGGGCAACTGTACTTTATTTCTGATTGTTCGATCTTTTGGCATTCAACCTCTTTTCTGTTTTTTTGTGTTCTTATTATTCCTGTCTTTATTTTATTATTTCTGTCTTTATTTTATTATTTCTGTCTTTATTTTATTTTGTGATTGGTTTGAGATCATTGGTCAATTTGTTGTGAGCAGAGAGATAGAGAGATAGATTTGTATGTCGTTAGCCTAGAAATGATATTGAAGGCCATGGGAGGCTATCAACTGACCCAGGGTGGAGGTAGATTGAAAATAGGAGACATCCAAGAATGGAACTTTGGGGGACCCCAATGGAGAAAGGAGAAGAGGAAGTATAATTGTAAGTGACACTGAAGGGGGGCACAACAGAGAGCTCTGAGAACCGAGTAATCACTATTGTTTAATAGCTCAGTTCTCAGTGTTAGAGTCGGCATTCAAAAGAATGCTACATCCACCTAGGTAAGTATGATTCTTAAATTGACACAAATTCCTTCTTCCTTCATTCCTTCACTTCTCTTTTAATTCTACGTGTTCATATGGGTGAGAAGTAGTCTAATGTCCTATACACACGGTCAGAAGTTCAGATGGAAAAAGTCCGCTCAGAATATGTTGTCGGAAAATCTGATCGTGTGTGGGCTCTATCAGACTTTTTCTGTCAGAATTTCCGACGGAAAAAGTTTGAGAGCAGGATCTAAAATGTTCCGACAACAAAATCTGATCTGACTTTTTCCGATCACGTGTAGAGAATTCTGACGCACAAAGTGCCACACATGCTCAGAAAAAATTAGGAGACAAAAGCTATTGGCTACTGGCCTCTACGTAGTCCCATCGTACGTGTATAACGTCACCTCGTTCGGAACTATCAGATTTTCCGACAACTTTGTGCGACCGTGTGTATGCAAGACAAGTTTCGGCCAAAATCCATCAGAAAAATTTTGTGGTTGGAATGTCTGACCGTGTGTATGGGGCATAAGAGTAAGCAAACCTTGCATTTTAAAACAAGGTCCACTTTAAGAATTTACATCATAAATAACTGGAATCTGCAGGGCCATCAAAGGCAAGTCCAGAGCCTGCAAATGTGCCAAGACTTGCCTGCTTTTATGGATATGCTTCACAATGTTTTTCTATTATTTTCCGGCATGCTTTGCATTGACCCAGCAGTAAGCAAATAATTTTCTTCCCAAAGGTCACCTAAAGGATATATTAATAAATTCAGTACTGTGTCCATAAAAGTCATTTTACTATTGCAGAAGCTCTATGCGAAGTGCAGATTACGGTATATTATGATACTTTGTTCTCTGTTTGCATTTTTGTGGCATCAGTAAGTGGCTGTGGGAGTTCTATTGGGAAGACACAAGGAGCTTTAGCACGATTGATATGAGCAATATTAACATTGGGAAGCAGTTATATGGAGCAATAGGAGATGTTATGAAGCAATTTAATGTTGCAGAAATTATCAAGCCAATTTTTTTGCCCTTTTTCTGTCATTCCCTACCCAGTTCTTTTTACACAGAATGTATTGTTTTTTGAAGTTTATGTTTTCCCTTTTCTTGTTCTATGTTCATGAGTGCAATCTTAATCTAAATAGGCATATCAATAAAAATAAATAAAAAAAATAGCATTTTAAACTTTGTTTTTTCGTCTAGTGTGCTACATGTACGTGACGGCAGCCATATATATTTTACCTTTACTGTTGGAAGATAAAATGTTTGGTAAGTGTTAAAAAAATAAAATAATGACTTAACAGATCTTGTCCGTCCCTGATAACTACATAAATCCTGGTTATAAAGCAGTGTGTACATCTTTTTCCATTATAAAGCTGAGGCTGCCAAGAGTATAACTATAGACATGGCAGACCACGTACTGCTATGGGGGCTGGAGCTACGGGTATCTGGCTATACAGTGATTTATGAAAAGAGCAATTTGTAAAATACATTTAGAAAAAATATGTATAATGTTCTGTGAACCTTTATATGATTGCAACAAAAACACCAAATCATTTCTCCCAAAGATTCTTTTTAGCCTGCTATGTAATAGCAAACACTGATTGCATTTAATCGGGTTCTGAAGTTCAAAGACACGATTTGGCTTTTACTGTACTGCAAGAAGAGTGCTGCTATGCACTGCCAGCTAACACTTTTGGCAATGTCCATCTTCTGGAAACTCAGCAAAGGCCTCTTAAGAATCAATCGTAGAACCACTGTGACATATTCTTGGATTGCCGCCACGTCAGCAAAACATTTGCCTTTCATTACGTTTTTCAGGTGAGGAATGTTTGGGTCGTGGGGAAGACAGTGAACGCCATTCCATCGATTGCCGCTTGGATTCCGGATCGAACTGGTAGCACCAGCTCTCATCCCCTGTGATGATGGTTCGCAAATAGGATGGATCCTGGTCACACATGGTAATGACATCTCCAGAGGTTTCCATATGTTTTGCTTTTCATCGGTCAGCTTTTGCGGCACAAACCGGAACCAGATCTTCCGCTTACCCAAATCCTCGTGCATGATGTTGTACACCCTGTTCTTACTAATGTCCAATTCCTCCGCCATTAATCGTAGAGTCAGTTACCGATCTCATGCCAGCATTTGTCGCACTTGCTCGATCATGTTTGGGTTCTATTCGTCGATGGCTGACCCACACATAGCTAATTCTCAGTTGTTTTCTACCTGTTGTGAAAGCATTTGAACCAGTTGTAAACACATTTTTCTGCTCACAGCTTCTGCCCCTTACACTTGCACCAACATTTCATGTGTCTCCATCGCAGTGTTCCCCAATTTGTAGCAGAACTTGATGTTCACTTGTTGCTCCATTGCACTGTGACCCTACCTCTCTCACTGACTACATTCGACTGCCCACAGCGGATTTGACCCTGACAGTCACATGTACTCCACTGTAGGTGGTGTTTCTCGACGTGTCTCTGGATAGTCATGAGCATGAGTGTGCACCAGGCCCATGTTGCCATAGAGATATAGGACCATTCACCAAACTTTTTTAGACTTTTTAGGTTTTGGGAGAAATCTATAGATTCCCTCATCCACACTAAGCAGAATGGATGGACAAATCTCCCACTGCCGGCTATTTAATTCTGACAGCTGCCACCTGTAGCTGTCAGACTACCTGAACAATGACTGCATCTGATTGGCTGTTGATGTTTTTGGCCTAGCACCTTCATATTCTCATTTATCAAGCCAGGTGGTGTTGGCAGGGCCACAGGGATCAGTCAGATTTGGGCCACATATGGCCATCTTAGGTCTCTTGCTAGGTGACCCAATTTAATTACCCTGTTGTTATAAAAAACATTTTGAATCACTAGAGCAATTGCTGTTGGAATAGAGATTAGAGAGACTGAGATGGGTGCCTTAAAATTACTGTGATATAACTAATACTACTAGATATAAGTATGCACATAGCTGTAAGGAAAAGAAGAAATATTTACCCTTCCTGCTGCCTCCACTGTTGAACTTTGTTCTGGTCATAAGGAATGATTAATTCAAAGGCCACAAGAAACAACACTTCTAGAAGTGTTAAACGTTTGGGTCCCTTTCAGCTCTCAAATTATTATTATCTCCTGCAGTGACATGGAGGTCAGCATGAAGAACCAGTGAAAGCTGCAGGAACCAGGAGGGTCACTCTCCTAAGTGGACTTCAGGAGGAACATTCTTGAATGAATAGCATGCAGTGATGATTTCTTGATACTATTTACTTATGTAACGTGGGTCGTTCTGGTGGTTTTGATTTGGGGCTCCATCACATGTAGTTATGGCACTAAAAGTGCATAGCAGCAAAATAACTGAAACCATGTCCTGCTGAAAAAGATGCAATGTGGACTAGAATTCAAGATAACCAATGTGGTCCACTCATCTTTACTATATTAATGAATGTATTAACTGCTTGCTTACCTAGGCAATTTTTTTACTTGTTCACATTTTCAAATTTTTTACATTTTCTTCATGGTAAAAAAAATTATTTAGAGCCCCCAAATATTTTTTTCTGAAATCAGAGGCCCTGGAGAATAAAATGGTAGCTGTTGCAATTTTCTATGTCACAAGATGTTTCATCATACGCAAATTTTCAAGAAAAATACACATAGATGATTAATACCCAATATTTTAGTAAAATAAAAAGATGATGTTGCATCGAGTAAATAGATTCCAAACATATCAAGATTTGAAATTACGCACACTTGTGAAATGGCAACAAACTACAGTACCTAAAATTGTCTATAGGTGACGCTTTAAAAGCCTTTACATGTTATCAGTTTAGAGTTGAATGTGAGCCTTGGCACTAGAATTATTGCTTTCACTCAGATGTTCTTGGCAATACCTCCCATGTGTGGTGCAATCACCGATTACATGCGTGCGCCAGACCTATGTGCGCATTTGATTTGTGTGTGAGCATGGGGGAATGGTGGTGCTATTACTTTTATTATTGGTTTTGTTTTTTTTACATTTTTTTTTCTTACTCTTAATTATTTTTTTATTTATTTTTCATGTAACTTTATTGCTATCACAAAAAGGGTGAACAGGCCCCCTTATGATATCTTTGGTCAGTGACAGGTAGTCTTTATTGAAACGTCAGGGGTCTATTAGACCCTTGTTATTTCCCCTACTCTTCAAAACATCTGATCAAACACAGATTGTAAAAATGGTCAAGTGGCTGTAGACTCTCAATCACTTTCACAGGAAAGTCAATTACCATTTTCTAAAGCATGGTACCAAGATTATGGCTGCAGCCATGGTCCTTTTATAACTACTTGCTTTCCAGGATGTTTATATAAATTTGTTGGACAGCAAGGCTATTGGGCCTAGAGTATAACACTGCCCTTGTTTCAGATTGAATAGCTCATACTAACCCAGGCTCTGCTACATCCCATCCTATTAAGTCCCTTCCTAACTCTCGTACAGCACCACAGTGGCTGAATATAGCTACATTACTTTGACTTTTATCAGGGGATAAAAAATAAACTGAGATTCTGGACACATGACATTTGATACACACTGAATGGCACAATCATTTCAAAGTCTAATGCCGCGTACACCCGACCGGACTTCGACGGACTTGGACAGGTGGACAATCCGTCGCACTTTGCAGCTGAGATCCGCCGGACTTTCAAACGAACGAATTGCAACACACATGATTACTCCAAAAGTCAGACGGATTTGAACGTGATGACGTAGAATAAGGAAGTTCAGAGCCAGTAGCCAATAGCTGCCCTAGCGTCGGTTTTAGTCCATCAGACTAGCACACAGACAAATGTATTGTCCGCTAAAAGCCGAGTCTGGCTTTGTAGGATCTATTGTTGCTGTGAGGTGGGTATCAATTGTTGCTGGGAGGGATCTAGTGTTGAGGGAAGGGACTAGTCTTGTTGGCTCTGGAGGGTCTATTGATGCTGGCTGCTGGAGGATCTAATGTTGCTTGGGGGAGGCTAAATTGTTGCTGGGAGGGTTCTGCTGTTTAAGGAGGGGTCTATTGTTGTTGGCTTCTGGAGAGTCTATTGATGCTGGTTGCTGGGGGGTTCAATAGCTGCTGGGAGGAATTGGCTTTTGAGGGTCGATTGATGCTGGCAGCTGGAGGATCTTTTGTTGCTGGGGTGGGGGGGGGGGGGCAGTTGCTGCTGTGAGGAATCTACTGTTGAGGGAATGGTCTAGTGTTGTTAGCTGCTGGAGGGTCTATTAATGCTGGCTGCTGGAGGATCTATTATTGCTGGGGTAGGGGGATTCAATTGCTGCTGGGAAAAATCTACTGTTGAGGGAATGGTCTATTGTTTGTTGGCTTCTGGAGGGTCTGTTGATGCTGGCTGCTATGAGATCTATTGTTACCGGTGGGGGTCTACTAATGCTCGGGTGGATCTATTGTTGCTTGGGGGGTACTTTGTTGTAGCGGTCTATTGTTGCTGAGGGAAACTATTGTTGAAAGGGGGGTGGATGGCTGCAGGGGATATATTTTACAGCTTATCATTAACAAATTCCATACAAATAACTTTTCACTGTAAAATGATACTTGGTTCTGTATTCTCTAAAAGGGGTGGTACTGGCCTGGGAGGTGGATAGGGTAGAGGAATCAAGGGAAGATGCTCGGAGGTGGGTAGGGGGTGGAGACAAGGGAGGGCTTGAAATGGAGAGTTCCTGCGCCTATTTTCTGAGAAAAAAAGCCCTGGGGACCATGTTTCATGTCTACCTGCATCACATTCACCAACCCTCAACATATCTGAACCGCCAGTTTTTTCACAAAGGAGCGTCCTGGTCTTTTTTTAAATTTAACGCAACTGTGCGTGGCTCTACAATCACAGCCACATCATCCATTCACAAATGTATTCTCATGAATAGAAATATTACAAGTTCCATCTTCACCTGCGGTGATGTCACACTTATAAGTTTATTGTTTCTTTCCTCCAGCCCCATAAACAAAGATCCATATCCCCATTAACAAAGTTAGAGCCTGTGCATTGCACCTATAATGCATACAGACTTCAATGCAAAAATGTACATTTGTATTCTTTTATTAATGCTGAATGCATTAAGGTAGACTATGCCTTTAATAGCCTTTTTTTTGCAAAGTAACTGTATTTTCATATATTTTTTTTTACAGTATTAAAGTGTTACTTTTCCATTCAATGATTTTTTTTTAATTTTATATAACCTGGCAGAAAATAACACATTTAAAGTGATATTTTGTTACACCTGTATAACTTTTTAAAACATGTATCACATCCACTATGGCTTTTCGGTCATCATTGTCAGAAGGCAGTTCTGCTTTAAATAAGGAGGGTGATAGGAACCCATGACTGTTTTCAACAAGCTGCCATTAGCAGCCAGTAAACAGGTACAGTATGTGGTAATAAATCTAGGCTTCACATCTTACTCTATAAATAAAACTATGAGATGGAGTGTACATTAGTGGTTTCTTTGTTAGGCTTGGCATTGGACGGCCACAAAACACTTCAGGTTGGGGTCAGGGCTATGGAACTTTCAACAAATTCTCCTGCTGTTAGGCCCTGTTGGTTGCTGTGGTAACAATAGTCTACGGGCAGCCGCACTTGATGCTTGTTCATTATTTACCTGTTACTCAGGGAGCTCTTCTCTTGTTCAACTGTGTCAGGAAAGTTTCTCAGAGAGGGAATGTATGGAGGGGGGAGATGTATTGGAAAAGAAACAGGCTATGGCAACGCAACAAACAGAACAGTTTTATGCATACAGACCAGCATTTTGACATCAGTCCAGAGATGCCTCAGTGATAAAGCTCTGTAGATAAGACTAAACTAGTTATCCATAAAGGGTGTTCCATATGGGATCATAGGTTGCTTGCAGTTAGCAGAGATGAGCCAAACACCCCCCTGTTCAGTTTGCATCAGAACTCCTGAACAGGGGAAATGTTCTAACCCGAACGGCGAACCCCATTGAAGTCTATGGGAGTCCATCAGGAAAACTCTGTGCCCATTTTGAAGGCTTATATGCAAGTAATTGGTCATAAAAGAGTTATGGGGGTCTGGGTACTGCCCTGGGGGACATTTATCAACAACTAATTTTATTTTTTGACAGTGCTTATATAGGCAAGGGGGGGAGGGGGCACCTGGCTATGTCACCTGATGGCACTGCCCCTTCTGACGTCACGTGATGTCACCCTGACCCAAAGCATCCCCTCCCATGTTAAGGGCATGTGGCTTGGTATGGTTCAGGGGGGCTAGCTCGTCCCCTCCCCTTTCCTGTCCTGCCAGGCTGCATGCTTGGATAAGGGTCTGTTATGGATTTTGGAGGGGGCCTATGGCATTTAAAAAAATAATTGGTGTGGGGGGGACTCCACGTCATTTTTTTCTTTATTTTTTTACTGCCACTTTTTTTTTAATTCACCTGTCAGCAGGGAAACCTATTGACAGCTGATGACTCATTGGTTGTTAAGGAAGTCAGCAGCCAGCTTTCTGACCCCATTCATTAACAACCAGCTTACACTGCGCCCTGATTGGGCAGAGCTGTGCATTTCAGTGTGTTCATCGGGGGCGAACACTCTGCAAATTTGAGTGTTCGGCGAACAGTCGGACAGGCAAATGTTCGGCCAGAACTCATGCTTGGCCGAACTGTTCACCCATGCCTAGCAGTTAGAAGATGGATGCTGCAAGCAAAGTGGATCTAAAACTAGCCATACACCAGTAGAATGAGTTCAACATTTTTGTTTTTTGCAACACTTGTTCGATTTTATAATGGTTAGTGGGGTCAAGTCAAAATTTGCACCAAACTATAAAGACAAGAACATTTGAAGAAGCAGGATGGAAAATTTGCTCAATGTTTCTTAAAAGGAAATGGGATAGAAGGCAGCAAGCATATATATATATATATATATATATATATATATATATATATATATATATACACATTTATATATATATATATATATACACATTTTATATATATATATATATATATATATATATATATATATATATATATATATATATATATATATATATATTAAATTCAATCCAGACAAGCAATGAGAATAACATTTTTATTGGATAAATATATAGGCCATGGCTCTTTTATTGGTATAATAATCATTTCAAATGTAAAATTTATAAATATTTACTAAATCCATATGAAAAACACCTTTTATAGCATCAGTTACAAATACAACCCAGCTACTATGGCTCAGGCTGAATGATATTTTATTTTTCTAATAAGCAAAAAACTATTTACCCCAACCGACAGTAAGTATGGTAAGCATACTGACTGTCACCTAACCCAAGCCAGCAACTTTTTCAACGCAAGTCTGGAAGTCATCGTATAAAATATCAAGCCCAATATATGATAAATGAATATCGTCTTTGCGGTAGAGCCCTTGCAAACCACCCTCCAATCCAAATTGCCGAAAAGAAAACCCAAATGGCTGTACTAAAAATGTACTAATATTTCTAGTTATACGCTTTCAAATTTTTTCAAAAGGACGCAAAAAGAAAGATTCAAGCCAGAGAAGTCGAGGTATGATTTAAAATGTAAAATGTAAAATACTATTATTAAATCTGGAAAAGATAATCGAATAAGCCTAAGGTCACGTACACACGATCGGAATTCTTGTCGGATGGTTTTCCCGACAGAATTGCACTCAAGCTGTCTTGCCTACACATGGTCACACCAAATTCTGATTTGGAACGCAGTGACCTACAACACGTACAACGGCACTAGAAAAAGGAAGTTCAATAGCCAGTAGCCAATAGCTTCTGTCTCGTAGTTTAATCTAAGCATGTGTGGTTTTTGGCGTGACGGAATTGCATACACACATTCAGAATTTCCGGTAGAAAGTTTTTCCGTCTGGAAAATTGAGAACATCAGTTTTTGGCTATCAATTTTTGGCTAGTGGAAATTCGAACAGCTAAATTTCGATGGAGCATATACACAGTCGCATTTTCCGATGAAAAGCTCTCATCAGTCTTTCTGGCCGGAATTCCGATCGTGTGTATGCGGCATAAGAGTTTGCTGAATGCTAAAAATTAAATCCAAAGTCCTCCCTTGACCAATGTCGTTGCCACTCAAATGGAAAATGCGAACATCAGGTTGTGGCCAACAATCGAACAATCTAGAAAACTCAAACATTAAGTCATCCCACCTCATTCTTCTCCAGCCACTCCAATAAATTTTAAAAGAAGAACCAAGATTCATATTAGAAGAATAAGTCCGTGCGGATGCTCTCTTCTGAGCCCAATACAAAAAAGAGTGGCAGAGAATCCGTACAATAGATTGTCGAC
This sequence comes from Lithobates pipiens, assembly GCF_037356315.1. Taxonomy (NCBI): domain Eukaryota; kingdom Metazoa; phylum Chordata; class Amphibia; order Anura; family Ranidae; genus Lithobates; species Lithobates pipiens. Next base: position 292,618,610 of record NW_027507784.1, on the reverse strand, counting down.
CTGTAATAAAGTCAAACAAAAGAGTTAGGATGTATATACAGTTTGTAAGAATCAGATCGCCATCTTCCCAACTTTTTTTATAAATTCTTCATAAAACCAATTTTAGCAGCTTCAGTGGCTGCACTGATTCTAAAAGAATGAGATGTTAATGGCACGTAACACAAATATAGAGATTCCAATCATTTCCGAAAAATACAGTCCATCCTGAATAATGACATTCTGAACTTTCATCGTTGGGGGCTTATGCTTTGCAGTAGAGACAATCTCCGATATACAAAAAGCTCCAAAGAAAATTAAGGAAAACACGGATTTAAAAAGAATATCTTCCTGTCCCTTCTGTACTATACCCTCCCTCTGTATAATACCCTCCTGGCCCTTCTGTATTGAACTGTACTGGAATTGTGCTGTCTCCCCTCTACATTGTAAAGTGCTGCATAAACTGTTGGCACTATATAAATCATGTATAATAATAATATAATAATAATAATACGCAGAAAAACAAACCTTCACAGAAACAGAACACAAACTGCTCAATAATTCTAGTGATAGGAGAGCGTTTGTCCCTGCGAAGTGAAGACTTCTTATATCCTTTCAACGCTTGTTTCACTAAAAAGAAACTTAAACCAAGTGGAAAATAATTTAGCTTTAGAAAAAATGAAACTCTAGACAACGTTTTATTGACATGCGACCAAGAATATTTTTGGTCCATCAAATAACTAAGAATCAATAGAATAACCGCCTCAAAAGAAAAATGATCGAAATTATTATTATTATGCAAAAATGAAAAAACATAAATTTCCAATGACGAAACATAACTCAATCATGTAGAAGTAGCTAGCGAATGTTGGATATAGTCAAACACTATATCAGATCCCATAAGTGAAGGGGGCATGGAACTCCAGTTAGATCTGCTTCCGGCATCAGATGAAAAAAAAATGATCAATCTGGAATCGAGAAAGTGAATCTGCCAAACTATTCTCTCAACCTGGGATAAATTTTGCTTTAATTCATATATTCAATGAAAGACATTTAAAAACCAAATACAGTAAAATTGTATTCACCTGTTGCGACTTGGAGGAAAGGCAATTTATTGCATAAACCACTCCTTTATTGTCAGTACTGACAAGTAAGCATCTATTTAGAAAAGAATGACCCCATAATTTAACAGCCACAATGACTGGGAATAATTCTAATAACACAATATTTTTGCAAAAACCTTGAACAATTTATTTGGAAGGCTAACAGGAAGCACACCAGTGTGTCCTCTAAATGGAAAAAAAACCCTATCGAACCCACAGTATCAGTAAAAAGGGCAAAATAATCATTGGAAACAAAATCAAATTGCCAAACAGACTTACCATTAAATGTTTTTAGAAAGTGTAGCCAGATTAACATATCTTCTTTAATTTTGCTTGTTAATCGAACATGAGAGGAAGGATTCTTAAACCCAGAAAAAACTGAATAAAAACGTCTAGAAAAAATTCTACCAATAGAATGAATTCTGGTCGCAAAAGCTAACATCCCAAACAAAGATTGCATTTCTTTTCAAGTCATTTTCTTACGTCTAATAAATTTAAGTAATAACCCATAATTGTTTTATATTTTATCTAAAGGAAGTCTAAATTCCATATTCAATGAATCAATAGTCATGCCCAAAAAATCTAAGCAGGAAACTGGACCAACCATTTTTTCTTCCACTAAAGGTATATTAAAATATTTACAAATAGCAAAAAATGTATTCAATAAAAAATTGCACTCATCAGAATCCTTACCACCCATAATCAGAAAGTCAACTAAATAATGTATTATTAAATCCGAATTAGTCACAGTTTTAACCACCCATTCTAAAAACGTTGAAAACACCTCAAAATATAAACAAGCTACAGAGCACCCCATGAGCAGACATTTATCAATATAATACTTACCCTGGAAATAAATATCCAATGAACAAAAACAATCAGGGTGAATGTGAAGAAGCAGAAAAGCAGATTTAATGTCTGCTTTAGCTAATAATGCTCCTTCGCCTAAAGGTTAAAGTTGTCCAAATGCAGATTCAAAAGACATATAAGAAACCGAAGACAATGTTGGGTCAATTTGATCATTCAATGAAGCACCTTAAGGATATGGTAAATGATGGATCAGTCTATATGCCTGTGACTCTTTTTTGGGAACAATCTCTAATGGAGAAATCCTCAAATTAGCAAAAGGAGGATGATCGAAAGGGCCTGCCATTCTACCTTCATTAATTTCCTTAAGCATTTTACTTTGTGTTTGTACCGACATGAATGTAGCTATTTACACTGGCTATCATTATATGCAAAATAGATATCTTTTTTTATAAGGCAGGTTAGAGTAAGCAGTCGAGGAAACTAGGGGACAGACGAGGAGGAAAAGTTCTAGGCGGGAATAAATTCAACCATAGTCCTACATCCTTTACACCCCATTGTACTGTCGGGTGAACACTCATTTTATGTCTAAATGCCTCATCATAAATAAACCATGAATAACCTCCTTAACTACAATAAGCTTACAGAAAAATGTCCATATGTTGGAAAAGTCCAGGACTTTTATCCGTAAATCTTTCACAAAGAACCTGAGAAAATATAGAGAAAGCTTGAAGCCAATTAAAAATAGATTTAGAAATAGGCTTTCTTCTTTCATTATCAATCTTATCATCTCTTTTATCCATTCTATAAAGAAATTCTTTAGAATACGGCAATAACAACAACAAATCTATATATTCAAAATTCAAGATCTTTTACACCCATAGGTAAATGAAAACCTAATGGTGATAAAATACAAGGCATTACTTTTTTACCATGCAAATCGGACCTGATGGAAAAGGTAATTTTACTCCAGACAGAAGAATTGCAGAGATATTCAATATGTGATCCCCATCATTGTCAGGAAAATTATCAGTATTACTATGCATAGGTAAAGTTGTTTGTTGATCATCCATAGCAGACCATACAGAAGCTGCTGGATTAGAACTACCAACACCAGTCAAAGCATGCAAAGTTCCAGGAACCGCAATACCTGCAATAATGCTATGTAATTATGAAGAACGTTCAGTTAACAATTGCACAGTATGAAACTCTCCTTGCAAAGCAGCTGGAGGATTATCAGCTGGCACAGTCTGCTGCTGTGTCAATACCACAGGTATATGTGTAAAAGACGTAGAAGGTGTTTCAGGAACTTCACATTGCCTTCTGTAAATGAGCTGGTTGAAGATAGATGTGAAGAGCCAATTCCAATATCCCTTCTAGCTATCCTGTTAGGGGCACTGCTAAGTGCGTCACCACTTGATGGTTGACTGCGATCACCAAGGCTCCTTGATGCTACAGCAGAGCCAGCCTGCACTAGATTTCCTTTCAAGAAGGCCAGCTTGCCGAACGTCGTGTTGTAACTCTATTGAAAGGCAGACTGTAGCTCCGTTGTTGCACACGCCTCCTCTTTCCGAGACCTCCACAGCTAGTCCCACCCACAGAGTCATTCGGCTCCCTTGACACCGATACCTGTTCAGCTGACACAAGTGGTTTGGCTATCTCTGGCTCCGTCCATTTCCAGGATGACACAGCTCAGAACCCGGAACAGAAGGGGCAGCATCCTTGGAGCTGACACTCGCAATCTCCTGAGCAGCTGTACTGGTTTTACCCAAGCCATATCCTCGGTACAGGCTCTATCAAGCAGTTGCTGCATAAGAGACCTGACAGTGCCAGAAGAGCAGTCAGAAGCCATCGGCACTATGGTCGTAGATAAGGATGGGAGCTGTCCTGTTCAATTTCTTTCTGGCAACTGTCAACTGTCCGATATTAGTAGCCCTTATTTATATTGGTACCCTGTTGTTGTAGCGTGTTTATTGGTGGGGAATACTTGACCTAATTGACCTATCCTACCCTAATTTTAAAATGATTTATTATAATTGGCTAACTTTTTTGACAAATGAAATTAACCCAATTTCAAAACCTTTGTGGTAGATTTAAACAACTGTAAATACCTCAGATCCCATGAGGAAAGCGGGGGTACACCAACAACACTGCCTCCATTCACTTCTATTGACATGCACCACAACCACACCTTAAATGTACTGTAAACGTGGCTATTGCATTTGCAGTGCATTTATGGTATGTTTGCAAAGCGTCAAAAGTGATAACTTCCCATTTTAGTCTTATAAAAAAAAACACACACACACAGAGTGTTTGAGAAGTATTGCCCGACACAACATGAACACATCCTAAATGCTCATTAGTGCTATAGGTGTGTTAATGTGTTTTTAGGCTGCTTTAAAATTTAATGCAAGTGTAAAAGAGCCCTAACAGTGAATGTGGTTTTTGCTCAGGAAAATCATACATATTGTAATGAAAACTGTTTAATACGTCTGGGATTCAATTCAAATAGCAGGTCTGGATAAAATTTTAGGGGCTTTCAAAAAAAATAAAAAAATAACTTGGTGATGACAAGAAAGAATGTTTTATACTTTTAAACAAAAATCTTAGCAATAGTCTCTTTCATTTAGCATTCATCTCTGGCCAGTAGAATATACATTGGGTTCTGTTTTTACATAATTAATCATTTTAATATTTAAATTGTCCAGTATTTTTTTAACTGACATCACTTTTCCCGATTAGATCGTTCATAATTAACCATAACAATAAGTTCATTGCAAATGTCCATAAACTTTTTTTTTTTTTCATAAAGCGTTTATTAAACATTTTATCAAACAGTACAGAAATTCCAATTTTTGAGTATTCAGATATATAAAGGAGCCTGGCTCAGAGTACAACATAGAAGTACATTTGAGCAACATAGCCCGCAAGGCCTCCTTGGATACATTTCAATTAAATTTCCTGGACTAGAAATGTTCAATGCATTCCTCTAACATCAGTACTATGCCAGACTAGTGTGAGATATCTCAGGGAGCTATTCACCTGCCGGGGCTGTTGAAGGTGTAGAGCCGCTACATTGATTCCTAATTAGTTTTCTGCATGTTTCACAGGACCTGAGAGGAGTGGGAGAGGGCGCTAATGACTAAGTCAGCCCCCTGTTCCCCCTATTGTTGTCTAATGCTGGGACTTTGTCTGGGGGGTTGGTAAAGAAAGGAGAAGTTGAAAGGTAGGAACGAGGGGGGGAAGGTATATTGAGATCTGAAGGCGAGGAGGGGGGTGGAGTAACCACCAGCTACCCTCTCCATCTGCTTCGGGTATCGACATCTGTTATATATGTGCCTGATGCCTTTAGATTGTCTCTTAAGGGATAATAGAGGACAGTCAAACTACTTAGACATTGTCTTGTATCAAAGCTTGGTATTGGGATTTGGTATTGGGATTTTCGGTAGTTAAACCAACTATCCCATATATTCGAGAAACTGGGGATCCTATCCTGGGAAATGTGTATCAGCTCCTCCATCGCTGCTATGTGGTTAATGCATGATGTCCATTGTTTCATTGAAGGGATTGATTTGGACCTCCAATGAACTCGTAAGCAAAGTCTAGCAGCATTGATCATGTGAGTGCCCTTGTCCTGCTTGCATCTCCAGCATCAGAGACCATTGTGACAAATTTATGGAGCAGCTCCGTTATACCACCTTGTTTTGATTTTATATCCATTTCCCTGGGTGTTTACATTCATGGAGCCCTTGTGGATATAGAGGTGAAACCAGTCCCAGCTAGCTTCCTCGATCACTGTGTCCAGCTTCCTCTCCCAGAATGCGTGTTCAAAGTGCAAGGAAGCATAAGGTTCTCCGAACATTGAGGTGTACGGCACCAATATCACATGATTCTGAGGAGAGGAGCTTGAACACAGTGATTCAAAGACAGTGGGGGCTTTTGTGAAGCCTTCGCTGCTTACTGGGGTTTCTAGATAATGCTTTAGTTGTAGGTAGGCCCAAAAAGGGAAGGACTTGGTCTCAGAAAGCGATGCGAGTGTCAGAAACCATGAATCAGACCGAGACAGAAGTGCAATTAAATCACACTTGTTTATTAAATAAAAATAAAAAGGTAAATAGAAAAAGCATAGTCAAAGCATAGCCAGAGCCCAGTAACTGGATGGGTAATCAGCCAGGCCAGAAGTCAGGGATCCAAGTAGAGCAACAGCAAGCAGGATACGGAGCCAGAAGGGATGTCAGCAAGCCAGTCTTTAAACAGAACCACAGGAGATGGTTTCTTGTGATGTGACCAAGGCGAAGGCAGAGGTGAAGTGAGCTGGACAGCTTTAAGTAGGCAGGTCAGACGAGCATGATCAGGAACAGCTGGTAACTGTGGAGAGAGATGAGAGCTGGCAATTAGCTGACAGCTGAGCAACCAGCCCAGAGAAGGAAGGGCTAAGCCAGCCCTGACAATTATACATGTACGATGGGACTGCATAGAGGCCAGTAGCCAATAGCTTTTCTCTCCAAATTTTTCCTGAGCATGTGTGGCACTTTGTGCATTGGAAATCTCTACACATGATCGGAAAAAGTCAGATCGGATTTTGTTGATTTAAGCCAGCCCTGACAGCGATTTCCTCTACCTGAAGAAACTTGCCTCTAGAGAAAAAATGTTTGGCCAGCATTTCTGCATTTGGCCATTTGCCGCTAAAAATGTCTTGTCCATACCTGGGAGAAAGTCTGGCTTGCCCTTGATAGGGGTGATTGTGCATTCCTTGGCAGAAAGCACATGAACTTTACAGGCCCTTTCACAGGCGTGGAGTGTCTCCCCCAAGGGGTGTGATTGTATGTTGGGAGGTATGTGTTTCTTGGGAAGCCAGGGAATGAGGTGTAGCTCCATTCCCAAAATCAGATGCTCCAGCAGAACCCAACCCTTGCATCTGGCATGTATTTTCCAATCCACCACGTGGGTTAAATGGACTGCCCAATAATATCGCTGGAGGTCAGGGAGGCCTATGCCACCCCCAGATTTTGGGAGCACCAGTTTAGTCCACTCAATCTGTGCCACCTTGGTTCCCCAAAGAAAACCCCTACACATTTTCTTACATGCTGCGAAAAAAGAAAGTAGCAGGCGAATTGGGTGAGTCTTCAATTTGTACAATAGGCGAGGGAGCACCATCATTTTAGAATTGAGGCCCGCCCGAACCAGGACACAGTGGGAACATCCCACTTGTTCAAGACCTGTTGTATAGTTTTCAGTTCTGGCAAAAAGTTATTTGCATACAGAACTGCAAGGTTACCGGGTATTTGGATACCCAGATATGTAATGGCTTCAGTCTTCCAGAGGAAGGGGAAATTCCTCTGACATAAGTGTACAAGCTTGGGGGGGTAGGGAAATATTCAGTGCAAAAGATTTTGCGCAATAAATTTTTATGTTTGAGATACATTGAAACCTGATACATCTAGGACCTGTAGTAGAGTGGGTAGGGTCATCAATGTGGATGAAAGGAAGAGCAAGATATCATCCGCAAAGGCGGCGATCTTATAGTCTCGCTGGTGGACTTCAATTCCTTTTATGTTTGATTCGCCCAGATGCAATGCAGGAGAGGTTCTAAGGTGAGGATGTATAGTATCGGTGAAAGGGGGCATCCCTGTCTGGTTCCGTTATGGATGGAGAAGGCGTCTGATAGGTGGCCATTGACCCAAACTCTCGGTGTGCGTTTGGCATATAGCGACCCAATAAAGGCCCTCATACAGCTCCCCAGGACCAGTGCCTCTAAGGTTGCATTCATGTAGTCCCAGGCCACCCGATTGAACGCCTTCTCCGCATCCATTACCAAAAAGAACCCCTCTCATTTGGTAGAGGTAAGCCAGTAATGTAAGTTTAGAGCTTTAATGGTATTATCTCTGGCTTGTCTGCCAAGGATGAAGCCAACTTGATCAAGACCCACCCATGCTGGTACATGGTAGGTCAACCGGGTTGCAAGAATCTTAGAAAATAATTTGACATCAAAATTCAGAGGGGAGATCAGTCGATAATTGGGTACACTAGTGGGGTCCTTATTTCCCCTGGGAATTACCGAGATATATGCTTCTAATAGTTCTTCTAATAATAATATAAGACAGTGTGTTAAAGGCCTTGAGGAAGCCTGGAGCCAGGAGGTCTGCAAGGCTTTTATAATATTGGGCCATGAAGCCATCCGGTCCCAGACTTATACCTGGCTTCATGCTTTTCAAGGCCTCCAGCCATTCCTCCCACTGAGCCATGGAGATACATCCAGTGTGTCATTTCGGTGGAAATACTCGCCAATAGTTTGTGTGATGGTGGCCAGATCAGCAGGATTGGTGAGAATGGAGGCATACATTCTCCAGATCTTAGTAGACATTATCCTTTGAGGGAATTAAAAGGTCAGGGTTATCGAGTGGTGGTCAGAGAGCACCATGGCCTCTATTGTCATGTCATGGAGGTATGATAGGTCTGTCTGGGGTATAAAGAGATAGTCTAGCCTTGAATAACAATTATGCGGGGTTGAGAAAAATGTATAGTCTTTCCCTCGCGGGTTTATAGTGCACCAGGTATCATGAAGTGTGAGAGAAGCCAATTGGAGTTTCAGTATATGTTTGCCAGAGTCATGGGTCTGCCCTTACAGTTCCCCTTCAGAAAAATTATCCTACCCTCTGGGTCAGCCATACGGTCCTCAATGCAGAACGCAAGCAGCTTTGCACACAGTATCGATACTCCTTTCATTTTGGAGGTTGCACAGGTCGTGTGATAAACTTCTGGGGAGCGACTGTTGAAAAAGCGGGGAATGGAGCTTGATTTAAAGTGGGTTTCTTGCAAGAATATGATTTGGGCTCTATGTCGGTGGGCTTCAGCAAGAAGACTGCTTTGCTTTTCCCAGGATATTAAGGCCTTTAGGATTAAGGGAGTAAACCTTGAGGGATAGAGGAGCTGAGGAGTGCACTGTAGACGGAATTATATTAGGTATGGCTACGTGTCAGTATCGTCCCTCCGAAGCAGATCGAGAAGGCCCGTGGGGGATGGGAGAGGGAGAGTGGGGAGGGGGGTTAGAGAGTGGGGTAAGGAGGAAAGTGTGTGAAGAATAAGGAGAGTAGAACCTACACTTAGCTTGTAGTTGCACTCAAAGTGCTCAGAGATCTAACTGGTACTTGGTACCCGTTGAAACCTTTGTCACTGTTGGAGGACATTTATGATTTGTCTTTGGACTACCAGAGTTGAAGGTAAATAGCCAATTTCAGCTGTCCCTCTTCCTTTTTAAAATGGGAAAGCTGGACATATTTAAAGTAAACCAGTAATGAAACCCCCACTCTTGTATAAAAGGGACCTTTTAATGTCTTAACTCATTACTACTATTCCTGCCCACTGCCCCTATTCGTGTTGCCACCATCCCCACAATGATTCCACGCAAAAGTTGATCATTCCAGATTGGACAGTCCTACACTGTGTACTCTGTTAGGCACGTGGACCAAGCACACTCCCTGCATGGACACAGTGGCATTGTCCATGCAGCCCTATGTCTCAGTAGACATCAATGTGGGGCTGGCACAGACGTGTGCAACACCTGTGAATTGCCATGCTGGGAAAAGACAGCCCTGCATGTGCCACATCATGGCCCCATGTGAACAGGGCATTACAGAATTTGTACTGTACACAAACTGGATTTTACTTTTGAAGTCTTGCAATGTGTTCAAAGTTCCATGTGCACAGGGGCTTAGCAGCCATGATAAACTGTGGTCAGTTTACAGGGGGAAGTCTGATCCAGGCAGGATGAGCCAGGTATTTCAGGTGATAGAAAGGGCTAAATTACACAGCACAAGCACTGTGCTGTATAACATACATTGAAAAAACAGGAGCTATTTCTTTTTTTAGAGTAACAAACGCTTTAAGTAACTGGAATTGCATTCTAGAATTTGAATAGAACATAGGCATACAATACTAAAAGATGTGTATGCTGTATGTTGCTTGATCTATATATTGTGGCAGTACTATGCCCTGTCACACTGTAAAGAGTTTTTTTTTCCTTACCCAGGGTTCTCAACTAGGCAGTTTAAGGGGCTCCAGGGTGCATGTGTCATTCAGAGGAAACTAGTTTTTCATTTTCTAAACAGTTGAGATTTAGTAGAAAATTTTGAGGCATCAAATCTCCAATCCTGGGTCATGGTTTTGGGAACACCTGCCACACAAATTTGGGCAGGTGTGTGCAGTTCTCTCATAAGAGACCTGGCTATGGTTTAGTCTTTGCATAGGAGTCAGAAGAGCTCTACCTAGGAAACAGGTGGGAGCTAAAGTAGCAGGGAACTGTCAGATACTGTTGGATGCCTTTTGTATCTCAGTTTTGCAGTTTGTGAGAAGTCTGTCTGGAGAAGACAGACAAGGACCTGAGGTTGCAAGCCTGAGGTTGCAAGCCTGAGGTTTAAAGCCCAACTCCAGGCAAAAAAAGTTTTACCATGCAGTGGGGCTGTGCCCACTTTTCATGGGTTAACGGTTTGTTTTTGTCTAGGGGAGAGGAAAAAGGAGATATGCTTACCCGGTCTTCTGATCCTCCCAGCAGAAGACCAGTCTGGCCCCCTGCACTCCAATAGTCTAGAACTGTGGACTGTTCTTGATGACATTAGGCCGAGAGCAGGCTCCATAGATTAGGCACAGTCCACTGCTGGGCCGTGGGGGAGCGACATTTTCTGGTGGAATAAAGGATTGGGTGAGTATAGGCTTTCTAGGCTTTCTCCTCACCCCCTAGTCAAAATGATCAATTGAACCGTGCAGTGTGGGCACATCTCCACTGCAAGGGAAAACTTTTTTTTTTCCTGGAGTCAGGCTCTAAAACCACAGCAGAATTGTGTGGCTATGTACTACCATTTAAAGCTGGTTCTCACACTATCTATATGCAGTTTATCTATCTATCTATCTATCTATCTATCTATCTATCTATCTATCTATCTATCTATCTATCTATCTATCTATCTATCTATCTATTGGTGTTGTAATGGGAACCTGCACTTTAATAATTGTCCCGCTGTGATATAAAAATAATAGCGCCGTTGTGTTGCGCCAGTTTTTACCTTAATTGGTGCGCTGGAAAAGTAATTAACCGTTTGAAGCTCAAAAAAGTAATGTGATATAAAAAAATAGCGACCAATGAGTTCACCATAGAGAGTTCATTGCACAACCAAATAGAAGTACTTCAGTGTTTGAAAAATACACAGGGGCTGATTTACTAAGAAAAATGTGTTGCGCCAGTTCTTACCTTAATTGGTGCACTGAAAAAGTAATTAAATGTTCGAAGCACAAAACAATAATACATTTGTATACTGCAACTGGTGCTAGGGTAACTGCGGTTTCTCATTGATAATGGCACACGCCCAATACAATTAGTTAATTTCATCTCATTGGATGTGTCTTGTTAGGCAATTAGTAGGTGTACTCAGTTACTGTATTTATCGGCATATAACACGCACTTTTTTCCCCTTAAAAGCAGGGGAAAATCGTGGGTGCGTGTTATACGCCGATCCTCTGAAATTCTGAGCCTCTGGGCGGCTTTCAGCCGCCTTTGGCTCTTCAAGGCAACTTTCGGCCACCTTCGGCCATTCTCGGCAGCTTTCGGCCGCCTTCGGCCGTTCTCAGCAGCTTTCGGCCGCCTTCGGCTCTTCTCGGCGGCCGAAAGCTTCCGAGAACGGCCGAAGGCGGTCGAAAGCTGCCCGAGAAGAGCCGAAGGCGGCCGGAGGCCCGCCGAGAACTACCGCACGCCGCCGAGATACACATCCGGCTCTGTATCTCGGCGGCGGTATTTTTAAAAAATAAAATAGACACGGCTGCAATGGTGGACAAGACTGCAATGGGGGACAAGACTGCAATGGGGGACAAGACTGCATAAGGCTGCAATGGGGGACAAGACTGCATAAGGCTGCAATGGTGGACAAGGCTGCATAAGGCTGCAATGGTGGACAAGGCTGCATAAGGCTGCAATGGTGGACAAGGCTGCAATGGTGGACAAGGCTGCATAAGACTGCAATGGTGGACAAGGCTGCAATGGTGGACAAGGCTGCAGATGACACTGATGGGCATATAAATGTAAGTTTTTTTTTTTCCCTTAAACTTCCCTCCTAAAAGTTTTTTTCCTTAAAATTACCTCCTAAACTTTGGGTGCGTGTTATACGCCGATAAATACGGTAATTAGCCCTTTTGATGCTAATCTCATTCATATTACTTCTAATATATCTTTGAAATTAGTTTTTTTCAATTTTTACCCAAATCTTTCAATATATTAGAAAGAACAGATAAGTGTTTCTAAAGCCAATACATTAATATGTTCAGATCTTGATCTTTAAAGGTGACCATACACTGCAATCAGTTAGAGCTTAAATAAATTTGATTTAGTGCAAGAGCCTGTTTGATTTCCTATAATTTTTATTAATTGTTCAAGTGCATCTTCCTATTACCTATTTTGCCAAAATATCGATTACAGAGATTGGCCAATCAGATTGCATAGTGCATGACCATCTTAAGTGCCAAATTTGGAACTTAGTGCATGACCCACTTGTATTTTCCTAACAATATTTCTTAGCCCTTGTACACACGGTCGGACATTCCGACAACAAAATCTGATTTTGGATTTTGTCCGAAACTGGTGTTGCATACACACGGCCAGACAAAGTTGTCGGAAAATCCGATCGTTCGGAACGTGATGACGTTTGTACATTACGACGGGACTACGTTCAGGCTAGTAGCCAATAGCTTTGGTCTCGTAATTTGATCTGAGCATGCGTGGCAATTTGTCCCATCGGAATTCTCTACAAACGATCGGACAAAGTCGCATCGAATCATGTTGTCGGAAAATTTTATATCCAGCTCTCAAACTTTGTTGGTCGGACATTCCAACGGAAAAAATCCGATGGAGCCCACACACAGTCGGATTATCCAACAACGCGGTCCGATCGGACATTTTCCGTCGGAATTTCAAACCGTGTGTACAAGGGCTTAGGCATTATACAAGGCACATGAAAAACCACCTTTTTTCAAGACATGCAAGAGTGATCAGGAATCTTCAAACTACGGCTCTCCAGCTGTTTGCGGAATCACACATCCCAAGAGGCATTATAAGACTAAGCATGATGGGAATTGTAGTTCCTGAACAACTGGAGGGTTGTAGTTTGAAGACCCCTGTGTTAAACCATTATTATGCCTCCAGAATTGGGGGAGTGTGACATCTACCCAACTTCTCTCTGCTGGTGGACATAAGAACCTATATCTATAGATATATATTTGTTCAGCACAGTGGTGTAGTGGTTAGCACTTTCACCTAGCAGCGAAAAGGGGTCGCTGGCTGAAATCCTGCCCGTGACACCATCTGCCTAAAGTTTGCATGTTCTCCCTGTGCCTGTGTGGGTTTCCTACAGGTACACCGGTTTCATCCCACACTCTAAAAATATGCTGGTTGGTAAATCGGATCATGTCTAAGTTGGTCCTAATATGTATGAATTTGTGTAAGGGACCCACAAAAACACCACCCCATGTTAAAAAATAAATAAATCTTAATTTGCAAAAAAGAATCATCACTTACTCGGTGAACAGTGAGCGGGGCATGGTGGTGGGAAGATATTAACAGCAGTACAAGTAACTTCCTGTAGGGGTGATGTCATTCCTGTGTGCTGGCCACAGCTTCCAGGAACCAGATATGCGCCAAGTGTACATACCTCTGCACACACAGCAGTAGCGCATCTCGGGGCTTTCACACTACACACAATGGTGCAGCTTCTTTAGGGCGTTTTGCAGGCGCTATTTCTAACGCTATAGCGCCTGCAAAACGCCCTGGTGTGAAAGGGGTCTTAAGGCTTAAAATCAGAGCCCCATGTGAAAAATCCCACGAAAAAAAAAAGTTGCCCCTTCCAAACACTAACAAACCCCCAGCCAAACACACAGCAAACCAGCTCATGAAAGGGGGTGGATGCTTGGGGGCAAGAGGGGCTCATGCACCACAAAAGTCAACCACCATGTTCTCATATTCAGGGGGACAAGGGCCTCTTCCACACAACCCTAGGCTGGGGTTGTGGGGGGCTGCAGACAGGGGGCTTTACAGAATGGGGAAAATCCCTTTAAACTAGTGGGTACAAGGTGCTTTGTAGTTGGTATTGGGCTAAGCATAACATGCCCCAAACGCAGCCAGCTAAGTTGAGTGCATGGAGCCTTATATGGCTCAGGAGGGGGTTGGGCAATCACTCTTCTCGCCCCTTTTCTAGCTGGCCCTGTTGTATGCTCTGAAAACAGATGTGGTTTGGATTAGTGAAGGCACTCACAGCCTTTGAGAATGTGGAGTTCCCCTTTAAAAGCAAATGCTAGCCCATGGAAATCTAAGAGGTTAGAGGGGGAGACAAGAGCATTGTAGAATAGAGTGTGGTGTTCCCCTTTAAACGCAAAAGTTAGCCCAAAGAAATCATATGCATTAGAGGGGGAAGGTTAAATGCCCTTTTAGTAGAAACTAAAGGAGCGATAGTCTTTTTACATAATTTTAACAAGGTACATGTCACATGTTGGCAATGTAACATGCTAACATAACCTGTGTGCAAATCTCCTTAAAAAAATCCATAAAGGTGAACCAGCGTAAAAAAAAAAAAAAAAGAAGTAAAGTTTAGAGGTGCGCCCGTTCAACCCACGCAATTACATGTACGTTGCTTGACATTTACTAAGATATTGGGTGGGCAGTGAACAAACACATTTGAATGAGCGCATGCGCACTGCTTACATTGATCTCACACAGTTCTAAACATACTTTCAGGCACAGCAGTCTTGCTCTGAAAAAGTCACATTCTCATTCTATTTTGGGCATATTTGTTACTTGGGCAGTTGTTACTAAACTTCCCCACATCACCCCTTAATATTGGCACCTCTATCTTCTGTCAATATTGATTTGGAGATGCCATGCGCCATGTCCATAGTTGCACACAGATTACATTGTCCCGTGAGCCGAGATCGCTATAGTAAATGGGGGATTTGTGCTCTGTTCCCGGTGCACCGTTTCATAAATATAAAAATGTATGTTGCGCCTCGCCGTTTACCTCTACTGATGGCGCACGACTCACGTGAATCAGCCCCACTATTCCTTAAAAGTCTGAGGGAGCTGATTGTTTCTGTTAATTATACCAAATTGGGAAAATCACAGATCTTTACTTTCGCATTGCACAGAAAGGGTTAAATAATAAGGTGCAGCGAGCCAAGTGAAAAGAAATAGATATTACATGGCAATTTGGCTTACATGGCTGCTTAGTCTGCAGTCTGTTTTACCTGCCAATACTACATCCATGGAGACAGTGCCTGGACACTTCTCCTCGGAAGATGGATGCCTTCCTATTTAATCAATCCCAAATAGCTGCCTGGGACACAAGACAGTAATTAAAATATGCAAGTAGTACTAATTCAAACAAACTGCTGTAAAAAGTGACAGAAAAAGAAACAAAATTTTTACTTAAAGAGACATTCAAATTAAACATGGCAATTTTATACTTAAATTACTCTCAGTTGAGTGGTTCCAGTTTTCAGTTTGGTATGCATTTTCTGCCTCGTAACTTAAAGAAAACCCGGAGCTTGCTTCAATAAATCTGAAAGTGTGCTGCAAAAAAAAAAGGGAACTCTCTGGTGGGGAAGAGGGTGTAGACACTTTGCTCTCTCCGGTGCTCTTGCTGTGGTTGATATCCAACACTTCTGGGATGTCAGGTAGCATGTGGTACCTTCTGATGACCCCTATATCACTACAGAACATAGTAGTGATATAGGGCTTAGAGGGCGTAACCACAGTGGACAATGTATTGCATGCTATCTGACACTCCAGATGTGTCAAATATTAGTGGTGCCTGGAGCTCTGGCACAAAACAAAGTTTCTACACACCACCCACCAGAAAAGTGAGTATTCCTCTTCTTCTATTTGTGGGGTAATTATCTGCTTGAGCAAGCAACAGAGTGACTTTAACCACTTGAGGACCGCCGTATTGCCATTGTACGTCAGCACAATGGCACAGGCAGGCACAATCACGTACATCTACGTGATTGCCTTCCAGCGGGTGGGGGGTCCGATCGGACCCCCTCCCGCTGTTTACGGCGGTCCGATTCGGTCCAGGAGCGCTCCGTGATGAGGGGATGGCCGTTGGTTTTCGGCCACCCCCTCTGGATCGCTCCTGGCCAATGAGAAGCTTCCTCCCCTGTGTATTGTTTACACAGGAAGGAGGAAGTGATGTCATTCTCCTCGGGGCGGTCTTTTTGACCGGACTACGAGGAGAAGAGTAAAAGTAAGTGTGCACCAACACTACACTGACATGTAGGTACACACAGGCACACAAACCCCCCCCCGATCCCCCCCCCGATCGCCCCCCGATCCCCCCCCCCGCCCCCCCTCCCCCCCCAGTCACAGTGTCACTGATTGCATTGATCATTTCTTTACTGATCAATGCATTCAGTGTCAGTTGTGACAGTAAAAACTGTCAGGACAGTTAGTGTTAGGTCCAGGGTAGCCCCCTATCACCCCCCAATAAAGATTTAACCCCCTGATTGCCCCTAGAGTTAACCCTTTCACCCCCTTTTGCCAGTGTCACTAAGCGATCATTTTTCTGATCGCTGCATGTGTCGCTAGTGTCGCTAGGTAGCTAGTTATTTTTTTAGGTTCACCGCCAGGTTTTTATATCGCTAGGTACCCCGATATACTACCCAATAATGTTTTTAACCCCCTGATTGCCGCTAGTTAACCCTTTCACCCCCTTTTGCCAGTGTCACTAAGCGATCGTTTTTCTGATCGCTGCATTAGTGTCGCTACAGTCACTAGGTAGCTAGTTATTTTTTTAGGTTCACCGCCAGGTTTTTATAGCGCTAGGTACCCCGATATACTACCCAATAATGTTTTTAACCCCCTGATTGCCGCTAGTTAACCCTTTCACCCCCTTTTGCCAGTGTCACTAAGCGATCATTTTTCTGATCGCTGCATGTGTCGCTAGGTAGCTAGTTATTTTTTTAGGTTCACCGCCAGGTTTTTATATCGCTAGGTACCCCGATATACTACCCAATAATGGTTTTAACCCCCTGATTGCCGCTAGTTAACCCTTTCACCCCCTTTTGCCAGTGTCACTAAGCGATCGTTTTTCTGATCGCTGCATTAGTGTCGCTACAGTCGCTAGGTAGCTAGTTATTTTTTTAGGTTCACCGCCAGGTTTTTATAGCGCTAGGTACCCCGATATACTACCCAATAATGGTTTTAACCCCCTGATTTCCGCTAGTTAACCCTTTCACCCCCTTTTGCCAGTGTCACTAAGCGATAATTTTTCTGAACGCTGCATCAGTGTCGCTAGTGTCGCTAGGTAGCTAGTTATTTTTTTAGGTTCACCGCCAGGTTTTTATAGCGCTAGGTACCCCGATATACTACCCAATAATGGTTTTAACCCCCTGATTGCTGCTAGTTAACCCTTTCACCCCCTTTCACCAGCGATCACAGTATAAGTGTCACTGGTGACGCTGGTTAGCCAGTTAGTTATTTAGGTTCCCCGTCAGGTTTTTATATAGCGCCAGGGACCCCCATATACTACCTAATAAAAATTTGAACCCCCTGATTGCCCCTAGTTAACCCTTTCACCACTGATCACCGTATAAGTGTTACGGGTGACTCTGGTTAGTTTGTTTTTTATAGCATTTTATATTCAAATCCGGAAGGCAGTGCTTGGTTTTCGGGGTCCCGTACGTGGCTAGGCTCCCAAAAAGTCCCCCACATGTGGTATCCCCGTACTCGGGAGAAGCAGCAGAATTTATTTTGGGGTGTAATTTGACTTCTGCCCATAGCATGTGTGAGCAATATATCATTTAGTGACAACTTTGTGCAAAAAAAAAAAAAGTTTGTAATATTCCCGCAACTTTTGGCAAAATATAAAATATTCCATGGACTCAACATGCCTCTCAGTAAATAGCTTGGGGTGTCTACTTTCCAAAATGGGGTCATTTGGGGGGGTTTTGTGCTATTTTGGCATTTTATGGCCTTCGAAACTGTGATAGGTAGTGAGGAGTTAAATCAAAAATTTGCACCCTTAGAAATCCTGAAGGTGGTGATTGGTTTTCGGGGTGCCGTGCGCGACTAGACTCCCAAAAAGTCCCACACATGTGGTATCCCCGTACTCGGGAGAAGCAGCAGAATGTATTTTGGGGTGTCATTTCACATATGCCCATAGCATGTGTGAGCAATATATCATTTAGTGACAACTTGGTGCAAAAAAAAAAAAGTTTGTAATATTCCCGCAACTTGTGGCAAAATATAAAATATTCCATGGACTCAACATGCCTCTCAGTAAATAGCTTGGGGTGTCTACTTTCCAAAATGGGGTCATGTTGGGGGGTTTTGTGCTATTTTGGCATTTTATGGCCTTCGAAACTGTGATAGGTAGTGAGGAGTTAAATTAAAAATTTGCACCCTTAGAAATCCTGAAGGTGGTGATTGGTTTTCGGGGTGCCGTGCGCGACTAGACTCCCAAAAAGTCCCACACACGTGGTATCGCCATACTCGGGAGAAGTAGCGGAATATATTTTGGGGTGCAATTCCACATATAACCATGGCATGTGTGAGCAATATATCATTTAGTGACAACTTTTTGTAAAAAAAATTTTTTTTTTTTTTTTTTGTCATTATTCAATCCCCTAGGACAAAAAAAATAAATATTCAATGGGCTCAACATACCCATCAGCAATTTCCTTGGGGTGTCTACTTTCCAAAATGGGGTCATTTGGGGGGGATTTGTACTGCCCTGCCATTTTAGCACCTCAAGAAATGAGATCGGCAGTCATAAATTAAAAGCTGTGTAAATTCCAGAAAATGTACTCTAGTTTGTAGACGCTATAACTTTTGCGCAAACCAAAAAATATACGCTTATTGACATTTTTTTTACTAAAGACATGTGGCTGAATAAATTTTGCCCTCAATGTATGACTAAAATTTAGTTTATTCGATTTTTCTTATAACAAAAAGAAGAAAATATCTTTTTTTTTCAAAATTTTCGCTCTTTTTCCATTTATATCGCAAAAAAAAAAAAATCGCAGAGGCAATCAAATACCATCAAAAGAAAGCTCTATTTGTGGGAAGAAAAGGACGCAAATTTCGTTTGGGTGCAATATTGCATGACCGCGCAATTACCAGTTAAAGCAGCGCAGTGCGAAATTGCAAAAAGACCTCTGGTCCTTAAGGTGTGTATTGGTCCGGAGCTGAAGTGGTTAAGGTGCATGCATGCTTTGCTCATGTAAAGCAAAGGAACAGGTTGACTTGAATCCACCCTCAAGCAGCAATTATTCATCTTATCTTTGCCCCCACGTCTCATCCTCCTGTTCAATTGGCAGGAGAACACAAACCCTCTATAAGTTATGAGTTGTTCAGATCTAAGTAGCCTACACGAGGCTATAGATATTCCACATGTAACAATGCTAGCTTACAAGTTTTTATTTTTTATTTTTCCCTTATCTTTTTTTTTTTTTTTTCAATTGTATTTTTATTGAACATTTTTCAGTGAGGATATACAAAGGGAAGTATAACAACAAATGATTGTCAGTGTCAACAACGTTACAGATCTTAGGCCACAGAGCAAGAAAAGAAAAATAAGAGGAAAATAAACAGAGAATAAATACAGCAACGTATTGGACATGCAATATCAAGTCACAGGCTCAGTTAAAGCAGTAATGCATCCAGCAACGGGGGGGACGGGGGGGGGGGAGAGTCAGGAGGGGGGGTGTAGAAGAGAGTCCAATGGATGGGTAGGCCAGATAGCTACGTGTCTGCCAAAAAAGCATAGCCAGCCACTGGATCTGGGGTACGCTCATTTCCGGGAGGAGCCTATACCAGACTAAGGCATCCTCGGGGAGAGACATATACTGGCGGGGAGGGGGGGGGTAAGAAAAGACATCGGGTAATCATTAAGGGGGGGCTATAGGGAGTCCCGGATTGAGGTGGGAATGGTCCCACAAGTCCCAAACTCTGGAAAACCTAGGCAAAGTATCATGAACAACAGCGGTAAGGTGCTCCATTCTACGGATCTGTTCCAGCGTTTGCAATATCTGTGGGAGCGTTGGCGGGGACTGCGACAGCCATCTGACTGGTATGGCCCGTCTAGCTGCCAATAGAATATATCCTAAGAGTTTCTGAACATTGGTAGGCAGGTCAGGAAAGGGTAAGCCTAACAGAAAGTGGATTGGGATTAGAAGAAGGACGGTGTCGGACAGATCTTGCAAATATACATGGACCGAGGACCAAAAAGGTTTAATGACCGGACATTTCCAGAAGATGTGAAAAAGAGATCCAATAGCTTTCCGACATCTCCAGCAAAGTGGGGAAGCCCGGGGATCGTATTTATGTAGGAGCTGCGGGGTCCTGTACCAAAACATCAGGATTTTATATAGTGTCTCCTTTTGTTCCACACAGCGAGACGATTTAGAGGCAGTCTCCCAAATTTTCAGCCACTGGGAAGTAGTAATGGTCTGGCCAAGAAGCCGAGACCACTTACGCATATAGAGGTGACCTGGGCCAGAAAGAGAGGGAGAGGCCTGTAAATACTTGTAAATCTCAGAGATGAGTCCAGTTTGGTGTGGACCTTGGGAGCAGAGAAGTTCAAAGGGGGTAGGGTTATTCAAGGTAAGGGTGGGGTTTTTGGAGCTAAAGTAATGTCTGATTTGAAGATAGGAGTAAAACAAACCCTTGGGGACCTGAAATTTACGTTGAATGTCAGCGAAGGATAGAAGCGAATGTGTAAGTGGGTGTACCAGATTACGAAGTTGGAAAACGCCCGCACGCGTCCAAGGGAGCATGCGTGGGTAGGACAGGCTGTCCGGGATGTCAGGGTTGAACAATACGTTTAACAATGGCGAGCACGGAGAGGCCAGGGAGAAACGTTGGGCACATTTCTTCCAAATAGAAAGAGTAAAGAGCATGGGGCGGAGAGAAAGGTTCCTAAGTTGAGGTATGGAGGTTTCCAATTCTGCCCAAATCAGCGAGCAGGGGTGGACCGGGGTAGTAATGCTCATGTCAATGTCAGACCACACACTGGATGACATTCTATGGGACCATACTATAACCGGTTTCAAGTGCGTAGCATAATGATATTTAAGGAGGTCCGGGGCCCCCAGTCCTCCTCTGGTTCTGGGAGTGAGCACTACGGAACTAGCTATCCTGTGGGCCTTATAGCGCCAAATAAAGTTAAGGAAGGACCTCTGAGTCGCTTTGAGTTGGGACACGGGGACGGGGATCGGTAATGTTTCAAATAGGTATAAAAGTCGTGGCATGATGGACATCTTCAGGACATTGATGCGACCCAAGAGAGAAATGGGATATAAGTCCCATTGTCGCAAGAGTCGGTCGATGTCCCGAAAGAGTGGCGGGAAATTAGCATGATACAGGTTAGAGTAGGAAGAGGTAAGATTAATCCCTAAATATTTGAGAGAGGCCGTACACCAACGGTAAGCGAAGTTACGCTGTAAAGAGACAAGATCTGCGGGGGGAATAAGATTAGGTAGAGCTTCCGTCTTATCAGTGTTGATTTTATACCCAGAGATCGAGCTAAATTGGTGCAGGAGAGCATGTAGAGAAGGGAGGTGTGGGGTCTAGTTAAAGTCAGTAGAATATCGTCAGCATATAGAGACAATTTATACTCAGTTTGGCGTAGTTGCACTCCTCGAATATCAGAGTGGTTACGGATAGCCGCTGCCAGGGGTTCCAAACAGAGAATAAAGAGCAAAGGGGATAGTGGACAGCCTTGCCTAGTGCCATTACTGAGGGAGAAGGATGGCGATAAGTAAGAGGATAGTTGAACTTGCGAAGAGGGTCTGGAATACAGTGCCCTCAAGGCGGCGACAAAGGGACCTGCGATGCCAAAGTGTGAGAGCGTGGCAAACATAAACGGCCAGCTGAGTCTATCGAACGCCTTCTGAGCATCAAGGCTCAGTATAAGAGCTGGGCGATTCGTTTTGTTTAGTAAGTCAATCAAATCTACAGTACGTCTAGTATTGTCTCCCGCATGTCTAGCCAATACAAAACCGACTTGGTCTTTGTGGATAAGTTGCGGCAGTAAACGGGACAGCCTGTTTGCCAATATTTTGGTGAAAATTTTGTAATCGGAATTTAGCAGAGCGATAGGCCTGTAGTTGTCCGGGAGGGAGGGGTCTTTATCTGGTTTCGGGATCACAGATACGTGAGCATGGAGAAACTGGGGGTCAGGAAAGGTACCCTTCAACAAGGAAGAGAATAGGGAAAGAAGGTGTG
Source organism: Lithobates pipiens (assembly GCF_037356315.1). Classification (NCBI taxonomy): domain Eukaryota; kingdom Metazoa; phylum Chordata; class Amphibia; order Anura; family Ranidae; genus Lithobates; species Lithobates pipiens. Next base: position 292,596,470 of record NW_027507784.1, on the reverse strand, counting down.
GGCTCAGCAACGGAAGGAAAGTTTTGTAGTAGGAGTAAGGTAGGCCATCAGGGCCAGGGGCCTTTTAAGTGGGAAGATTCTCTACTACCGTAGCTAGTTCCTCAAGGGAGATAGGAGAGTTTAAAGACGGGAGGTGGTCAGGGGAAAGCCGGGGGAGAGGCAGTGATTCCACAAAGGAGTTAAACTTCTCCTGGGTGAAAGTGTATTGATCATCAGTGAGTAAACAGTTATATAGCTTATGGTAGAAGTCAAACGTTTTAGACATTGTAAGAGGGCAATAAATGGAGGAACCGTCAGGCTGTTTAAGGGAATCAGGATAGGCCTGGAAAGGTCGAGGTTTAAGTTTGTTTACTAGTATTCGGTGGGGTTTGTTAGAGTATTCGTAAAATTTCTGTTTTGACCATAGGAGGGATTTGTCTATCTTCTGCATATCGAGTGATCTAAGGAGGTTACGTAGGTAGACAACAGTCCTAAGCCCTGACACCGTGGGAGAGGAGAACAAACGGTCTTCGGCCTTGCGAAGCCTAAGGAGAGCCGAGGCTCTTTGGTGTGTGGCGTTCTTTTTAAGTCGGGAGCTGATTGCAATACAATGCCCCCTGAATACAGGCTTATGCGCCTCCCACAGTGTCGAGGGCCCAGAGACAGAGCCAGCGTTAAGCTCAAAGTACTCAGTGAGGCAAGTGGTCAGTTGGGCTTTAGTCTCAGGGTTACGTAGAAGAGTCTCATTGAGCCGCCAGTGACAGGAGCGGGGGAAGGCCGAGGATAGGGAGAGTTCTAAATGAACAGAGGAATGATCTGTCCATGGGACAGGATTTATTTCCGAGGATACCGCAGCTGTCAAGAGGGGTGTGGAGATGAAAAAATGGTCTAATCTAGAGAAGAGTTTGTGAGGGTGGGAGTAGAAAGTATAGTGTTTCTGAGTAGGATGCTTAATTCGCCATATGTCCAATAAACTACGGGCCCTGATAAGTCTGCGGAACGATTTGGAGAGGGAGTCTGCATTGGAGGGGGTCTTAGGGGGGAACAAAACATGTTTGTCTCTGCCAGGGGACATGACCATATTAAAATCTCCACCAATCACTGTGAAAGGGTGTGCATATTTATCTAACATATCAAAGACAGCACTGAGGAAGCGAACTTGACCAGAATTAGGAGCATATACAGTTAGGATCGTGACAGGTTGAGACTGAAACATGCAATCCAGAATAATAAATCTGCCCTGGGGGTCCAGGTAAGTAGATTGGATTCGGAGCGGACAGGAGCGGCCAATCAGAATTGCCACGCCCGCCTTGCCAGACGGATCCGAAGCCAGAAAGGAGGTCGGAAATGATTTGCTGGCAAATTTGAGGGAACCCCCAGGACGGAAGTGAGTCTCCTGGATCAGTATCACGTCTGCCTTAGAAGCTTTAAACTCTTTCAGAGCCAACCACCTCATCCGAACAGAGTTTAAACCTTTCACATTACAGGTAAAAAACGTCAACGACATATCAAAGGGTAATGGTGAAAGAGCATAGAAAGAAGCTTAAAACAGTCAGTGGGAGGTGAGTCCCAAGCAGTAGGGAGGAAGAGGCAAGGGGAGAAAAAGAAACAAGAGGAGAGATAAAGAGAGAGCCTGACATTTTGGTGAATAGCCGTGTGACAATAATATCGACAATGACATATAACTAGAAAATTGCGGTAGTCGGTCACCAAGGAAACCAAAGGAGACCGAGGCCCGACTAAAGAGAACTTCCCAAAAGAAACTTGTGTAAAGGTGAGCGGTGTCACAAGAACATGTGAATCACCGGAAAAAGGCTGTAGACAAAAACCAAAAACGTTAAGAAAAAAAACCTTGAGGAAAAAAACAAAAAGGGGCAGCCTATGGGGAGACTGCATGGGCAGTGGCCACGAAAAAAAGCAACAATAAAAAAAAAGAAAAACCAAAAATAAAAATGACATCCGAAGAGAAACCCGGAGGAAAGCAACCTCCAGGGAAGCCCAGGTCCGAGCCTGGGACCAAAACAGGGGTCACGAGGACCACCTAGTGTGGGGGGGGGGAGGAGCCCATAGGCCACCCCTCGCCTTCCATAGCTGGGAAAAAAAAAATAATAATAATTCAGCCAACTTTCAAAAAGCAAACGTAGTAACAGGATGAATAATAATGTAACCGGCAAAAGGCAGTATACTGAAGTTGCAAACAGTGGAAAGAAAAAAGCATTAAGCAACAAACAGTGCACCCCATGGGTGTCGGGGAATAAGTGCGGGGGATCTGCCATGGTATAGTAACATAAAACTGCACCATGGAAAATCCAACAAGGCCCCCTCTAGGGGGGTAAATAAGCCCAGTCATGTTCCGAGGCAGCGTCCCTCAAGTCGGGGGTCTGAAGGAAGGTCTTCGTTGAGAGGTGAGATTGGATCTAGAAGGCTTCGGTCGAACTGGGGTCCATATCCGGGCAGGAAGTGCGGACGGCCGAGGTGTAGAGGGAAGCGGAGTAGGCTCTTCGCCTGGAAGAGGGGGAAGTCCAAGACTGCGCAGGAAGGCGTCGCTTTCATGTAGATCACAAAGGGAGAACTGAGTGCCTTCTCGGGTCACCGAGAGGCGGAAAGGAAAACCCTATCTGTATGGAACTTGTGGGTTTGGAGATGAAGTGTCAAGGGACGCAGGTTTCTTCGCCGTGCCAAGGTGATGGGCGAGAGATCATTGAAGATTTGAATTTTGGCACCTTTAAAGTCCAGCTTAGATTGGTTACGAGTGGCGAGTGTAAGTGCTTCCTTACTGTCAAAGTAGTGGAACCGAACCACCACGTCCCTCGGGTTTGCACCTGCAGGGGGCTTAGGCGCCAGTGATCTATGGGCCCTGTCTAATCGCCAATCAATATCTGGAACTTGGGGGGCCACCACGTTAAACAGGCTGAGAAGGTAGGAGCGGAGATCCCTGTCTTCCACCACTTCAGGAATGCCTCTAATCCGCAGGTTCTGCCGGCGTTCACGGTTTTCGAGGTCTTCCTGCTATGTTTGGAGTTGAGAGACAGAGTGTTTAACAGCGGCGTTATCTTCCTCTAACACTTGAACATATTGGACCAGTTCATCAAACTTAGTCTCTAGGGTGTCAGTGCGACCACCCAATTGGTCAATCTCACCCCTCAGCTCCTTAGTCAATTTCCCAATTTCCTGAGTTATGGATTGAGTAATAGCTTTGAGCAGGGATTGGAGCTTAGCGTCTAGAACATCTGCCGTCAGTAAAGTGGGGGACCCCTGGTCTAGGGTGGGTGAGGGTGTGTCCGGGCAATTTAAATCTGGTTCACGGCGAGTTGAAGGGTCTAATGCAGGGTCTCCCTCCATTTGGGAGGAGGGGACGGACTTGTGTAGATAACGGTCCATGGTGGATGAAGTTTGGGGGAGAAGCACAGAAGCGTAGGACTTTCTTTGGTCTCCTATCTTCCCCATGGGGTGCACGGCCGGGCTGAGTGGGTGAGGATGCGACTCCCGGTGGTAGTAAAGCTGAAAAATTGCTGAGAAGGAGCCTCAGGAAGGCGGGGGTGGGGGCATGGCCCCAAAATCACATGGTTGCCATAGTATAGGGGGCGCTCACATGTTCAGGCAGTCAATAAGCTTGGGCAAGTAGGCCCAGGAGTGGAAAAGGGGGGCAGGGGAATGCAGGGAGATCCAGGGGGGTGGGGGCAAAACAGTCAGCCCAAGTGGATGTGGGGGGGAGCAGGGGCACAGGGGGGGGGGGGTGATGGGGGGGGTTGGCAGCAACAAAGTACCTTAAGAGATGGCAGAGCACTGCTTTGTAGGTCGTGGAGTCCAGGTGAAGGCAGTCACAGTGAGAGAGAGCAGCTCGAATTCCTCCAGGGCCCTCAGCAGGTTGCACCAGAGATGGGGGGCGAGGGTGAATGCAGCCTCCTTCCACAGTAGTCACCAGCACCTCCTCTGGGCTAGTAAAACGAGTAGGCCCGAGGCCTAAAGATGGTGGCCGGCCTCGTGTAGAAGAGGCACCGCTGTAGGCCTCCGCACGGCCGGGGCTTCTGGAAGCGGTCCAGGTCACTCCCGCTGGTCGTTGGTAGTACCGATGGCCGCAGAGGGACGCCGGCCGCGTTACAGGGCACTCGGGATGGCACGGAGGTCCGGGGACAGGGTAGGCCCCAAGATGGCGGTGGCGGTCCGGCGGGCGAAGGTAGGCCGCGAGCCTGGATGGGGCTCGATCGGCCTAGAAGACTCACGAAAAAACCTCCCGGGATGGTGCGGGAGGCTCCGGCACCTAGCGGGGGAGTCCAAGGCTTACCCCTCGCTCGGATCGGCTTGATGGTGGTGGATGGAGCGGCGGCTGTGTCGGAGCTCTGGCACAGCACAGCACAGTGCGGACGGCCGAGGTGTAGAGGGAAGCGGAGTAGGCTCTTCGCCTGGAAGAGGGGGAAGTCCAAGACTGCGCAGGAAGGCGTCGCTTTCATGTAGATCACGGAGGGAGAACTGAGTGCCTTCTCGGGTCACCAAGAGGCGGAAAGGAAAACCCTATCTGTATGGAACTTGTGGGTTTGGAGATGAAGTGTCAAGGGACGCAGGTTTCTTCGCCGTGCCAAGGTGATGGGCGAGAGATCATTGAAGATTTGAATTTTGGCACCTTTAAAGTCCAGCTTAGATTGGTTACGAGTGGCGAGTGTAAGTGCTTCCTTACTGTCAAAGTAGTGGAACCGAACCACCACGTCCCTCGGGTTTGCACCTGCAGGGGGCTTAGGCGCCAGTGATCTATGGGCCCTGTCTAATCGCCAATCAATATCTGGAACTTGGGGGGCCACCACGTTAAACAGGCTGAGAAGGTAGGAGCGGAGATCCCTGTCTTCCACCACTTCAGGAATGCCTCTAATCCGCAGGTTCTGCCGGCGTTCACGGTTTTCGAGGTCTTCCTGCTATGTTTGGAGTTGAGAGACAGAGTGTTTAACAGCGGCGTTATCTTCCTCTAACACTTGAACATATTGGACCAGTTCATCAAACTTAGTCTCTAGGGTGTCAGTGCGACCACCCAATTGGTCAATCTCACCCCTCAGCTCCTTAGCCAATTTCCCAATTTCCTGAGTTATGGAGTGAGTAATAGCTTTGAGCAGGGATTGGAGCTTAGCGTCTAGAACATCTGCCGTCAGTAAAGTGGGGGACCCCTGGTCTAGGGTGGGTGAGGGTGTGTCCGGGCAATTTAAATCTGGTTCACGGCGAGTTGAAGGGTCTAATGCAGGGTCTCCCTCCATTTGGGAGGAGGGGACGGACTTGTGTAGATAACGGTCCATGGTGGATGAAGTTTGGGGGAGAAGCACAGAAGCGTAGGACTTTCTTTGGTCTCCTATCTTCCCCATGGGGTGCACGGCCGGGCTGAGTGGGTGAGGATGCGACTCCCGGTGGTAGTAAAGCTGAAAAATTGCTGAGAAGGAGCCTCAGGAAGGCGGGGGTGGGGGCATGGCCCCAAAATCACATGGTTGCCATAGTATAGGGGGCGCTCACATGTTCAGGCAGTCAATAAGCTTGGGCAAGTAGGCCCAGGAGTGGAAAAGGGGGGGGCAGGGGAATGCAGGGAGATCCAGGGGGGGTGGGGGCAAAACAGTCAGCCCAAGTGGATGTGGGGGGAGCAGGGGCACAGGGGGGGGGGGGGGGGTGATGGGGGGGTTGGCAGCAACAAAGTACCTTAAGAGATGGCAGAGCACTGCTTTGTAGGTCGTGGAGTCCAGGTGAAGGCAGTCACAGTGGGAGAGAGCAGCTCGAATTCCTCCAGGGCCCTCAGCAGGTTGCACCAGAGATGGGGGGCGAGGGTGAATGCAGCCTCCTTCCACAGTAGTCACCAGCACCTCCTCTGGGCTAGTAAAACGAGTAGGCCCGAGGCCTAAAGATGGCGGCCGGCCTCGTGTAGAAGAGGCGCCACTGTAGGCCTCCGCACGGCCGGGGCTTCTGGAAGCGGTCCAGGTCACTCCCGCTGGTCGTTGGTAGTACCGATGGCCGCAGAGGGACGCCGGCCGCGTTACAGGGCACTCGGGATGGCACGGAGGTCCGGGGACAGGGTAGGCCCCAAGATGGCGGTGGCGGTCCGGCGGGCGAAGGTAGGCCGCGAGCCTGGATGGGGCTCGATCGGCCTAGAAGACTCATGAAAAAACCTCCCGGGATGGTGCGGGACGCTCCGGCACCTAGCGGGGGAGTCCAAGGCTTACCCCTCGCTCGGATCGGCTTGATGGTGGTGGATGGAGCGGCGGCTGTGTCGGAGCTCTGGCACAGCACGTCCGCTCCCGTCGACTTCCGGTCACGCCCCCCCCCCCTTATCTTTTTTTTATTAATGCAAACCCTCTGTAATTACCACGACTGGCTTTCATGATGATCACATGATCAAGAACTGACATGATTACCAGCACTGCAGTGAACATATTAATCTACAGATGGGAACAGGTTGAAGCGGAACTTAAAGTGTTACTAAACCCAGGACCCTGCATATCTGGTTTCCCACAGTAAACAGAGCATGGAAATGCAATTATTTTCGTAAATGTAAACTGCTTTTCTCATCAGCAGTTAAAGTAGTCTTGTGGCATCAATCAGTGTCCAGCCAAGCACTATTTAAAACTTGTAGGATGAGTTTTCTGACTGTCTTATGAGACTGCAAGTCCCCCGACCCTTTGTCTGGACAGTGCTGATCGCATGCATCCTCCCAAGAAAAAAAAAAAAAACCTCTCTAGCAATACACACCACACTGAGCATGTGCAGCCTGACTCCATAGACTCTGTATTATCAAGACATTATAATGGGACAGTGGAAGGTGGGGAGGATCAGAGAAGACAGGATCAAACACAATGTGGAAGATTAACTCCTTAGGTTCCACAATGAATGTACAAACATTATTTACTGCATTATAAAAACTGATTTTCCTATTATGGGTTTCATAACACTTTAACTGTATCTGAACACCACAGGCTGAGAATGCTATTTAATTAATTTTTAAGATTCAAAGAAAACTCACCCAACGTTCTATGACTCCATGCTTTATTTTGTTGAGAAATCACTTTGAAAAACATCTGCATAGCATTTCTAGCCACGACCATCTTAAGTATGGGCGAAAGATTCATGTAGCATTGCCTTCTGGAATCGATCTGCCCTTAGCTCAGGCATGTAGGCAGGAGGGCATGCATAGCTGAGAAAGCCCCTCCTCCAGATGAAAAATTTTTTCGATCTGCTGATGTGATGATTTTTTTTATATGGTTTAAATCCATACCATTTCATGAAGACTTCTGGGATGTAGGACATAATTTTGGCTTATGGAGTAACCAGAGTGGACAATGGCAAGAAATGTAAAAAGAAGTTTACAACAAGTGAATATATTATACCTTCCAAACTATTTACTAATGCTAGCAGCATAAGGGTTAAAAATAGTTAATGTTGCTTGAGAGAGATTAGTTTCTCTTTACAAGGAAACTTGCACCAAGGAAGCCTGGAGGACACCATTGCTAACCTACTACAAATAACAGTTTACTGGCTGTAATGAAAATCTAATGTCCTCAATACTTTCTAAATCACTGACCTTAGAACAAACATGCAAATTAGGATTTGTGATCTCACTCTGACTTTCCAGACCTGCCTACTTGCAACAGTTGATGGAAATGATTGATGTGACCAAGTTAAATCAGTGTTCCACAGCAACCATCCCCTCATTGCAGATATGCCCAATTTACTGTAAGTCCCAGTTCAGACGCACTGCTCTGCTTATCACCGATTGATTCCACTGCCCCCGAAGCAAAATGGGCTCCCCTAATTCAGTCGTTGTCACCATGGACATAGCGATTAGAAATACCCAAATTTTGTGCATTGGATATGAAACACACAAGGACGCACAACACAAAATTTCCCTCACCAATGGACTATAAATCTGGTTGTGTTAATACTTTTTATTGAGTGTCTTCTAGAAGTATTTAAATGTGATTTATGGAAGCCAATTATCCAAAGGGAATGATGCTGTGACGGTTCAATAGACTCCCGCACCGGTTCATAAAAAAACATTTGGATCAGGCTCAGCTGCTCGAGAACCGATAGCAGAACTTGTGGTATCAAAGAAATCAATCAGGACAAAAAAAATTACCTGCCACACTTACGAGGTGACATTTCACTAGGTATAATTTATATTGTTTAACATTGGACTGCAATTCTACCCTGAGTGTCAAAATGAAGACACTGCCGAGGAATACAAATCATTGAACATCCGTATATCTCTTCTTTTCTTCTGTTGCTTCTTTTTTTTTTTTATCATAGTATCGCTCGGTGGCCAGCCTGAGCCAAACTCCCAGACTGCTTTGGGGTGCTTGTATGGCTCCTCCAATTGCTATCATTTAAAAAAGAGCTTTGGCCTGTCAACATGGACGAAGCTCTGCATCTCATGATATATTACAACCTTGCCAGGGGTCTTGCATCTTTGTAGAAGAAACCAAGAGTGTAATTTTGTATCTTTGCTTATTGAGTCTCCGGGCTAATAACAAAAAAAAAGAAAAACGAATTCTGGTGCAGTCTGCTCAGTGGGGAAAAAAGTGTAACATTCCTAATGATATTTTTATATGAGGATAGTCTATGGTCTTCTCTCTAAACAATCACCTTGTGTTCTGCTAAAAGTTAGCTTTGCATATGAAAGTGTCTAAGGGCCTGGTATTGATGGTGGGAACCCATGCTGTTTTTTTCTTAGTTCTGTCATAGGGCTTCCCTTAACCACTTCAATACACTATATTATATATTGTACACTGCACTATATACCCTGCACTGTATTATATATACTACACTGAGGGCACTATATACTCTGAACTGCAGTATATATACTATAGGGACTGCACTATATACTCTGCTAAAAAATTGGGCCTTAAGTGTTGGTGGTTCCAGAACACTGTAACCCATCCCAGTTACTCATGTTGGGCGCAGGAACAATCCCTGCTGTAAAATATTTTTTTAGAGACAACTTGCCCTCTTTTAGTGGCCTGTGAGTGTCTGCCTCTCCTTGAAGGCCTTCTGGACAAGATGGGTATTTTTTTTAACACTGCACTACACTGTATTATATACTGTGTACGCCGCCTGAAGTGTATTTGAAACTGTACACACTATATTATCTACTGTACACGACCTAATGCACTGTATATATAGGCTATGCTGAATGCAGAGTATATATATATATACATACATATATATATATATATATATATATATATATATATATATATATATATATATATATGTATCAAATACACTGCCTGTACTGACTGAATATAGAGCTTACACTATATATATATATATATAGGCTACACTGAATGCAGAGTATATATGTATATATACTAGTCTGATAGTCTGATGTATATATATACTGTGTAAGTATATATATATATATATATATATATATATAAAAGACATTGCCACTAACTAATTAACCCGCCTGCCTAATCTAGCTCAATCTCTCTATCTCCATCCACTATAACACACTATACAGGTGCTATGTAAGCACCCTTATATAGTGTTGGGCATAGACTTGCTGAGGAGCGTGCTGTGATTGGCCAAAGCATGCAGGTCAAGTGTATGCTTTGGCCAATCATCATACAGCAATGCACTGTGGTCTTGCAGTGCATTATAAGGTATTTGAATTTGCCGCGAACGCCCCATCAAATTTGCTGTTCGGTAAACAGGCGAACACCCAATGTTCGAGTCGAACTTCCGTTCAACTCGAACTTGAAGTTCATCCCTACTAACTGGTATATGGACAGCTGTCAAATCTTTGTAGCCCAGGGCCTCCATCCCTTTTCAAGGGGATAGTCGGCAGCGGCTGGCCCATGGTTAGCAGGAAATCCAGAGGTTATATGCCACCTCTCACATATCTGTTTGAAGAGGGATTTCACACTGAAATCCCCATTAACCTCTATAGAGCATGGCAACAGGCAGTATTGCCTGTCAAAAGCAAAATGCTAAAAAAAAAAATGCCATTGCAATGTGCATATAATCCTGATCTGCATTCACTTAAATGTCTTTGGCTGTCAACTCTCGATGAGAAGACAGCCTCTCCTCTGTTCCACTGGCTGCCAACTTCCTCAAGGCTCCAACTATCTTTACTCAGACACTCCCAATGGCATGACTGGAAGGGTAGGACTCCAATTTCATGACTGGAAGGGTAGGACTCCCCACTTCACCATGACTTTCTGTCCCAGTGACAATAATCACCAGGACAAATAAACGAGTGAACCTCCCTTATTCTTCCCTCCTTTGTCCATAACAAAAATAAGTTGAATAAGCCAAGCAATGTTAAAACTCAATCTATGCCACAGCAAATCGCATCCCTGTTTTCTGCCTCCTAGTCCATCCAGTAGTATTTTAGGTTTTCTTTTGGTTTAAAGCAATCTTTTCCAGATGTCTTCAGGCTGATCAAAGTCCTCTTCTTCTTGATAATGTGATTGCCACTCTCTGTATCATTATTACCCAGTGAGTAACACCGTGATTGACATCTTGTGTCAAAAAATGATCACTACAGGAGACAGCTCCAAAATGAAGGTAAATATAGCAGTCTAAGCTATAAAAAAATAAATAAAATAAAAAAACTTGCCAGTAGTTGGAATTTAAAACATATTCAATTCTCATGTTTTTCAAAGCACAAATAAAGGTAGAAATGAAATGTGATGAATGTAAAATAGCTGCAGCCTCTCTTTATGAATTGTATAACAGTAGGTATCAATACTATTCATAAATTATTATTTTACGGGTCTATCTTTTCATATTTGCCCTAGAGGAGGATAACACTTTAATTCTTTGCCAAGCACTGCCCGCTCAAAAGCAGATAACCCTTTAATTGTCTGCTGAACACTGCATGTGCCATTCTTCTCGCAAAACAACGCAGGTACAGAATTCCATGCATGCACGTCCCGTCAGACATCTGTCTCTGTAGGCTTGTGAATAATGTAATTGGCAAGCAAGGAGGGTGGTAGAATGGGGATGACTGTTCAAGGAGGCTGATCGTCTGTGTGCCCCCTATGATTACACTCCCCATGCCATCAAATGATGACACACAGCTTAAGAGCATAAGCAGCTAAAACAAGTGGTGTTCTCTAGATGGAATGCTTAGTGTTTGATTTGGTGCTAAACCATCACACCGTCTGTACAAAGAATGAGATCGTTTGCAAAGCTGAGTCTCCCAGCATGGGCTCCTTTCGCAGATGGTGTTTGTGCAGGCTCTTCTGAAAAACTTCATCTCCTATTCCTAAAGCATGCTGCCCAATTCATCACGGAGTGCAAGGTCAATGAAGTCTTCTGTACGTGTATAAATAAAGAGACTTTTACATGGATTCAGGTCACTGCTGGTGGATGAATAACAATCTCTGACCTATTCTGTTTTAATTATGTTTTTCCTGTCTAAAATCTACAAACACACAATATATTTTTTGGCAAGAAGGAAGGATAAAGGTTTGGCTTCACAACTCTGTTTTGAGGCTGTCCATAGATGCAACTCATTTTATAGAGGGCATAAAGTAGTTATTACATGGAAATTCTATCTAAAAAAAAAAAAAATGGTAGAAAGCAAAACTACAACATTGATATTTATATTGATAGCTATATCTATATAACCACTGGATGGTAATTCAACCACATTTGGCACAAGGCCGTCATATGAAGTCTTGGACTTTTAGTGGAGATATCTGAATGATGTCTGCAGCTACAGGCATCATTCAATCATTCAGATATCAATATTTTTAGCTGGCGATTCCCTGTACCGTAAAAACAATCATAGCGGCTGTTCAGGCGATGGGAGGGGAAATCTGTGCAATCGGCGAGCCGGAGAAGGAATCCGTCCGGCAATGAAAGTTATTATAGAGAGAGCCCCTGACCAGATTGAACAGTCTTTAAGACCTTTGGAGGTCTGGGCGCGACGTTATGATGTCATGTCTGGCCCAGCAGATGTATACACTCCCGTGTAAGGTGAAAACACAGAGATCGGTTTATTTATTTATTTTCGTTTTTTTTATCGCAGTCTTTTCTGCCTAGAGGAGAGATCTGGGGTCTTAAAGACATACATGTACTATTCCTATTACAAGGGATGAATAGGAATAAAAGTGATCAAAACTAATTTTTTTTAAGGGAAAGTGTAAAAATAAAAATAAATAAATAAAATAAATCCAAAAATTTTAAAGGGCCACGGTCCCTGTGTGCTCGTAAATGGCAATCAAATCACACATGTGAGGTATTTCCGCAAATGTTAGAGTGAGAGCAACAATTCTAGCCCAAGACCTCCTCTGTAACTCTAAACTGGTAACCTGTAAAAAATGTAAAAATGTCACCTATGGAAATTTTTAAGTGCCTAAGTTTGGCATCATTTCACGAGCGTACGCAATTTTAAAGCATGACATGTTAGGTATCTATTTACTCAGCGTAACATCATCTTTCACGTTATACAAAAAAATTGTGCTAACTTAAGTGTTTCTATTCTTCTCAAAAAAAGCATTTGAAAAATTGCTGCACAAATACCGTGCAAAATAAAAGTTGCAACAACTGCCATTTTATTTCCTAGGGTCTCTGCTAAAAAACAACATATAATGTTTGGGGATTCTGAGTAATTCTCTAGCAAAAAATAGGCCTGGTATGTAAGTGGTTAAAGTTGAACTTCAGTTAAAATCAGAATTTCCGTTGTTCCCAATACTCCCACCTCCTCTACCATTAATGCAAACATTTTTTTTGGAGGGGAACGGGTACCTACCTTTTACCCCCCCCCCCACAGCCCACAGCCCACAGCCTCCTGGACTGTTTATTAAAAGTCAACAGCTACAGTATTTGTAGTTGCTGACTTTTATTTCTTTTTTAACTAACAGAAGATCCACTGCAAGTTAAAAAAATAAAACATTTGAGCACCAAGGCCAGTACTTACATTGAATGGGAAGGGTCCCACCACATTGGTGGCTACTATATTTGTTAAAATATTAATTTCTCTACTTCCACCGGATACCCCTGCAGCTGTGAATTTCTGGTGCTGCAGAGGTTAATATAACCTTTGTCAAACAAAACCAAAGAAATTTCCAAGCTCAAATTACCGACCAGCCTGCGACCAACCAAATTGTCTTGTCTAATAGTATGTGTTAAAAACGGGTTTAGACTGCACACATTTGCAAATACATGCACAAGCTGAAGGCCCTGTCAAGGCACCCCATTTTCAGTAGTCCTAACTCTAAATTTTGAGAGCCTCCACCGTGGAAGCACAACCATTATAATGGAGAGGTAGAGGGCAGGTGAGCCTGGACAGAACCATTTCCTTAAAGGTGTATAGTATAAATAGCTATAGAACAGCTTCTATGAATGGAGGGAGCGTGTGGAAAGGGTGGGCATAGTCGGAATGTATGACAAGAGTGACAGGTCCAGTGGCTTGTAAGTAACTCCGACAGCACTGGAAGATGACTACTGCCGGGTATCGGGGATTGCAGAGGAATTAATATTTCAATAAACAGAGGAGCCACCAGCAAAAGGAAAATTTTTTATTCAATGTAAGTACTGTCCCTGGTGCTGATACAAAATGTTTTTATTGGCTCACGTACATTTACTGCTGTAAGGTTGGCTCTCCTGCGTGAACCAACGTACCTGTACGTCGGTCTGTGCATGTGATATTGCAGGCGCGCACCCGCAATCATTGTATACAGAGACAGAACAGGGATCTGCCAATGTAAACAAGGCGAGTCCCCGTTTTGACAGGGGACATCTCAGAGATCTGCTGTTCCCAGTGATCAGGAACAGCTATCTCTGTCATGTCCCAGGCAGCCCATCCCCCTTACAGTTAGAACACACTGAGGAAACACATTTAACCCCTTGATTGCCCCCTAGTGTTAACCCTTTCTCTGCCAACGTCATTTACACATTGATCAGTGCATTTTTATAGCACTGATCAATGTAATAATGTGACTGGTCCCCAAAAAGTGTAATTTGGGGTCAGATTTGTTTGCCGCAATGTCACAGTCTGGCTAAAAATCGCAGATCACAGCCATTATCAGTTTAAACAATTAAAAAATAAATAAAAGCCCATAAATCTATCCCATAGTTTTTAGACACAATTACTTTTGTGCAAACCAATCAATATACCAAAAATATGGGGAAGAATATATAATCGGCCTAAATTGATGAATACATTTTAAGAGTTGGGACTACTGACGACCTCCTCTGTAATTCTGAACAGGTAACCTGTAATATTTTTTAAAGCATTGACTATGGAGGTTTTTATGTACCCAAGTTTGGCACCATTTCACAAGTGTGCTCAATTTTAAAGCATGACATGTTGGATATCTATTCACTAGGCATAACATCGTCTTTCACATTATACAAACAAATGGGGCTAACTTTAGTGTTTTTCTTCCAAAGAAAAAAAAAGCGTTTATAAAAATTGCTGCGCAAATAGCGTTTGACATAAAAAGTTTACAACTGCCATTTTATTTCCTAGGATCTCTACTTAAAAAAAAAAAAAAAAAAAACAGAAAAAAAAAACACATACATAAATGTTTGGGGGTTCTAAGCAATTTTCTAGCAAAAAATTATGTTTTTGACTAGGGTTGTCCCGATACCACTTTTTTAAGTCCGAGTACAAGTACAATACTTTTTTTCAAGTACTCGCCGATACCAATTACTGATATTTATTTATTTTTTTAATGTCATTTTTTTTTTTTTTTTTTTTTGTTACAATTATATTTTTGACAATGTCTTTTTGTCTTTTTTTTATTACACACTATATACATATATATATATATATATATATATATATATATATATATATATATATATATATATATATATAATAAAGAAAAAGACATTGTCAAAAATATAATTGTAAAAAACAAATTATTTTTATTTTTACAATTTACTTAGAATATTTATCAGACTGTTCCCCCCCCCCCTTTTTTCTTTTTAATTCAACCCTGTTGGGGGAGGGGGGGCTTTGGTGAGATGTCAGGGGTCTAAACCCCTGATATCTCCCCTTTGAGACAGCGAAAGTGACTGAGGACCCAGATTCCCCAGTCCCTTTCTCAGCAGCTTCAGCTGCACTGAAGATGAATGGAGAGAAGACAGCGGCTCCTCTCCATTCAACTGAGACATCGTAAACACAGTTTTTACAATGCTCAGTTATGAATGAACAGTGTCAGTGATCACAGACTCTGTGGATTTGGAAAAGATCTGGGATGGGGGGGGGGGGGGGGGGGCAGAGGAGGACAGGGGGGAACCGGAGGAGCGTGCAGAGGAGAAGAGGGGACTGGAGGAGTGCACGCAGGTTGAGTGGAGGAGGAGGGGGGAGGGAGACCAGAGGAGGATGGGGGAGAATCAGAGGAGCACACAGAAGGGGACCAAAGGAGGACAGAGGTGGCCCAGAGGAGGATGGGGAACCAGAGGAGACCACAAAGAACATAGAGAGGACACAGAAGATCTGGAGGAGGATACAGGGGACACTCTGGAACAATCGGTGCAGCGGTGGGGGAAGTTATAATCACCGATCTCCCTCTGTGGCTTTGTGAAAGCAATGGAGGGGAGAGGAGGAGAACCAGCTGTCAGGATTATAACTTCCCCTGCCACCAAAACGATTGTTCCTGTGTGTCCAGGTATCGGACAAGGCATTGGGAGATTTTGCGCGAGTACAAATACTCAGTATCGGGACAACCCTAATTTTTACATGTAGGAGAGGAGTGCCAGAATTGGCTTGGGCTGGAAGTAGTGAGTGATAATGTTAAAACTTAAATCCAATACAAATGCAAATCAATGTGCTAAAAAGTGCACAGGGTTCCTGTGGGGTCAGGAAGAATTTTCTTTTAACTTACGTTGGGCAAAATTGGCCACAATTTCCCAATGAGTGGATTTGTATTTCCTCCCTCTGGACCAAACCTTTCAGAGTTATGAGAGGCTGAAGATGATGGATGTGTGTCTTTTTTTTATATGGTTTAAATCCATACCATCAGGTCAAAAATAGAATGAATTTCTATGTATCCAATCAATACAATAAACAATGGAGGTACAAATTAATCAAAATCTGGGAACATAGTATGTGAATAAAATATAATTGTTAATAAATATTTTAAAGTCAAGCAATAGTGCACATACATTTCTGAAAACACGCTTAGGCCTCAGAACTTTTAGCAACAATAACTACGACCCATAGTCGTATATAGATGCACACAGTATAGAAATAATGCAGCTTTACATAAAAAAATATTAGTAATAACACATATAGTATATCCAATGTACAACCAGGTATTATCATCAAAGGACCCAACAGGAGTCCTGGTGGAGTTGTGCATATATACCCAGGTATATATAGGTATTAATAAAGGTACCTCCAGATGAATGTTGCAGCAAAGTTCAGTTGCAGGGGCCCCTGAGGATGATTGCAATGCAGCATCGGTCTTGATTCCAAAGACCTAAAGGCAATGTCAGCAATGAGAGAGAGAGAGATCCTCCAACCATTGCCCAACCAATCTGGAAAGCAGCTTCTCACTGGCAGAAACCATAGTGTGATACTGGAGCTCAGAGTCAGAATATCTACATTGCATCTGTTATATATGATAAATGATGTATATGTAAATGATAAGATATATATGTTAAATATAATTAGGGTGCCTTCAAAGGCATGATATAGTTGTGACCGTATAGTTTAGTCCAATCAGCATTCATATCTTCTTAACAACAAGGGAACAGTTAAGTAGGTGGTACCATATGACTGATAGAGAGTGAAAGAAAACATGGGCGCCACCATGACAGACATGATCAGATTAGCTAGATAAAACAGCCCATTTCTTGGAGCAAAAAGTGAGTAAACTGTTGCTTTTTATCTGCTGGTGAAGGTCATCATGGACTAAAAACTCTGTGTCTAAAAAGAAACAAACAAGTGCACTACAAATTCTTAAAGTGATAATCTCTCTAATATAGTACATGTGAGATAACAACAAGGGGCCTAATATACTTGGCACCACTCTATTTATATATATATATATATATATATATATATATATATATATATATGCCCAGAAGCTATGGGCAACCATAGTAATCTATTAAACAAAGGAGCATTTGCCTAATAGTCTCTGCTTCTGGTCTGGATTCAGCAGCAGCTTTTTCATAGTAGGACATGTGTCCCAGCTTCTCCCTTTTTGATTTCTTCCTTTGAGATCTCGATGCAGTCACATAGAGGAAGTGATTTACATAAATAACTCTGTGACATTAAAGTGGTTGTAGAGTCTGATTTTTTTTACCTTAATGCATTCTATGCATTAAGGTTAAAAACCTTCTGTGCGTGAGATCCCCAGGCTCCCCTTATAATTACACGTATAATTATACATATACACTCCAGTATACAAATACTTTGCTGTTTTGACACAACAGTGGCTAACGAGCAAAACATTGTCACAGAGGCGGCCATTTTTTTGGTTAGTATCGGAGCAGACTAACAATATCCGCTCATAATACTGTCTACCGGAGTGTATATGGTTGCTGGTGTTGTGTCAAAACAGAAAGTCATCGAAATCTGCAATTACTGACAGTAAATCAATCAATTGACTAATTTGATGGAACATCGGCATTGCTTTTGGGATATGTAGCATCAATATCCCAGGAGGCATGAGGAGGAGAGTGAAATGTCATTGCTGCCTAGGTCAAGGGTGAGGCCAGCAGCAAAAATCCCAAAAAAACACTGCATAAAAAAAATTGCATAATCCAACAACCACATATAAAAAAAGAAAATACAGAATAAACTATGGTACTGTAACCACAGTCTGGGTTCAAGCTCAGAAGCCAGTGGCTGTAGCAGTAGAGGGGTTCACACAGTAGTCAGCTGGATAAACAAAAGCAGATACCCCTTTGCAGATGACACAAGTGGTGCAGGTGCAGGGCTTAAGCACTAGCTGGTCTTCAGCAGAGCTTGTGATGGTGGAGATGGGTTTTGCTGCATGCTAATGCCAGATAAATCTGTTCAGACAGACCTGTTATTAAAGTGGTGTTGCCACCAAAAAATAAAAAAAGTGTTTAAAAAAAAAAAAAAAAAAACAATTGGGAAAAAAAAATGTTTTACTCACCTCTAAATACCTGCTGCTAGGGGGTTCCTCGTAGTCTGCCTTCTTCCTTGCCCGGGCTGGTGACATCACTTCCTGTCACGCCGCACAGTCATCTGGGACCTGTCACGTGTCCCAGACGACTGTGCGACATATCACGGCTCCCTGCGCCACTCGCGCATGCGCAGTGGGTGCCCGGCTGTGAAGCCACAGCCGGGTAGCCACAGTACGAATGACGGCGCCGCGAGTGGAGTGGGGAACGAGGGGGGGGCTTCGTTCCCCTGCATCGCTGGACCCTGGGACAGGTAAGTGTCCGATTATTAAAAGTCAGCAGCTGCAATATTTGTAGCTGCTGACTTTTAATTTTTTTTTTTTAGGGGCACCCCAAAAAAAAGTAATCTTTGCCAGCCAGCATGGCCAGATCTGTGACCTCTTTTTCCTGCCTAGTAGTTTACCAAAACGTATTCACCGGCCTCTCCTCAGACTTGTGAATGGACATTGAATGAACATGTGTGGGGGATTACAGTATATGAAGATAATACAATATGAAGACATATTTAGGTAGTTATACTAGCTGTATCTAACCATATATTTGATTTATTTTAAAGAAATAAATAATTGTTAAATTAAATGTCAGTCTTTTTAATCTACCTACACTTTTGTATAAAGCAAATTAAGCTGTGGGGAAAAGTAAGCTAATACTATGTTATTTTTATAACATATAAAAGTGTCCTGATTTTCAGTGTGTACTGTATGTTGTTATGTAAATGAAGCTATACCAAGGTGTGAGATGAATTACACATGGTCAACCCATTTGGATTATATGCAGTAGCCTATTCAATTAAAGGCATTACTATACAAACATGTTCTGTATGAGATGTTCTGCTATAGATTCAGTTACTTTTATTAGCTGCATGTTAAACATGCATTTAATGATCTTTCAATAAAAACATCACTTAAATAAATGGTGGTCTTTTATATCTGCCTGGATTTAATGGGGGTTATTTACGAAAGGCAAATCCACTTTGCACTGCAAGTGCACGTGGAAGGGCAGTCGCTCTAAATCTAAGGCCGCGTACACACGCGCGGACTGTTCGCCCAACTTTGTCCGTCAAACAGTTTCGGCAAACAGTCCGCTCAAACTTAGCATGGACGGACATGGCCACACACGACGGACGAACAGTTTGCTGAAACCGTGCGCGATGACGTGAACGGCACGTACGACGGGACGAAAAATACGACGTCCTATACACTGCATTATAACTTTCGGCGTGAAAATCCTTTCTGAGCATGCGCGCAACTTTGTTTGACGAACAAGCCTACACACGAGCGGACTGTTCGCTGAAACAAGGTTTCAGCGGACAGTTTTTCGGAAATTCCGAAAAACCTTGTCCGTCAAACTGTCCGCTGAAACTGTCCGCTGAAAGCCCACACACAAGCGGACTGTCCGCCCAAACACTGTTCAGCGGACAAAGTTGGGCGAACAGTCCGCCCGTGTGTACGCGGCCTAAGGGGTAGATCTGAAATGAGTGAAAGCTCTGCTGATTTTATCATCCAATCATGTGCAAGCTAAAATGCTGTTTTTTATTTTCCTTGCATTTCCCCCTCGGATCTACAGCGACTTTACTTCCAAGTGCACTTTCAGTACATGGGGGAAAGATGATCCGCACTCCAGTGATTGCTCTTAAAAAATGTAGTATTTATTAACAAGCCACAGTGACCAAACGCAAATAAGAAAGGTTGGCGCGTTTCAGCCTATAAGGCCTTAGTCATTCCTTTCAGTACACTTTTAAGTGCACTTGTGGTGCAAAGTGGATTTTCCTTTAGTAAATAACCCCTTATTAGGGATGAGCCGAACACCCCCCGGTTCGGTTCGCACCAGAACTTTCGAACGGACCCCAAATTCGTACGAACGTTAGAACCCCATTGAAGTCTATGGGACTCGAACGTTCGAAATTAAAAGTGCTAATTTTAATGGCTAATATGCAAGATACTGTCCTAAAAAGGGTTTGGGGACCTGGCTCCTGCCCCAGGGGACATGGGTCAATGCAAAAAAAAGTTTTAAAACGGCCGTTTTGGCGGGAGCACTGATTTTAATGACGATTAAAGTGGAAAAAAAAGTGAAATATTCCTTTAAATATGGTGCCTGGGGGGTGTCTGTAGTATGCCTGTGAAGTGCCACGTGTTTCCCGTGTTTAGAACAGTCCCTGCACAAAATGACATTTAACGGAAATAACGTCATTTAAAGCTGCTTGTGGTTTTAATGTTATATCTGGTTCCTGCAATATGGTTGAAAATCATTGAGAAAAATGGCATGGGTAGCCCTCCCTGCCCATTACCAGCCCCTTTGGGTCTTGTACGCATATTAAGGGGAACCCCGTACCCATATTAAAAAAAGGAAATGCGTGTGGCCCCCAGGCCCTATATACTCAGAACAGCAGTATACAGGCGGTGCAAACAAGACAGGGACTGTGTAGGTTTGTTGTGTTAATTTGAATCTGTTTGTAATTTTCAACTGGTACATTTTTAAAGTGTAGCTCCAGTCAAAAAAAAATTTTTTAAGCTTTTTGGAAAACATAGGGAAGGGTTATCACCCCTGTATAATTTGTTTTGTCGTCCATCTTTTTTCATCTCACTTGCTGTTGTCTCCTTCCGTTTGCAAGTAGGAGATGTTTGTAAGTTGAATGTTTGAAAGTAGGGGCCTGCCCTATATGCTCTGCAGAAATGGCGGAACAAGGTGTTGGTTTTGCCACAACATTGTAAGCCCTCAAAGTGACTCTTGGTGGGCGCTGGAGCGCCCTGCTGTGAACGATTATATCAAGAATTGTAATTACATGCCATTGTTGAACAGTGGTAGAAAAATTGACCTTTGGTGGTTGTGGTGCTGGTGCCACAACACTATAAGTCCTCACAGTTACTCTGGGTGGGCACAGGAACGGGCCCTCCTGTGAAATATTATATCAATAATTGTAATTACATGTCCCTGTTAAACAGGGGCAGAAAAATTGGGCCTTAGGCACTGGTGCTGGTGCCACGACACTGCAACCTCTCCCATATACTCTAGTTTTATTGCAGGAATTAGCTCTGCTGCAAAGCATTGCATCAAAATTGTAATTAAACGCCCCTGTTAAACAGGGGCAGAAAAATTGGGCTTTAGGCACTGGTGCTGGTGCCACGACACTGCAACCTCTCCCATATACTCTAGTTTTATTGCAGGAATTAGCCCTGCTGCAAAGCATTGCATCAAAAATTGTACTTAAACGCCCCTGTTAAATAGGGGCAGAAAAATTGGGCCTTAAGCACTGGTGCTGGTGCCACGACACTGCAACCTCTCCCATATACTCTTGTTTTATTGCAGGAATTAGCCCTGCTGCAAAGCATTGCATCAAAAATTGTACTTAAACGCCCCTGTTAAACAGGGGCAGAAAAATTGGGCCTTAGGCACTGGTGCTGGTGCCACGACACTGCAACCTCTCCCATATACTCTTGTTTTATTGCAGGAATTAGCCCTGCTGCAAAGCATTACATCAAAAATTGTACTTAAACGCCCCTGTTAAACAGAGGCAGAAAAATTGGGCCTTAGGCACTGGTGCTGGTGCCACGACACTGCAACCTCTCCCATATACTCTTGTTTTATTGCAGGAATTAGCCCTGCTGCAAAGCATTGCATCAAAAATTGTACTTAAACGCCCCTGTTAAACAGGGGCAGAAAAATTGGGCCTTAGGCACTGGTGCTGGTGCCACGACACTGCAACCTCTCCCATATACTCTTGTTTTATTGCAGGAATTAGCCCTACTGCAAAGCATTGCATCAAAAATTGTACTTAAACGCCCCTGTTAAACAGGGGCAGAAAAATTGGGCTGATGGCATCACCCAGAAACAGAAATGTTCTTCCAACATATCATCGGAGGAGGAAGAGGATAGACAATCAACATAACAGGACAGTCACTCAGCATCAGCATAGGCAGTCTTGAAGGGATGTGATATTTCAAAAAAAAAAATTCGGTTACATCAGCTTCAGGTGCTTGGTAGCTGTGGGTGATCCAAGACTGATTCATCTTGATTAAGGTCAGTCGATCAACTGATTCGGTAGACAGCCGCACCCTGTGATCGGTAACAAAGCCACCAGCAGCACTGAAGGTGCGTTCCGAAAGAACGCTGGATGCAGGACAGGCCAGTAGCTCAATTGCATACTGTGAAAGCTCTGGCCAGTGATCCATCCTCAAGACCCAGTAAGCCAGAGGATTTTCGGTGGGAAAGGTGTCCAAGTCTGACCTTGCCCCTAGGTATTCCTGCACCATGTAAATCAGACGCTGGCGATGGTTGCTGGAACCGATCATACCTTGGGGCTGCGGACTAAAAAATTGTCTGAAAGCATCTGTTAGAAAAGTTTTAAATGTTTATTGTGTGACTATTAGAAAAACAATAGTCCTGAGACTGATTTGTTAAAAAGTTTACTTCTGAGCACATTATTGTATTAACACATTGTATTGTTTTGTCTTAATTAACTCCATAGTAAGTTGTAGAATCATTAGATTTAACTAAATATGATAGCCTAAGAATGTACGGAACATGAATAGCTAATAAAGGTACTAGTTCGTACCATGACAACGTTATTTATGTTCCCTCAGCCAATAGAAGCATAGAGATGTTATTCTTATGGGGTATGTAAAGGCGGGACACAGTCTTTTGGCAGACATTTTTCTTCAGCTTTCGTCCTGTAAGCATGTCTCTCTGTTGTGGGCCACATCAGAAATAAATTTTCCTGCTTCTCAGAACACCTGGAGTTTTTTTACTGATCACAAGGGAAATTCCTAACATTTTTGGTCTTTCGAGCCGGAAGCAACACGCTGGTTTTCAGATCAGACGGCCCGACAAAACTTCAGTGAGTATTGGACTTTGAAGCTCACTGAATATTAAAGTCCCCCATTCAATGTTATTTGGTGAAAAAGGGGCGGGGCCAAAAGATCTGGATTCCACTGTCTGTTTCCGAACCTTGTGTGATCCAGTCCAGGTGTTTGAGAGGTAAGATAATTTAAATTATTCTTAATTCTTTCTAAGAGTCTTTTCTTCTCTTTCTCTTTGCTTCTGGTTTAATGTGTTGTAATTGCCGACATTGGTATTGATCCTATAATATTCTAGGTGGTCCAATGCTCGTAGAGACACTTGGGGACGTTGTCTAAGGTAAAAAATTACGTCGCCCGCTGTCTGGACAGATAACAAAAAGATTTGAGGTATACCGAATGTCAGAGGTTGAATGCCTGACTATTTAAGCGCTGTTTAGTTAAGTGATCTACAAAGATCGCAAGGCTAACTTTCTTCTGTGTGTGTTTACTTTATCTTTGTTCATGTTTAACCCTTTTTGATTCTCTCGATAGTGTGGGGAGTGCTGATATTTTTTTTTCTCTTGTATTGCTTTGTTTGTTTACACGTTTTGTGATGCATATTTCTAAGAAGATAAGAAGTCATTCTTCACCTAACGCACTGCACTCACTCTCCCCCTCCCCCTCCCCTCATGGAAGGATTTCTTCTGCCAGAAGTTGTAAAAGTTAACCCTTGATTAGCTATGACAATACAGAAGGGTTATATTGTAAAAATTGAAACTTAGCATAAAAGAAAAAGAAAGTAGATTGCACTTTGGAGTAAATATAATGTTGTAGAATTATTATCAGGTGGCTTGATGAATGTGAAAAGAAAAGAAAAAAAAGGCTGAGGATGTTTTCATTACTATGATGGTCAAGAAGCTGTTTCTCGGAAACAAGAAAATGCAGATTGCCTGACAGAAGTCAATTTGTGCATCTGTGAAAATATTAGGACTTTTGGTGGGAAAGAGTCTGAATAATAGTCTTAAAGTAAATATTTATATTGGATTGGAGTTATTTTTAGAATTCATAGACTTTCAACTGTGAAGTGTTAATGATGCAATGCTGTTTATATTTGGGTACATTTATAAGTCAAAAGGCTAAGTTCTGAATCAGAATACTAAAAAAAAAATTAAAAAGAAAGAAAGTTCTATTTTGGGGCCCTGTGGATAAGCTTAAAATGTCAGGACCCAAAGTTCAAAAAAGGTATGGGTTGGAAATGGCGGAGTATTGGCTTCAGCATGCTAGAATTAGGGTAGAAGGAAGAACAAAGGAAAAATGCCAAGACCAATTGTCCCTAGTGGACAAAGAGGATGATCTCATCTGCTACACCCAGAGACCACCTCCCTATAATGGTCCTCCCCCTCAGGTGCAAGTAACTGCCCAGAGTAACACCTTCCCTGTGACATCCACCCCTGTCAAAGGAACCGCCTCTGAACAAAACCCCAACTCCACTTCCTCAATCTCTCCAGACAGTAGTTCAGTCCTGGAGATGAACAGATCGATCCTTGAAACATTAACTGATGCCATAACTCATGTACTAGGTGCCCCAGCAGGAGCCGAGAGACTAAGTAAACCTCCTATTAGGTATGGTGTGGAGGACGGTGAGGAATACCCCTGCGCCCCAGAAAATGCACAGGGACGGGGGGATCCATTGCCTCCAGAAAGCCCAGACTTAGGAAACAGGTTGACTGCCCTACTGAACAGATGCCAGCTTAGATGGGTACAACGGACTGATTGGCAAAAAATAAATATGACAGTACAAGAAGACAAAGAAAGTGTCAGTGACTACCTAAATAAATTACGAGAGATTTTAAGAGTGTTCTCCGGGCTCCCCGAAGCTGAGGATGTGTATAGTGCATATCAGCAACAGCTAAAGATTGCTTTTTTAAATGGATTGAAACAGGATCATAAGGATTACATTGTTAAAAACATGGTTACTTACCGAACTGCATCAGTTTTAGATGTTTTACAATATGCTAAGCATTCTGAGAAGTATTTGAAAACAAAGGCAAAAAAGAATGTGAAAGTAAAGGTTTTTGTGCAAGGTGATGAAGGAGAGGAGGATGCAGAAGAGTACACTGCTGAGGCAGAACCAGAGGGGTCTCATAGAGGAAGAGGCACAGGTGGTTTTAGAGGAAGGATTACTCTACAGAAATAGACAGTGCAACGAGAGTACTTCCACCCTGTGTACAAGCACTGGTAGCATCAGCGGTGTAGTGGTTAGCACTCTCGCCTAGCAGTGAAGGGCGTCACTGGTTCGAATCCCAATCATGGCGCTGCCTGCCTGGAGTTTGCATGTACTCCCTGTGCCTGCGTGGATTTCCTCTGGGTGCTCTGGTTTCCTCCCACACTCCGGGGACATGCAGGTGGGTTGATTGGCTTCTGTCCCGGTTTGGCCTTGGTATATGAATGGGGACGTTGGATCCTTGGGGGTGGAGAACGATGTGGGTGTACAGGGGTAGGGGCTAGACACTCACTCAGGCTGGACTGGTGTCTTTATTCAACTTTACTAACTGAAAAGGCACCACATGCAGTGTCTGTTATCCTGTTACAACAAAAGGTATCACATTTGAGCCCAGCACGACACCTTTCCTTCATGACAATACTCTTGACAAAACCTCACTTAACAATACAGAGGTGTACTACATTAAAACCATCCACACTACTACTACTTCCTACTGACGGGTATAAACATGACTGCACTGCTGCCATCACTGAAAAGGTACTGCCACAACGTGATCTGCAAGATATACCATTATCTAACCCTGACATGATACTTTTTGTTGATGGTTCTAGTAAGAAAAATCCAGATGGCACAAATGCAACAGGATATGCAGTAGTGACACAGGATGAGATTTTGGAAGCGGGGCCACTACCAAAACATTATTCAGCACAAGTTGCAGAACTTGTAGCACTGACAAAGGAAAGGATACTGTCAGAAGGAAAATCTGTAACCATATACACTGACAGTCAATATGCCTTTTCAACAGTACATGTTTTCGCACAACAATGGAAAAACAGGGGGATGGTCACCTCCAGTGGTAAACCAATTTCACATACGGACTTCATTTTAGAACTCCTAGATGCGATACAGTTACCAAAAAAGCTTGCAATCTGTAAATGTCAAGCACACACAAAATATACGGACCCTATCTCAAAGGGAAATAAAAGGGCAGATGAAGCTGCCAAAATAGCGGCACAAGACACACATAAAATAATGACAGAACAGGAAATCATACAGATAGATCATACAGTCCTTACTGAAATGCAGCAAAATGCCCCCCCTGGGGAAAAAAAAAAAAACAATATTGGAAAACAAAGGGTTGCACAATAATTGATGACATTTACACATCACCTGAAGGGAAACCGGTATTACCAAAATCTTTATTTAGGTATGCAGCAGTATTGACACATGGAGTAACGCATGTGTCAAACAGGGGGATGACTGAGATGTTAAATAAAGTATGTACAGCCTATGGATTCACAAATTACTCAAAAAACTTTTTGCTCTCAATGTCTTATATGTGCAAGACACAATGCTCAGGGAGGTATAAGACCACAGAAAGGGAAGTTCCCTATACCACAATATCCATTCCAACACATTTGCATGGATTTTATTGAATTAGACAAATGTGAAAGGAAGAAATATTGTTTGGTACCCAGGCACCCTGACCAAATGGGTGGAGATATTCCCGACAGGAAGTGCAGATGCACAGACTGTAGCCAAAGCATTACTAAGAGATATTATTCCTAGATTTGGAATCCCTGAAAGGATTTACAGTGATAATGGACCCCATTTTGTAATTAACAAATATACAACATTTGACAGAAGTGATGAGAATTAAAGGGAAATACCATTGTGCCTATCATTCCCAATCAGCTGGATTGGTAGAAAGACATAATGGCATTCTAAAAAGCAAACTGAGAAAAGCTATGGAAGAAATAGGTAAAAATAATTGGATGTATTGCCTACTAGTAGCTGTGACCAGTATGTATATCACACCCCCAAAAGAAGATGAAAAAGGTGCATGTGGGAGATTGGGTCTCAATAAAAAGTAATAAGAAAAAAGCAGTGGTACTCCCCAAGGTGGGATGGTCCTTTCAAAGTCCTTTTAACTACCCCTACTGTGATAAGGATTGCAGAGAGGTCTACCTGGATTCACCAGTCCCATTGTAAGAAGGTTTTACAGGCAGAGTAGGGCCAGTTGGCTACAAGAGGTCCAGAAAATCCGGCTACAAAGGGAGGTCTCACACAAGGTGGGACTTGTCTCAAACCGATGAAGTCTCCCTCCCCTTCCAACTCCCCTATCCTATCCGCTGGAACTCTGTAGCTGGTTAGGATGAAAGGGACAGTAATTATCCTTGGGTTACTGGTGACTCTAGAAGAGGCATCCATAAGAGGGGGTAGGCGCTACGGAAGAGTAGAGGAACCTTTGGATTGGGAAAGAACAGGAAAAGCATTAAATCTAACCTTTATAGAGGGAATAACTAGCACTATACTGGTAGACTTCTGTCAGATTGCAGATTGTGGGGATACAACTGGGGCTAGAGGACTTCTATGGGCAGATAAATATATCTGCTGGCTCTGGAATAAGGCAGGATGTCAAGCATGGGATCAGGCCCTGTGGACTACAGCGCATCAAGATTGGGGGTATAATCAACCAGGGGCTAAAAAGAGTGGTATAAAGGAGAGACTCATAATCACAAAAGCGGCCAACTCCCCCTGCACAAATAGTAAGAACTGTAACCAACTATTAATAACATTAACGGAGCCGAGGAAGGAAGATCAGCGGTTGTATTCCATGGGAGCATGGGTGTCAGGAACTGATCCCTCAGGAACATTTTTCCTTGAGGTATTACCACCTAATAAAATTAAACAACAGGAAAAAGTAGACTCAGAAGGGAAAGAAGAAGGCCATACTAAAATAGAAGTTCTGAGTAAAACTATAAGATTCACTAACCTAACAATAGAAGATGCCATAGCTTTGGAGACGGGCTACCAAGAAAAAAATGAGTGGTTAGAATGGTTGAGGTACACGGTTAGAACTCTGAAAAAGGAAAACTGTTTGGTTTGTGCCGGAGCCAGACCACATTTAGCAACAGTTCCTTTTCCTCTAGATCACAATACAGATCCAGAAGGTTTAAAATGTATGTTGCAATTGTATAATAAGAGCTATAAACCTGAAACAAATTCTACTTGTCACACATTGAGTTTGTTGTTTCCCCCGGTACAGAGACCTCAGATACCTCCAGCGGTTACCGCTTATCCGGGCAACTTTACTTGTTTTGCACTCCCAGGGAACCGTAGCGCGGTGGATCTTGGGTCACTACCTGATGACTACTGTGTGGAGAGGATTAACACGGACAACGGTGACTGGGTTGGACATGACATTCAGAGAGCTGATGTCTGGTGGATGTTTGGGGATAAGAAACTGCGAGCTAGACTACCGGCCAATGCCCAAGGGGATTGCGCTATGGTCCAGCTGGCTATGCCCCTGAGAATCCTGTCAGAATACCCGTGGACTAAGAGTCACCGACAGTATCGGAGGGACACCTCTCCCTTGGGGTCATTTGACTCTCAGATCTACATAGATGAGATTGGGGTTCCTCGCGGGGTGCCGGACGAGTTTAAAGCCAGGAATCAGGTGACAGCTAGGTTTGCGTCTCTTCTCTGGTGGGTGACTATAATAAAAATGTTGACTGGATTAATTATATATATATTATAACCAACAACGATTTGTAAACTATACTAGGGATGCTGTGAAGGGCCTAGCAGAATAGTTAGTCCCCACATCTCTAATGGCCTGGCAGAACCGAATGGCTTTAGATATGGTCTTAGCTGAAAGAGGAGGGGTATGCAAAATGTTTGGTAGCATGTGTTGTACCTTTATCCCAACAATACAGCTCCTGGAGGGACAGTGACCAGAGCCTTGGAAGGACTGACTGCGCTATCGAATGAATTGGCGGAAAACTCAGGTATTAATGATCCATTCACAACTTGGCTTGAAGGATGGTTCGGTAAATGGACTTCTGACCGATGCCTCAGCAACACGTTGTCCAGGACCAGGAGTTTGTAACCTCCCAGTCTCTGGGAACGCGTTGCACAGACCTTTCTGCAAGGCCTCCCAGAGATGTCTCATCCTCTGCTCCCTCTGCGATGGCAAGATAAGGTCGGCAACCTTACCCTTGTACCGTGGATCAAGGAGAGGGGCCAGACATTAATGGTCCCTCTCCTTGATCCGAAGAATACGAGGATCCTTCCGCAGGCTTTGCAGGATCAGGGAGGCCATGCAGCGTAGGTTAGCTGAGGCCTTCGGTCCGGAGTCCTCTGGGTCACTAAGGACAACATGATCCGCAGCTACCTCCTCCCAGCCACGTACAAGTCCATGTGTTTCTTGGGACTGTAAATCATCCCAACAAGACTGCTGCTGCTGCTGCTGCTGATTCTGAGTGCCAGCCTCCACCTCAATGCTGACACAATCATCCTCCTCCTCCTCTTCCTCCTCCTCATCCTCTTCCTGTGTGATGGGTGGCACAGCAGGAACACTGTCTGGATAAAGGGGGCCTTGAGAGGCAAGGAAGTCCTCCTCTTCCTGCCTCTGTTCTGCCTCAAGTGCCCTGTCCATTATTCCACGCAGCGTATGCTCCAAGAGGTGGACAAGAGGTACAGTGTCACTGATGCATGCACTGTCACTGTTCACCATCCTTGTGGCCTCCTCAAACGGTGACAGGACAGTGCATGCATCCCTGATCATGCCCCACTGGCGTGGTGAGAAAAAACCAAGCTCCCCTGACCCTGTCCTGGTGCCGTAGTCGCACAGGTACTCATTGATGGCCCTCTGCTGCGTGTGCAGCCGCTG
This sequence comes from Lithobates pipiens, assembly GCF_037356315.1. NCBI lineage: Eukaryota > Metazoa > Chordata > Amphibia > Anura > Ranidae > Lithobates > Lithobates pipiens. Next base: position 292,566,733 of record NW_027507784.1, on the reverse strand, counting down.
CAGCATGGCCAACGTTGAGTTCCACCTGGTGGGCATGTCACATATAAGGCGGTTCTTGGGCAGGTTCAACTCCTTTTGGAGCTCAGCCAGCCAAGCACAGGCATTAAATGATCGGCGAAAATGCACACAGACTTTCCTGGCCTGCTTCAGGACATCCTGTAAGCCGGGGTACCTGCCCAAGAACCGCTGCAGCACCAGGTTAAGGACGTGAGCTACACAGGGCACATGGGTCAGTTGTCCCTGTCGGAGGGCGGAGAGGAGGTTGGTTCCATTGTCGCAAACCACCATTCCTGGCTTAAGCTGGCGTGGCGTCAACCACCTCTCGGCCTGCCCCTGCAGAGCTGACAAAACATCCGCCCCAGTGTGGCTCCTGTCCCCCAAACAAACCAGCGCAAGCACGGCATGGCATCGTGTTGCCTGCGTACTTGCGTAGCCCCTGGAACGCCTACGGAGCACCGCTAGTTCTGAAGACAGAGCACTGGAAGAGGCCATGGAGGAAGAAGAAGAGGAGAGGGTGGAGGAGAGAGGTGTGTCACAACCAATAGTAGCATTTTGGAGGCGTGGTGGCGGAACAACCTCCAACACTACTGCACCTTGTCCTGCATCCTTCCCAGCTGCCAGAAGAGTGACCCAATGGGCCGTGAAAGACAGGTAACGTCCCTGTCCATGCCTGCTGGACCATGAGTCAGCGGTAATATGCACCTTACCGCTGACCGCCCTGTCCAGCGAGGCAAGGACATTGCCTTCCACATGCCGGTAGAGAGCCGGAATCGCCTTCCGTGAGAAAAAGTGGCGTTTGGGGACCTGCCACTGAGGAACCGCACATTGTACAAACTCACGGAAAGGGACCGAGTCTACCAACTGAAAAGGCAGCAGTTGAAGTGCTAGCAATTTAGCCAAGCTAGCATTCAACCGCTGGGCATGTGGATGGCTGGGAGTGAACTTCTTTTGCCGGTCCAGCAGCTGGGGCAGGGACATTTGCCTGCTATAATCGGACGTGGGTGTACTGCTAGCAGAGTGCCCTGAAACACTTGGCTGTGACACACCTAATTCTACACCTTCATTCCTCTCAGAGCAGGTTTCAGAGAGGACTGAAGGTCTAGTGGGGTTGGAGATGCCAGCTGATGAGGAGCAAGGATAGGGCCGCTTTGTTCTTTGGTGTGGGTCTTTGAGGTACGCTTGCCAACGAGCTGCATGGCAGGTCAACATATGTCTGGTCAAGCATGTGGTGCCCAAGCGGCTGATGTTTTGGCCACGCGAGATACGCTTGAGACATATGTTGCAAATAGCAGCGGTGCGATCTGATGCACTCGTCTCAAAAAAGGCCCACACCAAAGAACTTTTAGAATAACGTGCAGAGGCAGGAAAAACGAAACAAAAACAAAAAAAAAAAACATGCATAAAACTATTACCCATATGTAGAGTTAAGGAGTGATCTCTTCCTAGTGGAGCACAGTGGAGGAGTGAACTGTCTGTCTGTCCCAGCTCATATACCCCAGGCCCTGGGTGGATCCCCGCCAGCGTCATGCATGATGTCTTTTGCAGCTGTGAAAAGATGAGGGAACACTCACAGCTGAGGATAATCCATACCTCAGTGGGTGCCCCTCCATCTTAGCTGCAGCATCAGGTGGAAAGACAGAAAGAAAAAAAGAAAAAAAAAAAAAAACACAAAAAACAAACAATAGACTCCCACCTTGCAGTGTCTATTGACACCACTCGAGGGGCCCCTTTATGCATGGCGCCGATGCGCTGAGATCGAACCCCACCACCCCCTGTGATCCACAAAGGGAGGTAGGGAGGGAGCTGAGCACATCGCAACCCCGAAAAAATGACTGCAACATACCCAGCAAAAACAGCCCATATGTTCAATTGATTGATAAATAAATTCCAGGAAAAACAAAACTGGAAAAAATAATATTAAAAAAGTTCTCAATAACTGATGGAAACACATATATAAATAATTTCAAACCGCAGGTTTATAAACCCGAAACTGGGATTATAAATGAATAGGGATATACATACAGACGAATATTAACTAAGGATAAGGATAATGAGTAATTGTGCAGCATGGTCACCAAAGGAGCAGGTGTCTTCCACCCAAATTATATAGTTTAAAGATAAGTGACCTGCTGCAGTGCCAAGTAGCAATGGCATGCTTCCATCCCGGGTACATTATGTAAAAAGAAAAGGGGAACAAGTGGGACTTTAAACGAAGCATGTCAATTGAAAATAACAATGTATGAACACATGTGAATAAAATGATTTAGATTTAATTTATAATCAATAGCCACTAGGGGTTGTCCAAGATCGGAATGCATACAATAGTAGTACAGTAATATAAATATGGATATACACTCAATGTATTTTCATAATAGTAATCAGAGAATCTAGAAGTATAGACAAATCAATGGACATACATGGATGCAGTTCATAACAGAAATGCATAAATCAAAAATCATAAAATCACATGAACGAGTGCAAACTCAATAAGACAAAAGTTGATATTATCAAGGATTAAAATAAGCTTAGGTAGGCATCCTTAGTTTGAGAACCCGACGCGTTTCTTGGCTTCTTGCCAGTCATCAGGGGTGGGATGCATGTTTTTACTAAAAAAGCAAATAAATATGACAAATGTTAATATAGGCGGAACCTCAGTTAAATAGAGAAAGTATCAAAATGGTCCACTTGATTGATAAAGTGACTTACAAAATAGCCCAAAGATTGGGCAGAACTTCCAGCAATGGGAACTGTTAGAGCTGGGATAAAACCGTCTCATCCGGGGTTGAGGCAGGGTTCAGACCATCCCCCAACAATGTCAGGGGGCAGGCCAGGGGGAACCGAAACAGACATCCTCAACACAGGTCCACTAGGTACTAAATGTATATGTGTGTTACCCAAATCTGCGAAAGAGAAAAAAGAAAAGAAAAGAAGAAAAGTGTGATGGGTCACAAAAAAAAAAAAAATAAAAAAATAAAAAAAAACCAAAAGCAGGACACTGAGTGTTGGATTGAACGTGTTGAATGAATATAGCTGATTGCTGAAAAGTGTGTGTGAATGAGATATACATGAATGATTGGGAAATAGGAGAAGACTAAATGTGTGTTAAATAGGTGGGAATGGATGATGGGGAAATACAAAATCATCCAATTCAAATGTGTAAAAAAGTCTGTGCAGTGCTCTGAATGAAACAATGTATGTGCAAAAAGGAGAGAGGAAAAACAAAACAAAAAAAAAAAAAAAAAACATGCATAAAACTATTACCCATATGTAGAGTTAAGGAGTGATCTCTTCCTAGTGGAGCACAGTGGAGGAGTGAACTGTCTGTCTGTCCCAGCTCATATACCCCAGGCCCTGGGCGGATCCCCGCCAGCGTCATGCATGATGTCTTTTGCAGCTGTGAAAAGATGAGGGAACACTCACAGCTGAGGATAATCCATACCTCAGTGGGTGCCCCTCCATCTTAGCTGCAGCATCAGGTGGAAAGACAGAAAGAAAAACAAAACAAAACAAAAAAACAAAAAAAAAACACAAAAACAAACAATAGACTCCCACCTTGCAGTGTCTATTGACACCACTCGAGGGGCCCCTTTATGCATGGCGCCGATGCGCTGAGATCGAACCCCACCACCCCCTGTGATCCACAAAGGGAGGTAGGGAGGGAGCTGAGCGCATCGCAACCCCGAAAAAATGACTGCAACATACCCAGCAAAAACAGCCCATATGTTCAATTGATTGATAAATAAATTCCAGGAAAAACAAAACTGGAAAAAATAATATTAAAAAAGTTCTCAATAACTGATGGAAACACATATATAAATAATTTCAAACCGCAGGTTTATAAACCCGAAACTGGATACTTGATTTGTCTATACTTCTAGATTCTCTGATTACTATTATGAAAATACATTGAGTGTATATCCATATTTATATTACTGTACTACTATTGTATGCATTCCGATCTTGGACAACCCCTAGTGGCTATTGATTATAAATTAAATCTAAATCATTTTATTCATATGTGTTCATACATTGTTATTTTCAATTGACATGCTTCGTTTAAAGTCCCACTTGTTCCCCTTTTCTTTTTACAACTCTACCAAGTCGTTGGCATGTTGCGGCTCAACATGTCCAGCTGCCGAAAAGAAGGACAAGTGTGTCCCATGGCCACGTGCTGATGACAATGCACCGCGTCCACGACCAGCACTGTTGTCTCTAGACACAGAGCCTGCTTGCCCTCTTTTATCGGCTCGCGCCTGTCTGCCTCTCCTTGCTGGCCTTCCAGACATGGTAATGGCCTGAAGGGAGTTGGGTAAAAAAGCAGTTGGGTAGTGTATATTGTGCTAGAGGCACACAACACCCACTAACTCCTGCAGATGCCTTTATTATATAACACCAGAGATAAAGGGGTATCTACAGATGTATACTGTGCTGTGCTGGAGGCACACACAACTTCCAATAACTCCTGCAGATGGCAAGTGGGCTCAAATAGAGAAGAGCTATGTAGGTGGATATAGCGGTATGTACTGGGTACAGAGCACGCAGACAGCACGCACAAGCTCCTAACACTACTGACTGCAAGCTCTATTATAAAAGATAGATCACTAGCTATATAGGTGAGGTGAATATAGCGGTGTATACTGCGGTCAGGGCACGCAGACAACAACCACTACACAACAGCAAGATCGAAAATCGTCCGAAAACAATCGGTGTGTACTGTGTTGAAGGTACACAGAACACCCACTAACTCCTGCAGATGCCTTTATTATAGAACACCAGAGATAAAGGGGTATATACAGATGTATACTGTGCTGTGCTGGAGGCACACACAACTTCCAATAACTCCTGCAGATGGCAAGTGGGCTCAAATAGAGAAGAGCTATGTAGGTGGATATAGCGGTGTGTACTGGGTACAGAGCACGCAGACAGCACGCACAAGCTCCTAACACTACTGGCTGCAAGCTCTATTATAAAAGATAGATCACTAGCTATATAGGTGAGGTGAATATAGCGGTGTATACTGCGGTCATGCAGACAACAACCACTACACAACAGCAAGATCGAAAATCGTGTGTACTGTGTTGAAGGTACACAGAACACCCACTGCTTCAGACGCCAACACACTACACAAGGCCGCCGCGCTGGCGACCTTATATAGTGTGGGGCGTGCACTACACAGCCTGCCTGTGGCCAATCATGGCTCTCCTCGCTGCTGGCGCTGCGATTGGCCAAGCATGCGGGGTCACAGTGCATGCTTGGCCAATCATGAGCCAGCAATGCACTGCGCCATCGCAGTGCATTGTGGGCCGTAAGCGCCACACGAATTTGGCGCGAACGGACCAAAACGTTCGGACTTCGCCGAACAGGCGAACAGCCGATGTTCGAGTCGAACGTATGTTCGACTCGAACACGAAGCTCATCCCTACCCCTTATGTACAGTATTTTTACTTTAAAGTTGTACTCCAGACAAACAAATATACAGTACACATTGTACACATTTCTATCCATCCATTCCTTAGATATACTGTACATAGTTCTACCAAACAGCACAACCAGGTAAGTTATCTGTCTTTTCTGTACTGTATTTAAACACCTCCCTGCTCTCAGTCTGTTTTTAAAATCTGAAAAGGAAGGAGCAACCCAGTGATAAATCATTCCTGATCCCTCTGCTCTATACTCCTATCAAATGTTCCTTTCCATCTCATATGTAATGCAGCCATGTATTTGTTTCAGTTAATACAAGGTGTTCTTTGATTGGCCGAGGTGTAGAGAAGAGATGTATGAAGAGATGTATGGCATCACAATCATCAGGATTGAATAACATTCCAACAGTATGGTCCAATGCAACAGAGACGGCCAAACTACCCACCCAAAGCTCCACAATGTAATTAGAGATGAGATCCCAATGACAAAAATGTCTTCCACACCAACAGGGTGCCCAGATCTCAAGACAGGCTGGTATGCGTTGTGAGGAACCTTCAAAGAACAGGAAGGACTTCTCTGATTCTAAAGGCGGATTTCTTAGCCACCAAGCCAGACAACCACATCCTCTGTGCCAAACAAATTGATCTGTCCTGAGACCTGACTGAATTTTGTAACAGTGCCAACTTGTTGGGTTGTAGAGTTCTTTACTGAAACTGAACAAAATTGGAGAGTCATACCACTCTTGGACTGGAGAGTTAAAATCTGATATCATAGACTGAAAATTCTCCAGTGGAAAAAAACTCTGACCCGGGCTATATTTAAGACTAGACTCAGATACTACAACCTACTCCAGCGGCTCCTCCAATTCACAGTATTGTATATACCTGAATCCCAGCCCTATGTAAATAACTAGGTTATAACATCTTCCTTCTTTTTCTTTTGATGTTGGAGTCCTAATTACAAAGTCACATTTTCTGACAAAACCTTTACCAACTGTTCCCAGAAAATAACAGAGGGTATTCTATATTCTAAGTATCCCATTATGGGGATTTCATAAGAGCACAACAGAGCTAATACTGGGACCAGCACCTTTGTGAACACTTGAGGTGCAGAAGAGAGACAGAAGAGACAAAGAGCTGGTGGTGTAGGGACTGCATAGCAATGCATAGGAAATGCCGATGCGCTGTATAAATCAGGACATATGGATCTGCATCCCAGATGCCCTGACAGACCTGGAGGATTCCATGCAGAATTTCTGGGGTGGATGCCCCCTTTGGCTTTGTGTGAATAGGTTGAAGTAAAATCGTAGAAACCATTCTGCCATAGGAACTAAGGCAATGGCACCTAGGTATAGAAAACCTAGTGGGCAAAATAGATATTTAAAATCTGTCAAGTGACACAGGAAGGTTGGCGGTGAAAGGAGGGTGTAGAATGGTAAGAAGCAGAGGAAATGTAAGCTGTAAGCATCCACAAAGGTTTTGTGGATGCATCTTCATGCAGAGGAAGACATGTTGTCTCTTGATGACTATGCAGATCAAATACTTCTTATACAAGAATTCAGCCTTGTAGGACTTCAACCAAGTCTCCATGCATGTTTATTGACATGAGATTAGATTCATGCGAGAGCCAAACCAGGAAGCTTTTAGCAGACTATCACAGATGAATTTAAAAGCTCCACCCATATGTCCCATGTGATTTATAATCAAGGGATCAATTGCAGCAGTGGAGAGATGTCTTTAAAGTAAATTTTACTAGCTTTGACAAGGTACTGTCAAAGTCAGGAGGGTCAGATGAAGAGCCATCAATTCCACTAACTTATGGGTGGAATAGATAGACCACCTAAAAAAAGAGACAACAACTTCTCTGGTTTGGGTGTAAAGCCACAGACTGAAATTGGTATGAAAAGAATAGACAGCATACAATCCACAAGTGATAATGGTTCCGCAGAGAGGTCCTGACTGAATCGGGGAAGACCAATATGTTTATGTCAGATTCAGCAGAGGGGCTCAGAAATGGATGTTAGTGACCTACGGGTCAGAGCAGGGGTGTACCTAGCATCTGGCACCCAGGGCGGATCCTATATCTGGCATGGACCCCCCCACCCCACATTAAAATATAAAAATACCCCTCTGTGCCCCCTGCATACTTCTGCATCCTTCAATATCTCTTTGTCCCTACTGTGTACCCTCTCTCCACAACTGCACCTCTGGACCCCTTTACATTACACATCCCCCTGCACCTCTGGACACTTTTACATCACACAGCACCCTGCACCTCTGGTCCCTGTTACATCACATACATCAAGACTTACAGCAGTGTCTCTATCAGCAGTCCCCTTACATCAGAGTGTCCCCATCAGCAGTCCACTTACATCAGAGTGACCCCATCAGCAGTCCCCTTACATCAGAGTGTCCCCATCAGCAGTCCACTTACATCAGAGTGTCCCCATCAGCAGTCCACTTACATCAGAGTGACCCTATCAGCAGCCCCTTAAATCAGAGTGTCCACATCAGCAGTCCACTTACATCAGAGTGTCCCCATCAGCAGCCCCTTACATCAGAGTGTCCCCATCAGCAGCCCCTTACATCAGAGTGTCCCCATCAGCATCCCCTTACATCAGAGTGTCCACATCAGCACCCCCTTACATCAGTGTGTCCCCATCAGCACCATCTTACATCAGAGTGTCCCCATCAGCACCCCCTTACATCAGAGTCATGGTCCATAACAGGGTTCTGGTGAGTATTGTGCCCTCTAAAGCACTGACCACAGAGTGAAACACTGGAAAGGAACTCCACTGATTGCTTAAATGTGATGGGGTAAATACTGTGCTGAAAACACTAGATTTACAACATGCATCTGGGTTGATAGTTACTACCGCTTAGAAACAACTTCAAATGTGACATCCAAAAGCAGCTATTCTGCAGGTACTTTGCAGGTACTTATGTAACCACTAGCTGGGGTTTACCTTAGGGAAACAATGAGCCAAACCCTCTGACACACTAAAGTCTGGTACACACTAGTCGTTTTTTTGTTCAACCCAGCGGGCGGAACAAAAAAAAAACTGAAGAGCTTAGGAGAAGCCACTGTACTAACAATTCAGTTAGTATAGCGATCTCTCCTGCTGATCTATTGTGTTCTGACAGGGTGAACGTACCCCTCTCCCCATTTTGGAACACATTGGTCAGTGCTCTTAGCCATTGGCTGCTGATTGGCAGGTCTTTTTTGGTTATTTAAAAGGAAAACGAATCAGCGCAATAATATACCCCTTATTATGATAAAAGCAGCTGAACACCAAGGGTCAATATTCAAATCCCTAAGACAAAATTTAAAAAACAGCAGTGCAGCGCTTTTTCGGTTTTGCCCCTTCGACAGAAGCCTTGCGTAGACCCTAAAATACCGGGGGTAAGTGATCAAACGGTATTCTAAAAATTGGCGTTTCTGTCCTTTTAGGCAATGGGCTGGAAATTGTGGCCAGTGGCCTCTCATCGCCACCAAACAATCTGGGATTTTGCATCCTTTAGCTCTCTGTATGGACATGGTGACGTAAGCTGCGACTCGGGACTCATCGACTCAACGATCTGCCACAGTGTTGTGTTCTAGGTAGATCCAAGCATGTACAAAAAATATTTACAGAAATTAAATATATTTGCACCAAATAATTATGCAAATGTTTACATTTTTTTTGATTGAATCTTGAGTTCTTTTTTCAAGAAAAACCGTCAAAAGAAAAAAGTGGAGGACATCACTTCTTTATCTATCCATCTGTTCGGTCTGCCATTGTTTAATAGCTGAAGGATGGTATGGTAACATTTTGAAGCACAGCATTGGTCCAGCTACCTTTGTGGGGGTCAGAGAGGGATTTTGTTATACTCTGAGGAAGAATATTTGCCGATACTAGTCCAGTGGGGGGGGGGGGGGGTTGATTTTTAATTTTTTTGTATTATTTACATAGTAAACTACATCATGAAGGTACAAATAAATTCCCACTGTATGTTTCCACCAATATTATGGGGAGCTTTCTTGGAATAGTTATATGATAGGATGGTACCTTTGTGAACTTATATGATGTTTTGATTTGACTTCACCATGAGAACATATTTTTTGCATTGGCCTTTCACTTTTTAACTATACAAAACAGATGTATGATCTTTTGTGATAGCGTAGTTGTAAAACTTTTGATAATCAAAAAGAAAAGTGTTACATTTTTAGCGCATACAGCAATTAAAAGTTTCCTTTTACCCCTTCTGAGGCCAGTCTCTGAACCACAGAGACCTGGCCAATCTTTTAAGATTCTCATGTAAGGCCCAGTTTTTTTCTGCATAGGAATGTATGCTGGCTTTCCAGTGACTCCAGTGAAGAGGTCATATGAGCACTTTAGCAAAGATATGTTCTGAGGATTAACAAAGACCCCTGTGGACATGACAAGCTGTCAGCATTTCGGGAGTGTTCTTAGCTTGTCATTTTTATGAGCACCTCGTAGACCTGCCAGGTTCATATTAATGTTTAACTCCAGAAAAAACGCTAAAGACATGTCCACAATACGAGGTATGTCTATTAAATAAGGAGACTGATTAAATAATTCACCTTTATTTATACGTATTACAAATTGAATGCTTATCCCCTTCAATCACATTCCCCATTTGCACTAATACATTGCTGCATTCTTATTTTCCACTGGTCAAAGGCATGGAGAAAATAAATTTCTGTTAGCTGTTTCAACACATCCGGCATTTTCTTCTTTACCACATCAACTGACTCAAAACATGTCCCTTTAACCACTTGCCAACCAGCCGCCGCAGTTTTACTGCGGCAGAATGGCTAGGCTGGACGAAACAACGTTATGTTACTTCGCTTTTCCCTGTGGCCACTAGAGGCGCCCGTTGCTCGCCCCCAGAGCCGATATGAGTGCCCGGCGGGTACGATGACTGCCAGGCTTCCGCGATCCCTCGTGACACAGCGAGAAATGAGAACTGTGTGTGTAAACACACAGATCCCGGTTCTCTGAGGGGAGAAGAGACAGGTCGTGTGTTCATACAAAGTATGAACAAAGTATGAACACCGAACTCTCTCTCTTCCCCTAGCCAGTCCCATCCCCCCTACAGTTAGAACACAGAGAGGGAACGAACAGAGAGAGGGAACACAGCAAGAAACGAGAACTGTGTGTGTAAACATACAGATCCCGGTTCTCTGAGGGGAGAAGAGACAGGTCGTGTGTTCATACAAAGTATGAATATCGATCTCTCTCTCTTCCCCTAGCAAGTCCCATCCCTCCTACAGTTAGAACGCAGAGAGGGAACATAGTTAATTCCTTGATCACCCCCTAGTGTTAACCCCTTCCCTGGCAGTGACATTTTTACAGTAATCAGTGCATTTTTATAGCACTGATCGCTGTATAATTGTCAATGGTCCCAAAAATGTGTCAAAAGTGTCCTATTTGTCCGCTGCAATATCGCAGTCCTGATAAAAATCGCAGATCACCACCATTACTAGTAGAAAAATAAATAATAAAAATTCCATAAATCTATCCCCTATTTTGTAGACGCTATAAATTTTGCGCAAACCAATCAATATACGCTTATTGAGATTTTTTTTTACCAAAAATACGTAGAAGAATATATATCGGCCTAAACTGAGGAAAAAATGTTTTTGAAAAAAAATGTGGGCTATTTATTATAGCAATAAGTAAAAGATATTATGTTTTTTTTTTTTTTTTATTGTCACTGTTCTTTTGTTTATATCGCAAAAAATAAAAACCATAGAGATGATCAAATGCTACCAAAAGAAAGCTCTATTTATGACAAAAAAAGGACGCAAATTTTGTTTGGGTACAGCGTCGCACGACCACGCAATTGTCAGTTAAAACAATGTAGTGCCAAATTGTTAAAAGTGCTCTGGTTAGGAAGGGGGTAAAATCTTCCAGGGCTGAAGCGGATAAGCACTGTTTTAACTTTTGGGAAAAGATAAAAGTCATACGGTGCTAAATTGGGCGAATATGGAGGATGTTTAAAAATTACACCCTTGACATTGAGTAAGCATTCGAAAACATTCTGTTGGTATTTTATGCAATTTTACAAAAAATTTCAAATTGACACAATGGGGTAATTTACTGAGATGAATGCGCTGCGCCGGTTCATACCTTAATTTGTGTGCCAGATAAATTATTAAGTGAGCGTATGAACCAACGCACGCATAAGTGCAACAGATACTATGCCAGCGCACGGGATAATAATATCCCATTGATAATAGCGCACGCCGTATCATTAACAGTCCATTCACACAGGGGCAACATGACTTCCAGCGTGACTTTGGGAGACAACTTGGACACGACTTGAGTGTGAATCACAGCGCGACTTGGGGCGACTCACAACACGACTTGGGGCGACTTACAACTTTAAGTTGCCCCCAGGCCAGGCTACTTTAAATAAAAAAAAAAAAATGGCATGGGTCCCCCACCAAGTGCATACCAGGCCCTGCAGGTCTGGCGTGGATTTTAAGGGGAACCTTGCGGCAAAAAAAAAAATGGTGTGGGGGGTCCCCCTCAAAATCCATACCAGACCCTTATCCGAGCACGCAATCTGGCAGGCCGCAGGAAAAGAAGGGGGACGAGAGAGCGCCCCCCCTCCTGAACCGTACCAGGCCACATGCCCTCAACATTGGGAGGGTGCTTTGGGGTACCCCCCAAAGCGCCTTGTCCCCATGTTGATGAGGACAAGGGCCTCATCCCCACAACCCTGGCCGGTGGTTGTGGGGGTCTGCGGACGGGGGAATTATCGGAATCTGGAAGTCCCCTTTAACAAGGGGACCCCCAGATGCTGGCCCCCCGTGTGAAATGGTAAGGGTTACCCGTACCATTTCACCAAAAAAGTGACAAAAGTGTTAAAAATGACAAGAGACAGTTTTTGACAATTCCTTTATTAAAGTCTTCTTTCATCTTCTTTCTTCTGGTCTTCTTCCTTCTTCTTTCCTTCATCCTTCGGTTTCTTCCTCCATCTTCTTCCTCCATCTTCTTCTTCCTCCATCTTCTTCTTCCTCCGATCCTCTGCTTCTTGCTCCGGTGTTCTCGTCCGGCATCTTCCTCCACGGCGTCTCTTCTTCCTCTCTTCATTTTCGGACCGATCCATGCAATGGGAGGCTCCCACTGTGTGACACTTCTCTTCTTCTGACATTTATATAATGGAACCATGCGTTAGAGGGGGTGGGGTCACGTCACTGGGTGGCCCCGCCCTCCATTATATAAGAACTGTCAGAAGAAGAGAAGCGTCACACAGCGGGGGCCTCCCATTGCGCTGTGCGGCCCGAGAAGGAAGCTAGGAAAAAGAGACGCCGTGGAGGAAGATGCCGGACGAGAACACCAGAGCAAGAAGCAGAGGATAGGAGGAAGAAGAAGATGGAGGAAGTAGAAGATGGAGGAAGAAACCGAAGGATGAAGGAAAAAAGAAGGAAGAAGACCAGAAGAAAGAAGAAGACTTTAATAAAGGAATTGTCAAAAACTGTCTCTTGTCATTTTTAACACTTTTGTCACTTTTTTGGTGAAATGGTAGGCTTACCACTTCACACGGGGGGAGGCCGGGATCTGGGGGTCCCCTTCCAGATTCCGTTAAACCCCCGCCCGCAGACCCCCACAACCACTTGCCAGGGTTGTGGGGATGAGGCCCTTGTCCTCATCAACATGGGGGCAAGGTGCTTTGGGGGGGTACCCTAAAGCACTCTCCCAATGTTGAGGGCATGTGGCCTGGTATGGTTCAGGAGGGGGGGTGATCTCTCATCCCCCCCTCTTTTCCTGCGGCCTGCCAGGTTGCATGGTCGGATAAGGGTCTGGTATGGATTTTGAGGGGGACCCCCACACCATTTTTCCCCTTAATATAATAATTTTTTTTCTTAATTTTTGGTTTTCTTAATGTTAACATGACCTGTGTGCAAATAACCTTAAAAAAAAACATAAAAGTGAACCAGCGCAAAAATAAAAAGTTGATAGGTGCGCCTGTTCAACTTATGCAAATGCATCTATGTGGCTTGACATTTGCTAAAATTTTGCCGGCGCAGTGAACCAAAGCACTTGAACGTGTGCAAATGTCGCTTGTGCATGCGCAGTGCATAAATTGACCTCGCGCAGTTCCAAGTGTATTTGCATGCGCAGCAAGCTTGCTCAGAGAAAGTTACTTTTTGTTCTATTTTGGGCATATTTGTTACTTGGACAGTTATAACTATACTTCCTCACATCACCCACATCACCTCCATACTATTGGTACTTCCAGCTTCTTTTAATTCTGAGTTGAATAATGCGTGCGCCATGTCTATAGCAGCGCACCGATCGCCGATTCCCTTGCACTGGCATGCTAATAGTAAATGGGGAATTGCGCTGTGTTACAGGCGCAAATGCATTGTGAATACGAAAATGGCCGTTGCGCATCGGCGTGCACCGCAACTCATGGTGCAAACCGTTTGTAAATCAGCCCCATTGTTCAATTTTTAAATTTAGCATTTATTCGGCACACTACAGAAAACACAACCAAACTAAATGGCGACTCACAATCAACTGAATTTGTTATAGTGTGTTGCTGCTTGTTATGCAGGTTCAAACATGTTCAAGGTCACCATGCATGCATTTATAACCGGTTCTGACTGCTTTTTTTACTAGGTGGGATCACAGTCTTATTATTTATTAGACATACCTTGTATATGTATCATAACTATTGTAATTCCCCCAAAAAAGGATTACTGTGTTAACCACTTCCCATCCCACGTATAGACATATGATGGCCGCAAGGTGGCTCTCTCATCCTGGGCGGCCGTCATATGAAGTCCTCGGCTTTCCGGCCTGTCTAGGGGGTGCACGTGCGCCGCCGCGTCACTCAGGAGCCGATGGGCATGCCCGATGTCTGTGATTGCTTATCACAGAGCAGGGACATGTGTAAACACACAGTTCCACGTCCTGTCAGGGGAAAGGAGACAGATCCACGTCCTGTCAGGGGAGAGGAGACAGATTGAATATAGGGACACTGATTGGTCACCTTCCCCAGTCAGTCCCTCCCCCTCCAGTTAGAATCACTCCCTAGGTAACACATAACACATTCAAAATGTTACAGCGCTAAAAGCTGAAAATTGGTCTGGGCAGGAAGGGGGTGAATATGCCCAGTACTGAAGTGGTTAAACAGTCCAGCTTATAATATAAAAAAAAAAAAACCTTGGTCAGTTCAGCCGGTGTTGTCTTCTGCTCCTGCAATGTGGATGGGCACTCAACATCTTCCCATACAATGCAGGACAGTAATTAACTGTGACAGCAAGAGCACCAGAGAGGAGTGACTTTGTGGGACCAGTAGAATGGTGGGGAAGAAGCCTTCGGTAGTGAGAATAAAGACTATGGGGGTTATTTACTAAAGGAAAATCTACTTTGCACTGGAAGTAAAGTCGCTGTAGATCCGAGGGGGACATGTGAGGCAAATAAAAAACAGCATTTTAGCTTGCACATGATTGGATGATAAAATCAGCAGAGCTTACACTCATTTCAGATCTACCCCTTAGATTTAGAGCGACTGCACTTCCAAGTGCACTTGCAGTGCAAAGTGGATTTGCCTTTCGTACATAACCCCCTATGCACAGTATTTCTCTGATATAGACCCCTTATAGACTAAACAACACAGAGCCCATGTAGCCCGTCCTGTCAGCTGGGAAGAAGTAGAGAGAGTGCAGAGGGGATTTCTAAGCCCTGATCCGGTGAGGAAGCTATAGCAGGGCTCAGAACGGGAGATCACCGTGCTGC
Organism: Lithobates pipiens; assembly: GCF_037356315.1. Classification (NCBI taxonomy): domain Eukaryota; kingdom Metazoa; phylum Chordata; class Amphibia; order Anura; family Ranidae; genus Lithobates; species Lithobates pipiens. Next base: position 292,551,552 of record NW_027507784.1, on the reverse strand, counting down.
AGGTCAGCGGGACGGGGTGGGGGGGGGGCACTGCTCCTTCTGCAATAAAATGCCCCTATTGACCTGCTAGCCATCTCCTCCGTGCCCTGTAAACCGAGCTGCACATGCACAGCTCAGCTTACAAGGTCGGGCCAGTCTCTGAGTGCCAGGATGAAGGCCTCCTGTGCATGCACAGGAGTGACGTAATCTCCCACTGGCCAGTGAAGACACCCAAAGACCGGCACTCAGAAGACCGTTGGACAGGTAAGTATGTAGACTTTCATTCCACTCTAAGTATAAACAAAAAAAAGTAGTAAGACTAGGCACCCCCTCTTAGATCTAATATTTACCATCTCATCCACATTAAGGTATATTGGCCCATAATTCCAAAATATCAAATAAAGCAGGGCAGCTACTAAGCATGTTACCAAAAATGACCGTCAATCACTGTAATAGCAGGGCTTGCTACAGTGATTTACGGCTTCAAAGCCAATTCCACAGTTATGGCACATACATAAGTAGCCACTGCCCCCGCCTATAACTGGCCTTTGCAGCAAGGAGCACATTGAAGGGCAACACATGTCCAACAAAACCAAAGAAAACTCCCAGCTCAACATGTGTCGCCCTATCATCTGCCCCTTGCTGCAAAGGCCAGTTATAGGTGGAGGCAATGGCCATTTGTACTGTTCTAATACTGGTGAGGGGATGCACTGGACACCTAGTAATTGGGCTATATGCTGGCCAGCAATGGCGTCACTAGGGGGTGGCTTTTGGGGCTATAGCCCCGAATCCGGGGGCCCATAGCCCAGAGTCTCTGCAGGGGTCCCCAAGGGGAGGGGAGGCGCTCTGGGGACCCTAATGCAAGTGGTGGGCTCTCTGGGGACCCTAATGTAAGTGGGGGGCTCTCTGGGGACTCTGATGCAAGGGGGAGGCTCTCTGGGGACCCTAATTTTAAGGGGGAGGTTTTCTGGGCACCCTGATTTAAGAGGGAGCCTCTCTGGGGACCCTAATTTAAGGGGGCTCTCTGGGAACCCTGATGTAAGTGGGGGGCTCTCTGGGAACCCTGACGTAAGTGGGGGGCTCTCTGGGGACCCTGATGTAAGTGGGGGGCTCTCTAGGGACCCTGATGCAAGGGGGAGGCTCTCTGGGGACCCTGATGTAAGGGGAGGATCTCTGGGGACCCTGATGTAAGGGGGGCTCTCTGGGGACCCTGATGTATGGGAGACTCTCTGGGAACCCTGATGTAAGTGGGGGACTCCCTGGGGATATATATACACACATATATATTACTGTATATACATGTGTATGCCCACCCAAGCGTATTACCTTCTTTACTACGCTGCTATGGGATCTAGCCCCAGATCTTTTGTAGACCTAGCAACGCCCCTTCTGGCCAGTGTGCCCCTGTGCCTTTAAGGAGGGATGGGCACCCTCCAGGCTCACCTGCCCTCTGCCTATCCATTCCACTGAAGGGTCTCAAAATGTTAGGACTGCAGTTAATATTGGGGTGCTGTGAAGTGGCTCTGCAGTTTACGTATGAATTTGCAAGTGTCTGCAAAACAAAATCCCTGTTTTTAATGCATACTGTTAGACAGGTTAATTGGGTTGGTTGATGACTGGTTGGTAAGTTGAGCTGGGAATTTTCTTTTGTTTTGACATGGCACATACTGTACTTACTTACATTGGTCCAAAACTAGTATACCAAAGCTTCAGATTTACATTAGTAGCTCCATCGCATCTGAAGCAGTAGGATATTTTGTAGAATGTTATTTTCCAAGCATTAAAAACTGACCTGATTACTATAGTTCATTGTATATGTTGTTATGCAAATTACGCTATAAAAGGGCACAAAACAAATTACACATAGTAGACATGTTCGCATTACTTGTTGTCAATCTTGTTTAAGTCCAATCAGCTGGTGGAATTGTCATCCAAGCCTGTCCTGTATGACCTCCTCAGTCTGGCAACATGTTCTGAAGCTGTAGACGGCAATTCTAGCCAGCACATTGGTTGGTTACTGTTCTGTAAAAGACCACATCAAAGCAGTGTGATCAGTTCTGTGTATCTGTTCCCTGGCAGCTGTCCAAGCTCTAAGAAAAAAACTTCAGAGGCAGGCCTTTGAATGATCCAGCTCCATAACACGCCTGGCTCTAGATCCCTCCACCTCAGAATAAAGGAGAACAGAACAAAGCGAGCATCCACTACGCCAGGAAAGGGTGGCAAATGAGCGACAGCGTAACAACCCGAATCCTATCTTTTAAAGGTTTTTTTTTTTCCTCTCCAAGAAAAGGAAAATGCAAACTTCCACATATGTCCTTCGCTGGAAAACAGCAGGGGTGTCTTCATTTGGAGTTTCCACCTTTCATCTGTTATACCAAATTAGAAAAACAGTTCTAGGTTTCCCACAGAGCTGAGCGTGACGCAGTTTTGGCTCAGGAACCCATTGCTTTCTATAAAATGGCAGCACATCTACAATAGCAACCTTATTTTGGAGTGCTGCTGATTTGGGATTTTAAAGCTAAACTCCAGGACAATCAAATATTATCAATTTGAGAGTCATGCATATTCCTTGAATCTTGGTGTGCTTTGTATATTTCTTCCAGATCTGTGCGTTAATCCAGTGTGAAACTTTGCCTCTCTGCAGTAGGTTCATGTAATAAAGACTGGTCACTGCTGCTCTCTGTCCTTGTGCAGGGTGACTGGTCTTGTCTCCACCCCTTCCTTTCGTTTTCTATTGCAGGCTTTAGTGTCTGAACCTCCTAGAGCCCACCCACAGCTCTGCTCTCTGTCCTTGTGCAGGGTGACTGGTCTTGTTGTCTCCGCCACTTCCTGTCATTTTCTATATACAGGCTTTAGTTTCTGGACCTCCTGGAACCCACCCACAGCTCTTATTTCTGTCCTTGTGCAGGGTTACTGGTCTTGTCTCCACCCCTTCCTGTCGTTTTCTATTGCAGGGCTTTAGTGTCTGAACCTCCTGGAGCCCACCCACAGCTCTGCTCTCTGTCCTTGTGCAGGGTGACTGGTCTTGTCTCCGCCCCTTCCTGTCATTTTCTATTGCAGGCTTTAGTGTCTGGACCTCCTGGAACCCACCCACAGCTCTGCTCTCTGTCCTTGTGCGGGGTGACTGGTCTTGTTGTCTCCGCCCCTTCCTGTCATTTTCTATATACAGGCTTTAGTTTCTGGACCTCCTGGAACCCACCCACAGCTCTTATTTCTGTCCTTGTGCAGGGTTACTGGTCTTGTCTCCGCCCCTTCCTGTCGTTTTCTATTGCAGGGCTTTAGTGCCTGGACCTCCTGGAACCTACCCACAGCTCTTCTCTCTGTCCTTGTGCAGGGTGACTGGTCTTGTTGTCTCCGCCCCTTCCTGTCATTTTCTATTGCAGGCTTTAGTGTCTGGACCTCCTGGAACCCACCCACAGCTCTGCTCTCTGTCCTTGTGCAGGGTGACTGGTCTTGTCTCCACCTCTCCCTGTCATTTTCTATTGCAGGCTTTAGTGTCTGGACCTCCTGGAATCCACCCACAGCTCTGCTCTCTGTGCAGGCTATGTGCAGCATAATGATATCCCCTGTAGCGCCACCCCTATAGGAGCCACTGATTCAACTGGTTCTTTCTCAACACAGTTCACACACACACAACAGTTCATTCACTCCAGCTCCATCAAATAGTCTAGGCTGGGAATGTCTTTTAACGTAGTATTAAACCCAACCAAAAATGTATTATATTACAGCTTACCAATCATTAGATATGGTGGCTGCATTTTTTTTGCTGAATTTTTTCCCTGTTTTCACCTGCTGATTTGGCCCGTTAGGCCGCATACACACGGTCGGACTTTCCGATGGCAAATGTACGATCGGAGATTGTTGTCGGAAATTTCGACCATGTGTAGGCTCCATCGAACAGTTTCCATCACACAAAATTTGAGATCTGGTTCTTAAATTTTCCGACAAAAAATCAGGTTGCGTAAATTCCGATTGTGTGTACACAATTCTGACGCACAAAGTTCTACACATGCTCGGAATCAAGCAGAAGAGCCACACTATTTTCTCGGCTTGTAGTACGTGTTGTACATCACGTGTTCTTGACATTCGGAAATTCCGACAAACTTTATGCAACCGGGTGTATGCAAGACAAGTTTGAGCCAACATCCGTCAGAAAAAATCTCATGGATTTTGTTGTCGGAATGTGCGATCGTGTGTCCGCAGCATAACACACCTCCTGTATTAGTGAGACACAACTCTGGAGAAATTAGAACAGGGGGCACAGCAGAAAGTTACATTGTCAGTCTTGTAGGGGAGGAGAGAGTTTAATGTATTAGCAGATTTAGAATCAGTAACAAATTAAAGTCAAACTCCAGATTGAACTTTATAATCAGTTACAGCAAATAGTTTTTATCCTTTTGGGATAAAGGTTTTACATAAATAAATAAAAGCTGATTATTTTTGTCACCCCTGCCAGTGTTAAGTGGTTTGTGCCATTCATGTAAACTGTTCTGTTCTGTTGGAGAGCTTGTTCTCTTGAAAAACAACAGACTTGCTGGCTGGTTCACCAGATGGAAATAGAAGAAAAAAAAGCCTAAAAAAGGAAAACTAATACAGCCATCACATCTAAAGATTGGTACGTTTTCTTATGTTGTAATTGGCCCACAGCTATCACATGGTATCTGAGCCAATCACAGTACCTTGTACCATGTGATTAGCTGTAGCTAATCAGCTGTCATCAATGTAACCCATCATTGTAACAGCAAACAAAGTGTAAAAAAAAAAAACCCTGCTCACCCCCCAGGGTACAGTTTTACTATGGTGACTCTGAACTACTGTGATGAAAGTATGTAAAGAAATTAATTTTTTTTTTAGAAAATTACAAAGTAATGTTTAAACAATTGAATAAAATATTATTTTATTTATTTAACATACTGTCACCAGCTAGTGTCCCTGATCACCACCACATCAGTCATATGATGACGCTGTACTGTACTGGTGACAGTATGTTAAAAATAAATTGTGAAAAAAAAAAAAAAAAAAAACTTTTTATTTAATTTCTTTATTTTCAAAAAATTGTGACAAAAAAACAACAACTTCAAAAAACTCACCATGCCTCGTACTAAATGCCTCAGGCTATCTACTTTTTTCTGAAAAAAAGGTTATTTTTGGGGGAATTTGCTTCCTAGAATGTTAGGACCTCAAGAAATGACTGAGGCAGTCAGTACATCAGAACTGATCAATCTTCAAATATATAGTATATATACCATAGTTTGTAGATGCTATAACTTTCGCACAAACAAACTAATATACACTTATTGGGCTTTTTTTTTTTTTTTTTTTTTACCAAAGACTTGTAGAAGAATACATTTTGGCCTAAATTTATGATGAAATTTAATTTAATTGTGTTTTTATAACAGAAAGAAAATATTGGGGTTTTTTTCAAACGCTTTGGTCTTTTTTCGTTAATATCACAAAAAATAAAACAAACAATGGTGATCAAATACCCTAAAAGCAAGTTCTATCTGTGTGAAAAAAAATTAAATTTTTATTTTATTTGTGTACAGTATTGCATGACCGCACAATTTAAAGTTAAAGTAACGCAGTGCGGAAAAGCAAAAAATGCCCTGGTCACAAAGGGGGTAAAACCTTCCAGAGCTGAGGTGGTCAATACTGCTTTAAGGTTTATTGCTTGTAGAACAGGAGAGTGGTAAGGGGCATGGGATACTCTAAAACTCTAAAATGTATAAGAGCAGTTTGCAGAGAACTCCCTTCTCTCAGTAAAGATAGCGTGGTTGAGCTCTCACAACAGGGAACCATGAGATAACCTGCAGGGCGGTTATGCCTCATTTCCACTGAGCCGAACGGTTTGGGTTGGTATAGTTTGGAAGGGTTAGAATGGTCCGGCCTATTCAGGTGAGTGTTTCCAGAGGCCATACATGGTTTACAAAAAATGCCTTTGACTTGAGCATTGACGTTTTTTCTGTCCGCTAATTAGTGGAATGTATTGTGTGATGCCAATAGCTCCGCCTTAACCGCACCGTACCATTTTCTATGGCCCCACATCTGAAGCAGGACCATGAATGGTGTGGTAAGGTTTGGTTGTATGGGCCACTTTCATAATGGAAACACTCAAAATAGTGTACTGAACCGACCGAAACCAATCCGTTCAGTGGAAACGAGGCATTAGAGTCTCATAGCTGGAGACTATGTGATAGCTCCAGAGGTAGATCTTCACGGCTGGGCACCAATTCGATTTTCAGAACAGTTAAAGTGTCTACGCACAAGTCTCAAAGCAAATGACTCCTCAGGCTTTGATCACTTGATAGAGAAGCTCATCAGCCAGTCCAGGGGCACCATAAGGGGCAAGCAGTCCCATGTAGTTCAGTGATCCATCCCTCATGGGGGAAAAGGCAGTCTACTCCAGGTTTCAGCCTATTTACCACCTCTCAGGCCACCTTATGGGCACACTTCCCCAAGGATTGGCCAGGCAGGGCATAGTAAATATTCCGGCCAGTCATTTGAATTTCACACCCTAAGCTTTGTGGAAGCTTCTCCCAGAGGCGGGGGAAACAAACTCCCAGCCTGTGAAACCACAAAAAGACTAAAGCAAATAATCACTGCTCTTCTGATTACAGAGCAAGCCAAAAAAACGAAAATGTACCTAGCATCCTAAACTAGGAGGGTTCCACAAACCTGTACATACAATACAGATTGTGTTGCAATATCCTTTGGACTCTCCATACAAAGTTTATGCAATTGCACTTACTATATATCACATTTGGATATTTCCATTTTCACCAACATGCTGTGTAAGGAGACTACTTTGGGTCACGGTGGACCATATTTTAAGCATATTCTATTCATATATTCAAAGCATTAGTGCGCAGTGCAGGTGTGCTTTGGCCTCATTGTAAGGAAATGAGTGGTCTGTTTATTCTTTTCAATTTGCAGGGGAATTTTCTAAACACCATTTACTCTGCAATTTTTTATTCATATGTTTGCTTGATACTGATAATAGTGATACAGGGCTAAATATGTGCATAGTTTATATAAAATTGAGCAGGCATATAGCTAATATTTTTTCTTTATTTTAAAGTGCTTCTAAAGGAAATATGTTTTTTTTATAAACAAACCTAAACCTACCTGCTCTGTGTAATGGTTTTGCACAGAGTAGCTCTGGTCCTCTACTTTCTGGGTCCCCAGCTGATGGTCCTGGCTCCTCCCCCCTGCCAAGTGCCTCCAATTGCAAGCCTCTTGCTATGGGGACAGTTGCGCAGGCTCGTTCCTGAGCTGCAATCTGTGTGTCCATTCACACACAGAGCATGGCCTGGCTCCACCCTTGCTCTCTCCTCATTGGCTCACTGGCGGTCACTGACAGCAGCAGGAACCAATGGCTTTTGCTGCTGTTTGAGCCAAAGAGGAGAGAGAGACCCGGGGGAGCTGCTGCTCTCATGTACATCGCTAGATCAAAATGAGGCTCAGGTAAGTATAAACGGGGGCCCTGCGAGGGAGCTGCACCCATAAAGATTTTTACCTTAATGCATAGAATGCATTAGGAAAAAAACTTAAGCCTGTAGAGCCACTTTAAATGTGTTTAGTGCATTTTTATTTAAGGGGCTGTATGGGATAATTGGGTAATAAAGTTTTTTTTGTTGTTATTTTTTAATGTAAAGTGGTTGTAAACCTCTAAAATGAATGATTAACAAACCTCCTCATGCCCGACCACCGTCATATGACATGACAGATTTGAACAGGAATATCTGAATGATGCCTGTAGCTACAGACATCATTCAGATATTGCCATTTTCAGTCGGCGATTCCCTACACCATAAGAACAATCATAGCGGCTGTTCGACCGACTGATCGTTGTTACGGGAAGCGAGAGGGGACATGCCCCCTCCCGCCGCCCTCCAGTGCTTCCGCTACGATCAGTGAGTCAGACAGAGGATCCGCGGCGGACCAGAAGAAAAACGTGTTCGAAAAATTGCTGCGCAAATACCGTGCATGATAAAAAGTTGCAACAACCGCCATTGTATTCTCTAGGGTCTTTGCTAAAAAACATATATAATGTTTGGGGGTTCTATGTAATTTTCTAGCAAAAAAAAGGATTTTTACATGTAGGAGAGAAATGTCAGAATTCGCCTGGATGGCAAGTGATTAACAAAGCATATCCTTTTATAGTGTGTAGTTGCCTTAATTCAATGCACCTAGTGTGTTTTCTACATTTTCTCTCTTCTCTCTACTATCTATAAGTCACTGATCCTTTATCCCGGCACAAAGCAATCCCAGGAGAAGTCCCCACCACCACCTCCAGGGCACAGCAGGTGTTTGACAGCCTCGGCTATGTAGACAGACTATGTAGAGGGGGGTTGTGTTAATTCCCTCCACTCTTGTCTCAGATTACACTCAGCTCTCCTGTCTGTGCTGTGCAGTGTGTTACATCAGATACCTACCCCCTGCCTCTGGGATCTCAGAAAAGTTGTGCATTGTGTAAATTCTGCTATGATATTAAAACTCTATGTAAACATACATATTGTTCTTATATATAATAATAGATGTTAACCTGTCATTACATGTACATCCTAAACATTAAACTGTGCTAAACGCAATTAAATAAGTCCATACCAAAGTGCTATAAGTGAAATTAATATGTCTAAAATGTCTCAATACAATTGATATGATTTATATAAAGTGCTCAAAGTAACAAAGTGCCCCATGCATACTTAAATTAAAATGTCAATGTATATAATAGTGAATCTTGTTCCAGTGAGGTTCCACAGCTCCCCTACTCACCAACAATAAATGACTCACTGAGTCAAACAGGCAACGGTAATGTAAGAGTAAACTCTTCTTCACTCCTCCTTCCTTATTTTCATATGGTCACCAGATGTCAGCGGATGACTTCACAAAACCACACACACATATATATATGCCACATTTGGCACCTTTTTTTTTGGGGGGGGGGATACCTGGTTTTGACAGGTACCTGCTCCAACTGAACCAGAAGTTTGGCCCCCCTCCCTCCCCGCAGCCTTCCTCACAGGTCCTAGAAGACTGCAGCCCATTCTCAAAGCACAGCGTACTTCACGCATGCACAGTAGGAAACTGTCTATGAAACTGCAAGGTTTCACTGCTGGTTTCCCTTAGACAAGATGGTGGCGCCAGCACATGATAGTCGATTGAAGAATCAACTTAGGTGAGGACACCGCTGGATGCCTAGAGAGGTAAATGCCCTAATATTAAAAATCAGCAGCTACAATATTTTTTTTTTAATATTTAAATTTTTTATGGGGGAGCCTGGAATACAGTGCCTTGAAAAAGTATCCATAACCCTTGAAATTTTCCACATTTTGTCATGTTACAACCAAAAACGTAAATTTATTTTATTGGGATTTTATGTGATAGACCAAAGAGTCATCTATTTAGTTAACTTATGGCAATTAGTTCCACTAGATTTTAATCAGTGGTATCAGTCAGAGTTAAGGGGCTAAATACAAAAGTATGCCACACTTTTCTATGTACAAGGAGTCAGTGGATGACTTTAGCCTGCCAAATGCTATAAGAACATTGTTCTAAATGTTTAATTTTAAGATCTTTTATTGAGTTTTCTATTAAAGGGTGGGGTCAAATGAAAGTTCATTTTCAACCGCAGTGCAGTGTTGCCAACCGCCAGTATTTTTACTGGCAGCCAGTAAAAAATGGAACAGGGCAGCAGGAGCCTCATGTGCAGGTCTGTGGAATGGGAGGAAGGCAAGCAGGGAATGGCCTGAAGGGACCACCTGACATGGAGAGAGATGGTCACTCAAGAGGGGAGATGTCATGTTGGTGAGGTGCCACCATCATCTATGCTGCTGCACACTGCTGTCAGTGTCACTGTGAGTCAATTGCATGCGTGTATACCGCCCATTCTAATTTCTTGCCCTTTTGATTCCTGTCCCTGAGCTACTTATTTACTATATTGAAAATAAAATAAGTAATATGTTTTTTCCATTAATATTGACCTTAAATCACTTTGCTATTTGCATATTGTACTTGTTTGTAGCCTAAATACTGAAATTTGCATTTAAATCTGTAATTTTGTAACTTTTAATTATGCCAGTAAAAACTTGACTGTGCCAGTAAATTGGAGCAGAATCATAAAGATTCATTTTCTTGAATGAATTAATTAATTTCTAACAATGTATGTGGTTTTCCTTCAGTAAAGTCCATGCATTCCAAAATTAAATGTTAAAAGCAAACAAAATTTTGGACTACCGTCAAATGTACTGAGAATTTTTATATTCGTTTTTGTCTGAAAATCTACTAGAGTATAGCCAGCTTAAGTCTACCAGACATCACCTGGAACCACAATATCCCTCTTAACTTTAATGAGGACCAGGGGCCAGTGTAGGCCACCTCTATGGCTCATAAGAAAAAAAATGCTACCACAACCATTCATCTTTTTTGTTTCATATCAGTCTGTTTTATTTGGGTTATGCGGTTATTTCAGGTATAGCGAGCAAACATTTAAATTCTTATCTGGCACTGAATTCAGCAATAATGGCCAGCTATCTCCCACGTCCTGCAACTTAAAAGGATAATTCAGTCATCTGTAGGAGCAGGCAGGCTATAAAACTCTGGAATGAAAGCTGACAACAGTCAAAATAAAGCTCGCTTCCAATCCAAGTAAATCTAGATTTTGATATAGAACCGCACTGCTGTGGACAAAATACATATTTTATAGGCTGTAATGTTCTATAGTACAAAAAGCAATGCCAAATTATGCCTTAGCTGTTCCCTGCATAGATGCCAGGCACTTTGCTCTTTTTTCCCCTGCAGAGTGCTGTAGGTGCAAAAACCTTTAATTCCTGATAATGCCTCCTACTTTCTGTCCTCGTGCCTATTAAACAGTGAGTTATAGTCTGTACCTCCTCAAATATATTAAATATCTATCACTGAGAGTTTTGAAAGAGCTGATGGAGGTAAGTCTGATCAGTCAAGCAATTCTTACATTGAGCCAAAGAGACTTTAATTAAATGCTATGGTAAAAAAAAAAAAATAATAATTACCCTGTTTTCACTACACTCAGCAAATAAACCCGCTTTTCCTTTCAGGAGTAGTTGAATAAATGTAAAGGACTATACTTTATTGTATTTAAAAGGGAAGTCCATGACCCCAATAATTGGCATACAGATGTGGTTAGCTGAACACTTGGGAAGCAACAACACGACCAGCCACCTTGATGTAAAGTCATGGACATTCAATTATTTACATAGTCCTAATGAGTAGTAAATAAGCTTAAAAATAAGCCATCACTGACCTTTGTAGATGTAGGCACAGGGGCGGACTTACAACTCATGGGGCCCCCGGGCAATAAGAGATTATAGGGGCCCCATGGCAATTAGAGATTATGGGGCCACACAGTATACACAAACACACACACAGTATACAATCACACAGTATACACAGACATGTTTCTATTGGCTGAGAAGGTACTGGAGAGGTGGGGCAGCTATAATCTTGTGATTTTTAGACCCAAAGGATGTCCTAAGGGACATTTCAGAGACAGATGTAAAAGAAAACACAGATTTTTACATACTGTCCCTGGTTTTACTGAGGCTGGCAACCCTGATGGGGCCCCCTAGAGGCCCGGGGCCCTCGGGCAGTGCCCGAGTGGCCAAATGGTCAGTCCGCCCCTGTGTAGGCACCTTGGAGTAAATCATCCTCAAAATGTATATCAGAAAGCACTTTCACTTTGATTTCAGTAGCTCGTTTTATTGAACTCCATTCTCCCACCAATGCCATGACCATGACAGCCCATCTGACTTCTAATCTCCGGATCTCAATAAATGCAGAGCAGGTGCACAGGAAGAAGAAAAAGAGTAGAGTGCTGAAAACCACCTTGAATGATTTTAACACTGAGAACCAAACGATCAAACACTCAATCATTCAGTTCTCAGAGCTCCCTGAGCAGAAAGACGGGGACTCTCAATTATCAGCTCTCTGCTCTGCCCCCTCCTGCGCTCACTGGAGTGCTGGGCTGTGGAGGGGGCAGGAGTGGCCCACTCAAGCCCTTAGTGGCCTGGCTGAGCTGGGTGCCAGTCCAGGCATATGGTTGCGATCTTTCCTCAGCATGGACCGGCTCTGTGATGTCAGCTGACAGCAGGCTTCAGCCCGTTGTCTGCTGAAAATGGGTCACAGGAGTGCAGAACGATCTGCACTTCTGTGATTCACAGGAGAAGTACAGCCAAACGTGCTGCCTATGTCTTTATTTTATTTTGCCCAGACTAGGCTTGCTTGAAATGAAATACACAATAGACATCTTAGTGCCACAGATCTCCTGTAAGAGCTGACCTTATCTTGAAAACATATAGCGAGCTAACAGAAGCGGTGCTAAGTTCTGCCCTTTACAAGAGCTGTCTGATACGATAGCAGCTAATTGACCAACATGCTTTTAATTCTCAACTCTTTTATACCGATAACACTTTGACATTAATTATCTTTTGTATTGGGGCTTCCAAACTCGCAATGCAACATTTGTCACATGGCAACTCATTATTCCCGTGTTCATTATATCTCATTATTTGCTTTCAGGTTAAGTACACAGCTATGAGGTTGTTATGTAAATGTATATTCACTGTAATTATGCAAAAATACAGATTATATATTATTTTCAAAACAGATTTGTTCATAGTACAACAACATTATAACTTTATGACACCCTAAAGGAATTCTATCAGTGTATAAATTGGTATAAAGGGAAATTATAGTGTATTTATTTTGCCCATATTTTGATGTATTATTGTGTTTTTTTCCTTCAAACTGACACTAAATTCTAGTTTAAAAAAAAATAAAAATCTGTGCATGTATTCTTAGCTCATAGAATTTTCCTTTATTGCTTTCATTCTCTTCCAAATCTTCGAATTCCTTTTTTTTTCCCTGCCGTGATCTGACTTCCTGATAGAAGGGGTTCATTTTCCATGGCCCACCTATATGTGGAACTGTGGGCTATGGGATTTGTAGTGTGCATAGAAATAGCTAAATATTAATAATAAAACTTTATTTAATATAGCATCTTAAAGCCTAGGTTTAGACTGGATGCGGTACAAATTCAAAGCGAATTCGACACCGCCTCTAAATCGCATCCCATCCATGAGAACTGATTGCGATGTCATTAACTTAAAGCGGGAGTAAACCCGCTGATATTTTTCTCTACACCTGTGAGGGAAAAGGCATAATGAGCGAGTACTAGTACTAAGGAAATACTTACCTTAGAACAAGGCGCTGGCACCTCACTTGGTCCACACCGAGGGAGCTGACATGTTCCCTCTGCGTGTCTTCCGGGTATTGCGGCTCTGGCGCTGTGAGTGGCGCATGCGGGAGTGACGACACTTTTTTTCCAGGCAGGGTCTGGCGCCTGCTGGACTTTCAGCCGAGAATGCCCAGTGTGCATGCGCCGCTGAAGTCAGCGGCTCATTGCAAGGGGAATATCTCCTAAACCGTACAGGTTTAAGAGATATTATTTTTACCTACAGGTAAGCCTTATTATAGGCTTACCTATAGGTCAAAGTTAAACATTTGGCTATACTACTGCTTTAACATACACTCCGCAATCGGTTCCCATGGATAGGATGCGATTTAGATGTGGTGCCAAATCTGCAGCGAATTCGCTGTAAATTCGCACCTCATCTAGTGTAAACCTAGGCTTAAAAATGCTATATGCAAAAGATGCTATTCTGCAAAACACAGCACGATTTGCAAAATCGGAATGCATGGGTGTAAACACCCATGGGATCCAATTCTGGTGCGGACAAAAATAGTCTCCTGCACTAGTTTGGTGCGAATGTGGTGCAATTTGAGCCATACAAATCCATGGCTCAAATCGCACCCCAGAGACACTGCATGTAATTCACACAGGTATTATTATTATTATTTAAAGCGGTAGTAAACCCGCATTTTTTTTTTTTTTTTTTTTTAAACCTGCAAAGCAAAAGGCATAATGAGCTAGTATGCACCGCATACTAGCTCATTATGAAATACTTACCTTAGAACGAGGCCCCGACATCTCGCCCGATCCACGCCGAGGAAGCCGACATGCTCCCTCGGCGTCTCTTCCGGGTATCGCGGCTCCGGCGCTGTGAGTGGCCGGAGCCGCGATATCGTCACTCCCGCGCATGCGCGCGGGAGATTTAAATCCGGCCGGACGAGCGCTGCCGGATTTTCGCGGAGAGAACCCCCTTGTGCGCATGCGCCGCTGCAGTCAGCGGCGCATACCGAGGGGAATATCTCCTAAACCGTACAGGTTTAGGAGATATTTTTTTTACCTACAGGTAAGCCTTATTATAGGCTTTCCTGTAGGTAAAAGTTAAAAAAGTGGGTTTACTTCCACTTTAAGGTCCTTATATAGTGCTGTCAATTTACGCAGCACTTTACATATACATTCACATCAGTTCCTACCCTTAAGGAGCTTACAATCTATGGTTCCTTAAGCCCCATACACACTATCAGATTATCTGCTGAGTTTTTCCTTCATATTTACCAAAACCATGTAGTAGAAGGGCCTGCCTGATTGCATACACATTGAAACTCCTAAGGTTTGTCCTCATATTATATGGTTTTGGTAAATATGAAGGAAAAAGTCAGCAGATAATCTGATAGTGTGTATGGGGCTTAACTCACATTCATATACTAGGCCCAATTTAGACAGAAGTGAATTAACCTACCAGCATGTCTTTGGAGTGTGGGAGGAAACCAGAGTACCTGGAAGAAACCCACGCAGGCACAGGGAGAACATGCAAACTCCAGACATGTAGTGTGGTGGTTGGGATTCCAACCAGTGACCCTTTTTACTGCTAGGCAAGAGTGCTACCCACTATACCACTGTGCCATGGTATGTGTTCTGATTCCTTGCGAATTACATGCACTGTCTGAACCGCAGCTGTGTGAACCCGGGCTAAAGGTACTTTCTCAAATAAAGTTGCAAAAGAAACAAAAACAAATGACTACCAGAAAAAGAACTAAAATGGTAAAGTTAGACAAAGGCTTGTCTAAAGCCGTGTTCACATAGATCCTACTACAGTGTACACCAATGCAAAGGCAGTGTTTACCCGTGCAGGCAGTCCCGTTGCTGGTAATTGGAATGCAGCTCTGCTTGGGCACAACTATTGTTCCCAATTTGACATCCATTTAGGTGTAGGTACATGTCCCCAAACTCACTCTGCATTCGGAGTCATGTATGGATGTCAAATGTGAAGCAATGGCTGTGTCGGTGCAGCCACTGTAGCCCAATAAACATAATAGGACTGCCTGCATAGGGATGCATGGAACCCTTGTGCATCCCTGTGCTGGTAAACACAGCCGTTGCATGGACTGTTGTATGCCCCATGTAAACAAGGCCTTAAGAAAAAAGTTCATAGTTTTGACTTGAAAGAGTTTAAAGAAGGTAATTTTTATGTTCTTGGGAAGAGAATTTCTGATTTTTGACGAACAACAGAACTAGGACCTTCCCCCATAGACAGTAGACAACTGTGAAGGACACAGAGAAGACCATAATTTGTGAAGTGAAAAGTATAGGAAAAGGAGTAGGGTGATAAACATTCATACAGATAATGGAGCCAAGCTGTGCAGAGCCTTATGCTGCGTACACACGGATGAACTTTCCTGCAGGAAAGGTCCGATGGAATCATTTCATCGAATATTCCGATCGTGTGTGGGCTTCTGCTGACTTTTTTTTTTCAAAAAGTCTGACAGACCTAGAAATAGAACATGTTTTAAATCTTTCCGACGGAATCAATTCCTATCGGGAAAACCGTTCATCTATATGCTATCCTGACGGACCAAATACGACGCAAGGGCAGCTATTGGCTACTCGCTATTGAACCTCCTTTTCTAGTCCTGTTGTACATCATCGTGTTTGAAACAAATGGACTTTGGTGTGATTGTGTGCAGGCAAGTCCGTTCGGTCGGAACTCCATCAGAAACTCTGTCGAAGTTCCGACGTGTGTACGTGGCATTATAGGTGAGCATGAGGATTTGACATCTTCTTTGTATCTTCCGACAATCCTTGAAGTGATATTTAAAGCGGGATTCCACTGCCGTTTTTTTTTTTTTTACCTGTGTCACTGTTGGGCGATTCCTACCGGGTCTTTGCAGCCACGATCGGCGTCTTTTTAACCCCCGGCGTGACAATTTCATTGCTAAGGAAAACTTTTAAAAAATCAGTCCGGCGGTTTCCATTTTCACTGTGGGCGTTTGAAGCCCACAGGCATTTACTTCCTGGATGCGATGACACTGAGCTCCCAGCATCCACTGCTCCATCTCGCACATGCTCATTGAGTGTCCTCTTTGTTTTCCTTCCTTTTGTCTCCTGTGCTATAGTGGTAATGGCTGATAGAGCTGCCTGCCCACTTTCAAAATGGCAATTTCGGCTTGACTGTGTCCCCCATGGATTCCTGGGAAATAGCTAAAAAAGTTCCCAGGGACCATTGCCAAGCCGATAAACACGCCTACTCCCACGGGAGGAGAGCCCAGAAGTCGGCATAAACATTAAAAATAAAAGCTAAATACTGCATATTATTTTATTTCAATGGTCATAACTGCATCTATGTTCCAAAGCCATTTGAATAAGACGAACTTGCAATTTTCTGTACAAAACCACTTTAAGTCTTTTAAGTTTTTTTTTTTAACCAACAAACATGTTATACTTACCTGCTCTATGCGGTGGTTTTGCACAGAGCAACCCAGATCCTTCTCTTCTTGGGTCCCACACTGGTGCTCCTCCCTTCTGTCGGGTCTCCCCCACATCAAGCAGCTTGATCTGCGGACACCCAAGCAGGCATGATCCCGAGCTGCAGCTTTGTGTGTTTATTCACACACGGAGCCGCGGCTCGGGCCCATCCCCTCCATCTCCTGATTGCGAGTCCCCGGAGAGACAAGGCTCTCGTGGACATCGCTGGATCAAGAGGGGCTCAGGTAAGTATTATGCCGCGTACACGCGATCAAATTGTCCGGCGTACTTAGTCCGCCGAAACGCATTTCACCGGACAATTCGATCTTGTGTGGGTTTCAGCGGACTTTTCCAGCGTAAAGTCCGGCAGACTTAGAAAGTATTTTTGCAGTCCAATCTTTCCGCCCGGACTTGGGTTTCAGCGGACAATACGTTTGTCAGTATGCTAGTCCGGCGGACTAAGAATGACGCATGCTCAGAAGCAAGTACGAAAAGGAAGCTATTGGCTACTGGCTATTGAACTTCCTTTTTCTAGTCCCGTCGTACGTGCTGTACGTCATCGCGCTAGCAAACACCGGACTTTCTGTGTGTCCGTGTGTGGCCAAGTCCGTTCGGTAGAAAGTCCGCCGGACTATCCGCCGGATTGTTTGCCGGACTAAGTACGCCAGACAATTCGCTTGTGTGTACGCGGCATTAGGGGGGCTGGGGGCTGAAAATATACATGAAGGTAAAAAACCTTGTGCCTTTACAACCACTTTAAGAGCATCTGAAAAACCCTGAAGCCCAGGGCTCTTTAATCTGCAGGCTGAAAGTGGTTGTAAACCTCAGACATGAAATTTTAACAAAGCATATCTGACTATAGTGTATCATCAATCCTGAGCACAACTGCCATTTCTGTCTGCTGGCTAGTTGCTCTGCTATCTGCATGAGTCTTTTTCCTGACACCAATAGATAAAAGGTGACAGGGGAGGCAGCTCCAGCACACAGCCTGTCAATGACAGCATCAGCGCTATTCCTGTGTGCTGTGTGAAGTGGGCGTTTCTAGTTCCTCCAATCAGTTCTCACTCAGCTCTGCAGAGAATAACTTCAGCCCCTCGCCCTGCTTTCTGAAAGCTCAGACAAGCTATTTAAATGTTCAACTGCTGTAACGAAGAGAGGGCTGTGGTAGGATTTGTTTCATCTCTATGTATTACCGGTATAATCATTTTAAGCCCATTGCTGGTAGTGTTGAGGGCTGACACGCTTCCTCCCACTTCTTCACTGGCCCATCCTTATGATAGGTTGCCCTTCTGGCCAATGCGATAATGAAGAAGGCAAGGGAAGGGAGGCTTTTAATTCTTGAATTATCCCTTTAACTAAAATGAAGCATTAATAAGCCTTGCATATATCTTCACAACACCATAAATGAATTTTAATGAAAGCAGAACACATAAAACCACAAGTAGGTACTGTAAGAAAATTAAAGAAAAACCTCTAAATTGGCTTCACATAAAAGGGAATAAAATATAACTTCAAGAATGGGAAATGAATACGATGGAATAAAACAGCAGCAAGAGGCCCATTTAAACTCCTGAAAGTGGTAAAGGAATAAAAATAAGCTTATTCTAGTTTTGTAATCAGGTATAAAAAAAAGGCCAGATATGGGCATTTCAGTTCTTCAGCTCTAAAATTTAGTAGGAGTTGAATTCAGTAATTCAGGTAAAGTAGGTTACAGGAAACATATAATAATCTTACAATATTTAGCTCTATGGAAGTGTCTGTAATAAATTTCAGTTAATATAAATGCTTTAAATTATATTTAAGGGTTTAAAATAATGTGTATAATTCTGAAATTAGTGCTTAACAATGACATATTAAATATATTTAAATGTGAAAATTATGGATGGACCAAAGAAATAAATATTTGATAAACGCATAGCAAACAATGACTTGTTTCTTGCCACAGTACTGTATATTTCTAGGTCATTAAAGCTTAAAGTGGATGTAAACCCAGAAAACTATTTTTTTTTTATGTCATAATGTAGAGCAGGGATATGCAATTAGTGGACCTCCAGCTGTTGCAAAACTACAAGTCCCATCATGCCTCTGCCTCTGGGTGTCATGCTTGTGGCTGTCAGAGTCTTGCTATGCCTCTTTCGACTTGTAGTTCTGCAACAGCTGGAGGTCCGCTAATTGCCTATCCCTGATGTAGAGTATACGATTTCCTATCATTTGAGCCCAGTCTTGCCACAAAGAGTTAATCCAGCTCTGAGCAATCCTCTTTTATTGTTCAGTGAGATAAATCTTGACAAACAGAAAAACTTTGTCAAATTCTCCCCCTTGCTGTGAGTGACAGGTGATTTACATATCTCATGCACTAGCCTAAGAAAAATGCATTATTTTTTAATTCCCTCCGACTCCTTTCTTCTGCTGCTCTGCAAGGATTGTCTGTTCCACACCTCAGCATGATTTGGCATGCTGAAGTCATGCGGGGACTTTTCTGGGTTTTGACTGGATGTTAGTGAGCATAGCAGAAGTTCAGCGTAAGAAATACACAGGAGAAAATGCATGGTGATAAGGGGAGTGTAGAGGTGGACGGGGAGTCTACTGACATCACGACTCCACCTACTGAGCCCTGTAAAACAGACCCACTCAGTTCGGGTCTCATAGCAGACAGAGGGGAGACATTTGACAGCTAACTATACATGGCATGTATATCCTTCTAGATAACCAATATTGCTGTAGTTTAGAAAGGATGAGAGTGGGCTTACATACACTTTAACTCTACCTTCAGTCTTGCACAGTTATACAGGCTCCTCTCCTCTACTAAAATTACTTACTCTGATTTAACTGCACAGTGTGAGCTTCATAAATTAGATAGAGCCTATCTATTTTTTTTCAATGCTTTTTATTGCTTTTATGCATGAATACAAAGAATATTGTACACAGTATAGCGATACAAACAAATGGAACATAGTAGCAGGTATAAATGCTGTGTATAAAGGAGAATTAAGGTGAGAACATAGTTATAGGAGCACAGTACTTATGTAAGAAGCATATTTAGAAAAAGCGTTCATAATAAACAGTTGTTTTAACCCAAGGTGACCATGGTTGCCATGCTTTTTGGAATTTGTCTAGCCTATCAGACCGTATGGCTAGTTATTTTGTGTACTCATAAGAGAGATTGAGAGATGTAATCACTTCAGACAAGTTGGGAGCCGTGTCTGATTTCCAATACCTGGTGATAACCATGACATGTGAAGGACTTATCCCCCCAGTCTCTTCCATCCCCCTAATAAAATCTCCAATCCCTCCCCACAAAAAATGTAACAAGGTATTGGAGTAAATAGCCTTGCCGGCCTTTTATTAACAAATTAACATAAACATAAATAAATAACATTTTAAAATTAACTTTTATAATAACCTTCTCTGTACTTTTATGGGTCTTGGAGGGGAACACACACCACTGGTCACTGCGACAAACTTCATATCAGCTTTAGGTCTCCAGTCGCAACCCTCTGACTGTAAGACGGTACCCAACCTTCGCAGTGACCTACCTTTTCCACCCCTTCCTGGTTAACCCCTTGTAACCGGAAGGTAACTGATACCCCAGCTGGGTAACAACCATGTTATATCTTCATATAACATACATCTCCTCCTCCTCCTCACAGACCCAAACCACTGCCCAGCCCTCTACTACTGCCCCTATTAAATACACTCTACATAAGGGAGGGTGGGTGGGAATCTCTCTCCCCGCCGCTCACGACTGACGTCACTTCCTCCCCTTCGCCTCCTTCCTCTCCTGGCGATCACGTCTCTTGCTGAGGCCCCTCCCCTTTTCTTAAAGGGAACATGCCTCAGCCCCCCCCCCCCCCCCCCGACAGCATGACTGTGCAGTCCGCACATGTCATGCTGTCCCTGCACTGATACTCTGCTCCGGGACTCCCTTTCTAGATGCTAGCAGTGGTGGCCCGTCCATAAAGGCACACGGACGCCGCCCCCCTCTCTCCAGCCACCCCCTCTATGACCAATGGATAGATTCATGCATAGCATGAATCTATCCATGGCAGCTGCTTCCAAACCCTATTCAGGAGCCCGGCCTCTTTTCGGGTGCCGGGTGCCTGAATTACAGTGGCGGGGGGGTGTTTTTGAAGCACCTGATTAGAGCCATAGCCTCTAATAGGCGTCAAATAAGCTGACTTGCAAGCGCCATGGTGTGTTAGAACAGCGAATGAATATTAGTTTTTCTCACACTGAACCGCCTCTCTGCCAATCAGGTGCTCGGGTCTGTTACCCGTCACCCGATTGGCTGAAATGACAGGCGCTGTGGTTGGACGTCTATCAGGAGGAGAGGATGGGAGGAGATGCATGCAGGACACCGCTCGCCGCCATCACCCGCTGCCCCACCGAGACAGGGTAAATGCTGGGCAGACGGCGAGTGGGCGGGGGGGGTCACAGTGGTGGCATTCGATGGCACAGTGGCAGCATTTCATAGGCACGGCGGCAGCATTTGATGACATGGTGGCAGCATTCAATGGCACGGTGGCAGCATTTGATGGGCACAGTGGCAGAATTTGATGGCACAGTGGCTGCATTTGATGACACAGTGGCAGCATTTGATGGACTCAATGGCTGCATTTGATGGACACAATGGCTGCATTTGATGGCACAGTGGCTGCATTTTATGGCACAGTGGCAGCATTTGATGGGCACAGTGGCAGAATTTGATGGCACAGTGGCAGCATTTTATGGCACAGTGGCTGCATTTGATGACACAGTGGCAGCATTTGATGGACTCAATGGCTGCATTTGATGGACACAATGGCTGCATTTGATGGCACAGTGGCTGCATTTTATGGCACAGTGGCAGCATTTGATGGCACAGTGGCAGCATTTGATGGCACAGTGGCTGCATTTGATGGCACAGTGGCAGCATTTTATGGACTCAATGGCTACATTTGATGGACACAATGGCTGCATTTGATGGCACAGTGGCTGCATTTGATGGGCACAGTGGCAGCATTTGATGGGCACTGTGACAGCAATTGATGGGCACAGGGGCTGCAATTGATGGGCACCGTGGCTGCATTTGATGGCACAGTGGCTGCATTTGATGGGGACAGTGTCTGCATTTGATGGGCACAGTGGCTGCATTTGATGGCACAGTGGCAGCATTTGATGGGCACAGTGACAGCAATTGATGGGCACAATGGATGCCATTGAAGGGCACAGTGGCTGCCATTGATGGGCACAGTGGCTGCATTTGATGGGCACAGTGGGTGCGTTTGATGGCACATTGGTTGCGTTTGATGGCACAGTGGCTACAATTGATGGGCACAGTGGCTGCGTTTGATGGGCACAGTGAGGCTGCAATTGATGTTTGTTTTTCAGAATTTTTCAGTTTGTTTGCGCTCCCCCAAAAATTTTGAGCACCAGTTGCCACTGGATGCCAGTAGTATATGTGAAACTACTAAACGAAATGGAGATGGGAAGTTCCCAATCTCTAGGTTGAGTAGGGCCAGTGCTGGGATAGGTGGGGTCAGGATGCCTGTGATAGAGGAAAGAACCCAAATACTTGATTCCAAAAACTGGTTAGGCTCTTGCAGGTCCATAGTGTATGGTATAGATTGCCTACTTGTCCACAATGACTCCAGCATAAAGATGATTGGGAAGAGTAGAATTGTGCCAATCGGTAGGGTGTAAGGTACCATCGGGGAATTAATTTGTGAGAGAGTTCCCAGTGGTTGGTACACCTTGAAATACTATGTATGAATCTAAACTCTTGAAGCCATTGTTCGGGCGTATACAGTGCCTTGCGAAAGTATTCGGCCCCCTTGAACTTTTCAACCTTTTGCCACATTTCAGGCTTCAAACATAAAGATATAACATTTTAATTTTTTGTGAAGAATCACCAACAAGTGGGACACAATTGTGAAGTGGAACGAAATCTATTGGATATTTTAAACTTTTTTAGCAAATAAAAAACTGAAAAGTGGTGCGTGCAAAATTATTCAGCCCCTTTACTTTCAGTGCAGCAAACTCACTCCAGAAGTTCAGCGAGGATCTCTGAAAAATCAAATGTTGTCCTAAATGACTGATGGTGATAAATAGGATCCACCTGTGTGTAATCAAGTCTCTGTATAAATGCACCTGCTCTGTGATAGTCTTAGGGTTCTGTTGAAAGCACAGAGAGCATCATGAAGACCAAGGAACACACCAGGCAAGTCCGTAATACTGTTGTGGAGAAGTTTAAAGCCGGATTTGGATACAAAAAGATTTCCCAAGCTTTAAACATCCCAAGGAGCACTGTGCAAGCGATCATTTTGAAATGGAAGAAGCATCAGACCACTGCAAATCTACCAAGACCTGGCGGTCACTCTAAACTTTCAGCTCAGACAAGGAGAAGACTGATCAGAGATGCAGCCAAGAGGCCCACGATCACTCTGGATGAACTGCAGAGAACTACAGCTGAGGTGGGAGAGTCTGTCCATATGACAACAATTAGTCGTACACTGCACAAATCTGGCCTTTATGGAAGAGTGGCAAGAAGAAAGCCATTTCTCAAAGATATCCATAAAAAGTCTTGTCTAAAGTTTGCCACAAGCCACCTGGGAGACACACCAAACATGTGGAAGAAGGTGCTCTGGTCAGATGAAACCAAAATCAAACTTTTTGCTCACAATGCAAAACGATATGTTTGGCGTAAAAAAAGCAACACAGCTCATCACCCTCAACACTCCATCCCCACTGTCAAACATTGTGGTGGCAGCATCATGGTTTGGGCCTGCTTTTCTTCAGCAGGGACAGGGAAGATGGTTAAAATTGAGGGGAAGATGGATGCAGCCAAATACAGGACCATTCTGGATGAAAACCTGTTGGAGTCTGCAAAAGACCTGAAACTGGGACGGAGATTTATCTTCCAACAAGACAATGATCCCAAACATACAGCAAAATCTACAAAGGAATGGTTCACAAATAAACGTATCCAGGTGTTAGAATGGCCAAGTCAAAGTCCAGACCTGAATCCAATCGAGAATCTGTGGAAAGAGCTGAAAACTGCTGTTCACAAACGCTCTCCATCCAACCTCACTGAGCTCGAGCTGTTTTGCAAGGAAGAATGGGCAAGAATTTCAGTCTTTTGATGTGCAAAACTGATAGAGACATACCCCAAGCGACTTGCAGCTGTAATCGTGGCTCTACAAAGTATTAACGCAAGGGGGTCGAATAATTTTGCACGCCTCACTTTTCATTTTTTTATTAGTTAAAAAAGTTTCAAAAATCCAATAGATTTCGTTCCACTTCACAATTGAGTGTCCCACTTGTTGGTGATTCTTCACAAAAAATAAAAATGTTATATCTTTATGTTTGAAGCCTGAAATGTGGCAAAAGGTTGAAAAGTTCAAGGGGGCCGAATACTTTCGCAAGGCACTGTAGATCTAGCTCTCATCTCAGGATAGGGCCAGTCTTGCAGAATGTAAAAAGAATGTTTTGCATAGCCTCATTTTTTATTGGAGGACATATAGCATGATCTATAATTTTCCTCCCCAGCCTAAGGTTGGCCATAGATGGTGCAAATGTCTTTCTTGCAACCACACAGACAGTGCTGACAGGGAAGTCCCTCCTGCTAGGCGTCTATGGCCAGGTAACTGTCCTTTTCCTTCCTTTTCATTAACTGTAATTCAGTTATGTCAAGTGACAGAAAAACGTAACTATAAATAGTCCCTTCCGACTCATCCTATCTATCCTGCCCAACATGTATAAAAAAAAATTGTATACTTACATATGTTTAGTCCACTCTGGTCCAGTAATGTGATTCTGCAGCTCTGTGTAAGGGAGAGCTCAACAAAGGTATACATCATTCCTGTATTTCAGAAATGATGGCGTCATCCATAGGTTTCCATACCCAGCCCTGTTCTCCCCTGCAGCAGCCGCTCACAAACACAGGAGAGCTGAAGACGCAGAATCAGATGACCAGACTGGAGCAGAATAAAATTAAGTAAGCATAATGAGCTTTTTCATACAAGTTAGGCAGAGTAGGTAGGAGGAGGAAGGAGGAAACATTTTTAAGTATAGATATATTCTCAGAGAATAGGTGCAGGTACTCCCTTTTTCAAAGTCTCCCCCCTTGTCTCTGCCCCTTACCCACCTCCGAGCATCGTCCTTTGTGTTTTCCCCCTACCCACCTCCCAATACTACCCATTTTAGAGAAAACCAAACCAAGTATAATTTTTTAGTGCTAAGTAATTTGTATGAAATTTGCAAGAAAAAATAGATTCCTCCAGCAACAATAGACCCCTACAATGAAATACCCCCTAACAACAACAGGCATTTTTACAGCATCAGATGTTTTTTTTTTTTTTTTTTGCAGCTTAAAAACACCTCTCCATGTTACTGTATGTGTCCATGCACACATAGGCTTTTAGGAGCTGTAAGTGGCATAGGCATTTTAAAGCTGCGAAAAAAACTTATGATCAGCGCGCTTTGAAGACCAGCGTTACAGTTGTAAAAATGTCTGATGCCGCTAAATGCCGCTAAATGCCGCTAAATGAGGCTTAACACTGGATGCAGCATTAAGCCACGTCAAGGTTTTTTTGAGAACCGTCTTAACTGATCTGACTTTCAGCCCTTTGACTTAAAAGAAAGCCCCATCCAAGTCTGATCAAGATGATCCAACTTGCGGCATGTGATTTGTGCTCTGAGGATTTTAAAGGGGAACCCCAAGCCAAAATGTAAAAAAAAATGGCGTGGAGTCCCCCCCCCCCCCCCAAGACCATACCAGACCCTACACCGTTTTTTATTTTTATTTTGGCGTATGGTTCCCTTTCAAGATCCATACCAGACTCAAAGGACCTGGTATGAAGGGGGACCCCATGCGTTTATTTTGGGGGGGTGAGAGAAAAATAGAAGCAGAAAAAAAACGAACTGCTAAACGCTAACGTGGCTAAACGCGCCTTGATACCAAAAAAGCATGCAAAAAAGCTACTAAAAGTGCGCTTTTACAGTTGCTTTTTCCTGTCATCAATACTGTCTTTGCAGTTTATTTTTTCTAATGCGCTGTGCGCATGAGGACTAAACAAAAATAAAAAAAGAATTCCTCTGGATCACCAGTGGGTATAGAATTAGGTATATGGGATTGTATAATATTATTATTTTTTTTTTGTGGTTGAACTGGATGGACTTGTGTCTTTTTTCAACCTTATTAACTATGTAACAATGTATGTAACTATGTAATATTGAAAAATAAACAATATTTCTTACTTTCTGCTATAAAACATATTCAATAAAAAAATGCAAAAAAAAAACAAATGTCTTCATCAATTTAGGCCAAATTATGTATTCTGCTACATGTTTTTGGTAAAAAAAAATCCAAATAAGCGTATATTGATTGGTTTGTGCAAAATGTATAGCGTCTACAACTATGGGATAGATTTACTTTTATTTATTTATTTATTTTTACTAGTAATGGCGGCGATCAGCAACTTATAGTGGGAGTGCAACATTGCACACAGTGACACTTTTTGGGGACCAGTGACACTAATGTAGTGATCAGTGCTAAAAAATATGCACTGTCACTGTACTAATGACACTGGCAGAGGAGGGGTTAACCTCAAAGGGTTAAATGTGTGTCTAGAGAGTGCTTGCTAACTGTGTGGGGCTGCTTGCACTAAGGCAGAGATCTGTGTCCCTGCTTTGTAGGAACACAGGATCACAACCTTCCCTTCTCACTGACCTCCGTTCTGCCTGTGTCCTAAACGATCGGCAGGTCCCGGTGGACATTGCGTCCTCCAAACACGCTGATTTGGCTCCTGCTGTGTCCAATCACAGCAGGAGCGGGTCACCAATGGAGCTTCTGCACGCCCCAGACCCGGAAGTGCTGAGTCACGTACAGGTACGTGATTTTGCACATATATACATATACACAGTTGACGGTCGGCAAAAGGTTAAAAAAAAACAGCATTTGACTTTATTAAAGAAGCCATACCTAATAAATAATACTTGAAAAAGCAGTTGTCTCCAAGCCCAGATAAATAAAACAGAAGTATTATAGTCATGTGATGTCATTGGTTTCCTGCAGAAACAAACTTCGATGATATTTTCTTAATTGGTGATTAGGCTTCTGCATCCAAGCGTCAATTGGGATAGAAGTCCAGGGTCATCAGTCCCTGCAGTACAGACACAGGTCTGAACAGGAGCAACAGTGAGGAGGTGAGAAGCTGGAAAGATCAATAAGCCAGGAACCGAAGGCCAAATTGACTGAAATAGAAGCTGTTCAGGGAACATGCTGGAATCCTGTTAATTAATGTTATAGGAGTAATTGTGAGAGGTCTTGTGATAAAAGTTCCTCTGCAGAGGTTGTATCATTAACTTTTAAATTAAATAAAGGCACTGAACATTGTCCTGGCTGTTTTATTTCAACTGCTTTGATGTCATGGGGAGTATCGGCAAGTGTCGGCATAAATAAAGCTGGCTGTAGAGGATTAAAGCAACAGTCTGGCTCAAAATACCTAAAGGGAAATTATGCATACTTGATGAACTTTGTGTACTTTTGTGGGGAAAACATGCAGTTGCTTTAGGTTCTGTGATACAAATTTGTAATTAATATGAGAGAAAGCGCAGTGCGTAATATTATAGATGTAACATTTTGTTTAGTTGCTTAGAAACCATGCGCCGGGCAATGTGGCGCAGGGGTCAGCGTTGTGTGCAAACAGCTGTTTGCAGGCTTCATTCACACTGAAGCAACTGGTAGCACTCCTGATAAACAGACCAGAACCTAACGCCACAGATTATACAAAGAGAACTTTTCTCATAGTGCAATCTGCTGGAACATGACCCCAGATGCACAATTGCACATCCCCTGTCAGGGACACACTAGCCATAGTGCAGTTGAAGTCCCAAAGTGCACGAATATTGCGCACGAATATGAACTTGTGCATGCACATGTGTGCGTGCATTTGCCACTGACACTGGCGCCAAATGCCCTATATAAGTGCAGCTGATGCACTAGTTGGTTGCTGTCTGATCTGCAGCTGTTTCCTGTGTTTAACTCTTATGATTGACCTGGCTTATCCTGTCCAAGCTTAAACTCTACCTGTCCTGACCTCAGCTTGCCTTTAAGCCCTTGTAAACACGGTCGGACATTCCGATGGAAAATGTCCGATCGGACCGTGTTGTCGGATAATCCGACCATGTGTGGGCTCCATCTGACTTTTTCCATCGGAATAGCTGACCGACAAAGTTTTAGAGCTGGGCTATAAAATTTTCTGACAACATGATCCGATCAGACTTTGTACGATTGTTTGTAGAGAATTCCGATCGGACAAAGTGCCACGCATGCTCAGATCAAATTCCTAGACCAAAGCTATTGGCTACTAGCCTGAATGTAGTCCCGTCATAACGAAATAACGTCATCACGTTATAAACGATCGGATTTTTGACAACTTTGTCCGACCGTGTGTATGCAACACCAGTTTCGGACAAAATCCGTCGGACAAAATCCAGCGGATTTGGTTGTCGGAATGTCCGACCGTGTGTACAAGGGCTAAGATTCCTTTTCCCTCTTGCACATCTGCTTGATCTCATGGTGTCAACTTCTGCCTCTATCCTGACCATTCTCTACCTGCTGTCTATGCCTATACCTATTTGTGCACATATTTATAAGACGGCACCCACAAGACCGTGCCTTCGCATTTTCTTGCACCTCGGGACTTAGACTGCACTATGGCCAATGCATCACTGACACCCCTACTGCAAAGCCTAATGCCGCGTACACACGATCAAACAATAGGGTGGAAAAGTCCAGCAAACTCAAGTCCGCTGCACAATCCCCCCCGTGTGTAGCCTCCGGCGGACTTTTTTGACCCGAAAGTACGGCGGACTTAGAAAGTAGTTTTGCACTCCAAACTTCCCGTGGGACTTGCATTTTGGCGGACAATCCGGCTGTGCGTATGCCAGTCCACCGTACTTTTGAAATGAACGGACTTTTCCCGCCCGGAGAAATTTTGAGCACGTCTCCAGGTAGGCGGGGCCCGCGAAGGATGCGTCGCTGGCCCCGCCACCTGGTATGGACTTAAAGGGGAACCCCAACACCGAAAAAAAACGGCGTGGGGGTCCCCCCAGGTCCACATCAGACCCTTGTCCGAGCACGCTACCCGGCCGGCCAGGAAAGGGGGGGACGAGTGAGCGGCACCCCCTCCTGAGCTGTACCAGGCCGCGTGCCCTCAACATGGGGGGGGCGCCTTGGGGAAGGGGGGCCACGAGGCCCCCCGACCCCAATGCACATTGTCCCCATGTTGATGAGGACAAGGGCCTCTTCCTGACAACCCTGGCCATTGGTTGCCTGGGTCTGCGGGCGGGGGGCTTATCGGAATCCGGAAACCTCCCTTTAATAAGGGGGCCACCGGATACCGGCCCCCACCCTATGTGAATGAGTATGGGGTACCATGTACCCCTACCCATTCACCTGTAAAATAAACTACAAAAAAACACAACACACAAGGGTTAAAATAGTTTATTGCACAGCTCTGGGGGTCTTCCGTCTTTGGGGGTCTTCTCGCCGGACTCCTCTTTTACTAGTGGAGGAGCCGGGCTTTCTTCCTCGCCGCCGCCCTCTTCTTCTGACTTCGGGGGTCTTGTCCCCCTCTTCGGTTCTTCTGCCAGGCCACCGCACCTTCTTCTAGCTCTTTTACAGGCGGTGGCCCGGCCTTCTGTCGCCCGCTGTCGCAGCCGCCTTCTGTTCTTCTCTTCTTCTCATCAGATGTTGCCTGTGACATCATAATAGGCGGGGACATCATCCGGTAATGTCCCTATATAAGTCGCCGCGCGTCGCATCGGTGCCATTGTGAGCGGAGGATGCGACGAGGCAACATCTCCAGAAGAGAAGAAGAGAAGAACAGAAGGCGGCGACGACAGTGGCGACAGAAGACTGGGCCACCTCCTGTAAAAGAGCTAGAAGAAGGCACGGTGGCCCGGCAAGAAGAACCGAAGAGGGGGACAAGACCCCCGAAGTTGGAAGAAGAGGGCGGCGGCGAGGAAGAAAGCCAGGCTCCTCCGCTAGTAAAAGATCTAGAAGAAGATAGCGGAGGAGTCCGGCGAGAAGACCCCCGAAGACGGAAGACCCCCGGAGCTGTGCAATAAACAATTTTAACCCTTGTGTGTTGTGTTTTTTTGTACTTTATTTTACAGGTGAATGGGTAGGGGTACATTGTACCCCATACTCATTCACATAGGGTGGGGGGCCGGTATCCGGGGGCCCCCTTATTAAAGGGGGCTCCCGGATTCCGATAAGCCCCCTGCCCGCAGACCCTGACAACCAACGGCCAGGATTGTCGGGAAGAGGCCCTTGTCCTCATCAACATGGGGACAAGGTGCTTTGGGCCCCCCCCCTTCCCCAAGGCACCCCCCCCCCATGTTGAGGGCACGCGGCTGTGTACAGCTCAGGAGGGGGGGGGGGGCGCTCGCTCATCCCCCCCCTTTCCTGGCCGGCCGGGTAGTGTGCTCGGACAAGGGTCTGATGTGGACCTGGGGGGGACCCCCACGCCAATTTTTTCGGCGTTGGGGTTCCCCTTTAAGTCCATACCAGGTGGCGGGGCCAGCGACATCTCCTTCGCGGGCCCTGCCTACCTGGAGACGCGCTCAAACTGAGCGGACTTTTCTCCGGGCGGGAAAAGTCCGTTCATTTCAAAAGTACGGCGGACTGGCATACGCACGGCCGGATTGTCCGCCGAAATGCAAGTCCGGCGGGAAGATTGGAGTGCAAAACTACTTTCTAAGTCCGCCGTACTTTCGGGTAAAAAAAGTCAGCCGGAGGCTACACACGGGGGGATTGTCCGGCGGACTTGAGTTTGCCGGACTTTTCCACCCGATTGTTTGATCGTGTGTACGCGACATTAGAGTCCTTTCACACTGAGCCGCCCTGGGTGTCGGTGGTAAAGAGGCAATATTTTTAGCGCTGCTTTACCGTCGTTTTAGTGGCACTATTAAAACCTCCCCACTAGCGGCGTTTTGCCGGTGGTATTGCAGCGCTGCCCCATTGATTTCAATGGAGAACAGCAGTGGAGGAGCGGTGAGTTTTTTCTTTTTCTGATGCTCTGCCAGCACACTGCTCCAGTGTGAAACCCCTTGGGCTTTCACACTGGAGTGAATGGAGCGGCTTTTTTCAGGCGCTATACCGGCGCTATTTTTAGCTCTGTAAAAAATGCCAGCAGTGTGAATGGGGTCTTAGTGTAGGGCAATTGCCTGTCAGGTCTGGGCTCAGCCCTTCCTTCTCTGAGCTGGCCGCTCTGCTGTCGGCTAATTGCCAGCTCCCATCTTTCTCCACAGTTACTGAGCTGTTGTTTATATCCTGCTCGTCAGTCCTGCCTACTTAAGCCGTCCAGTCCAGAGGTTCTTTGCCTTCACCTTGGTCAACATCACAAGAAACATCTCCTGTGTTTCTGTTCAAAGACTTGCTTTGCAGACATCTCTTCTGGCTCCAGATCCTGCTTGTTCTTCCACTACTTTGATCCCTGACTTCTGGCTTGGCTGACTATCCGTTTCAGTTACTGAACTTTGGCTATGTTTTGACTACGTTTGTTCTTTTTACTTTTATTATTAAACAAGTGTGATTTAACTGTACTTCTGTCTTGGTCTGATTTCATGGTTTCTGACATTGCCACTGCAGGACCACACCTATTCCCACAGCCACAACCACCCAAACAGAAGAACACAGAAGATGTGTGCGGGTGCCTCATGGCACACCACACGTACTGGAAATCATTCCCGCACTGCACTTACAGTTCCCGTGTGGCCTGCAATTCCAAAAATGGAGCAGGGACCTTTTCCCTGTGTTTCAGGGGGCATGCCAGCCCATTCAAATGAATGGGCTGCCATACGCATGCAGAACGTGGCTTGCAGAGCTGCATTAGTGGGAACCAGTCCTTAAAAAAAGATCTACCATTACAATTTTTTGTTGCAGTTCTGTCCCCTATCACTCATGAGCCTTCTCCTTAAAGTGGTGTCTAAGTGAGTCACAGGACTCTGGAAAATCTCCGGTTCATGGGCGTGTCCATGGACCTGAGTTCAGGTTATAATATCACCGGCCCCACATCCCTGCTCTACACTCACACACTAGCATCGGCTTACCACCGTGCATGGTGCTGGAAGTGAGCATGCATGTCACTACATGCTGGAAGGGTTATAGCTTACAGGCTGCTCATATCCAACCAGACTGTGCACAAATGCGTTGTGCTTCTTTGTTGATTTAGATTAAATGTCCAGTTAAATTTTTGTTGTCTGGGTTTACAACCACCTTAACTACTTGCTGTATAACGCTGTAGCTGAACGGCGGCCATTTTAAGGGCTATAGGCGATACCGGAGCCGATGTGTGTGGCCGACAGCCGCAATGTCCCATGGCCACCCACGATCGCTCCTCGTATAGACAGAACGGGGATCTCTCAATGTAGACAGACAGATGCCCGTTCTGTCATTCTGTCAGGGGAGTAGAGATAGATCTGCTGTTCCTAGTGATCAGGAACAGCGCTCTTTCTCTATTCCCAGTCAGTCCACTCCCCCCACAGTTAGAAATGCCTCCATAGCACACACTTAACCCCTTGATCGCCCCCTAGTGTTAACCCCTTCCCTGCCAGTGATATTGATACAGTAATCGGTGGCTATTTTTAGCTCTGATCGCTGTATAAATGTCAATGGTCCCAAAAAAGTGTCAAAAGTTTCCGATCTGTCCGCCACAATGTTGTAGTCCTCCTAAAAATCATTGATCACCACCATTACTAGTAAAAGAAAAATGAATAATAAAAATAAAAAATGCCATAAATCTATCCCCTATTTTGTAGACGCTATAACTTTTGCGCAAACCAATCAATGTACACTTATTGAGATTTTTTTTTTTTTTACCAAAAATATGTAGAATACATACTGGCCTAAACTGATGAAGACAGTATTTTTTGTTTTATTTTGTATTTTTTTTTTGGTTCTTTTTTATAGCAGAAAGTAAAACATATATTTTTTTCCAAAATTGACGCTCTTTTTTTGTTTATAGCACAAAAAATAAAAACTGCAGAGGTGATCAAATACCACTAAAAGAAAGCTCTATTTGTGGGAAAAAAAGGATGTCAATTTCATATGGGTGCCGCATCGCATGACCTCACAATTGTCAGTTAAAGGAACGCAGTGCCATATTGCAAAAAATGGACTGGTCATTAAGGGGAAAATCTTCCGGTCCTTAAGTGGCTAAAAGGGGATAGATTAAGGCTTACCTTCAGGTACTTGCAATATCTCCTTAACCCACACGGTTTAAGAGATATTTGCAAAAAAGACTGTACCAATGTCTATGGCGCATGCGCGCCATAGACAACGGAGCTGGCGCACTGAGCTTGCCATTTCTGAGGGCGATCATGCCGTCACTGGCGGCTCCAGCGCACATGCGCGGGGGTGACGTCATCGCGGCTCCGGCCAATCACACATCCGGAGTCCGTGGACGCAGATGTCACTCCGGGAGAAATGATGACGGTGAAGGGGAACGAGGACCACTACAGGGGCTTCGATCTCAGGTAAGTAATTTAATGAGTTATGCATACTAGCTCATTATGCCTTTGTCTTGCAGGGTGTATTTTTTTCTCAGAGGGTTTACTTCCTCTTTAATATCCCAATCAATCCCATTGGGGACAGAAATGTAACAAAAAATGCATAATAGAAAACAAAAATGGTTGTGCTAAGTGTGAAAACTGCAATATAAGTAACTAGAAACTAAAACAGTGATAGCTGCACTCACCATATATCCACATACATACTTTATAGCTAACAAATATAAATAAAAATGTGTTGCGCTATCAAGATAATCTGCTAGTGCATCAATACTTCAATCAAATGATAAAACAAAGAAAGTGTTTAAACATAAACTGATTCATAGACATCCAAGGAAGTTTCATATAGAAAAAGTGCACAGTGCAAAGCAGTCCATCAATATATCCTCAGTGCAAGATGGTCCATAAATGAATATACTGTATGTGATGTCCAAATCTAATAATCCTGTCTGTGTATAAATCACTTCACACCCGACAGGTAAGACCTCAAAGATGTTAGTCTAGCTACATTCTTAGGGAGCAATCCCACTGGGATGGATGGATGGCACAATCCAGGGTTCAGGAATGGGGATTTCCAAAATAACCAAAGTAGTCTACAGATAGAGCTCAGGAAAGAATGAATGCAAAGGAGGGCCTCATACTGTTGTAGTATAAAATACAAGCATTTATTATGATAAAAAAAAATACTCACAAAAGGCAGGTAAAAATTTGTAAACTGTGGGGCGTGGCTACCGCGCGCTAGTGAATGGACGCCTGAATAGTGTGCTCCGCTCCAGCGACGGTCCCTCATCAACAACGAAGCGACGGATCGTAAATCCGCATACATACCCGGTAACCGGAACATCTGTGGATCCCGGAGATATGTCTCGTAGGAGGAAAGAAGCGGCCAAGCCGAAGAAATTGGTCGATTTCTTCAGGCCGGCGGAGCGCGGCCTAAAGCAAGATGGCGCCGGCGGAGCTGATTCACCTCCACCTCCCTCATGCAGTTCCCGGTCGGATGATTCGAGCCCTGATATGAACAGAGCGCAGCACGGAAGGTCTCCGGAGGCATCCACCCCGAACTCCTGCAGCCCAGTAAAATCCAAGCCAAGGCTGGAAGAAGACTGCCGACAGGTGAGCACAGACCAGGACTCCCTGGAAGACACGAGAGAGTTAACAGACCCCTTTAACGCTTTCCCTACTGCTGACAAACCTGTCTCAGACACTATGCTAAAGGAGATGCTGCTCTCCCTCCGCACATCTATGCATGCTGACATGCTGAAGTGTGTCAGCTCCTTTAAAAAAGAAGTTGGAGAGATGAGTGGCAGGGTGGAACATATAGAGGCCAAAATGGGGGACTTTGCTACTTCCCATAACACTTTGATTGATGCGTTTCACGAGCAGGCGGATGAAATCGCATGGCTTAAAAGCAAAATCGCAGACCTTGAAGATAGGTCGAGAAGGAACAACATAAAGATAAGGGGAGTCCCCGAATCCGTCCTTCCTGCGCATTTACAGCAATATGCCAAGGAACTTCTGTGCGCATTCCTTCCCTCCACTGACGAAGCGGAGATGCAGGTGGACCGCATCCACAGATTACCCAAACCATCTCATTTGCCAGATAATATCCCTAGAGATGTGTTAATGAGAGTGCATTTCTTCCAAACCAAAGAGAAGCTCATGATGGCGTTCCGCAAACAGCAAGTTCCTCCTGAAAAATTCACTCACATTCAACTGTTTGCGGACCTTTCGCAGTATACAATGCAAAAACGGAAGTCGTTGGTGTCGGTGACCAAAGCTTTGAGAAACCACAACATCCCGTATAGATGGGGCTACCCGGTGAAACTGACGGTTACACACGAGGACAACACCACCGTGGTGACCAACATTGAAGAGGGCTTGGCCCTGTTAAGATCCCTGGCCATACTACCCGCGACAGCA
The DNA here is from genome assembly GCF_037356315.1 of Lithobates pipiens. NCBI lineage: Eukaryota > Metazoa > Chordata > Amphibia > Anura > Ranidae > Lithobates > Lithobates pipiens. The sequence continues at coordinate 292,516,409 of NW_027507784.1, read as the reverse complement.
GCAGCTGAACCCTCACTGTCAAGAGTGGCACACTCCTCTGAAGGCTGGCACACAGTGTCGCATAAGAAGAAGAAAAACCCCAGGAAAAGTTAGCCTTAACGGGTTCCCTTCCTGCGCTGAGTAGTACGCGGATACATATGGGGGCCGGTAGCACTATGGAGCATTAGTGCGTTTCTTCCCCCCCACGTTATAATGGACGGTATTTCCGCCCTCTGGTTCTTGAATCTTGATTTTTTAATAATGCTTTGTTTCCTTTTTTTTGGATATGACTTTCCCCCTATTTTTCTCCCCCTCCTTTGTGCATCTCCCATGGTCTGGTCGGCTTTTTCATCTGTCGAGAACAACGTACAGAAATTATGGACTCCCGCTACTGGTACCATATTCTCCGGGTCTCGTGAGTACCCTCCACTAACTGATAGATATGTCTTTTAATGTTGTTTCATTTAATGCAAACGGGCTAAACCATCCAGCAAAGTGCTCCACAGCATGGAAAGAGGCCCTCAAACTCAAGGCTGATGTCCTTCTTATACAGGAAACACACTTTGAAGCTGGTAATATACCAAAATTCCAACACAAAAACTTCCCAACTATCTTTATGTCCTGTGCACCGAAAAAACACAGGGGGGTCCTTATTGCTTTTAGGGACTCTGTCTCCTTTGTGCTAAAAGAGCTTCACACGGACCCCGCAGGTAGATATTTAATCGTACAAGGAGAGCTCAACAGCAAGCAGTATACCCTGGTCAATCTATATGCCCCTAACACCCACCAAATTCGGTTCCTGCAAAGATTGTATAGAAGAGTTGAGGATCTTCGGTGGGGGTCCCTGATTATTTGTGGAGATCATAATGTCACCCCTGACCCTACTTTGGACTCTACTACGGTTGCCAAAAGGTCTCCTCCTAAGCTTCAGTCTCTCTTACATGCCGCTGATGTATATGACGTGTGGAGATGTCAGCATGGCGACGAGCGGGACTACACATGTTTCTCACCCAGGCACAACTCGTATTCCCGCATTGACCTAATGCTTGTTGACAAACAGTTGCTGCAGTTAATCTCTAAATCCTCCATCCATGACATCACGTGGTCTGACCACGCCCCAGTATCTATGGTGGTGATGGAGGGTCACGCTCCTGGTCCAGCTTACATCTGGAGAGCCAATTCCCGTATATTTCAAATGCCAGAACATGCTACCAGCATCAGAGCGCATCTGAAGGACTATTTTGCATGTAATACCGGGTCGGTGGATGACCCGATGGTTTTATGGTGTGCCCATAAGGCATATATTAGAGGTGTAATGATTAAGATTTGTGCAGGAGAGAAGAGGCGGAGGACACATAGGGTAGACCAACTGCTCACCACTATAAAAACTCTTGAATCCCTTAATAAATCTAAGACTGATCCAAATTTAGCTCAACAGTTATCTAGGGCTCGTTCTGATCTCAGACTTATGCTGATTGAACAAAATGAAAAATATGTGCGCTCATTGCGTATGTCCTTCTACTCCTCCGGGAATAGAGCGGGCAAATTCTTGGCACAGAGGCTTAGAGGAATGAGAACTAAATCTAGAATACCGTATTTATTAGGGCCTCAAGGCAAGGGGAAAATTGTTAACCCGCAGGAGATAGCAGAATCTTTTGCCGAATACTACGCAACACTTTATAATCTGAGCAAAGATCCCCACACCGTTCAGCCCACTGACGACGCCATACAAGCATTCTTAGCTAAGATTAGGCTGCCGAAACTTACGAAGGACCAGCTAGATTCCCTTAACTCCCCGGTCACTAAGTCTGAGATCGAAAAGGTCATAAGCACTCTTCCGCTGGGAAAATCCCCTGGCCCAGATGGGCTATCTAATGACTATTATAAAGCCTTTGGTGAGCAGTTGTCCCCAACGCTGCAACAGGTATATGCAGCTGCAGTGTCCTCGGCCTCTTTCCCTAAAGAGATGCTTAAGGCATTTGTTGTAACGATTCCAAAGCCTGGGAAGGACCCTACTACCCCGGCGAATTTTAGGCCGATATCTCTACTTAATACCGATGTCAAGGTATACGCGAAGATATTAGCGCTAAGACTGCTCCCGATACTCCCTTCTATTATTAACCCCGATCAATCGGGCTTTACTGCAGGTAGACAGGCATCGGATGCCACGAGAAGGGTCATCAACATTGTCCAACATGCAAAGGCCTGTCGGACGCCTTCTCTGCTCCTATCTTTGGATGCGGAGAAGGCGTTCGACAGGATCCACTGGGGCTACATGAGACAGGTGCTGATGGAGTTTGGCTTCTCGGGCCCGATTCTGTCGGCCGTGTTAGCTTTGTATTCCTCACCTTGCGCACAGGTTTATACATCCAACATGCTGTCCTCTGTTTTTGCAATAACAAACGGTACGAGACAGGGATGCCCCTTGTCCCCCTCCATTTTTAATCTTCTTATCGAGCCATTGGCGGAAAGGGTGAGATCTGACCCCTCCATCACTGGCTTTAAGGTGGGAGAAAAGGAGCATGTGTTGAATTTATTCGCAGATGACATTATCCTATTTTTAACTTCCCCGGACATCGCTCTTAGGCGAGCCACTCAGACCTTGGAGGAATTTGGGAACATCTCCTTCTATAAAGTTAATTCGACTAAATCCTTAATCTTAGGACTGGGAGTGCCCCCCCCCTTAGAGGCCGTACTGAAAAAGGAGTTTCCCTATAGCTGGAGCCCAGAACACATTACCTATCTGGGCATCAAAGTTACTAAAGACTTGAAGCAACTGGCCCCTTCCAACTTTTCCCCCTTACTGTCAAAACTCAAAACTGACATTGTTCAACTGAACAAAACTGAATTGACTTGGACGGGAAGGTTAGCCACTTTTAAAATGATTATATTGCCGCAGATTCTGTACGTGTTCCGTACCCTCCCAATCCCTCTGGGAGAGGTTCATTTTGGACCCTTTAATGCGATACTCAGACAGTTCCTATGGAGAGGTAAGAAACCTAGATGTGCTAAATCACTACTGGTGAAACATAGAAGGGCGGGAGGTATGGGGCTAGTGGACATTCGAGACTACTACAGGGCCTCATTACTTACTCAAGTCAAACATTGGCTCAATCCCTCATGGGCGACCCCTTGGGTCGAGCTGGAAAGAGCCCTGTGCCCGACAGATGACTTGACAATCTTGCTCCTATCAGATTCTCTGAAGCCGTACTCTGTGCGCATATTTCCCCCCACCATCCAGGCCTCTTTGTTGGCCTGGAGGACTCTCACCAACGCAGCCTCAGAGGCGCAGGAGACCATGGAGCTCCCTGTACCCTTAAAAGTTCTCTCCTATATAGTCCCCGACCTTCCTACGGGTGCATGGCATGACAAGGGAATCAAATTTATCGCTGACTTATACACTGCGGCCAGGCCCATTCCCTTCGACATACTTCAGGAACGATATGGACTTTCATCCACGGATAGGTTTACCTACTACCGTATATTACATTGCTTGAGGGCAGCAAAGACGCATCATGTGCGTTTGCCTACAGCTGCTTGGAAGTTTTACAACTCCAAATTTCTAACTCGGGGTGGGATTTCCCTCTTTTATAACATCTACCAAAGCAAATTGGAATTTGCTAAGTCTCGCCCGTACGAATTATGGGAAAGAGATATGAATACTTCCTTCACACCCCAACAATGGAAAGCAGCTTTTCAAGCTGTATATGCTTCTTCCAAATCCGTCAATCATTGGGAACTATCACAAAAAATCGCCCTACGATGGTACCTCACCCCATACAAAATATCCAAATTTGTCTGTGGGGGGTCCCCGCTTTGCTGGAGAATGTGCGGAGACATTGGAAATCTGTACCACGTGTTCTGGAGTTGCAGGAGCCTGACTAGCTTCTGGAACTCCCTGTTCCGTATAGTGTCCGGCGTGTCGGGGATCCTAACTAGACCTAACCCCGCTCTTGCTATATTGAACATAGGAATAGACATCTTTCCTCCTGAGTCTAGAGTGGTGGTAACACACATCTTATTGGTGGCTCGTTCGTTGATAGCGAAACACTGGAAATCAAACTACGCCCCCAAAATATCTGAGGTTTTAGCTACCACCCAAATTCACTGTGTATATGAAACATTAATTGCTAGCAGACAAGGCAACAGAATGAAGGTGTTGAATAAATGGCGAATATGGAAAGATTGGTACAAGCCTACTTGATCTTAATGAGTGTTACATAAATGTAGATTGGAGATGACCGCCAGACCTTGGTCAGTGGACCTACTATTCCTATCCCTACCCGTCCCTTTCTTCCCTTTTCCTTTACCCCCCGTTTCTTTCTTTTCCCCCACCTTCCTTGTTACTCTAAGCAGAATACCCATAAGTATTTATCTTCGTAGTGAGGATAGCTCCCACTAATTTGTAAGGTATGTCAGTTAGTTAAATATCTTATCTCAGCTACCTTAGATGAAAATGAATCTAGGCTCTTATATTTACGGTTGTTATATGTATACTTTCTTTTCTCTTTTTTCTTTTTTCATTTCGGAGAACTGGCATTTTCATGTATTCTGACTTACGGGTTATTCTCAACATGGCCTTTTCTTATTATAGATGTTTGTATATCTGTTTATTGGATATGTCATTTTCTACTTGTATATGCCATGCAAAATTTTCAATAAAAACGAATTGTTAAAAAAAAAAAATTTGTAAACTGGGAGGGCATGAATACATCACCGCTGTAGCGCCATCCAATGTGTTTCGTTCAATAAGACCCCATCCAGGAAATGGGTCGGGTAGAGCTACAGTGGTGACATAATCACGCCCGCCGCGATACGGATTGTGCCTATCTGTGTACATGCTATTTTTTACCTGCCTTTTGTGCGTCGTTTTTTATATTAATAAATGCTGGTATTTTAGACTACTATACCATAAGTCCCTCCTTTGCATGTATCCCTTCCTGAGCTCCATCTATGGATTGCTTTGGTTATTTTGGAACCCCCTTTCGCTGAGCAGCTATTGTATTCTGCCAGTTGGCACCAGCAGCTCTCTGTATACCCAAAGAGTGGCTGCAACTGATTCACCAGGCTCCTTCGATTGTGGTGGTTGGCAAAAGGTCCACCCACTAAGCAAATTTTAGGTCTCATTCACATAAGAGTACTAAAGTGTATGCATGTGCAAGGGTCATGTTTATCCACACAGATGCATAGGTGTTCCTTGCATCCCCATGCAGGGAGTCCATTCTTTGTCAATTGGTATGCAGTGGCTGCACAAACTGAACCTCTGCTCTCAATTTGACAGCCATGCAGGTGTGGGTCCCTGAACACAGGCGGCGGTTGTTTGGAGACCCACACGCAACTGCCCTCACATGGCTGTCAAGTTGGGAGCAACGGCTGTTTTCAAGCATCTGCTTTGTCCCAGTTGCGCCCCAACATGAATGCGACTGCCTGCACAGGGATGCATGGAACACCTCTGCAACCCCATGTGGGCAAACACAGCCCTCACACAGGTGCATGCTTCTGTACATCTATGAAGGAACCCTTAGCCGGTTCATCAAATTTTGAAAGGTGTATGGCCAGCTTCAGTAACCACATACCAAGGGTTGGTTGGGCAGGGATCAGTGCTGCTGCAAATGCAACTAGAAGCACTTCTGATCTGTCCTCCTGATCTCTTTGACTGAACCCCACAGATCTTACTGACTAATCTGTCTATCTCCAGTCTATCTATCTATCTATGATTTGACAAAACCAGATATTGTTTGCTAATGGCTATATAAATGCATATAAAAAGCAACATTAAAACCCCTCTCCGTTGGAACCAATCAGCTGATGGAAATCCCTTCTGAACCTGAAACAGATAAATAATACCTCCACTTTTCTTCTAAAGTAGTCATATTAAATGATGCTTATTGTCTGCTTCAGCTCTGTTAAATGAATCTTTTTGTTTGCTGCACTCCATACTCTTGTGAATGGGATTTTTGTATTCCAGCACCGTAGCGTTGAGTCTTTGTGGCTCTCTGTGTATTCGGAGAGGAGAGTTGAGCATTCTGAACATGTAGCGAGCATAATTTGGCATAATTGTAGACCTGCCCAGAGAGTGATTCAGGCCATCTCTCCAAAGTGAACTGTAATATCTTATGTGATATTTTGCTGAAATTCCTCCAGCCAAAAATCCGGATGAAATGAAATGCATCAGGGTCGCTGGCTACAAGATGGAGCAGCTTTGAAGTTCTCACCTTTGTCTAAAGTTTTGTAGCCGTGACCTTCTAAAGTGTAATTGCCACAATTTTTCAATTTTTATTCTCTGCTAGTAGAAATATTTCAAATGCTAAATGGGAGCGGGTCATTAAACTTTGTAAAGGAGTAGCTGTATGCATCAATCAACTTAGCCGGAATAAAGGTTTTAAGCGCAATGAGAAACATGTTTCATTATCTAATACAAGGAAGCAATTCTTGAATTCATAGACAATCTTATAGATTGTTTAAAGCAAAATTCTAGGTTAAACAAAAACTTTTCTACATTTTTTCGCAAGAGAAAGGCAATTTTCCAAAGCTAAGGAGGCAGCCAATATACAAATCAGCTTGTCTGCTAAACTAATGGGGTCTATAGGTAAAAAATAAATAAATAAATATTATATATATATATATATATGTATATATATATATATATATATATATATATATATATATATATATATATTTATGGTTGGAGCCCTCCGCTGTAAGAGATATGAAAGAACACATAAACACGTCACAAGACTAACAACATAAAATAGACCTGAATTGTGCCCTTGGTCTGCTGTAAGGTAAGCCCTGGTGAGCTGGGCGGTGAGCCCTGCTCTGCTGGGCGATATGCCAAGAGAAGGCCGCATACCTTAAGAAAGTAAATGGATGTTTCTGTAGAGAAACGTGTTTTAAGTGAAGTACTCTAAGAAGGGAAATGGGTGGGTGGGTACCTTGCACTGGAACCGACACAGACCGTTGTGGGTGGTCTGATTATATACCCTCCGGGCTCCTCCCATAATTACGGGCCACCATACTGGCCCTCTTATTTATGGTTGGAGCCCTCCGCTGTAAGAGATATGAAAGAACACATAAACACGTCACAAGACTAACAACATAAAATAGACCTGAATTGTGCCCTTGGTCTGCTGTAAGGTAAGCCCTGGTGAGCTGGGCGGTGAGCCCTGCTCTGCTGGGCGATATGCCAAGAGAAGGCCGCAAAAGATTTGGTGTAGGGAGGTAATTATTAATTTATGTACAGCAAGACACTGCGGGGCAAAGTTTCTGAAGGCTCAGGACATTTCCACTTGTGGATTGGAGATGTATCGAGTAAAGCAGGTGGATTCCCGCCTGCCCATCTTTGATCGCGTGGACTGGGACCCCGTTTCGTGAGGCTGCTGATGCTGCTCCAATGCGAAAGAATGTCCAAGAAAATGACCAAGGTCCTGGCCTAATGTGCTCAAAAGGAACCTGACGTGACTAATGAACTGGTTGCTGCCTGGGGTACTAATCGAGAACGGTAGTAATGGGCTGTCCTGCGAGGGATCAAACATATGGGCCAAAAATTGATCTAGGATGGACACGGGGCACCAGGCTTTGAGAGTTTGGAAAGGTTTTAGGTCAACCCCTGGACCGGACTATTGTGTTTTGGACACGCTGAGGAGCAAGATGAAGTCTGATGGCGTGTGAGGTGGTGTCTATGTAACACTTTACAACTGGGATGGTGACAGTATTCACTGGGGCGTAAGAAGCTGTAGAAAGCCAGGTAGATGGCTGCTTGAAGGACCAGGCTGAATTTAGCCAAAAGGGGAATGTGACAGGATGAAAGACATGTCTCGGAATATGGCGCTGGTGACGGGTAGCCGTTTGATACTGATTTGGGGTCATTGCCTGTGAATACCACACAACATGGTCTTGACCGTATGGGCGGCGAACAAGACGGTTTGTTAGGATCTCATAAGGGGATGAAATACTGGATGTCAGCTGAGTGGGATCTAAGGTATTGTGTGACAATGCCAACTGTGTGCGGTGGCATAATATGAAGACCGGGATGTGATGGAGAACTCTTGGTATTGCTCTGGGGTTTGAGGCTAGTAACCTGACATAGAACCTCTAGGCTGCCTGGTAGGCCTTCAGGGTGTTGTGAGATAGTGAAAGATTAATAAGGCAGGTAGCGTCGTGAAAGTGTTGTTTGAATCCGAGGTTAGCTACGACCAGTGTGGGATAAGAGACATGGTCGGATCGGTTCCAGGTTCCTGCAAAAAATAACGAAGCAAAGTTAACGGGTAGTGCGTCGGCGAGATTATTGCATTTGTCTGGGATGTGGACGCATAGGACGTTAGATTGGTGCTGTGGGGATAGTGGCACCAGCCTGCACAGGAAGGCCACGATGGCCAGCTACTAGGACCTCCTTTATTGGTTTATTGGCTTGGTTGTCTGTGGCGAACGCCACTGTTTGTCCTGCCCAGTTGTTGCACCAGACTTGAGCTGCTGCGACAATGGGGTAGAGGTCGAACAAAGAGGAGGACTAACTGAACCCAGGAATCAAGAGGATTTCTGACGGCCATGGCCCTATAAACCCAATTTGACCAAAATTGAGGCGAGGACCTGTGGAGGCTGCGGTGACCATGACTACCTGAGATGAAGAGAGAGATGCTGAAGGAATACACATTGGCATGCCATTCCAATTTGTGAGAAATTCGACTCTCATGGGCAGATCTGCTATAGCTGGCACATCTTAATTTAAGGATTTAGTCAGGGTCTTTGCCTGGAAGAGAAACACTAAAAGATGGGAGGTAAAAGATCCCCTTGAGTCTGGCTGCTGCCTTGGCTGAAAATGAGCAGTGATAGTCAAAGGATGGGCACCCTGCGTACTTGTGACCTGCTGCGTGCAGATACAGGTCCAATTCTACCCTCCTGTTGGGGTTGCTCTGCCTAGCATGTCTCTGACTGTCCCCAAGGCCCGCACAAACTCTGTGACAGTGAGCTTGCGATTAAGTAAAGGGTCTCTGGTCTTCAGGATGATGGAGACATCTCCCTGCGAATATGATTTGTTCTAGGCCAAGTTGTGTACTGCTATGAGGAGGGATGCTAAGTTAACGTCGTTGTCATCCAAGATGTCCTCCTAGATGCCCTGCTAGGACAAGGTGTGCAGGGAAGACAATGGTGCATCTGTAAGTGAAGGTACGGGAATGACGGTGGTGACTGGAGCTGGTAGGGGCATGGCTGGGCGTACCTCCAGGGCTGTCACTCTGCTTGGACTTCAGGGACTGCTGCTGACAGTGTGGTTACCCAGGAGTGCAGCTGAGTAGTCGCAAAGAAGATAGACTGAAGTGGTGCCTGGAAGGGCTGCCACTGGTGGTGGAAACAGTAGCCTAAAGGCTTGGTTTCCTGGCTGCAGCAGGGTAGGATTTACTCCCGTGACACCGTTCTGTTATGAGTTTATATTTTATTTTTATTTATTTTTTTGTTTTTTTGTTTTTTGTTTTGTTTATTTGTTTTTTATTGGTCCAAGCTCTTGTGAGACTAAACCGCCGCTTGCTGAGCCCGTAAAGGGTGATGGCAGGGCTGAGGCAAAGTCCTCACTGTCTGCCTGCGACATGGCATCAACTAAAAGCAAGGGGGGGTATGTTTGAGGTAAGTTGCAAAGGTAGGAGCGGATAGTTGCGTTGGGTAGATAAGATGAAAGGCGGAAGGAAACAAGAAGAATAGGACAAGGAACGACAGCCATAGTGACAGTTGGTTTGCGCTCGAGCGCTGTTGAGTGTGACTTTAGAAAACTCAAAAGAATGCGTAACAACCGAGGTGAGCCAGGAGGTGACTGGCTAGGTAACCGATAGCTCGGGTGTCAGTCTGTGCTCGGCACAGACTAATGAACCAGAGCGCCCCAGGGCGGACTGGGGTGGGTAGTTGAAGTCTGGTATACTAAGTAGGAATGTTGCGATCTGTAGTTAATTGACGTGGGTTCGGTCTACTAATGCTTGCACTGCCAGCAAGTATGGAGATTAGGCGACCTTGTCTGCGTATTGAAGGCTTGTGCTTCGAAAACAGAGTGAAGTGCACAGAAGTATGTGACAGTTGCTAACGCCTCAGGAGCAGGTCAAATTCTGTATGTGAAGTAAAAATATGTAGTGAAAGAGTGTTTAAGAGAAAGGGGGAATCCCATTGAACTACACACCTGACTTTATGCCCTAGTTGTGAAGTCGACTGGTTGGTGGTCGAGAACTGAGTTGACCGGGAGCCTGTAGTAAGGTGACATGAGAATTTCGTTTTGACGATGGGGATTGCAAAGAGCTGTTTGGGGCAAAGCTGGCCCCCTGGTGAAGATGCAAGCCCTCGACAATGGTTTTTTTTTTTTTTTTTTTTTTTTTTTTTTGGGAGATACTGTCCAAACCTGGTGCAGGGTGGACTAACTGGTGTTCTAACTGGCCTAAAAGGGGAAAGCGACAGAGAAAACGATGAGCAGCCGTGTTGCTACTGGAGACGATGAGTGGCAGTTTGAGCCATTCGCTGAAATGCTTGCAGCGATTGCAAGGAAGCGGCCTTATTTGAATTATAAATTGAATTATGAGGTGAGAATGAATGAATGAATGAATGAGGTGAACAGCTGTGTTGCTACTGGAGACGATGAGTGGCCGTATTAAGCTATTGCAGAGATGCTTGCAGCGATTTGCAAGAAAGCAGCTTTATTTGAATCTATAAATTTAATTATAAGTGTGTAGGAATGAGGAGAGCAGCCGTTTTTCTACTAGAGATGAGATTTGAAAGGTGAAAGCAATGTTTTGCGGATTTATAAGTGTGTAGGTATGAGGTGAACAGCAGTGTTGCTACTGGAAACGATTGGCAGTTTTGAGCCAAATGCCGAAAAGACTTGCAGCGATTGCAAGAACGCAGCTTTGTTGAAAGGCGAAAGAAAGGTTATAGAGGAAATGTGATTATGTAGGAATGACCGTGCGCAATACTGAGCAAATTGGTGGAGAGAATTGTGTACGATCATGTATGGATAGACTGAGAAGATCAAATGTAAGTACTGCTGAATTCGTACAGTCGATGTGACTAGTTTGAACTGGGCTATAGCTATGGAATAGTCTGCGAAAGATTCGACTCAAATGAGTCGGTGATGCAACAGGATTCGGCTTGGTTGTTAGAGTTGCGTTTGGCAAGGACTGGAATCGTTGCGCCGACGCTGCGACTAAACTCGAATCCTCCGTAGATGCGACTGAGAGGCTCGTATATGGGATCCGACCGTATCGCTGAGGATATGGCTGGGTTCGGATTGATTGAATTGTGATGGTGGTTGAAGGGGCTGGGGATTGTCAATGATCCGAAACATAGAAGCGAAGTTGCGACTAGATTCGAAACGGCCGTAGATGCGAGGTGACTACAGGGCTCGTATGACAGATCTGCCCGTGTTGCAGATGATATGGCTGGGTTTGAATCGACTAAATGGTGATGGCGGTTGAAGGGGCTTGTGACTGCCAAGGATCCGAAACATAGAAGCGAAGTTGCGACTAGATTTCAAATCGGCCGTAGATATGAGGGGACTACGGGGCTCGTATAACAGATCTGACCGTATTGCAGATGATATGGCTGGGTTTGAATCGACTAAATGGTGATGGCGGTTGAAGGGGCTTGTGATTGCCGAGGATCCGAAACATAGAAGCAAAGTTGCGACTAGATTTCGAATCGGCCGTAGATGCTAGGTGAGTAAGAAGCTTGAATGTCGGATTTGACCGCATCGACCGTGAAGTGATCGGCTCGAGTAAACCCGCGTTGGGTAGAAAGGATGAAATACATGAAAGATGACATAGACTTACGGTGGCGCAAGTGCGACTTTGCAAAACGAACATGATAAGGTAACTATTGGAGTTTAGAAGAGCGGTAACAACAAAGTCCTACCTGCGACAGCGAGTGTGTAGCGGTCCGAGCGTGGGACAATCAATGAAGATATACGACCGATCTCGAAGGTACAACTACGTGGACATGCAGTGAGTTGGCAGAGTCAGCCTCTGCAATGCATTTGACACGAATCAGCTCAAAAATGTATGAGATGAATCTGATATAAATTGGCAGTAAGGAGTATCTGATACGAATTGGTTGTAGAGTGTATGCCCTTCCTTACTGTGAAACCAAACACCTATCAACCACCCATCCCCCCAGGCTAGTCAAGTGCAGGTAAGACATCAGGTGGGTTTAATTACACCTCAATCAGCCACAGAAACCCATACAAACAATACCTGTTTATCTCAAAAAAGGATGAGAACAGTGAATTTTATAACCAGTGAAGCCTATGGCGAGTGATAACGAGGAACAACTGATAGCGACTCGGCTGTGCCGAACAACGTCGGGACATGAGTGTCAACAACTCAGAGGTAGGTTTTGCAAAAGGGGTGCAGGATAGTAAGGATGATAAGCCGCAAGTTTGCACATGATATGAAAAGATTCGGATACTACTTATCTGCGACCATGAGCGGGAACCGCCGACGAAGACCACGAATGAAGAAGCCGAAGTGCACCTACGATTGGACACACAGATAGACGACCGTGAGGGAGCTGAGAAGAGTCAGCCCCTTGATGTGCAGTACCTTGCACTGGAACCGACACAGACCGTTGTGGGTGGTCTGATTATATACCCTCCGGGCTCCTCCCATAATTACGGGCCACCATACTGGCCCTCTTATATATATATATATATATATATATATATATATGTATATATATATATATACGAGGTGCAGTCTGTCAACCTCATTATTAATACAGCAAGGTTCGTTTTTTCTGAGTGACTCCTGTATCATAGTTTATTACCACCTGTGAACCTGCCAGTACGTCTGTTATTTTCAACTTCCTTTGAAGAGGAACTTAAGCCAAACATACTCAACTTAAATGAACCGATGTTCATGAAGTCTCTCATTGTCTTCATTTCCCTGTCTTCTTCCGAGCACTGGAAAAAGTCTCTTTGATATCCCTGTGAATATGTCCCTTTGAACTTACTAGAAATTGTGGCTACTCAAGCAAGAGTGAATTCCTTAGCACAGCCCCCTCAATCACCTTCTCTTCTCTGTGTTAACCCAGCTCCCCCACTCCTCCTTCATTTTCCTTCATAACCTTTTCTGTATCTACCAGGGGAGGGGTGAAGGGGAATACTGTAAGGCCGGGTTCACACATGTTCAAACCCGCATTCAATTTGTATGACATGCAAGTGTGTCCGGCTTGCCATGGAGCCGGATCACACATGTCCAGGGCAGTCACAGTCCGCATTCGAAAAAGGTCCTGTGCATCTTTGGGTCATGTTCAGGTGCAAATTTTGGTAAAAATGTGGACCTGATTTGCACCTGAACAGGTGAACAGGGACTCATTGAACCCCATGCTGGGAACCACAGCCAGACATATGTGAACCTGGCCTCAAGCATCATTTGAATGGCAGCTCTGAGTCTGCTGGGGCTGCTGACATCACAGCCAAGATAGTGGCACTCAGCAGCAGTCTCAGGCTTTTGGATGACTACACAAAGGAGGCATTACAAGTAAATAGAATGCATTAAACACATAGCACATACAAACCTATGGGCATATCTTTATTCAAATGAACTGCCTGATGACATGGTATCTTTGAAGAGTATCTGTAATCTTGAGAAATTTGGTAATGAGGCCCTGCACTCTATACTGAGCACCTCTAGGTGCTTGGACATGCTTTTGGTTCATTCCTGGCATGCCTTGGGTTGCTTGGATTCCCAAATCTCAGGCAGGCCTTCTTTTTACATAAATTCCAACTACAGGTAAATAGTCTTGCTTCCTATTTGCAACTAAATTAGACAGGCAGCTTCAGTAGCCAATAGGAAGATACAGGGGCAGGAGAAAAGGAAGAAGGTATAAGCATGTCACATGACCATTCGAAGAATGAATATGAGAGTAATTTTCTTAACAAAAAAGTGCAGGGGATGCTGTATAACCATTTGCATTTGTCCTTATTTTTTTAACTATGAAAATTAATTGTATTACATGTCCCCAAGAAGTTGCTATGATATGCCAAATTTGGTACAATTAAGCAATCAGTTAGATCAACCATTCTTAACCAGGGTTCCTCCAGAGGGATCTAAAGCTGTAACAAATTGATCTCCTATTTGATGATGCCTATATAGTTCCAGGGCCAAAACTACTTGGCAAAGCAACATAGCACAACCCCAGATATCTTTTTAGCTGTCTGTAAGTGTGGTGTTTTGAGCTCCACTGTAAGAATCGCATTCTTACTATTTACCATCAATGTAAGGGGCATGTTTCCGATTGACCCCAAATTTGGTTTTAGCATGGATTCCCAGAGACCTGGAATTTTTTTAGGAGTTCTTCTGGGGTTAAAAAAGGTTGATATAGATAGATCAGATAAAAGATTAGATCAGACTAGCTGCTATGAAGTTCAGAAATTTGAACATGACCAATGCTGTTTCCACATAGTCTGAAAGTACCTTCTGTTCAAGGAGGTAGGCTCTGTCAGGAGTGTTTAGTGCCCCCTGCTCCTCATTCCAGCATCTTGGTGTTGGCTGTGGCATTCTCCTTGTCTGTCCTTCCACCAGCAAGGTGATTAAATCTCTGGGTGGAGACCAAACCTGATTTAAGCTAGCCAAGCCTGCAGTCTCATGCTTGTGATAGCATGTGTATTACCTGATCAAGCTACCTGTTGTCTGCCCTGGTCTGCTAGATCGGATTACTTTGTTGACAGCCTCAGATGGGATATTGACTATTCTCTGAACTCTGCCTGCCTTTTGACTGCTGGCATTGACCCTGACTATTCTAAACCTTGCCTGTCTGTCAACCCCAAGTACCTGTTTGCTTTGCTCAGTTTGCGCATGCCCTGGCATAGTAGTCATGCACTATAGCATTGTGTATAAGTCCTGGGGGCAACCAAGTACTGGTTGGGCTGCTTGCCTTATGAGAAAGGAGGCTGCTATAGGTGAAGAACACAGAATCCAGCTATAGTGTCCAATCACCTGCATTAGGGGTAAGCGTGACAGGCTTGGCATAAGACATCTGATTCTATCTACTGTAAGCTTGGGGCAGCATAACTAAGCATCCTAACCTTGCAACTCTGGGTCCTTGGTTCAAATCCCACCTGGGGCACAAGCTACAAGATGTTCTTTTATGAGTTTTCCCTCTTCTGGTGGAAGCATACCGGTAGTCAGTGTCAGAAAACGTGGTACTCACGTGGTCGGCAGCAATGCAGAGCAGAGAGATTGCTCTGCTCCTCTGATGATGGTGGCCATCTTCCCTTCTGGATCTCGCCATACAATCCCAGCCTCCAGGTACTGGCCAATACTATTGCTTCTCCTCTCGGCCAATTTCACTCCTCACGCTTCCTGATTGGCCGGGAGGAGAATTAGTGTGACAATAGCAAATTCATTTGCTTTTGTCACACAACTGGGTGGGCTCAGGGCGCAGTGCCCACCCTTTTTTTAAGCAAATTAGAGCCTCAAGCTCTAATCACGTGCTTAAAAAAAAAAAAAACATTGGAATCCATGCCCCGGCGCCCTATAGCCACCAGCCTAAAGCTCTCTAGTACTGCTTTACAATAATAAAAAAGTAGAACTGGGTTGGAAAACATTTTGCTGCTGTATATTGTGACATGTCATTGATTAATTTATGCAGATTTGAAAAGTTAATTATTGGTCCATTTTACCTAAAATATATGTTACAGGTGCTGCTTGTCCATGACTAGTGATAGGTTCAACCATGTTCATACTAGGATCTTAACCCATGTGTGTGAGCTCATCAGTTAGCTGTCACCTGTATGGGGTCAATCATATGCAGCCAGGACATTCCCCACCCTCCAGCCAAACATATAAAATGGGCATGTATTCCTATATTCCCTGATGAAGTAATGTGGGCGTGACGTGATGTTGAGGGCATCCCAAAACGGAAGTGATGTTTGGGGACGTTAGTATGCTGAGTATATGATATTCCAAAGGAGTTTTATCTTCTGTTTTGATGTAAGAGTTATTCATTTAATAAAATTGATTTTTCTGGCAATATTTCACTATGGAAGGTCACTTTGTTTTACCCTAACATATGGATAAGTGCATGTGAGGGAGCTTTAAAGGGACCTCCACCACAGGATATCCAAACCAACTGAAAGTTACAACTGTGCTAACATCGATAGAGGAGAATTTCTTTATGTTTTATTATCAAAAGCGTATGCAGCATCACCTAGCATTGCTAGAGTGCTAGAGTTAATTTTTGTACAGTGTAGGTAAATTGTCAACCTTGGCTGGCAGCCAAGCCTGTCTGTGTGTTTTTCTGGGTCAGGGTTGAGTGACTCCAGGAGGCTGGTATGACTCATAGGCAGCATCTCTAATACCGCCCCCTACTTCTGGAAACTAGCAGACAATTCCAGAAGAATGGGAGTGGTGAGGAGGATGAGCTGCCTGAAGGATTCTGAGGGCATTGACTAATCCCCAATAGAGGGGTTGGCAGGGGGCAGTCCCCCTCAAATACTCAGGGTCGGCCCAAATGGGGCAGTGGAGTTCGGGTGGAAGATGGAAATGGATTGTTAGGGTGTCGGAGGCCTTTGAGAGTAACCACATTGTCTGGGGGGTGAACTCAGGTCTGTTGTGGACGGGACCCCTCTTCAAAACACACAGGGAGATCCTGACCAGGAGGCACGGGAGCAAGGAGAGGACAGCAGGAGGACACTGCCAGGCAAATCTCCAGGGAGGAAGACAGCCAGGAGGGCTGGGGAGTGTACAGTCAGAGGACTGAGAGGCATACCTGAAGGGACTGGGTGCAAGCAGTCTGGGATGGATGCAAAGTCAGTCTGGGAGGACTGTAGCGTTTTAGTCAGGAGGGATAGTGAAAGGGGTAGCTGCAGCAAGAGGTGGTACTGGGATCAGTAGCTACGGGAATAGGACAGCTCACTATTATGTGCTTTCAGCACATGTACACTTTATTAAAAAAAAAATTACTGTTATGTATTTTTTTCATTATATGTTTCTGAGCTTCTTCGTTTCGATATTTATTCACCATTGGTTTGCGCAACCCTTATCTATATATACATGTATTCTTATGGCTGTTGAATGTCCCAGATGGTTGGCCCATACAGATGACCTCTTGTGTACAGATGACCTCAAGCTTGCACAGATGGGTTTGACCGTAATCTGAACATGACCAAAACTCATCACAGTCCCTGACGATAAAATGTCTGCTGCTGTTTTCTCTCTAAAAAACAAGGAACAGAGGGTGCACCAGTCTAGCACATTTGGTCTCTCACAGGTGAATTCCACCGACTATATTCCAATCACTCTATGTCATTAGCTGTAGAACTATATTACATGTAATTCAGCGAACAAATAAAATGCTTACTATTAACACATTGAAATAGAGAGAGTAAACTTGCTCTTCTAAGAACTATTTAATAGATTCATAAAAATAAATGGCAATTTACTCATGAAATCTTTTTCAGATAGAATAAAATGTAATATATTTAGAAAAATGTGACAGATAAAATTTGATTTTAAGAGGAAAATTATTAGTGAGCAGAACCACCCACAGTGCGAGATTGAAGGATAAAATACATCTTCTACTTTATGCCAAACTATCATTCTAATAAAACTTGCTCTATGCATGAATCCAGAAAAAAGACGGCTTTGGAATATACTAATTCCTGAATATTCATTAGGATTGGGAGACTATTCGGCTGTCCATCAGATTTTTTATTGGTGCAGTGGACTGCTTAGCCTGATACCTGTAGCATAGTATTACCTGATGATCCTGCCAGTAAAGCCCCATACACAGATACTCAGATTTCCTTCTGATTTTTTCCTTCAGATTTACCAAAACCATGTAGTGCAAGGGCCTGCCTGATTGCATACACATTGAAACTCCTAAGGTTTGACCTCATATTATATGGTTGTGGTAAATCTGATAGTGTGTATGGGGCTTAAGTCTCATATTTTTTAAGTCTCTTTAGCCTCATACACACAATCAGACTTTGCACAAACTTTTCCGTGGACTTTTGTACAAAGGGCGTTAACCGTAATTTTGTATTGCATACACATGATCTGACTTTTTAGGCAACAAACACGAATGTAGTGATGTTTCAACATACTGATGACACTTCAAAAGAGGACGTTCAATTACTCCAGTGCCCCCTTTGGTCAACTTCTGAATTGTTGTCTGATCTTTTGCATTGGTTCTAAGCATGCGTGTTTGTACTTTGTATGAAAGTCTGATGGTTTTGTGTACATACGATCAGACTTTGCTCCATCGGACTTATGTTGTCAAAAAATTTGTCCGTTTGCTCAGCCAACAAAAGTCCGATAAAAACTGAAAAATTTTGTCCGATTGAGCATACACACGGTTGGATGTTGCTCCAAAACAGCTAATTTGCATGTTTATTGTCAAAAAGTCAGATCGTGTGTACGGGCCTTTTAACAGACTAAGCTGTCAAGTGGCATTTAAGGCCCGTACACATGATCTGACTTTTTGACAACAAACATGCAAATTAGTTGTTTTGGAGCAACATCCGACCATGTGTACGCTCCATCAGACAAACTTTTTCGGTTATCATCAGACTTGTGTTAGCTGTGCGAACGGACAAACTTTTTGACAACATAAGTCCGATGGAGCAAAGTCCAATCGTGTGTACAAAAAAAAATCTTCATTAATTTAGGCCAAAATGTATTCTGCTGCATGTCTGATAAAAAATCCCAATAAGTGTATATTGAGTGTGCCTACAAACTATGGTATATAGTGTAATTTTTATTTATTTATTTTTTATACTAGTAATATAGATGTGATCAGTGACTTATAGTGGGACTGTGATAGTGCGGCGGAGGCCTAACACTAACTGATACTGGCTGGGAACTGACTAACTGACACTGGCTGGCGAAGGGGTTACATCTCAGGCTTATCAAGGGGTTACGTATGTGCCTAACAAGTGTTACTATTATGTGCTACTCTTTACTAAAAATCTGTTGGTTCCTTCGCCCTGCAAGGCGGGGAGAAGAAACAAAGAGATTGTTCCCTCTATACAGAGTCCTGTGTTGATTGTCAACACAGGGCTGGGATTGAACACAGCTGATCAGCAGGTCCCAGCCATGAATCATTGCCTGCTGCCAAAATTCTGCTTTGTCCAATCACAGCATGAGTCGTGGGGGGGGCGTGCAAACACGCACTGTGAACCTGGAAGCGATATACAGGTACGTTGCTGTGCCAACGGCATGATCCCCTTTAGCAGCGGCATGCTCAGTGCGCCTGCACGCCGCTGTCTATGGAGCCGTGCCTGTCTTTTGCAAATATTTCCTAAACCATGTAGATTTAGGAGATATTTCTTGCACCTACAGGTAAGCCTTAATCTAGACTTACATGTAGGTAAAAGTCGTCTGTAAGGGTTTACAACCACTTTAAGGCAGTGCTGGAAAATAATGATGGCCACACAAAATATTGACACTTTGGGCCCAATTTGGACATTTTCACTTAGGGGTGTACTCGCTTTTGTTGCCAGCAATTTAGACATTAATAGAAGTGTGCTGAGTTATTTTGAGGGGACAGCAAATTTACACTGTTATACAAGCTGTACACTCACTACTTTAAATTGTAGCAAAATGTAATTTCTTCAGTGTTGTCACATGAAAAGATATAATAAAATATTTACAAAAATGTGAGGGGTGTACTCACTTTTGTGAGATACTGTATCATATTTTTGGGTTTAGCTATGCCTATTAGAAAAAGCGGACTGCTGTTATAAGTGGGTAGAGCTTCGTCCAGTAGACAGCACTACTGTGTGATGCTCCTCATCTCATGTTTTTGCTGGGAAGGCAGCCAGTCCTCTGCACCACCCCTGAACTGACAGGGTAATAGCATGCGACACTGATACATATTTATGTGCTATGATTTTAAGGCATATTATGGAAATTTCAGGCAGAAATACTTAACTTAGATATTTGTTGTTTCACACTGTGTGGGATGTGTATGGCACTGCCAATTGTGCATTGATACAATGACACTTTGCGAGAATTTTCTCTTCATCTATTTGCAGTGGCATCAAACTTGCTAATCATGTTTCACACATTTAACACCCAGGCCCAGAGGGTATATCTGCTGCCGTGCCGACAAACCCGCTCAACTGAGCTTAATGGGAAAACAGTGGGAATTACAGACAAACTTTGATTTATTTCGATCTTTATGTAACAGAGAGCCCATTAACTATAACATGAAATTATTCTACAAAATACTTTTCAAATGACTTGTTATTGTGACAAATGCATCAATTGGAACCATGTAAATCTACTGAAGGAGTTTTGTTCACTGACGGTTCTCTTAAAGAGGTACTCCAGTTTTGCCAGGAAAAAAAACCCCTAGGACAGCTCTCTGCTTGGTATGGAGTTGGGCTTATGCTGTTGGAGATCCTTGCTTGCATACTGTAGGTTCTGTAGATATTGAAACAAGACGTTCGGTGCACTTGTTGAATTGTTTCAAAGTGCCTCCTTGATGAATCATTCTGCCCTTATCTAAATCAATACAGAAGAAGTGAAGTAATATTAAACCCATAGCTTTTTTAGCTTAACACTTTGAGCAAATTAAAATTAACAATCCCCAGTAAACTATTTGTTAAAATTCTTACCCCAGCACTTGCAGTGTACAGATTTCAATGCAGCTGGTTCCTGCTATCAGTGCTGCTTCGCTGAATTACCAGTCTTCACAAAAGTTGTTAATAGTGGACAGTGCAGTCTCTGGTCAGACTGTTAGCTTGGAGATCGAAGGGGAAGGAGGAGAGAGGGGTAGCAGGCTAATATTTTTCTATCTAGGCTAAGGGACTTTGTGTTTCTATTGATGCACACTGATTGGGGGACACATTTCTAGTCTTTGGATGCAGGGGTAGCTCCAAAGCATGCTAAAAGAGAAAGAAGCCATCCTGAAATGGACAACCTGGAAAAGTGGTCATGGCACCAGCTTAAAATGGAAAACATAGGCAAGGAATAAAAAGGTAAAGAAGCTGCATACTCAATAAGTGATTAAATAAACTACTAATAGTGCTTAAGAATGGAAGTTTAATGTCACTTTAAAGGGTTAGTTCAACTTTAAAAAAAAAGTACATAATTGTTGTTGTTCAGTCATTTAGTAGTGTCCCACTCTTGGTGACCACATGAACCATAGCGTGCCAGGCTTTTCTGTCCTCCACTGCCACCTGGAGCTTGCTTAATGTCATATTCATTGCTTGATGCTATCTATGAATCTTGTTTTCTGTCGTCCTCTTCTCCTTTTTCCTTCTATGTTTCTGAGGCTTAGGGTCTTTTTCCAGTGAGTCCCCTCTTTGCATTAGGTGGCCAAATTATTAAAGTTTCAGCTTCAGGATCTGTCCTTCCAGTAAATATTCGGGGCTGATTTCCTTCAAGATCGACTGGGTTGATCTTCTTGCTGTCCAAGGGACTTTCAAGAGTCTTCTCCAACACCATAGTTCAAAAGAATCAATTCTTTGGCGTTTAGCCTTCCTTATGGTCCAACTTTCACAGCCGTACTACTGGGAATACCAAAAGGCTAACATAGGACCCAGAATGTAAGATCAATGAAACAGGCTAAGCTGGATATGGTCAAACAGGAGATGGCAAGTTTGAGCATCAATATCTTGGGAATTAGTGAACAGTACATAATAGCATCACCCTAATTGTAAAGCTATGCCTCTCTTCTGCTAACATACAGTACATTAGGACATTTTTGCAATGATAGAAACCTGTTGGAAAAACTGCAAATGCTTTCATGGCTCCATCCTGTCTTCTTACTATGAGCAGCGGTTATGGTTATACACACGACCGGACTTTTCGACGGACTAGGTCCGACGGTCTTCCCGACGGACTTTCAACGGAGTTCCGACAGACATTTTTCGAATGAACGGACTTGGCCACACACAATCACACCAAAGTCTGATGGATTCGAACGTGATGACGTATGACCGGACTAGAATAAGGAAGTTCATAGCCAGTAGCCAATAGCTGCCCTAGTGTCGGTTTTTGTCCATCGGACTAGCATGCACACGAAAGGATCTCTCAATAGGAACTGGTCCCGGTGGAGTTCCGGCCGAAATTTTTTAAACATGTTCTATTTCTAAAGTCCGTCAGATTTTTGGACAGCAAAGGTCCGATGGAGCCCATACACGATCGAATTGTCCGACAGATTCATTCCGTCGGACCTTTGCTGTTGAATAGTCCGGTCGTGTGTACGCGGCATTAGGATAAGTGCCCCCTAGAGCTACAGAAGGAAGCAAAATTCTTAGTTTTGTCTTTGCATCCTCCTGTAGTTTAGGTGGGCCTGCTGGGCTACTCTCATAGCTCTGATGATGTCACTGCTACTTTTACAAGCAAATATTTAGGATTGCAAGGGCATTTGGTGCACACAAAGTGGATTGAGATATGTTTGTGGCTGTTGAGGAATAGGCAAACTTGAAAGTTTTCATGCCCAGAGTTTACCTTTAAAACATCTCTATTTGTCCTGGGGACCATTGTCATCAAAATTTTGAGTAGTCACTAGAACAAGGATAGTGGTAAAATCTTCCAGTGGGGACATGTGTTGAAATGACAACTGTGGATTTATCTTACTTGGAGAGTTTTCCTAGCACTTCCTCCTGTTCCATTTGCAGTGCAGAAAGTGAAATGTATTGAATGGGACACTTAAAAAAAATGTGTCCTTTAGGGGTCAGAGGATGGAAGTGCGGTGGGGGGGGGGCAGGGGGGGGACACAGACATCCAACACTTAAAGTGTTAAATCCTGAAAATCCTAAGGAAATCTGAAATGAAGTAAGAAGCAAGGGCTGCAGGAGAGAGAAGTTTAATAGCTCTTTATTGCAGGAAACTGCACTTTGGATCTTTTTGGCTACTGACAGGGCCGCTTTAGGTGTTGGTTGAAGTTTGATGGATCAGGGCAGTTGCATTGTACAATTATTCAAGTTGATTTCCTGATAATAAACCATCTGAAAAAATATTAATATCATTTCACCTCCAAATTGATTGGGTGACCTACCTGGTAGCATATGGAACATATCAGCTACATTATCCCATCTGTACTGCAATAGTATTAAAAATAAGGAATCTACTAACATATTATGAGAATGATGAATCACTCACTATTACTGCGATATGGTGTGTGAACATTGTTTTGGCAGGTGAGATGACTCCATTTTATTAGTATTTAATGAGCACACAGAACATATTCTACAGCTGTCCTTGAACATAGATAAAGACAACAATATCTAACTCTAAGGTGAACGCACCCTTTTTTATAAAAAATTGTTTGTCGAAAAAAGGATCTTTTCCTTTTAAAGTAACATTCCTTTGCCAAAAAATATTTAATTTTATATCTGCTATTTTTCGTTAAACAGTTGTCTTGGCTCTCTTAACCGAAGTGTTCATCTTAGTTTTTCCCCTTTACAGGTGCCTTGGTGAAGGAGATCCTGTGTGGCCCCAAAACATTGCACTTTATCTATTCAATAACTACTATAATAAATCTTTGTTAAAGAATATGAGGGATATAATAGCAGATATTCAAATTAACTCACACCGGGGTAGTAGATAATAAGCTGATAGAGACAAATTACAAATGTTTATCAAGGTGGTACGCTACTCCTGACAAAACGGCCAAATTTGTGGCAGCGCAATCTGCGGATTGCTGGCGTGGGTGTAAAAAAACTGGGACTATGGCCCATATTTGGTGGGACTGTCCCATTATTAAAAAATATTGGAGGAAGATCATAGAGATAATAAAGATTGTAACTAAAAAGGAAATAAGAGAAGATCCTTGGACGATTCTATTTCATGGGACAGATGAACCCATAAAGCTATACAAAACCTCGTTAATCCCCATTCTTCTAGATACCGCCAAGAAATTAATCCCAAAAAAATGGAGAGAGACCGAAAGTCCTAAAATATCGGAATGGATTTTTCATGTAAATGAAATACAAAAAATTGAATACTATAAGGAAGGGGACGAAGATCTAACAGCAGAAGTGGGAGGCCTAGATAAATGGACTCCATGGGAAGAATTTAAAAACTCTTGGAGATATGTAGAGGAAATTACACAATAAATATAAGGGAAAGAAAGGGCGAAGGGGAGAAGGAAAAAGGGGGAGAAGGGGAAGAAAAAGGGGGAAAAAAAAAAAAAAAAGAGAAAAATAGGAGGATGGGAAAAGGCAGAGGGGTATTTAACGTTTGGATGGTATAGTTATAAGTTATAAAGAAATTAAGAAATGTTTGTATTTAGGTGTAATAAGGTTTTTCTTTTTCTCTTTTTTGTAAAATGTTTTATACACTCTTTGTTGGGAAAATAGTATATATAAAAAAATTTGAGATAAATAAAGAATAATAAAAAAGAATATGAGGGATGTGTGTAGGTGACATATCTGATCTGCATGTACATTGATCAATGGCGCCATACGCCAAGTCATTTCATTTCCCTATACCAGTGAAGGATACTTTGGCAAACATAACCAGCTAGCCCTTTCATGGTAGGGACAGATGCATGTGGGCTAATGGAAAGTGCATGATGCAAAGTGTGCCATGGTTTCTTATTGATTGGTGGTCATTGTGAAAGGTTAGAGTTTCTAATGGACATGGTTTATAGTGACTTAAAGTGGATGTAAAACCTCACATATATCCAATGAAGTGAATAGCCTAAGATGATACACAGAGAGGAAACAAATCTCTCTTCATAAGTTTTACATGTATATCTGCTGCCTTCCCCTTTCTACACTCTTTGGAAAGTGGAGATTGTGTTGGAAATCTTCCTTGCTCTTTCAGCAGTGGGTGGGAAGTCTGGGCTTACATTGTGTGAGAGCTGATTGGAGGAAAGACATCCCCCCCCCCCCCCCCCCGATGCAGAGGAACAAAGGAACTTGCAGTGCTGTAGTCTAAATAGAAAAGCTCCCTGCTAAGCTCCTTCCCCGACACAAATTTTCAGCTGCTGTTAATTTATGTGTCTGAGAACTTGTCAAAAGTGACTCTACTGATAACAGAGAAATGAACCACTAGAGAGAAATTGCATTTAGAGCTTTGGAGAGGGATAAGTAAACACTACAGATATACATATGTGCTTAGTTCAAATTTCATGAATGGGGTTTACAACCACTTTAAAGCATTTGTTACCCCAACACTTCACATTTCTGATATGTGATTGTTGTACTATGTACTTGTATGAGAAAGTATCCTGTTCTATTTGTATTGCTTCCTTTGTGTGAAATCCCTGGTGTTCCTGTTAGTCCCCTTGCTTTCCTTTTAAAAACTGACAACACTAAGCAGAAGAGCACATTGTGGCCAGTTCTCTAGCTCTGATGCACAGCCATTCACTGGGAAGCTCAGTGTGCTGTTGTTTCTCTTCCCCCCAGCTCTTATGCAGCTGAGAACAGAGGCAATGTGATCATTTATAAAAAAAAGGGGGAAAGTGTATTTATAAAGCTTTTGTTTTATATCTATACACAAATGTTTTGCATTTCATTTCTATTTTAAACTGAATGTTTTTTTTTTTTTTTTTATAATAAGTGATCATTTTCAATCACTTTAAGTCAGCATTACATGGATTCAGTCGGTTCAACAGGAACCAAACAAATCTCGATTCATTTATGGGCTAGCTTGTTGTACATGTTGTCCTGTGAACAACCAGTCTGTCTGATTTTCATGAATGATCAGTGTCGCTGCCTACAGCCGACAAGAGTGATAATTGTATTCTGCCAGCAGGGAAGTCTCCTCCTTCACATCTTTCAGCATCAGCTTCCTTTGCCACTCTTGTCATTTGGTCACATGACATCTCAGGACTGCAAAAGAAGTCGGTGCTGGAAGACTTCCCTCTGCCAGATAATGTGATCGCAAGTCTAATTGGGGACCTGAAAGTCACATTTCTTATCAACTCTGTTTTTTTATATCTATCAAAGGTATTTACAGTATATGTAAACAACTAGGAGCGTACAATTTAATGTGTCACTAAACCAACATCATAAAAAACTATCAATAAATGGTGTATTACATGCTGTTCATACTTAGTCACTGAGATTCGTTTTCTTTATTCTGCAAAAAAAAAAAAAAAAACTGGTTGATCCTGCTGCTCTCTATCTCCACCTTCTATCCAAGTTCCCAATTCAGCTAGGGATTTTGCATCTGTGGTGACAACTTTGCACATGCTCAGTTTCTAGAGAGTGTCTATGCTGAGCATTACCTCCCTCTCACATCTGAGCAGCTCATGTGACTATAGAGTCACACATGTGGGTGTATACACAGTGGTAAAGGACAGCCCAATCCCTTCTTCATCCTCCATGCCCACTAACCAGCTAAACAAAATAGGGGGGGGGGGTGGAATATTGCATGTAGACTAATGGAGGCTTCACCCCTGGTCTTATTTTAAGACACAGGCTGGAGGGGCATAACACAGCCTGTGACTGGCAGAAATCCACCCACACCATGTTATTGTCAAATAATAATAAAGATTTGATTTAAAAAATAACATTGTCTGACAAATTAAAACAGTTTATTGATATTAAAGTGGAACTTGAGTCATTTTTTTCAACTTTTCTATTAACTCTTCTGCCCTTGTGGTTTTAACTTTGATTAGTAGAAAAAAAATTCTGCCAGTAAATCCCTTATATGAGCCACTGTCAGGGCTGGGCTTAGCCTTTCTTTCTCAAAGCTGGCCGCTCAGCTGTCGGCTAATTGCTAGCTCCTTTCTCTCCACAGTGACTCACCTATTGATGATATCCTGCTCATCAGTCCTGCTTACTTAAGTCATCCAGCCCAGATGATCTCTGCCTTCGCCTTGGTCACAAATCTAGAGATGCTCTCCTGTGTTCACAGAGCACGGCACGCTCTGTGATCACGAGTCTATGAAACTTAGCTGATTACAGATCCGATTAAGGGGTCGATCCCAGCCCCTTACCACACAATCAGCTGTCAGGGGGAAAAAAGGGGTAAAAAAGCCGATCACCGGCTTCTGTCAGAGGGACATTGGTCCCTCACACAAAAAGCCGTGGCTGTGCCCACCAGTGTCACCTGCCAGTGTCCACTGTGCTACCTACCAGTGCCACCTATTAGTATCCACCAGTGCTACCTACCAGTGTCCACAGTGCCACATACCAGTGCGAACAGTGCCACCCATCAATGCCCACCAGTGCTGTCAATCAATGCCCATCATTGTTTAATATTCAGTGGCAGAGATCAGTACTGTCTATCAGTGTCACCTACCAGTGCCCATCAGTGCCACCTATCAGTGCCCTTCAGTGCAACATATCAGTGCTCTTCAGTGCCACCTCTCAGTTCCACTCATCAGTGCCACCTCTCAGTGCCACTTATCAGTGCCACCTTATCAGTGCTTATCAGCGCCCCCTATCAGTGCCCATCAGTGCCGCCTATCAGTGCTCATCAGTGCCCATCAGTGCAGCCTCATCAGCGCACATCAGAGAAGGAGAAAAATTGCCTGTTTTTAAAATTTTATAACAAACTATGAAACAGTTTTGATTTTTTTTCAAACTTTCGGTCCCTTTTTATTTTATTTAGCAAAAAAAAACCAGCAGCAATTAAATACCACCAAAAGAAAGCTCTATCTGTGTGAAAAAATGCTAACAATTTAATTTGGGTAAACTGTAGCATGGCTGCGCAATTGTCATTTAAAGGGTGACAGCGCTGAAAGCTGAAAATTGGTCTGGGCAGAAAGGGGGTTTAAGTGCCCAGTAAGCAAATGTTTAACCACTTTCAGACCGGACCATTTTGCTGGTCAAAGACCAGACCACTTTTTGCGATTCGGCACTGCGTCGCTTTAACTGACAATTGCGCGGTCGTGCAACGTGGCTCCCAAACAAAATTGACGTCCTTTTTTTCCCACAAATAAAGCTTTCTTTTGGTGGTATTTGATCACCCCTGCGGTTTTTATTTTTTGCGCTATAAACAAAAATAGAGCGACAATTTTGAAAAAAACGCATTATTTTTTACTTTTTGTTATAATAAATATCCCCCAAAAATATATAAAAAAACATTTTTTTCCCTCAGTTTAGGCCGATACGTATTCTTCTACATATTTTTGGTAAAAAAAATCGCAATAAGCGATTATTGATTGGTTTGCGCAAAAGTTATAGCGTTTACAAAATAGGGATAGTTTTATAGCATTTTTATTAATAATTTTTTATTATTCTTTTTACTAGTAATGGCGGCGATCAGCGATTTTTATTGTGACTGCGACATTGTGGGGGACCCATCGGACATTTTTGACACATTTTTGGGACCATTGTCATTTATACAGTAATCACTGCTATATAAATGCAGTGATTCCTGTGTAAATGGCACTGGCAGTGAAGGGGTTAACCAGTGGGTGGCAGTGTAGGGGTTAAGTGTTCCTAGGGGTGTGTTACTAACTGTGGGGGGGTTGGGCTTTCATTTAGTGAACACTGATCTCTGCTCCAATCACATGGAGCAGAGATCAGCGTCACTAGTTGCTAGGCAGAATGGAGAAATGCTGTTTACTGTTTCCTCCATTCAGCCATCCCGTGAGACGATCGCGGGTATGCACGCGGTGATCGAGTTCGCGGGTCCGGCGACCAGACTCACGGGGGTCCCGACCAGCGCGGGAGCGCGCCGCCGCCGATGGCAGGGCGGCATTGAAGATTGGACGTACATGTACGCCTATATGCCTGCCCGTGTTATTCTGTCGACGTACATCGTCGTGCGCTGGTCGGGAAGTGGTTAAAGACTTCTGAACATGCATCTTATTGAACACAATATATAGGGAAATGAGAAATGATTATTGACACTGACACACGTACACCAACACAAGTTGAACTGGATGGACTATTGTCTTTATTCGACCTTACCTACTATGTAACTATGTAGCTGAGGTGTGGGGGTGACCTATGTAATGGCAGTTTTGAATTCTTTCTCGGGTTTAGCTTTAAAAATAGTCATTGCATTGTTACACTGTTGTTCCTCTGACCCATATAGGTAGACAGTTTAACTGCAGCTAGATACAAAAACCTATAATCAATTTTATAGATCCATGAGAGTTTTGAAATCATTCAGTAGAGCTATCAGAAAAAAAAAAAACAATAGCTGGAATGAATGGGAGTTTGCGTAAAAAAGCCAGTGGAACCTGCATCTTTCTTTTCCAGACTGATCACAGTGGGACTGAATAGCTTAAAATTCAGGGTAATATATAAAAGATACAGGATCAGTGACCATTCAGAGGTTAATATTTCTCCATTTATTCTGAACAACCCTGCAGAAGATTCTGTTAGATAAGAGGGCTCTAACTATTATTTACTCATTAGTGTGGGCCATGCAAACTCCTGATTGCCATTCCCAGCACGAGACGAAGCCTGTAATTGTGTGAAATGTTACACCGGCTTATTTATTTATTTATTTTTATTATCCTCGCTCCAGCTCGCAATTGAGGGCGGAACAATTAATCCTATTGCATAATCAGAAGCAGGCATAGCGCAGGAATGTTGTGTTCTTACTGCTGCTTTGGGAGTGGTTTATATTGTTTTTTTTTAAACCACACAAGTGTCCCATATTATAAACCACTCTCAAGACTGAACAATAAAACACACAGCTTAATTGGAGCGTAAAGTGTCTCCAGACTCTCATCGCTTATTAATGCTGACAGCGGTAATAATAAATACATAACAAAGGTGTGGTGGTTTTCCAAGATTCCTTAGAGAGGGTAGTCCTTTATTTCAGATATATTTCCATGTACTTTTCCACTCCTGTCAAGGTGCATATTTCCAACTGAAAAAAAAGTCTCTCTAGTTTGTTGTAAGGCTCTGATGGAATGTTGATTAATTATGAAGTCCACCTCCCCAGACCAGGCCGCCATTTCTGGTAAAGTTTTGTTTTCTCCCCAAGGCCGTCTCCTTTCAGCTTCCTTTTGTATTGAGCAAACGATTGCATTTCAGAGTTGCATTTGCTAATGGCTCTTGTTACTTAGCTGTAGATGGAATCTCCTGGTCTGACATATCCCCGTTTGCTGTTATTATAAGTTTATAAATGAAAATGATATGAAAAAGGTAGGCTTCATTTCCGTGGATTCTAAAAGGGGGTTTCCACTGGGGATCAAAAACAGAGCACTGATCCAGTTCATGTTATAAACCTTACTTTCCAAACTCCCAATACAAGGTGTAGGGCTCCTTGTCAGTTCTGCCTTGTGGCAACGTGCAATAAAACACATGGCAGCATACCTTCTCTATATGCAGTACATTGTGGTGCCTTACGTTCTAAATAGCATCTCATGGCTCTGTACAGTAGGGTGCAATGTATAATCACAACGTGCATACAGTGTGTTGTGGTGATTGTGATGTTCTGGCAGCCCCTTCATAATGGATGGACTGCCTTAACATATTGCCCATTAACGCACAAAATAACATGTGTTAATGTACTGCAAAGGACATTTAAATTGCGAAAAAGCCCTAAAACCGACTCTGAAAAGAAACAAAGGAACTGTGCTCTTATATTATAAATGACATATCACTATAGTGAGTAAACAAAGAAATAAATACACCTTCATTTGAATTATAAAAATTTTGAAGTCCATGTATAGATCCCACATGTGAATACATTCCTCAGTGAGTATAGGAAAGGTTCCTCTCCACCTGCATGCAGACACACTATGTACTCTCCAGACTTAAGTGACCCCTATTACAGGGAGTAAAATTATGCATATGGGAAAATCCCAGATTTTATACAAGAGGTCAAAAGAATTAATTAAAACCGCTGTTGTCACCCATTATATATATATATATATATATATATATATATATATATATATATATATAGTGTATTCAAAGCTCTCATGGTGCAGTAATTCAAATAATTTATTTAAAAAAGAAGGTTATATTGCACTTACATAAAAAAAACAAAAACCCTGAAGACATCAGACGTAGACTGACGAAACGCCGTTCTAGTCAGCTGGAATGCAGGTGGAATGCTAACTGGTGATTCCTATACAATATATGCTGATCCCTGTCTATTTTGATGTAAGTGTAATATAACCCTTTTTTCTAAATAAATGATTTGAATTACTGCACTGAGAGTAAGTTTTCCTCGACCTCTCTATGGCAAAACTGGAGCTTTGAATATGCCATCTATATATGTATTGAATGGATGATAGCAGTGGTTTGAATTAATTCCTGTGACCTCATGTATAACATCTTGGAATTTCCCATATGTGTAATTTGACTCCATGTAATAGGGGTCAATTAAGTCTGGTGAGTGCATAGTTTGTCTGCATACTAGTGTGTCTGCATGCAGGTGGAGAGGAATCTTTCCTACACTCACTGAGGAAGTTATGCACGTGTGGGATCTATACATGGACTTCACAACTTCTATGAATTTTTTCTAATTCAAATGAAATAGAGAGTTTGGCCTCAGAAATATTTTAAAATGGAAGTATGGGTACCATCATCCTAAATTTCAGACAATAAGGAGAAGGTGGGTAGATATAGCAAGGGCTACTCCAAAATGCATATTTGCCCTTAATTACCCAGTTCACTGGACTATTCCGGTACCCAGTATTACTGAAACCATTAGTAAAAAATAGCATTTATTGGAAAATATACAAAAAATTCATAAATTACAACAACAGTATCAGAACAATTGTTACAAATCCAATACAATAAAATTATTGGGTAATGCCCCCACAAGTATGTAGAGGTACAATTGGTGTTGTTATAGAAACTAGTCGAGGTTTACATCTATAACAACACCAATTGTACCCCTACATACTTGTGGGGGGCATTACCCAAGAATTTTATTGTATTGGTATTTGTAACAATTGTTCTGATACTGCTGTTGTAATTTGTGAATTTCTTGTATATTTTCTAATAAATGTTATTTTTTACTAATGGTTTCTGTAATACTGGGTACCGGAATAGTCCAATGAACTTTGAGTGATTAAGGGCAAATATGCATTTTGGAGTAGCCCTTGCTATATCTACCTACCTTCTCCTTATTGTCTCAAATTCAAATGAAGATGTATTTATTTATTTGTTTGCTTATTCACTATGGTGAAATGTTACTTTTGATATAGGAGCACAGTTTCTTTGTTTCTTTTCACCTTATAGGTGTTTTTTACACTTTATAACATGCAGCTCTTTATTGTAGTTTATTGTTTTTTGGTCATTGATTTGCGCAGGTTTGGTTTCAATATTTTCTTTAATATAAAACTGACTCTGTCTTGAGAAAACTATGGGGTCTGCCATTGCCAACTTCTCTTTTGAGGACGTTAGTGGACTGGCTGTCATACTATGCTTTGGCTTCAGCGCTTTCTGGTTGTAAGGTCTGGGAAAAATAGATAAAGTATGCTTGTTCCAGATCTATAACTCAAATGTATTAGTACCTGACACAGTTATAAAATTTGAAAGTTCTGTTATAATAGGTTCCTATTGCACATTTAAGAGATTATACACATTCCAAGTAGTTATAAATTATACATTGCTACATTTTACAACCGCAAACTTTATGACTGATGGCTATTTATAACTGATGGGATTGTATTTTTTTGGGGGTTGAACTAGATGTCCTTGTGTCTTTTTTCAACCTAATTATGTAACAATGTAACTATGTAGCTACATCCCTGAAGTTGGAATGTATCGAACGTGCCAGCAAAGTCAACATTAAGCTTGGTTTTGTGCTAGTCATGTAAACCCATGGCAGCAGATATGATATTGTGTTTTCTGTGTTACGCAATTAAACAATAAAATCCCCATGATGTAGAATGGAGGTTGTAGTGAAGGTTATTAGAGGACTCTATTGGGTTTAAAGGTCTACAATAGGTATAACATTATAAGAGTTACTGGTTGTTCTTGGTGCCCCCAGAGATATGGTCTTTGGATATATGAAGAAAAAGACCATGAAGATGGAGGAAGAAAGAAGACTGAAAAAGGTGAAAGGTAGGAGTGTGTGGAAGGGATGTTGTAGGGTGAATGTGAACTGTTCAGCCTAGGTCCAGTTGATTAATTAAAAACTGTCTCTACCTGTTATATAGTAGAAAATTATTAACTGAAACCTTTTGGGAGATTGTATTTAATACATGGTGACCATAGTTTTGCAATTGCAGGCTCTATACTTTTCTCATGACAGAGTCATATTAGGAACTAGTACTTTTTCTTGTCTTTGGTTGACCCAAACAAATATGATCATATATGGACAAAGCCACTCCAACTTTACTAAGCCCTGTTCTTTCTAAGCTCCTAAATTGAGACAGTTGTTCTAAAGTCTGGATAGCTGGAAGAAAAATCTGGACCTCTAGAATGGATTCCTATAGTACATAACAGGAAATGGTACCCTTGAATGAAGACTGATGCCGCATACACACGATCAGAATTCTCGTTGGAAAAAGCTCTGATGGTTTTCCCGACGGATTTCCGACGGAATTCGGCTCAAGCTGTCTTGCCTACACACGGTCACATCAAATTCCGATCATTTATAACGCAGTGACATACAACACGTACGACGTGACTAGAAAAAGGAAGTTCAATAGTCAGTAGCCCATAGCTTCTGTCTCGTAGTTGAATTTGAGAATGCAGGATTTTTGGCGTGTCGGAATTGCATACACACGATCGAAATTACCGATAGAAAGTTTTTCCGTCTGGAAAATTGAGAACATGCTATCAATTTTTGGCTGGCGAAAATTCGGGCAGCTAAATTCCGATGGAGCATACACACAGTTGCATTTTCCGATGAAAAGCTCTCATCTGTCTTTTTCTGGCCGGAATTCCGATCATGTGTACGCGGCATGATGCGTACAAGGAACTGCTAATTTATTCACCTCTCTGGTAGTGATGAGGTTTGGGTTTGCAGCTACCAAGGGTTTGAGGTGAATCCTGCAGGTTTGAGATTTGCAGTACCAGTGAACTTCAAACAGATTTGCCCCTGCAGGACCTGAATGACTTTAATTTGGCCAGCAGGCTTAGAAAAGTCCAATGAGAGGGATTTTGCTAGCTACTCACTGTAAAAAGGAGCAGCCACAGTTTCAGTGTATTGGAAGCTACTGTAAGGAAAGCATAGGGGAAAGCTGATAAACTTCAAAAGGGAGATATTAGGATCAGGTAGTAAATTTTTGGCAGTCTCTTTGCATTTTTTTTCTTATAATTGTTTTTTTCTACATTATTTTTATTTTGCATTGATAAATGTTCCACATAGCAGTGGCCAGTTCTCTGTGCAATTTTTAGAGCTACTAGTTGTCAGGTCTGCCAGGAGACTCTAACCATCCCTCCAGTTTTTTGACCGGTAGTCTTGTTATCCCAGTATCAGGTGGAAGAGTGGTTGATATCCTGCAGCTAGAAATACAGGACCACAATGGGAAGTGCAAACAGACTAAATCAGGGAACACCAAACAAACAATTGACAGTTGGTAGAGAGTGAAGTCAGCAAACCCCGGTCTTCGTAATACAAAGGAGTAGTCCAAGAGGCAAGGTCGGGAACAGGCAAAGTCGGCAACAGTGATCAGGGAAGTCCAAAGGAATAGTGCAAGAAGCATAGTCGGGAACAACCAAAAGTCAGCGGTAGAAATATAATATGTTAAACAGCAGGAAACGGGACCTATACTAGGGTGAAGACAGGAAGGGGAAGTGATGATTTATAGGGTCACTAGATCAGGTGACCACCTAAAGCTGGTCACAGGGTGGAGCCAGTATTCAAACTCAAGAAGCAGAACATAACAAGGATTCTACCTTAAAGAAAGTTCCCTGGTGGCTCAGGCAATAGGAAACCATCCAAAGAATCCCAGGATCACAGAGTGACAATGGTTTGATTATTTGCTCTAAAAATGGCGAGAATTTGTACCTCCTAAGGCCACTTTCACACATGTGGACCATTCAGATCCACCTGTCAGTTTATTAGGCGGATCTGAACGGTTGTTCCATACAGCTCTATGGAGCAATAGATGTCAGGGATGATGTCATCCGCCCCGATCCGACCCGCAAAATCCAGACAGATGAAAACCCTATTTTCCATCCGTCTGGCAGATCAGATCGTATGAAAATGGACAGGTGGTCCGTAATCATCTGATCCCTCCCCCCATAGGGGCGAGTGGACTCTCTGACAGGTCGGTCCCTGCACAGAGTGCCGAGACGGACTTGTCATCTGCCGGCTCAGCGGGGATCAACAGAGCGATCCCTGCTGAGCAAGCGGATGCTAAATACGGAGAGCCCCATGTGAAAGGGGCCTTAAAGGTATTAGCACCTGGGACATCCACCAAGGGCACAATGGCAGCTAAAGGTATCCTGTGCGTGCCCACTCCAAATCACAACCTGTTGACACAAATGGCAACCACCCCAACCTATAACTAGCCCCCATAAAACCTCACATTAACTCCCTTTTAGACCTTAGATTAGCCTCTCTTCAGACCTCAGTTTAGACTGCAAATCAGAACACTTTCAGACTGCATTTCAACCTCAGAACACCCTTTTCAGGTCTTAGTTTAGCCCTCTTTAGACCCCAGATTAACCCAATTTTAGACCTCACATAAACCCATCTTTAGACTTTTGATTACCTTCTTTAGACCCTGGATAAACCACCTTTAGACCTCAGATTAGCCCCCTCTTAAACCCTTAGATTAGCCCCCTCTTTAGACTTCAGATTATTGTCTCTTCATAACACAAATTAGCCTTCCCATCAGAACTCAGATAACCCCACTTTTAGATCTTAGATAAGCCCACCATTAGACCTCTGATAAATCACCATTAGACCACATATAAACCTTCATCAGACCTCAGACTCCCATTGAGAATTTAGACCGTAAGGCTAATTATCAGCTCCAAACATCACTGTGTAGAAGAACCCTTCCTCCCTTTTTTAGAAATAAAGCTAGTCATAGATGAATCAAAATGCGTCTGGTTCAGCAGGGACTGGCCAAATTTCAATCCATGCGTCGATCTAATGATTGAATTCTGTTGAACAGGATTGTTGGAAATGTTTTCACAATCGGCGGTTGCAGCCACTGTTCAGTTCTCATACTACAGGGGAGTTGGGTCCTCCGGACACTGACCATATAATGATCACCCACAGTGTCTGTTTCAAAAAGACAGAGACACTAATAGGAATGGGAGCTCTCGGCAAAAAGATATATGAAAAAACTGAAATAAAAAACCTGAATTGAGCTCAACCATCCCTGTGAAAAATGATATGAACTTGTTGGATCAATTAGTGGGGATATATATGTATATATATATATATATATATATATATATATATATATATATATATATATATATATATATATATATATATATATATATATATATATATATATATATATATACACAGTATACATATATACACACACACAAGATATATATGGAGTTGTATGATGGATTGGTTTTTAATTGCATATTGTGTGTAGTTTGTCTAATATGGTACTATTGTATATGTTATATATGATTTTCTACTTTTGACATTAATAAATACTATTTTAATTGATCCAACGACTTCATATAATTTTTTACAGGGATGGTTGAGCTCAATTTAGGTTTTTTATTTCAGTTTTTTAAGCCACTGATGATCAGTGCATTCTGATGGCGGAGAGTCCCCGCTGTCAGAATACAATGTTTGAGCAGCGAGGATTCCTTTATCCACCTCAATAGTGTGGATGGAGGAATCCATTCATTTTTTTTTCAGCCACCCATCTATAACCAGTTTTAGATCCCTGTCACAAGGGGTCTAAAACCTTGCTGTAACTTTCACTTTTCATCAGGCAGAGGAAGCCTCACTGTAGTGGGTTCCTTAGCCAATAAGAAAGCTTTCCTTACCATTACCCTGTCAGAAAGTAAAAATCATGGTCGGCAAGTTTAAGAGCCGGTACTGATTGGTACATATATCCCTAAATTATCCTC
This sequence comes from Lithobates pipiens, assembly GCF_037356315.1. Classification (NCBI taxonomy): domain Eukaryota; kingdom Metazoa; phylum Chordata; class Amphibia; order Anura; family Ranidae; genus Lithobates; species Lithobates pipiens. Next base: position 292,479,619 of record NW_027507784.1, on the reverse strand, counting down.
TTATAATTGCATAATTATTACATATTTATGGTGCTGAAACCTCCTGTTTCGTTAGCTTGATTTTATTATAATATACAATATCATTTTACAGTTCATTATGTTAAATGCATTGCATTTGGTAAAGCTAACATGTACAGGCAATATTCATATGTGCCTCTTTGTGCACAGGGCTCTTCTACCTGAACTGGCAAACTGAGACATTTTTATTCTCATCTAACCTAATCCGGCGATCGAACATTTTATGAACTCAGCATAGCGCTGCAGCAGAAAATAAGCTGCCATTTCAGTGTTCCGGTGGACTTCATCACAATGTCAGGTGGCTTGATAAAGATTAAATGACACATATTTTATGCTAACAACACAGTCAGCTAATGGAGCCGATCACAATTTGTGCTGATCAATAAATTCATAAATCCATTGAAGGGTCAGGAAAATGAAATGCTTGGCTCTCTAGTTAATAAACATTCTTGGAAACGGATGGAGCATGCATGGGTCAGCAGCATTTTGACACACAAAGATAGGCAGCCATTAATTAGTGATACATACTGTATCATTATTCCCAGCAGTTTTTCTAGGTCAGTTGAGTTCCTCTTAAATGTTTCCTAGATGGAGATGAACATCGAGAAATGTAAAAGCTTTTATTTCGTCCTTCTGTATACTGTATTTACTCATTTTGGGTATTTTTAAAGAAGAATACTCTAAGCACTGTTGGATGTTAAGGTGAAATTCTCTGCAAACAGAAAAATGCACAATACATTTTTTTTGTCACATTTGCATTTTACCACACATTACTATAGTGCACGGCAATGTGCATACTGTGGTGTAGTGCTGCTCCATCCATATTGAATGCCATTTCAATTAACTAATACAATTGAAGGCAACACACCTGTACTGTTTTTTTTTTTTTGTCACTTCAGTGAACACTTTAGAGAGACCTGAATCAACTCTACCGTTCATTGTTGTCTCTTCACATTTCAACATCATTGTAGCAATTATTCCTCAAACATAAATCCTTACCTATTCCATTATTTAATTAAGGGCTACAAACACGCCCATTTACAAAAAACATAGATTTACAAAGCTTTCTGAGCATCTATTGACAGTAGTAGCCCTGGGGATCCTCTCTCTTTCAACCTGTGTATTGCCAAGAGGGTTCTGGTGCCATTGTCCCTACTCTCCCTCCCAGGAACAAATCCCACTTGGTCTTTGTGCACCAGTGCATTCATTGCCACCTTCAATCGATTAGCTAAAATCTTAGCAAACAATTTTACATCAGCGTTCAGTAGAGAAATGGGCCGGTAACTAGAGCACAGAATTGGGTCCTTTTCTTCCTTAAGAACAATGGAAATCTCAGCCTCGAGTGCTTCCCATCGTATTCCCCAATCTACGCCTATACCGTTCATATAGGAAACCAATTTAGGAACCAAGATGTCTCTGAATTTTTTATAATAAGCTATCGTATTCCCGTCCGGACCAGGACTTTTCCTGGCCGCTGACTCTTTTAACATTTGAACTATTTCTGCTTCTGTTATGGGGTCGTCCAGGGGGCCAGCTTTATCTAGCGGGATCTTTTCAAGGCCGCATTTGTTCAAAAAGTCTCTGGTATTGTCTTGTCTCTTTTTAACGATGTCCGGGGGATCTTTTTGGGTTATTTAGTATAGGTTCTCATAATATTCTTGAAAGGCCTGAGGGTTGAAAATACATTTCCCCCTTTCCCCAATTGAATGCTTTCCATAAAATTTACTTTATTTTTCTTTTTTAACATTTTGGCAAGATGTTTGTTTGACATATTCCCCCACTGACATCTTTCTTTTTTAAACCGATAGTAAAGGGTGCTATTTTCTTGTTTGATATGTTCTTTTAATTTCTCGCACTTTAAAATTATTTCTGCCCTTTCCTCACCTGTATTTTCCCGGCTATGTTCAAGGGCGTGTATTTCTTTATAAAGGCCATCTCTTTTCTGTCTATTTGCCCTTTTGCCCTCCGTAGCTTCTGAAATGGAGCTTAGGCTGCTTGTTGCAAAGTACCATTCTAGTTCTTTTTTTAACCTCTCTACAACCTCTGTGTCTTTCAACAAAACTTCATTCAGTCTCCACCTATTAGCCCCTTTGCGTTCCCCCTCCACCTTTAGTTTTATTGACACTGGGGCATGGTCTGAGAAAACCCCAGTTTCTGTTTGAACTCTCCACCAAGTTCAACATCCTGTGTTCTATCAGGATTAAGTCGATCCTTGAGTACATCCCGTGCACAGGAGAGTGGAATGAGTAGTCCCGTATTTTTACATCTATCAGTTGATGCTGGTGAAACTTCTTTTTAAGTAATTTCCGCTGCTCATTCTCAGTCCTCTGTGCACGAGACATACTGTATACACCCGGGTCCATGCTAAAGTTGAAATCACCAGCCATCATGGCCCAGCCCCTTTTGAACTCCATTAATTTTTTTACCGCCCCCCCAAAAAAACTTCATTGGGTTTCTATTTGGACCATAGAACACACCTGTACTGTAGCACATTGCAATGCATATAAGCCTTTTTACCGGATGCCAAGGAGCAAATTAACATGGCTATGTCCATACATATCACCTCAACCGAGGTACAGCACAGTAAAAATTATACCAAGGGTCGCATTTGGCATGCAGTAATGCCACCAAACATGACCCGTGCAAGCAGGGCCGTCTTAATAGCATCATTGGCCCCTGGGCAAAGTAATGCTCTGGGGCCCCTACAATGGAGACAAGTGGAGCTTTCCCTTTTGGGTGGAGCTCCGCATTAACTACATGAACAATCATTCTGTACACTACAATACAATACATGTACAATACTACATACATAAAGTAACAAAGCTCCCCTGTGCATATAATATATCTGCTAGATTGATGCCTCCCCAGTACTATGGCCCCTCTACACCCTAGATATCCCCCCAGCACTCTGACCCCTCTACACCCCAGATATCCCCCCAGCACTCTGACACCTCTACACCCTAGATATCTCCCCAGCACTCTGACCCCTCTACACCCTAGATATCTCCCCAGCACCCTAACCCCTCTACACCCTAGATATCTCCCCAACACCCTGACCCCTCTACACCCTAGACACCCCCCAAGCACTCTAACCCCTCTACACCCCAGATATCCCCCAGCACTCTGACCCCTCTACACCCTAGATATCCCCCCAGCACTCTGATCCCTCTACACCCTAGATATCTCCACAGCACCCCAGCTCCCCAACCCCTCTACACCCCAGATATCCCCCCAGCATTCTGACCCCTCTACATTCCAGATATCCCCCCAGCACTCTGACCCCTCTGCACCCTAGGTATCCCCCCAGCACTCTGACCCTTCTACACCCTAGACATTCCCCCCAGCACTGTTACCATATATACCATAAGATATCCCCTGTATTGTGACTGGAGAGAACCCATGTCAGGGAACCTACAGCAGTGGAATATGGAAGTGCTGGTCAGCATCCCTATGTTAAACATGAGTTTGAACTGAACAGTATTGCAGATGTCTTGTGGATAGAGGAAGTGGTGTACTTCTGTACTAGGAAGAACTTTGCACTGTTCATATTACAGTAAAAAAGGCTCATTGTGTGGACATTCCTTTATTTCTGGAGGTGGACCTTTGGCTCGGAACATGTGAGGAACCAAGATGGTGGAGTATCTCTGCATTGCAGGTGTGTGGTGCCCCGTCTCATTCCTGTTACAGATGGGTGATAGAAGGGCTGGCATGACCATTGCTGGCGGTGAGTCAGGAGCCTGCTAGTATTCTTGTTCTAAGGCATCATTGAAGTCAAGGGAACTAATATTTTACTAAGGCGAGTTCAGCAATGTCAGCCACCATGACAGGGTCCCTTTAAATCCAACTTTTACCTTGAAGTTAAGTTGTTCAGAAAAGATTAAAAACGTATGCACTTTACACAGGGTTGGCTATCAGGATAAAATGTTATAGCCACAGTTCTACTTCTACTTAAAATGTTGCGTTAATGTGAGTTCATTTATGGTTTTTCATTCAGGGGAAATTGGAGAGGTCTGAATCATTTTAGTTTACATAAACATCAAATAAATGTGAACATTTTCAAACACAACATGAAAACTGGAAAATGCCCCCATGCTACTCTTAGATGGTCCATCTGTTCAGATTCTGTTTGCAAGTATTTGAAGGACTGAGGATTTAATTAATACTGACCTGCTTAGTTAATTTTAATTGCTTGAACTAGTCTGTGTATTATGCAATGCTAAACTGTGTGAGGTTTACAAAAAAGTGTGTTGTACATAAAATGTTGCTCATTAAATGCATAATACCTACAACTATTACAAAAGGATGTATTAAAATGGTTTAACCCATTATTATTTGTTTTGCTTGGTGTCCATTAAATGTTCTTTGCCATACAAGCTTAGACCTCTGTAGTGTATGAATACTTTTACTAAACACAAAAGCTGCACACACAACTGCAGGATACACAATTTATAGCATTCAAAGTATTACAAAATATGCATAAGACATGCACAAGCAAATTATCCTTGCTAGCAAAATAAGTATGTACAATATGTATTCAATAAGTAAACTAAATAGTTACTCAACTTCTTTATGATGGCGTAATCTCCTGGAGTCCATGCTGATCCTTTGTTTTCTAAAACAACTCTGTCCTTTGTCTCCCACATGCTCATTCAATAATTGTAATCTCCTCCCCCATACTTCCTGTACATCATATACTGTAACCTGACTTAAAGCGGAGTTGCACCCAATCTTGGCACTTTCACGTATCTGCTTCTTACCCCCCTCCACCCCCCTCCAGTGCCTTATTTGGCACCTTTCAGAGGGGTGGGGGGTACGGAGACCTGTTTTAGACAGGTCCTTTTCCCCACTTCTAGAGACAGGGCTGTGGCCCGATCTCCCGTAAGTTCAGCCTCCCTCCTCCCTCCCCTGCTGCCGGGCCAATTAGAAAGCGTGGCGTGCTACACGTATGTGCAGTAGGGAACCAGCTGTGAAGCCAAAAAGGCTTTACTGTCAGGTTCCCTTACCAGGAATGGTGGCGGCAGCACCCGGGAGTCGATCCGAAGATCAGCTGGGTTTACTAATACCTAATATTAAAAGTCAGCAGCTACAATTATTTTCACCCAGGCTGGACCTCCTCTATAAAGTTAATTTGCATATCAATGAAGGAGGCTTTGCTTTTAAAACAGCACATGGTCTTATAATCTAAGTCAATATTAGTGTTATAAATCACTACAAATAGCCATGGCAACACATACAATCCTCTTGATTTCATAGCTTAACCACTTGCTTACTGGGTGTCTAAACCCCCCTTCCTGCCCAGACCAATTTTCAGCTTTTAGAGCTGTCACTCTTTGAACGACAATTGCGCAGTCATACAACACTGTAGCCAAATTAAATTTTTTTTTCGCACAAATAGAACTTTTTTTGTTGGTATTTGATCACCTCTGGGTTTTTCATTTTTTGTTAAAAAAATGTAAAAATACAGATTTCTTAAAATACCGTTTTATATTTTGTTAATACATTTTGTAAACAGGTAATTTTTCTCTTTCATTGGTGTACGCTGATGAAGCTACACTGATGGGCACCGATAGGCTTCACTGGTGGGCACTGATAAGGCTGCACTGATGGGCGCTAATAGGTGGCACTGGTGGGCACTGATAGGTGGCATTGGGTGGCACTGATGCATGGCACTGATGGACGGCACTGAAGGGCATTGATAGGTGGCGCTGAAGGGCATTAATAGGTGGCACTGATAGGCGGAACTCACTGATAGTTGGCAGTGATGGGCACTGATGGGTGGCAGTGATGTTCACTGATCAGCACTGGTAGGTGACACTGATGGGCAGCACTGCTAGGTGGCACTGATGAGGCACTGATTGGCACCACTGGTGGGCATTGATAGGTGGCACTTGTGGGCACCGATAGGTGGCACTGATGTACTGTGGGCACAGTGGTCACTGATTTCTGGCACTGGCAGGCAGTACTGGTGGGCACAGAGGCTCTTCCTCTTCGGGATGGATGCCCCTTCAAACAGAAGCCGGCGATCGTTTTTTTTTTCAGAAAAAATAAACAACTACTGATCCTCTGTTTACATCACGTGATCAGCTGTCATTGGCTGACAGCTGATCACGTGGCCTCCATTTACTTCACTGTGCATTACTGACAGTTTAACGCCATATATTTCTGTGCATCACTGTACGTTTGGTGCATTATATTGCAGTATATTATAGTGTATATGTGGAGTGTGTCTGTGTAGTGTATGTACTCAAATTAAACAACCACCACTTTACATAGATTAAAGTGCATCTACATACAGATTTCCACTTCTTCTTTACATTTGCTTATAAGCACCACCCCCTCCCTCCCAATAATGTCTGGGAGGACAACAAGGAGAGGCAAATGTTCCCTTGGCACTGTAAGGGGGCCAGCAACACATGTGTCCACAGGCAAAGGTGGTCGTGGTGGTCATCAGTCCTCAGGCAGGGCATCATTTCCTCTGTTTAGTGAATTTGCCCATGCTATCCAGCCACAGTATGCAGAGGAGGTGGTTTTCTGGCTTACAAAACCTTCCTCATCCTCCTCATCCTATGTCATGCAAGCAGAGACAAGTGTGCAGTCTCCTGCAGTTGCCAGAGTGGATAAACCTGCCTCCTTGTCCACAAAGAGTAATTTTTCTGAACCTGTTTGACAGGTGCATATCATTGCAAATTTTTACAGCAAGGTCAATTCTTGCTTTCATCAAGATTACCTCTATAGGGTTAAAGTGAGAAGGGGCCACCGACACCCAAAGAACAATTTTTACGCACCCCTTACTTCTATCCAAAGTTAAAGTGACACCAGAATGTATACAAAAAATCTGTAACCGTGTTCCTAGTGTACTACATTGTGCCCTCCTCATACACACTGGCTCCCCAGCTGTTGCTGTGCAAAATAAAGGCAGCTTGAAGGGAAAATATCTTTTTTTTGGGCTTTATAAATGCAATTATTTCTGCAGCAGATTCTAGACATGATATAGATCTGCCACTTTACAGGTAGAATAAGGGGACACCCCAGGCCCTATATTGGAAGGAATTTTTCCTTTTTAAGCTTTCACTTTAAAAATAAAAAAAACACTGCTCATTTAAAAATGAAGTTTTTCACAAACTTTTTTTTAATTGATACATGTCACCCAGGGCAGGACCTGGACCCCTATAACCATTATATGCCCAGTTACTTGCATATATGCCCTCAAAATGGGCACTTTTCATTTTTGACGTTCGAGTCCCATTGACGTTCTTGGGGTTCGTTATTCCCCGTGTACGAAAGTTCTGGTGCGAACCGAACAGGGGTCCGTTTGGCCCATCCCTAGTAACTATAACATGTTTGTTTGTTTTTTTAACCACTTGCTTACTGGGCACTTAAACCCCCCTCAGTCCCAGACCAATTTTCAGCTTTCAGCGCTGATGCACTTTGAATGACAATTGCGCGGGCATACAACACTGTACCCAAATGAAATTTTTATCATTTTTTTCCCACAAATAGAGCTTTCTTTTGGTGGTATTTAGTTACAGCTCGGAGTTTTATTTTTTGCTAAACAAACAAAAAAAGATGCAAAAAAAAAAAAATCATGTTTTAATAGTTTGTTATAAAATTTTGCAAACAGGTCATTTTTCTCCTTCATTGAAGTGCGCTGATTAGGCGGCACTGATAGGCTGCATTGGTGGGCACTGATGGGCTGCATTGGTGGGCACTGATAGGCTGCATTGGTGGGCACTGATAGGCTGCACTGGTGGGCACTGATAGGCATAGTTAAGGCGGCACTAATAGGCACAGATAAGGCGGCACCGATGGGCACAGATAAGGCGGCACTGATGGGCAAAGATGGGCACAGATAAGATGGCACGGATGGGTGGCACGGATGGGTGGCACGGATGGGCACTGATAGGTACCACTGATAGATGGGACTGATGGGCACTGATAGGTGGCACTGATAGGTGGCTCTGATAGGTGGCACTGCTGGGCACTGATGGGCGACACTGCTGGGCACTGATGGGCGGCACTGGGGTGCAGCACCTTTGAGGCAGATTGTGGGCACTGTGGGTGGCACTGTGGGTGGCACTGCTGGGTGGCACTGTGGGCACTGCTGGGTGGCACTATGGGCACTGCTGGGTGGCACTGACGGGGGGCACTTACTTTTTATTAGGGTGGCACTGCAGGGGGCAGGTGGGCACTGGCAGGGGGCAGGTGGGAGCGCTTGCATTGCTGGCCGTGATCGGGACTAATGTCCCGATCACGGCTGCCGGTGATCGGCTTTTTTTTTTCTCCTCGCGCTGTCAGCGCGAGGAGGAATACTAGCCGATTACCGGCTCCGTTATGTCACCTGATCAGCTGTCATTGGCTGACAGCTGATCACGTGATAAGGGGTCGGGATCGACCCCTTGCACGGATCGGTGATCAGGCGAGTCTCATGGACTCGCCGATCACAGAGCGCGCCGCGCGCTCCCCTCAGGGCGCGCGCAGGCCGCTCGTACACGGGACGACGTCAATAGACGTAGTCCCGGAAAAGGAGATCCGTGCTGTAGCCGTCAATTGACTATAGCGCGGATCTCAAGTGGTTAAACTTGACTTTAATATTTCCGGGCGGCATCTCCTCTTCCTGGTGCTTCATGGCGGTCTCCCCTGCATCTCCTCCCTCCTCCTCCTCGATGATCAATAGGATTGCTTCTCCTCTCGGCCAATCGGGTTGCGGGTCTCAGGACCCGCTTCCTGACTGGCCAGGAGGAGAATCAGGAAGACAATAACAAATATTAAATTCACTATTGTCACACAACTGGGTGGGCTCAGGGCGCAATGCTCTGCTCCTTGAGCCCAACCTTTTTTGAAGCCTATTAGAGCCGCTGGCTCTAATCACGTGCTTCTAAAAAAAAAAAAAAATCCATTAGAATCCATACGTCCTGTGGACCACATGTAAATTAGGGGCCTATTCTACATGAATTAGGAGGATTGTGCCCTGCATTAAGGGACGCTGTTGCTTAAAGCAGAGTTCCACCCAAAAGTGGAAGCTCTGCTGATCTGCTTGCTACCTCCCTCTGGTGCCAAATATTACACATTTCAGGGGAGAAGGGGGAACGAGTACCTGGTTTTGGCAGGTACCCGTCCCCACTTCAGAAGTTCGGCCCCTTTCCTCCTTCCTCCGCCACCAGGCCAGTTAGAAACCACAGCACATTTCACGCATGCGCAGTAAGGAACTGGCTGTGAAGCCGAAAGGCTGGGGTGCCAACTTCATGGGCTCCCTGGGCACGTAAGTGTCTTTATATTAAAATTCAGCAGCTATAGTTTTTGTAGCTACTGACTTTTATATTTTTTTTCCCCAGGCTGGAAAACTGCTATAATATAAAGAGATAAAAATAAAAGGCCTAACTCTAGCTAAGACTTTTTAAAGTGGAACTAAACCCTCCTCTACTTTACAGCCAAGGAAGCTGTCATCTTAGCCTCTACTTGATCTGTAGTTGCCATGGTGCTGCATATGCAATCAGTTGCAATGGCAGCCATTTGCTTCATGGTTCAGTTGAGAGGAATAGCAATTGTGATAGTTATCATTCATAGCTTGCCATGACTATACCAGTTGTGAGGGGGTTTAATTCTGCTTTAAGCAGTTACAGCAACAGTTTTTTTTTTTCTTTTGGCATAACAGCTTTACATTGATAAAATCAAATCAAATAAAAGCTGACCATTGCAGGTACCTTTGTCAGCACAAAATGGTTTGTCTCAACTTTCTGACACTTTTGTTGCTAAGATAGAAAACAGACCCATTGGCTGGATCACCAGTGAAAATAAATAATCCTAAATAAAAAATAAAAAAAACAATGTAGCCACAACATCCAATGGATTGGTAAACTGCAAAACTGTAAAAAACCAAATTTGTGTTTTTGGGTTTGAATACGCTTTAAAAAACACAAGCTTCTCGCTTCAGATACACTAAAATTATTTAATACAGGTGGCTTGTTTATAACACCCAACAACTGTATTTTTCACCTTTCACAAGCGTAAAAAGTATTTCGATTGTCAGAAAATAACTATCTACGTACAGCAGAGAAGGTGCAGCAGGCAGTGAGATGGTGAGACTCTTGTGTCTTGTTCTGGATGTGATGTTTTACAAGCCAAGCTGGCAAGTAGGAACCAGTGAAATAAATTGACCAACCTGGATTACGTCCAACTCACTCCCTTGTCAACCATGGGATGTACAGTATTGGATGATAAAGGAAGCAACGCGATGACCAGAAAATGACATAAGTGAATCAATATAGTAATATAGTACTGTGGGATATCAACCAAACGTGTAACATTTTCAATCGCCAATCTTGCAGCCCCCAAATTCTGTCCATTTGGCTTACAAATGTTGGGCTACCCTACTTGTCCTGCACTTGTCAAAACAATTCATCCCCTTAATATGATGCCAATGCCTGTAATACATTTTGTTGAAACAAAATTAAATGAGCTTCTCACAGTGTATATTAGAAGCTGCAGCAAGTCAGAGAGAGCTTGCTTCATTTCCTTGCCGAAGGACATATGGCATAAGCTAGCCGTGTCCTCCCTAGCCTTAGAGTCCCAGGCCCATGTAAGCAACCAGGATTCGCTGTAGCTTGTAGGTAGGTACAGTCTGTACTCCCCACTGTCATGGCGCTGAACCAAAGTGGCAATACAAAAGGGAAAGGACATTGTGGGGAACTCAGTTCCTCTATGGCCGCGTACACACGGGCGGATTGTCTGGCCAACTAAGTTCGTCAGACAATCCGACAGACAGTCCATTCAAAATTTGCATGAACGGACTTGACCACACACGATGAGCAGACAGTCCGCTGAAAGCGTGCGCGATGACGTGTACAGCACGTACAACGGGACTAGAAAAACGACGTCCTATACACTGCAATGCAACCTTCGGCCGTGTAAATCCTTTCTGAGCATGCGCCATACTTAGTCCGTCCAACTTGCCTACACACGAGCGGACTGTCCGCTGAAACCAAGTTTGGACGGACAAAACCAAGTTTGAACGGACTACAATCCGCCCGTGTGTACGCGGCCTATGACTTTCTGTGGTCACCAGGAGGACAGCTGTCTGATTGGACGCTGAGGCCCCCCAGTGTGACCTCCATGGTCATCTTGGGTGAAGGCCCTTGGTTTAAGCCCCATTGTTTAAGCCTCATTGCTCTCTAATTTGGCATGCATTATGCAAATGGTTAGTGTAAGGACAGGTTCGCCATCTGTCAGGGACAGCGCATAGTAGCAGGGAGAGTTGTGAAAGTGCAGGGACCATGCTATCTCCACTCAGAAAGCCTCCCATTTGGTTTGGACTGGCCAGGACACATTCTCGCTCCTCGTGTCAGAAGCTGTTGACATTACTTCAAGTACAGAACCACAGCAGCTATCCCTGTAAGTGTCTCTGAGTGGGTGTGCTCTCTCTCATCGGGCCTGGTTATACTCATTTGTGACATTCTACAATACATAGTTCATATTGCTCTTCCTCTGTGTGATTCCTGCCACCAGCTCACCATGCTGCACTCTGCTCAGAAGCTTCCCGCCATACCAACCAGGGTCCTCACCCTATTTCTTCTTTTTATAGGGTATGCACTTACCTGTTCTTGGGAAGAACTCCAGCATTTTGTGTCACACTTTCTCCTGGCCTAAGGCCCAGTCTGATAAATAAAAGAATATCCATACAGGTTGCATTTTTAAATGTTTGCTCCGTAACAACAAAATAATGTTCTTTACAGCCATGTCTCAGACATCACATCTCAGGCGTCCATTACAGTTCGGCTTAATGCAACAACTCAAAACTCATAAAGTTCAGGCAATTCCCTCATCCTTGCTTCATTGAGAGTCCCCCAACCATTTGTCTTCATCCAGAGCCCCTTGCCATTTAAGCCTCAATGAGCCCTCTCTCCTTTGCAGGTCTCAAACCTTCATACTGTAAGTCAGGGATGACCTGTTCCCATGTTCCCATCTGATTAGGATTCTACCCACTACAGCTTATAAATGACAAGGGAGATAGCTTACTAAAAAGGGATAACCTCTAATTACCCTCAACCCCTTCATTCATTGAATTTCAGTTCTTTCTATCATGGAGCCTCAGCACCATGTCTTCATTACATAGGGTTATATACATGCATATCCAGTTTGCTTGGAAACTCTCACTCCTCCAGGCTGACATTTGGCCCTCAATGCAGTTTGCTATTTGTGTAACTCTCCCAAAAGCCATACCATTGCTTCTTTCAGGACTGTGGGCTCTTGAAAGGAATACTGAGTCAGGATGCTGTTGTGTTCTCAAGAAGCTATGTACAGCACCTTGCCGGCCCTTCCCCCAGCCCTGGTCTGTCTGCATTAAATAGAGAAGCACAGATACCAAATAATGACATCACTGGGTCTAAAACAAGGTATGTATCAAAAACAGGGGGCACAAGGGTGTAGTGGGTAGCACTCTTGCCTAGTAGTAAAAAGGGTCGCTGATTCAAATCCCAACCATGACACTACCTGCCTGGAGTTTGCATGTTCTCCCTGTGCCTGATTGGGTTTCCTCTGGGTACTCCGGTTTCCTCCCACACTCCAAAGACATGCTGGTAGGTTAATTGGCTTCTGTCCAAATTGGCCCTAGTACTGTATATGAATGTGAGTTAGGGACTTTAGATTGCAAGCTCCTTGAGGGTAGGGACTGATGTGGATGTACAGTGTATATGTAAAGTGCTGCATAAATTGATGGTTCTATATAAGTACCTTAAAGAATAATAATAAAATGTTAAAGCTTCATTTAAAAATATCATTAAAGCAGAATTCTGCCAAAAATGTTTTTTAAAGTCAGCAGCTACAAAAAGTGTACCTGCTGACTTTTAATAATCAGACACTCACCTGTCCCACGATCCAGTGATGCGGGCGTACTGTCCGAAGCCCCTCTCCTCTCCCCCTCCTCTCCATGACACCAGAATACTTACTGTGGGCACCCGTCTGTGCCTTCACAGTTGGGCATGCACGAGCCATGCTGCGTGCTGTGAATGGTCGGGTAATCTTCTGGGACCCATGATGTGTCCCAGAAGATTGCAGGGAGGGAGGAGGGAGAGGTGAACTTCCTTCCTGAGTCGGGGAGATGGATGCCTCTAAAAAGAGGTAATCTGCCCCCCCCCCCCCCCAAAAAAATGACATGCCAAAGTTGGCATGTCAGGGGGTCACTATGCCCGGTATGTCTGGGTATCACCGAGTATGGCTCGGTATGGCTGAGTATGGCTGGGTATCATGAGTATGGCTGAGTATGGCTGGGTATCACCGAGTATGGCTGGGTATCACTGAGTATGGCTGGGTATGGTTGAGTATGGCTGGGGGTGGATGGGAAGGATGGTGGAGGGACGGAAGAGTATGGTGGAGGGATGGCAGAGTTTGGTGGAGGGATGGCAGGAAGGAAGAATATGGTGGAGGGATGGCAGGATGGCAGAGGGATGGCAGGATGCAGATTATAGTGGAGGGATGGCAGGATGGCAGAGGGATGGCAGGATGCAGATTATGGTAGAGGGATGGCAGAGGCTACAGTTGTCAGTATCACTGAGCAGCACTGTGGGCACTACACATCCAGCCCACAGCGTGCAGCATTCAATCTCTCCCCTCTCTGTTCACACTGGACGGAGAGGGGAGAAAGGAACCGGATATCACACCGGTTTGTTTACATGTGATCGCTCCATCATCTGACGGAGCGATCACTTGGTAAACAGCCACTGTCAGCGGCCATTTACCGTGATCCATGATGCAGGGGACCCGGCAGTCTCGGATACTACCATATGTGTGCCCCAGGGGACGCGCGGGAGTGCGATGCTGGGAGGACACTAATGTACGCCCTTCCAGAGTTATCAAACCGCCCTGTAGCCGTCATTCCGCTATGGGCCGGTTGTTAAGTGGTTAATATTTTTTACACCTTTAACATATATTTCCAAGTTTCACATTGAAAAAAGCACAACATTTAAAAAAAAAAATTTAGTTCATTTGTAAATAACGTTTCAATGCTTTGTACCATTGCTGACAGCTGAAGTGTAAACAAAACAGTTGCGGTAGGTATCAGTAATTGGTATCAGTGAATTTTATACTGCTAAATAAAAGTATTGCTTATCATACTTTTAAAAAAAAGGGTATTGGTGCATCCCTACTTACGGTAGTATAGACATTCAAGAGATGCTTTCAGAAAAAAAAAAAAGAATAAGCAAAGAAAGGGAGACAAAAAAATAGACCAGAGAATAAAATGAGGACTGCTCAAAGTTGCATTATTCATGTTTTATTGGGGGTGTGCTCTGGGATTTTTTAGGACCCCGCCACATTGTCCCAGTTACAACAGTTTTGTATGCAGACTGTTGCCTATTGCTAATTTTTTTTCTTACTTAGCCATTATGAAACTGATACAACACTGCTGACACCAGCAATTTGCCAGTTAACACTAAAAGCCTGCGGAATGCATAATTACCATGAAATGCCTCAGTAAAAATGTAATGGAACTTCTTTTCTGTGTTAATTGAACAGCTCAGAGAGTTGTGTTTATTATGAAGTATGCAGAAAGGGGTGCAGTGACTCAGGTATTTTAGTATGAAATTAATTTTGGAGATTTGCTTTTCTCCAAGATGGCCTGGCCGCAGTTCTGAGCAATATTACCATATTGCTTAACCTTTCATTAGCAGGAGATAAGACGGTGTGGATTAATCTATGATTTACACCATGAGAGAATAGTCTATTAAAAAACAGGGGAGGAAAAAGGAGATACACTGGATAAAGGCTGGATTATGAAAGCCGGAGGTGACCTTAAAGTGACAAGCTAAAGCTAAATCCCCACAAAGAAGACCTTAGATACCAACCTTCTGTCCATGACACTGATCGCTACCTTTATAGGATAATTCCCCACTGAAGAATCTTTATAAACTGACACTTTGTTGGGTAGCAGATTTCTGGTCCCTGGCTGCTCTTTGTGGTTCATCTCGCCAGCCTTACATCAGAACTGTTTCTCTTGGTGAAGAATGAGGTCAGCAGGAGGAACAATAGTACACAACAGGTATACTTACCAACTGTCATGGGTTTGCCGGGACAGTCCCGCCTTTTAGTTGCTTGTCCTGTGATGGCTGTGTCCTGGGCTGTGTCCCGGGATGGCATTATGAGACACGCTGAGGATTGCTACTCAGGCACCAGCTCATGCTAACATGCATAATGATCACACACTTGCAATTCAGTAATCTCCCTCTCCAATAGGTCACTGCACATGTACCGGGAAAAAAATGAATGTGCATAATGTCCATAAAGTATCATCAGCGCAAGCAATATGGCTGATGATACTTTATTGTGGAGATTTATATTTTCTATTTATTGTTATAGATAACAAGGATATTTATTTAAGTTTATTATAGTAGCTTACAATAAGCTATCATAATAAAACCAAATAAATATGCCTATGTTTGTAGACAGGTGCAGTCTACTTTTTCCCCTGCAGGTATCGCTCAACCGCAGCGGCTTAACAGGGGGGAGAGGAAGTCAAGAGGAACATGGTTCCTCTATGATTTCCAGGGTCACTGGGGAAGCTATCTGATTGGATGCTGCTTCCTCGTGTGACTCTAGCAGCCATATTGGGTAAAACAGAGCCTATTTAAGGCCCTGGCTCCCAGGTTTGGCACACATTCGCATGTGGGTAGTGTAGGAACAGGTCACCCATCTACCAGGGACAGTATAAGTATCAGAGAAGGTTCCAGAAAAGAAAGAAAAGCTTAGGGCTTGTAGCTTCCTTGGATATTTTCCAGATTAGGTATGAGAGGGCCATGCTACATTCTGCTCCTCCAGACAGATGCTGTCAGTTCGGCAAATACCTGCTCTGCTGCACACTGTTGGCATTCGTGAGTATTTCCATTTGGCCTTCTCCCACCGGGCTTGTGAACCATTTTTGCCTTACTACAATACAGGTACTACAAATTGAACTCTGTGTATGTTATTACCACGCTGCACCCACCCACATGTTCTCAGTAAGTAAATATAAAAACATTGTGTCATTACATATGGTGACCTTAGTGATCTATTTAAACCAACAATCCAATTTCAATTTTACTAAACTCATACATGGATTTTTGCCCGTTCCCAGTGGCCAGAGTGGGTGAAACAATGTGGGTGAACAGTTTGCCATTTAAGCAAATGAAAGGTAAGTAAAGGCTGCTGGCGGGACTTTTCTTTAACCGCTTAAGGACCGCCCCACATACCTATACTGCGGCAAGGGGGGCCTTAAGCGCAAAATCACATACCTGTACATGATTCCTTTGATCAGCACTGAGGCTTGCGCACACACCGTCAGGGCCCCGCTTCTGTTGAGATTAGGTCCGGTGGTTGCGATATCTGCCGGGACCTGCCAATCGTTCACCGGAGGGGCAGAGCGGTGGTCTGCCTATGTAATCAAGGCAGACCACCGCTCTGTAAGGGAGGAAAATGGAGATCTTGTGTTTCTGCTAAGCAGAAACACAGATCTCTATTCCTCCAGTCATAACATTCCCCCCACAGTTAGAAAGCACTCTCTAGGAGCACACTTAACCCTTTGATCGCACTGATGTTAACCCCCTCCCTGCCAGTGTCATTAGTTTGTCTTTTTTTTTTAGCACCGTTCACTGTATTAGTGTCACTGGTCCCCAAAAAGTGCCACTTAGTGTCAGATGTGTCTGCCGCAATGTCGCAGTCCCACTAAAAAATGCTGATCACCACCATTACTAGTAAAAAATAAATAAATAAAAATTCCATAAATATATCCCATAGTTTGTAGACGCTATAAGTTTTGTGCAAACCAATCAATATACAGATTTTTGTTACCCAAAACATGTAGTAGAATACATATTGGCCTAAATTAATGAAGAAATTAGATTTTTTTTAATGGATGTGTTTTAAAGCAGAATGTAAAAAATATATTTTTTTTTTCAAAATTGTCTTTTTTTGTTTAAATAAATAAAATAAATAAAAACCGTAGAGGTGATCAAATACCACCAAATATAAGCTCTATTTGTGGGGGGGAAAAAAGGACTTTCATTTTATTTGGGTACAGTGTCACACGACCATGCAATTGTTATTGAAAAAAATGGCCTGGTCATGAAGGGATTAAACCTTCCGTGGCCGAAGTGGTTAAACCAAGAATCTTATTGTTGACGACAACTTAAGATTTCAATTTTATTGAACATATACATGGATTTTTGTAAGTTCCCAGTGGCCAGAGTAGGTGGAACAATGGAACAATGTAGGTGAACAGTTTGGCATTGGAGCAAATGAAAATGTAAGTAAAAGCTGCTGGTGGGGCTTTTCTTTTTTTGCATGCCCCTTTTTTTTTTTTTTTGCACCGCGTGGACAAAGCACAGGTTTGCTTTTAACATGTCTGTATACCAGACCTCGAGGTAGTCATATGAACCACTATGGCTGTTGTTACACCATTAGTCTAATATTCTTTCATCCTAGAAAACTATTTTAACACCAAATGTGCAATCTCTCAAATATCCTAATATAAGCCTCTTTGAAGTAACATAATGGCTTGTAATATGTTTTATAGGATATTCAAGTCCACATTTCAAATTCTCTTTCTAAAAAAGTACAATCATATGTAGTTTCGGGTTTCATTTTCAGATGAATTTACATTAAACACTAGACTATAACAGAATACCCCCTTAGGTGCTTCCATAATACCTATATAATGAAATTATTTATAGATCCTGGAATGGGCATTCAAGAGGTTTTTACCTGTCTTACCAGCCTTTAGGGTGATCTCACCTGTCACAAATTTTATGCTAGATGCTGCTAACATTTATAGCTATAAATACTGCATGCATTCACAGCTGGAAATATGTTGCATATTTTTACTAAATATACTTTTTTTATTTCCAATTTGGCAAATTATGCAGATGGAGTTTTTATACGCTGTATGGTGAACTTGAAATGATGTGTGAACTGGACTGACTGAGATATCACGTTAAATTAAAAAGTATTTTATCACTTGGCTTAATATAATGCATTGCAAATGAAACGTCAAGAAGGAACTTAATGTGTTTATAGGTGATTCCAACTGTCTACACGACTGCTCTCTGTGAAAAAAAAAAATCTAAAATCCCAACTGAACTTTTAATTTAAATTAGTTAAATACAAAACAAAACGGTTTATAAAATCTTACAGATCAAGATAAATAAATAGATAAAGATAGATAAATAGATGGTTCTGGACAGCCGCACTCTGAATATGCCTTTCATTTAAAAACTACACAAACAAACAAAAATACATGCCACAGCAGAAAAAAAGAGCTAACACGTTTCACACTATATGTAGTGCTTAATAATAAGCTATGATCCTGGTATAACCACTTCCACCCGAGCCTGTATGGATATGTCCTAAGGAATGGAAGGGTTAAAAAACAAATACAGTAAAGAAGCTTATCTTCTGTCAGCATCCTACAGAGAAGGACCCTTGCTCTCTGTGTGGAAACAGTGACCTCTTTGCAGAGGTCCAAAAGAGATCTTCATTCAACAGGAAGTGTTAGTTTTGATGATGCAGTGCTATATTGGTGGTGTTAAACTTCTGGAGAGAGACCACTGCTTCCACACAAAGAGCAAGGGCCCCTCTCTCCAGCATGCTGGCAGGTGACAGGCTTTTCTATGAATGCCGCATACACATGACCGGACTTTCCGGGAGAAAAGGTCAGAATAATTTCATCGGATATTCCGATCGTGTGTGGGCTTCATCTGACTTTTTTTTCAAAAATTCTGACGGATCTAGAAATAGAACATGTTTTAAATCTTTCCGACAGAATCAATTCCTATCAGGGAAAACGTTTGTCTGTATGCTAGACCAAAAACGACACAAGGGCAGCTATTGGCTACTGGCTATTGAACTTCCTTTTTCTAGTCTAGTCTTACGTCATTGCCTTCTAAACGAATAGACTTTGGTGTGATCGTGTGTAGGCAAGTCCATTTCAGCATAACTCTGTCGGAACTCCGTCAGAAAGACTGTAATGCTGTGTACACACGATCAAAAGTCTCGTCGGAAAAAGCTCTGATGGTTTTCCCGACGAAATTCCGACGGAATTCGGCTCAAGCTGTCTTGCCTACACATGGTCACATCAAATTCCGATCATTTATAATGTGGTGACATGCAACACGTACGATGTGACTAGAAAAAGGAAGTTCAATAGCCAGTAGCCAATAGCTTTTGTCTCGTAGTTGAATCTGAGCATGCGTGATTTTTGGCGTGTCAGAATTGCATACACACGATCGGAATTAACGATAGAAAGTTTTTCCGTCTGGAAAATTGAGAACATGCTATCAATTTGTGGCTGGCGGAAATTCGGACAGCTAAATTCCGATGGAGCATACACAGTCGCATTTTCTGATGAAAAGCTCTCATCTGTCTTTTCTGGCCGGAATTCCGATCGTGTGTACGCAACATCAGAGTTTATTCTGATGGAAAAATCATCATGTGTACGTGGCATTAGGGTGTGTCTTTTGTTTAAAGAAAAAAAAAAACTGAAGAACATTGCATACCTTTTGTTTTTGAAGCACCAGGAATGTATTTAGCTGATTTAAATTGAAAGTTCAATTGGATATTAATGCATTGATGTCTTCAAAGCTTTATTTTCAGTCTGTTCGGTTGAACTTAATATCCAGGAGTTTATTTCAGTAAGCAGTTTGTTTCTGAACACACCTACCTATAGGAAACGTTACAAAGCCATTATGCCAGTAAAAAAAGGTTATTGGCTTAAAAAAAATAAAAGAAAACAAGAAATAAGAAGTAAAGAATTGCAGCTTCCTAAATAAAAAGAAATTTGTACCCTATAATAATGCACCCCTCAACACTTAACCATTTCTTTTGTAGCCAGGTGCTTGGCTAAAAATGGAGAGTGACAGAAACACTCGCTGCAGCTGCTCTGTGTAGCTGCTGTCCTGTGGTGCGATTAACATATATATCAGCAGGAGGAGGAGCTGCTGAGCAGGAAAGATTCAATAGACCGAGTCAGACAGCAACTGGGAACTGTAGTCCAGAGGAGAGAGACTCTACTGTAATCAAGCGCTTCTGAATTACATTTCCCAGAGACAGATTTCCAGGAGGAGGGGAAAGAGTTTTATTTTCTCAGGCAATACAGGACACAGCTTCCTCTAGCTGTGAGGGAGGCCGGAGAGTGCACATCGTTGTCCAGTGTGCAGCAACACTGCTGCATAATAGCAGCCTGAATGGAATCCAGAGTTCTGAGCCCAGGTGTGTCAACAACCAGAGTCTCCTGGGTGCAGAGCAGAGATGTATGTTACCGTATGGTGAGATGCAATACCGCTGGGCCGAGAGACTGAGTCTTTTAGGAACTGACCATACAGCCATCTAGTAGCCTTATTGCTGCCTGCAGGCTTGACTGGGACTATTCTGACATGCACCAATAGTACAACTGGGCCCCAACGCTAGCCGACTGAAGAGTTAGGACTAACGACTTTCCCTTTACAGCTGCCACACAGAGACTTCACTTACTGCTTATGCGAAGCGGTACTTCTCAGAGGACATTGCACCATATCCCAGCCATTCTCCTAGAGTGCACTCTAAACTAGTTATAGTATTATTATTCATATTGCAGTTATTGCTTATATGCACTGTTTATTGCTGACTTTTCTAACTAATGATCCCAGTCTAGTGGTACAGAACTCTATTCTAGGTTACCTTGGTGTAGTGATTATACTGTCTAGCAAACTGTGTCTAAACCTACCTTCTGTGTGTTCATTTATGCACAAATCACTATTTATTCTAACCCATACCAATACATTGACTTCATTTACCATTAAATGGTCTTGTGTCTATTTCCTGGTTCTAATTCACAGGCAAATGAAAGGTATCTATACTTGTGTTCTATAAGTACTTGCAGTAACTTTCATTCATCCAGGTGTGTCAGAGGGGCTGAGGTTGTTCTTAGAGTCGAGGCACAGAACAGAGAACCCAAATTACCAAGCAGCTCCTATACTTGCCTGAAAACATAGTGCCAATTTGGACTCTTAAAATAAGCCTTTAACAAAATAACGTTCAACTGGCTGTCATCTGACCAGCAGCTACCACCTGGGAGGTCGTGAGCCACCATCTTTTTTTTAAGTCATCAGGAGGCCGGCTTTCTCTTGAGGGTCCTAGCAGCCTGCCTTCTGATGACTTTGCACAGTGCATGCACAGTGGGTTATACAAAACCCCAAAGGAATACATCACGTGGACATCCTAAACATGAATATAGACAGTCAAAACCAAGAACAAAACCCAAAAAGGAAAATAGACAGCCAATGCTAAATGATATGTTCCAGTTAAAACATTCCCCTTTCATAAAGGTGCAAGGTACTTAATGACCACCAGGATTTACTGCTAGTCAAACCCTGTTCTGTTCTTTTGGCCAGACACGGCTAAAACATTCCAAGATGTACCAAAGAAGTGGGGGAGAATGCACAGTAACTGAGTAAAAGCAAACTGAAGGCTAGTTGAATCTAGGCCAGGGGTGTACACACCCTTTGACCTTCCTGGGCCATATTGGAAGAAGAGGAATTGGTTTGGGCTACACATAAATTATACTAACAATAAGGATGGCTGATGAGCAGAAAAAGTCAGGTAGATCACAAGATAATGATCACAAATAATAATCTACCTATCTGAGAGTAATAAAACTTCATTTTTTGTAATATTTTTTAATATAAAAGTAAAAGAGGACAACATAAAACTAGTGCGATATATGACAATGTTTTAGATATTAGATAAACTAACAGACCACTATTTGGTTTGATGGATGTAGTAGCAATTTTCAATGAATTCTCAAGGTGCTCATCAGATATTTTCTAATTTTTGCCCCTGGCATGCTTCATCCTTGAAAATAGTTGCTCACAAAATATAGGCGCTGCCGAAAACTGATGACATGAATAAGGTGTGATTGTGAAGAGTTGGATATTTTTCTTTGGGAAGATAAAACTTCTAAAAGCCCAAAAAAGACACACTGTCAAACTTTTTTTCAGCCACATGTGTTTGTTAAGCGTAATGCATCTTTACAAAAAAATAAAAAAATAACCATTTTTAAGTAAGTTAATGATTTAGTGTTGGGTCACATTCATAGCTGTCTTGGGCTGCATGTGGCCCATAGGCTGCAGGTTGGACACCCCTGATCTAGGCCAGAGCCAGAACTGAAAGACAAAGCAACAATGGATGAGGAATTTGATGGGTTACCTGGGTAATTGAAAGACTAAACAAGCAATGTACCTTGAGAATGGTAAAAAAAAGGAGCAAGAGACAGCAAGATTGAATCCAGGCAGCTGTTGCTTATGGATTCTTACATCCCCTCTTTCTATCCCATTTTCTACAGAAACAAATATAATGTATGAGTGCCCATTCTGGCTTGCTATTGAAATATTTGTTTGAAATTAGCTTTGATGTGACCTAGCATTAAGATTGATTTACTAAAGGAGTAGAGCACGTTTATTTTGCAAAATGAATGTTCACTTCAGCCTAGTGAATACAGTGAAGACAAATTCACTTTGGACACCCAATCAAGTGCAAGGAATATTAAAAAAAAAAGGGTAACTACTGAACACAGTTTACCTTATTTTCTAAGCTAAGTGAACATTCTCTTTTGAAAGTGAATATGTTACCTTTAGTAAATCAGCTCCAAAGTTTTCATGTTTGGCCTTTCAAAAAAATGTATGACACTTTTTTTACAATTTTCTTTCAGAAAAGTTATCTAATGCAATGTATGATCTCCATTTTAAAAAAGATAAATAGATGAGATTCAGTAGCAAGCTGTTTATCTCAGGGTCATATCAAAAGATATGAGCCCCCCTGCTTGCTGCTGGTTCTCAAGAAAATCAATCCACATCTACAAAAGTTTATTTTTTCTTCAAAATAAGAACTATGGAAAAAATAAAAAACTTCCTCAAGGACTAGTTCTAGAGGGCATATTAGAGTGCTTCAAAAAAGCACTAGTTGCTTTCAAAGAAGAACACACATATAAAAGTGTATTTACCTTCATTATAACACAATCTTGTTATTTTTATTTTAATACTGAAGAGGTATAGTAAAGGGTTTTTACATAAGTCACTTATGTCTCTGTGCTTTCATTTGCTATTGTTGTTGTACACAAGTATCTTTTGACTTATAAAGTCAAGAATAAGAACTTACAAAACGAATAAACTAAATTGCCCTATTTCCGATAAATCTCCAAGTCCACAATGTGCTATTCATTGACCTGTTAGTGCCATGGAAGGGGCAACAATTGAGTCAGCATCCAGCAGTGAACTGGTTAAAACCGTCTGGTTTTGAGCTGACACAGTGCTATTAAGATCTCTTGTAAGACAACTACCTGCACAGTCCTCCTAGGATTGATTTGTGTCCTGTCTTGGCTCCTCATTTACATTTTTGACTCTATGATTTAAAAGCCCAAAGTATAGAGAGCCTAAACGGTTCATCTTGCTCTGACATATTGTTTACTTAAGCTTATTTATTGGTATGGACATTGATTATCGCATGGTGTCTGAAGATGCAGGGAGAACAGGGTGTGCCGGCGTCCAGTATCTTCAGTAGGAACCGGGTGATGGCTTTTCCAATAATACATGGGACTGATAGATTTTGCTACATTGGATTCCTGTTCCATCCACTCCATTGATGCACCGTCTGGCAGGACTTTGT
The DNA here is from genome assembly GCF_037356315.1 of Lithobates pipiens. NCBI lineage: Eukaryota > Metazoa > Chordata > Amphibia > Anura > Ranidae > Lithobates > Lithobates pipiens. Next base: position 292,455,946 of record NW_027507784.1, on the reverse strand, counting down.
CAATAACGGCTGCTCATTATTCACCCTTGTAGGCTTGATTGATGTAAAAGAAGGTCATTTAAATATGTGCTCTTGCTTCATTAGGTATCTGACGCTCTCTCTCCAGCTCTCTGTGTGTGTATATATAAAATTGTTTTTTTTAAATCCTGCTATGACAGGTCACCATAGGTCATTTTACATACATAATGTATATATATATATATATATATATATATATATATATATATATATATATATATATATATATATATATATATATATATGCACAGTATATATTTATATGTATAGCCAAAACTTTTTTTTTTTAGAACTTCTGTTAAGTTCTCTAGCTGTCTACAAGGAGGCACCATGGCAGTAGGTCAGGCACATAAAATGTGCATTACAGCAGACCTTCGTCTTTCATCCTGCCTCCTCCTCCCTCCAGCTCTAATGACGCGTACACACGACCAAACTTTTCGACGGACTAGGCCCGACAGTCTTCCCGACGGACTTTCGGCAGAGTTCCGATGGACGTTCTGAATGAACTGACTTGGCCACACACAATCACACCAAAGTCCGACAGATTCGAACGTGATGACGTACGACCGGACTAAAATAAGGAAGTTCATAGCCAGTAGCCAATAGCTGCCCTAGCGTCGGTTTTTGTCCGTCGGACTAGCATACCTACGAGCGGATTTCATTATAGGAACTGGGTCCGGCGGAGTTCTGGTGAAAAAAATTTGAATCATGTTCTATTTCTAAAGTCCGACAGATTTTTGGACAGCAAAGGTCCGATGGAGCCCACACACGATCAAATTGTCCTGACGGATTCGTTCTGTCGGACCTTTGCTGTAGAAGAGTCCGGTCGTGCGTACGCGGCATTACAAACAGATATTTCTCCCCGCCCCCTGCACATATGCAGATGTGTTGCAAGGCTCAGCTCACAAGAAAGTTCTGCAGCACATAAGCACATGCGCTGGTTTCTCCGCTCATCTGCGCACACGCGGGGTTTCCGTAGCACACACAAAGACGGCTATCAGGGAAATCCAAAACCTTCCTTGTCTTTTTGCATGCACAGAAATTACCTGCAGTCACTCAGGCAATTAAAGCTACATTTTATTTTTATTTTTTGGGGGGGTAAGGTTTTACATGAATAAATAAAAGCTGGCCATTGTAAGCACCCTATCATTGGTAAATGATTTATCTCAACACTCTAACTGACACATTTGCAGAAGAGCTTGTTCTGTTGAAAAACAACAGAATTACTGGCCAGATCAACAGATGAAAATAAAGAAAAGAAAGCCTAAAATGGAAAACAAATCTAAGAACTGAAAAGATGCAATATAATAAATTTGCTTGTGTTTCAGGATATTTCAACCTACCCCTATTAATTTGAATGACCCTGAAGTTTGTAAACTTACGTGTAAAGTTACTTTATATTATCCCCACATGCTTCCTTGAATTATGTGACACATATTCACATAGCCTGCAAGTAGGCACTGCTGTGTCACATATTTCACAGAACCTGCCTTCTGAGCTAAAGAGGGGCTGAGAGGAGAGGTTTTAGGAGGTGCAGTCTGTACAGGACTCACTGCTTGCAGGCAGTATAGTACCATGGGATATGTAGTCCTTAGACACTATTAGTTCTATTGTGTTAAGGTTGGGACTCTGTGCAGGCCAGTCAAGTTCCTCCACCTCAAACTTGCTCATCCATGTCTTTATGGACCTTGCTTTGTACACTGGTCCAAATCATTCGGTGGAGGGGGGTTATGGTGTGGGGTAGTCTTTTTAGGGGTTGGGCTTGGCCCCTTGGTTCCAGTGAAAGGAACTCTTAAAGCGTCAGCATACCAAAACATTTTGTACAATTTCATGCTCCCAACTTTGTGGGAACAGTTTGGGGATGGCCCCTACCTGTTTCAACATAACGGCATACCAGTGCACAAACAAGGTCCATAAAGACATGACTGAGCGAGTTTGGGGTGGAGGAACTTGACTGGCCTGCACAGAGTTCCAACCTCAACCCAATCGAACACCTGTGGGATGAATTAAAGCCGAGACTGTGAGCCAGGCATTCTCATCTATATCAGTGCCTGACCTCACAAATGTGCTTGTGGAAGGATGGTCAAACGTTCCCCTAGACACACTCCTAAACCTTATAGACAGCCTTCCCACAAGAGTTGAAGATCTTATAGCTGCAAAGGGTGGGCCAACTCAATATTGAACCCTACAGACTGGGATGCCATTAAAGTTCATGTGCATGTAAAGGCAGGCTCCCAATACTTTAGGTAATATAGTGTATGTGTTCTCCTTTCCTAGCAGGTGTGATACATGTGACTCTTGCTTCATAGTCATTTTGCTTAGATCCTGTATTACTCTGTTTTTTATGATTATGTGTGATTTCTAGCTTGACTCTTTGTGACATGTATTCCCAGATTTTTTTTGTTTTGTTTTTTTGTCCTTTGGCTGGCTCTAACTTCTGATTGACTAGAACCTATAATTACTCCTATTTATTTGATACCACTGCTGATGTTACTACTCATCCTTTACCAATTTGGGTCTGAATCTGGTTCCTCTAGTTCCTCCAAACCATTTACTGTGGTGTATTTCTGCTGTTGTTTTTTCGGCATGTCCATTTTGTAGGCACCACTACTTTAGGATCCCAAGTCTTTTCAATAACTTCTTTATAACTGTAAATAAGAAACAATTAGTTGAAGATACTGCCGCTACCGATAAAATACATATTGTTATTTCATGGTATGTTTCTTTATCCCCCAAAGCCTTTAAAGTTTAAAGTCTCCTGGGATATCTTACTTTCTGTGTAGCTAAAGAAACAGAAACATTGTAATAAGCAAGAATCAGCTCTACAGGGAGTTGACTTAGATGAGTAAATGGAATACCAGAACATAATTAAACACCTGGGGTTTATAGTGTATAATTTCCACGAAGATTGTGTTTGTACTCAGAGATTATTGCTTTTGTAACAGTATATTGTTATTTGGAAGACTTATCAACAGTGTTTGATATTTTGATGCCAATCTAGTTTTCAACCAAACAGTTGAGTTCAATGTAACGAAAAGGAACATATCAGAAGTAGCTGAATAGGTCAAAATCAATGACTACCTAATGGATATAATCCAACAGTCAGATCAAATATAAATAACACTCTCTCACTGATGGTGATGATAGGCGATAGATCTCTCCTCTGGTTGTCACCAACAGTACCAATATATCCAGTATAATGTAAAACCTTAAAGTATGTTAAAGGCAAACTTTTCTTTTAGTTTTAGATTGAGTGGAGGGGGATCATCTTTTCATTGTTGTCTGTGCTCCTGTTAGGAAGATTTAAAATTTCTATTTGTCCTGTTTACCATTACAACTAGAGATGGGCTGAACACCCTGTACCAGAACATGCGAATAAGCAAAAAGTTTGAGCGAACATGCAAACCCCATTAAAGTCTATGGGACACGAACATGAAAAATCAAAAGTGCTAATGTTAAAGGCTTATATGCATGTTATTGCCAAAACCCGGATACTGCCACAGGGGACATGAATCAATGCAAAAACAAAAGTTTTTAAAACAAACATTTTTTCAGGAGCAGTGATTTTAAGATTTTAAGAATTTTAAGACATTAATGCTTAAAGTGAAACAATAAAAATGAAATATTCCTTGGGGTCTGGTATGGATTTTAATGGGTACTCCACGACAATGTTTTTTTAAAAAACAGCGTAGGGTCCCCCCCAAAATCCATACCAGGCCCTTTGGGTCTGGCATTGATTTTAAGGGGAACTGCATGCCAAAATGTAAAAAAAAAAAATTGGTGTGCCCCCCCCCCCCCCAAATTTATACCAGACCCTTATCCTAGCAAGCAGCCTGGCAGACAAGGAAAGTGGGGGGAGGCGAGCATCCCCCCCCTCCTGAACCATACCAGGCTGCTTGCCCTCAACATGGGGAGGGTGCTTCAGGGTCCCCCCAAAGCACCTTGTCCCCATGTTGACGGGGACAAGCCTCATCCCCATAACCCTGGCCGGGTGGTTGTGGGGTTTTGGGGGTGGAGGGCTTATCAGGATATGAAAGCCCCTTTAACAAGGGGGCCCCCAGATCCCCCTCCTATGTGAATAGGTATAGGGTACATTGTACCCCTACCCATTCACCAAAAAAAAGTGTCAAAAAGTAAAAACCACAATAAAGATAAAAAAAAGTGTCCCACGATGTACATCCATCGTCAATCACACCGCCCAACGCACCCTAAAAATTTTAAAAAACGGAAAAAACTCTTCCATGGGAGGCCTCTCAGCGACTGCTGTGTTTTGGCTGTTATATAGACAAGGGTGGGGTCATAAGGTTACGTCTCTGAGTAGCACTGCCCTTGCCTATATAACAGCTGTCACAGCCAAGAGAAAGCAGTTGGCAGGAGTCCTCCCTTCGAGGCAGAACTCTTTTTTTTCTATATTTTTTGGGTCCATCGGGAGGCGTGATTGAAGATGGATGGACATCGCAGGACACTTTTTTCTTTTTTAATGAAGGAATTTTCAAAAACTGTCTATTGTGGTTTTTAATTTTTTTTACACTTTTTTTTTTTTTTTTTTTTCAAAGATCATTTTTATTGAAATTTTTTTTATACATTACAGGTATAATGCAACCAGTTCAGATGAAGATGTGTTACAATTAGATGGTATACATCACATACAGAAAAAAAAGAAAACAGTAAAAAAAAGAAAAAAATAAAAGAAATCAAAAGGAGAGATAGGGAAAATAAAAGATAGCGCAATAGGTTTGAAAGCATGAAACCAGTTCTTCTCACTTGTTTCAAATTCACATCATAGTACTCTAAGCTTATCTCTAACATTTATCTCTGGCACAGTAGAATTAGCTGATGCTATAAAATGCAAAGTGTACCCTTATATGGCAGTGATATCTGTATGGCTCCTCCGCACCCCTAATGGGATCACACTGTGACGGAAGAGCCATCTAGAACTTCACTGGGTAGAGTTAACTGCCTCAACATTATCTCACACTAAAATCAAAATGTATGGAGGTGTAAAATTGGTGTAAAAGTACAGGTGTCCAATAGCAAAATGCAGCACTAATTTCACTGGTTAGGGAGGAAAAGGCTATTTCCTATACCACTCCGTCCAGCACTTCCACTTCGCGTCTATATTTTTACCACAAGAATTCCTAAGGGCCAACAACCTTTCATATTGAAAGTTAAGGTTCACTTGAATTAAAACTTCCGATGGGTTGGGGGACAATGTGCTTTTCCAGTGTCGGGCAATAATCAACTTAGCTGTATTCAGGACTTGAATCACTACTGTACGGAATTGGGTCGGATAGTTATCAATACCAAGATGTAGAATTGCTAAAGCTGGATCAGGGGTTTGTAGCACGCCTGTGATTTCAGCAAGGATGCTGAACAGTTTCCTCCAGTAACTAGAAATACCCTTGCAATGCCAGAATATATGCAATATAGTACCTACGTTACCACAGTCTCTCCAACACAGAGGAGATTGTGTGTTGAACATCTTAGCTAGTTGGTGGGGTGTTTTTACACTTTTTTGATGAATGGGTAGGGGTACAATCCCCATACCCATTCACATGGGGGGGGGGTGGGATCTGCGGGCTTCCATATTCTGGTAAGCACCCCTGCCTGTAGACCGCCACAACCACCCGGCCTGGGTCGTGGGGACGAGGCCCTTGTCCCCATCAACATGAGGACAAGGTGCTTTGGGGGGACCCCAAAGCCCCTTCCCCATGTTGAGGGCAAACAGCCTAGTATGATTCAGGAGGGGGGTGCTCACTCTTCCCCCCCTTTCTTGGCCTGCCAGGCTGCTTGCTCGGATAAGGGTCTGGTATAGATTTTGGAGGGTACCCCAGGACAATGTTTTAAAAAATTTGACGTGAAGTTTCTCTCAAAATCTATGCCAGACCCAAAGGGCCTGGTATGGATTGGGACGTTTACAGGCTGGCAGCAGTGGAACTATGTAAGCTGGCCGGGGCAGGGATACAGGGTGGCACCGCATATTTCATCCAAAACCAGAGTCGTCATATTCGGTAAAAGAAGTGACATTCGGTGTCTCCATTGGGGGGTAAACATGTTTGGGCTGGGTGTAACAAGATGTCCTCTGCTGGCTTACTGCAGACGAGTGCAAGGTGTACTAAGATGGGTGTCGCAGCATACTTAATAAATGTTAAATGTTAAATGACATGAATGATGAGAGGCAATGAAGGATTCTGCAATGCTATATGCTATATAGAATATATATGCTATATAGCATTGCAAAATCCTTCTTTGCCTCTCATCATTCATGTCATTTATTATGCCATTGCCAATCAGTGCTGCATTTCAGTACCCATCAGTGCCTGCCCATAAGTGCCACCTATTAATGCCATCTATCAATGCCCATAAGTGCCGGCTGTCAGTGCTACCTATCAGTGCCCATAAGTGCCACCTGTCAGTGCCATCTATCAGTGCCCATAAGTGCCATCTATCAGTGCCCATCAGTCAAACTGTCACATGACATTAAAAAAGTATCGGTAATTATAACCAAAAGTCAAAGAAAATTCAAAATGTTCGGTTGTGACCAGAATAGGAACAGAGGGGAAATCTTACAATGTGGATGCTCGTTCTGGTGGCCTTAAGTTTTTTAGGGATTCACCCTTACTTTCTCTTTTGGTTATAGGACAGATAGTGAATGGAAATATCCTTGATGGGACACATATGGCAAGAAGAAAAAAAAAAACAGGGGTTATACCCCATCTACCCAAAATTTTAAAAGAAGTTTTGACTTTAGTTTTTCTTTAAAGGAGAAGTATGACCATACCTCTTCTGTAGATCACAGGGGTGCACTTAGTTCTGCACTCCTTTGACCCAGGTTCAGCTAACATCACAGAGCCGGTCCAGGCTCTGCAGGAATCTTGACATTATAGAGCCTGATCCAGCCACCCCCACCCCCTCTCCAGCTTGGCACTCTATTGAGTACTGGTGGTGGTGGGACAGAGTGCAGAGCAGTGGCAGACAGCCACCACTCTGTGCTCAGAGCAGACTGAGAAGTGAGCGATCAGTGGCCTTTGATCACCCAGTCTTCAGTGTAGAGCCGACAGGGGGGTGGGGGGGTGGGGGGCACAGCTACAACATCAGCTCAATGCTGCAGATATCAAGGTGAGTATGTAAGTTTATTTTTTTTATTCAACTTTTGAAGCCATTAGCAAGCCAAATCATGACATGATGTGCCCCTTATATATTTTTCATCATTTAAAATAAATGTGAAAGCCTTTATGTCTTTTGACTGCTATGGGAAAAATGTAAACACTGGGATCAAAGCAAACATTTCTAATATGAGTTTTGGATGGACCTACTCTTAATCAACATAAAAAAATAAATCATAGTGACCAATTTCATTAGAAAAGGCAGACCTCCCATAGCCTGGCCTTGAGACATGTATAGTTGCTCCTTGGCCTGCTGAGAGACAATAATTCTGCAGAAAGTTCTAGGACTCTCCTGGGACCTCCTCTCAGCTGCAACAATTCCTGTAGAAGCCGCTCGATGATCCGTGAAAGATGTCAAAACTACTTTAGTTTCTTAGCATGCAGGTGAAACCGTGGCTGAGCCAGGGTTTCCTAAAAACCAACTCCTTCCAAAACACATACTTTAGCTCTGTGTGGTTGCTAGTAAAGTGAATTACAGCTTGGTTTCTAAGGGGACACTGATAGGACAATATCCCAATCAGAACTGCTAGGTTTTCCTACCAGCCAAAGCCACCTCAGATTGATTCTTCAACATATAGCATATTGAAATAATTGGGTATTACAGCTGGAAAAACATGCTAGCTTTGTTTTGGCTCAGTGGGAGTCACAACTTATTAATGGGAATTCTTGCTAATGCGGTCGCCAAGGGATAAATAAAACCTCAGCCTTAGCTTCTGTTGTATCACTAGGACAGCTGGGAAACCAATACAGCACAGAGAAACCACCTATTAATATAAAAAAAAACATTGCAACCAGTGTCTCTAACTAAAAGGGTTGTGTTGCAAATGGTATAAAAAATATTCCATCAGAAATACTATTAAGATGGCCACAGATGTATCAAAATTCATCCAGGACGGGCCAAATTTCAAACCATCTGACTTCTCATGAACAGGCCTGTTAGACAATTTGTGTGCGATCAGCGAAGCAGCCAATCGGCTGCAGCACTGATCAGTGTATTCTGACAGCAAAGTAGTTTCGCTGTCAAAATACAATAGCGCAGTGGGGAGGATTCCTCATCCACCTCAAATCTGTGGATGGGGGAATCCGTTCAGTTTCTTTCAATCAGCTTTCTGTCTGATTTAAAAAAAATGATGAATGTATGGCCAGCTTTAATAATTTAATTTGATGTGCATTTTTCATGTATCAACACCTAATACACATGAGCGGAATGTCCGACAGAAAAAGTCTGACGGAATCTGTTCATCGAATATTCCGATCGGGTGTGTGCCTCATCTGACTTTTTTTTTTTTTGAAAATTGTGACGAACCTAGATCATGTTCTAAATATTTGCGACTGAACCAATTCCTATCAGGAAAAACGGCTCATCTGAATGCTGTTCTGACGGACCAAAACGACGCATGCTCTGAAGCAAGTACCAGACGGCAGCTATTGGCTACTGAACTTCCTTTTTCTAGTCCTGTCGTACGTGTTGTTGATGTCACCGCATTCTTGACAATCGGACTGTGGTGTGATCGTGTGTAGCCAAGACAGTTTCAGCGGAACTCCATCAGAAAAACCTTCAGAGTTTATTCAGATGGGAAAATCGGGCATGTGTACGTGGCATAAGAATAGAGTAATGGCCAAAAAGTCTATGATTAAAGGACAACTACACTTTAAAAATAACCCAACTGTAATCTAATCTAACCAAAAGCCTACCCATTAGAGTGTCTCCAAGACAACAGTGACTTCCTGAGGTGTTTACATCCTGCAACCCTGAACATTCTCTAGCACTGGGCACGACCATGCAGTAACTTCCCATAGAGTAGAATAGGGTCATACTCCTATGCAAGATATGTCAACACTACGGCCTGATTTATTTGGTGGGGAGTTAATACATAGGTGTGGAGCCAGAGATGGAGAAGATTTTGGGCTGCTGTCACTGAGAGCTAAATAAGGCTTTGGAATTGGGTGAGGGGAGGGGGCGTGGCCTAGGTTTGACTATGTTTAGAGGTTAGAAAGAAATTGCTTGTTTTTTGCTTTTTTGTATTTTGTAAGTGTAGTTGTCCTTTAAGTGTTTTGTCAGCACTCTTGAACCTGTTATGTCCATTTCAGGATTGAAATGGTAAAAGAGAAGTGGTAAAAAAAAAAAAAAAAATGAGTTGTATAAGTGTTTGTGTTGCCCTTAGTAGACAATATATAGATTCTATCTTGTACGTCTCTTCTGTTGATTAGAAAGTGAAAGGAGGAAATAATGTAGTTGGTTGCTGTTCCAAACAGAATAGGGAAGCCTTAATGTATAACTTTAAGCAAAACTTATTTTTTTATGATGGATAGAGTAAAGCCGCGTACACACGTGGCGGACTGTCTGGCCAACTTAGTCCGTCAGACAATCCGACTAACAGTCCGTCATACTTTCGAATGAACGGACTTGCCCACACACGGCACTTTTTGAGCGGACTAATACGGCGGACTAAGTCCGCCATACTATCGGCCCTACTTTTGAAATTAACGGACTCGCCACACACGCGGAGGAAAGTCCGCTCATTTCGAGCGCGTCTCCAGGTAGGCGGGGCCCGCGAAGGAGACGTCGCTGGCCCCGCCGCCTGGTATGGACTTAAAGGGGAACCCCAACGCCGAAAAAAATCGGCGTGGGGGTCCCCCCAAGTCCACAACAGACCCTTGTCCGAGCACGCTACCCGGCCGGCCAGGAAAGGGGGCGAGCGAGCGCCCCCCCCCTCCTGAGCCGTACCAGGCCGCGTGCCCTCAACATGGGGGGCGCCTTGGGGAAGGGGGGGCCGCGCGGCCCCCCCAACCCAAAGCACCTTGTCCCCATGTTGATGAGGACAAGGGCCTCTTCCCGACAACCCTGGCCGTTGGTTGTCGGGGTCTGCGGGCGGGGGGCTTATCGGAATCCGGGAGCCCCCTTTAATAAGGGGGCCCCCGGATACCGGCCCCCCACCCTATGTGAATGAGTATGGGGTACAATGTACCCCTACCCATTCACCTGTGAAAAAAAGTACAAAAAAAACACAACACAGGGTTAAAATATTTTATTGCACAGCTCCGGGGGTCTTCCGTCTTCGGGGGTCTTCTCGCCGGACTCCTCCGCTATCTTCTTGTAGCTCTTTTGCTAGCGGAGGAGTCCGGCTTTCTTCCTCGCCGCCGGCCTCTTCTCTTGACTTCGGGGGTCTTGTCCCCCTCTTCGGTTCTTCTGCCGGGCCACCGCGCCTTCTTATAGCTCTTTTACAGGCGGTGGCCCGGTCTTCTGTCGCCGCCGTCGCTGCCGCCTTCCGTTCTTCTTCTTCTTCTTCTTCTTCTTCTTCTTCTTCTCCAGGAGATGTTGCCTCGACGCTCTCTCCGGCCACAATGCCAGGGACGCGCTCCGCTGCCACTTATATAGGGACAATGGGGCGGTGTCACATGGCTTTATGTCACATGGGTTGGTCACATGGTGACCCCGCCCCCTTACGATGTCATAGTCCCCATGTGACATCAACCCATGTGACCAACCCATGTGACATAAAGCCATGTGACACCGCCCCATTGTCCCTATATAAGTGGCCGCGCAGCGCGGCCCTGGCATTGTGGCCGGAGAGATCGTCGAGGCAACATCTCCTGGAGAAGAAGAAGAAGAAGAAGAACGGAAGGCGGCGGCGACGGCGGCGACAGAAGACCGGGCCACCGCCTGTAAAAGAGCTATAAGAAGGCGCGGTGGCCCGGCAGAAGAACCGAAGAGGGGGACAAGACCCCCGAAGTCGGGAGAAGAGGCCGGCGGCGCGGAAGAAAGCCGGACTCCTCCGCTAGCAAAAGAGCTACAAGAAGATAGCGGAGGAGTCCGGCGAGAAGACCCCCGTAGACGGAAGACCCCCGGAGCTGTGCAATAAAATATTTTAACCCTGTGTTGTGTTTTGTTTGTACTTTTTTTCACAGGTGAATGGGTAGGGGTACATTGTACCCCATACTCATTCACATAGGGTGGGGGGCCGGTATCCGGGGCCCCCTTATTAAAGGGGGCTCCCGGATTCCGATAAGCCCCCCGCCCGCAGACCCCGACAACCAACGGCCAGGGTTGTCGGGAAGAGGCCCTTGTCCTCATCAACATGGGGACAAGGTGCTTTGGGGTGGGGGGGGTGCGGGGCCCCCCCTTCCCCAAGGCACCCCCCCATGTTGAGGGCACGCGGCCTGGTACGGCTCAGGAGGGGAGGCGCTCGCTCGCCCCCCTTTCCTGGCCGGCCGGGTAGCGTGCTCGAACAAGGGTCTGTTGTGGACTTGGGGGGAGCCCCACGCCGATTTTTTTCGGCGTTGGGGTTCCCCTTTAAGTCCATACCAGGCGGCGGGGCCAGCGACGTCTCCTTTGCGGGCCCCGCCTACCTGGATACCCGCTCGAAATGAGCGGACTTTTCTCCGGGCGGGAAAAGTCCGCTCATTTCAAAAGTACGGCGGACTGGCACACACACGGGCGGACTGTCCGCTGAAATGCGAGTCCAGCGGACAGAATTTCCAACATTCCGAAATACTTAGTCCGCCAGACTGTCCGCTGAAAAAGTCCGCTGAAGCCCACACACGAGCGGACTGTCCGCTGAAATGTGTTTCGGCGGACTAAGTTGGACAGACAGTCCGCCCGTGTGTACGCGGCTCAACATTCTGAAATACTTAGTCCGCCAGACTGCACGCTGAAAAAGTCCGCTGAAGCCCACACACGAGCGGACTGTCCGCTGAAATGTGTTTCGGCGGACTAAGTAGGCCACACAGTACGCCCGTGTGTACGCGGCTTAAGGGAGCGTTATGATGCCTGTAAGGTTAATTTTTGCCATCATTGTCCCATTGGGAAGATTTCCCTTCACTTCCTGTCCCACAGGGAGAGGAAATCCCTGCAAACTAAGGGAATCTCTTGGGGACCCCCAGGTTACCAGGACTACCGGAAACCATTGGAAAATATCCCCTCTATTACTTTTCTGGGGACAATCCAAAATGTAGGATTTTCTTTTACTTTTGCTTTCAATGATAATGGTAAACAGAACAAACCGAGAGGGTGAATCTCCATAATGGGGGCACAGACTGCAATAAAAACCTGACAGATTGTATAGAAACTAACTAACCAAATGTTTCATAGATCACTTATTGATGTTGACTCATCATGAAAACGTATATCCTTGTTTTATTGTTTTGCCTTCATATACTATTGATATAATTCCAAAAGTTCATATGTTTTAATGAACTACCTGTTATTTCATGCTATTAACATCTGAGAGATTCTATTTTTGTATGTCTCATTCACTTTAACCACTTGCTAACCGCACTATAGCCGAAAGACATTTACAGCACGGACTTCATTTGGCGGGAGGGCGTCCCTGGACATCCTCTGGTGCTTGAGCAGTAGTGATGGACGAACTTCCGACAGGACGTTTCGCAAACGCAAACAGGGAACGCGGCCGATAGTTCGCGAACCATAACGTTCGCGGCGGGCCCCATTGACTTCAATGGGAGGCAAACTTTACAAACCTACAGGTCATATTTGCAGCCACAAAATAATTACTAGCTGTGCACACATCGTCCCACCACATGGCCAATGACATAACACATGTATGAGGTGAATCTGGGATTGACAACTACAAGCATTCTTTTTTTATATGTGAAATTGTGACAATTCAGGACTGTGGCGCGCATGAAGGCAATGGAGGAGAGGGAAGGTCAGGGTAGGCAAAGAAGAGGGTGCAGGAGATGATCACCAGCAGCGTGACATACAGAAATGACACCTGCACCGTGATAGAGTGATCTGACACCAGCACCGTGATAGAGAGCACTGACATCAGCAGCGTGACATACAGCAATGACACCTGCACCGTGATAGAGTGATCTGACACCAGCACCGTGATAGAGAGCACTGACATCAGCAGCGTGACATACAGCAATGACACCTGCACCGTCATAGAGTGATCTGACACCAGCACCGTGATAGAGAGCACTGACATTAGCAGCGTGACATACAGCAATGACACCTGCACCATGATAGAGTGATCTGACACCAGCACCCTGATAGAGAGCACCGACATCAGCAGCGGGACATACAGCAATGACACCTGCACCATGATAGAGCGATCTGACACCAGCACCATGATAGAGAGCACTGACATCAGCAGCGTGACATAAAGCACTGACACCAGCACCGTGATATACAGCACTGACACCAGCACCGTAAGCAGCCCCAGGAGGAAGTCAGCATAGCACAGGGATGGTGCGAGACCCTCATAATGATCATAGCACAGGGATGGTGGGAGCCCCTCATAATATGCACAGCAGAGGTACATCCCCAGGAGTAAGTCAGCATAGCACAGGGATGGTGGGAGCCCCTCATAATAAGCAGCCCCAGGAGAAGTCAGCACAGCACAGGGATGGTGGGAGCCCCTCATAATGAGCATAGCACAGGGATGGTGGGAGCCCCTCATAATAAGCAGCCCCAGGAGAAATATGACACCGCTAAACCTCTTCAAACAGGAGGGTACGGGCATATAGTACGGTGTGCTTTTTTTGTACAAGGAAGTGAGCCAAATGAAGAAAGAAGGTCTGTGTGCTCGATTAAAAAAATTGTTTATAGACATATACATGGTCTACTGGTCACATGTGTTGAATTCCTCCGAGATCCATGCCTCATTCATTTTTAGAAATGTGAGGTAGTTAACACTGTCGTGAGCTAGGTGAGCACGCTTATCGGTCACGATCCCCCCTGCTGCGCTGAACGTCATTTCGGACAGGACACTGGACGAGGGGCAAGCAAACAGTTCGATTGCAAATTGGGCAAGCTCTGGCCAGAGGTCAAGCCTGCCCACCCAGTAGTCCAGGGGTTCATCACTCCTCAGAGTGTCCACGTCGGCCGTTAACCCGATGTAGTCGGACACCTGACGGTCTAGGCGTTCCCTGATGCTGGATCCGGATGACACCTGTCGATGGGTCGACTGAAAGAATGACCTCATATCAGAAGTCACCAACACATCTTCAAACCGGCCTCTTCTTGCAGGCGCTGTTGGATTGGTATCCGCAACTCCTTCTCTGGGAGTGGGAATTGCTCCTCTGCCAGCGCACGCAAAAGCAGAATGCAGCATTTCTCGACGCAAGGCCTGGAAGTGCTCCGTTCTGACAGCCCTCTGTGACGGCGGTAACATTTCCGCCATTTTGTGTTTGTACCGGGGGTCTAAGTACGTTGCCACCCAGTACTGGTCCTTGACCCTTATGCTTTTTATACGGGGGTCCCTATTAAAACACTGCAGCATGAAGGCCCCCATTTGCACTAAACTGTAAGCGGTGTGGTGGCCTGGCTCCTGCTCATCATCCAGGATAATGTCGTCCTCTTCATTCTGCTCTCCCCATCCACGCACAACAACAGGGATCCCAGAAAGGTTTAAAGCATGCTCTTCTTGCTCCTCTTCATCCGCCCCGGCACCATACTCCTCTGACTCCTCTTCAGACTCCTGTTGTTCACTTGTCTCAGATAGAGTAGCCCCCCCTGGGAATTCATCCAGCATTGCGACTTCCTCATCTTCCCGCTCCTGCTCCTCCACAGCTTGATCAATGACACGACGCAATGCACGCTCCATAAAGAAGGCATAAGGTACCATGTCCCTGATGGCGCCATGGCTGCGACTGACCAGTTTGGTGATCTCCTCAAATGGCCGCAGAAGTCAGCATGCGTCGGGCATGAGCAGCCACTGGCGCGGTGAAAAAACCCCCAGCTCCCAGAACCTGTTCTGCCGCAGAGTTCATACAGGTAGACGTTAACTGCACGTTTCTGCTGGAGCAGCCTATCAAGCATATAGAAGGTTGAGTTCCATCGCGTCAGGCAATCGCAAATAAGACATCTGACCGGCAGATTGTGTCGCTGCTGAATGTCAGCAAGGTGAGCCATGGCCGTGTAAGATCTTCTGAAATG
This sequence comes from Lithobates pipiens, assembly GCF_037356315.1. Classification (NCBI taxonomy): domain Eukaryota; kingdom Metazoa; phylum Chordata; class Amphibia; order Anura; family Ranidae; genus Lithobates; species Lithobates pipiens. The sequence continues at coordinate 292,440,859 of NW_027507784.1, read as the reverse complement.
GGCCGAGATTTTCCTTGCCTGCCGCAAGATGTCCTGGACCCCAGGGTATTTGACAACGAATCGCTGCACGACCAAGTTTAAAATGTGTGCCATGCATGGCACGTGCGTAATTTTGCCCTGTTTCAATGCGCTAAGCAGATTGGCACCATTTTCACACACCACTTTACCAACTGTCAAATTGAGCGGTGTTAGCCACTGATCTGCCTGTGAACGCAAAGCTGAAAGGAGTGCCGGGCCAGTGTGGCTCTTGGCTTCCAGGCACAACAGACGCAGCACGGCATGGCAACGTCTCACCTGGCATGTCGAATAGGTTCTGGGGAGCTTGGGCGGCACAGCGGAAGAGACGCTATCAGCGGAAAAGGAGGAGTCAGCTGAGGAGGAGAGGGAGGAGGATGGAGTAGGAGGAGGAGGAGAAGAAGAGCCAGGCCTGCATGCAATCCGTGGCGGTAAAACCAAATCTACACGGGTGCCACAGGTTACATGCTTGACAGAAGGTTCACCCAGTGGGCAGTAAAAGTGATATACCTTCCCTGCCCATGTTTGCTAGACCACGTGTCTTTGGTCAGATGTATCTTGGCACCGACACTGTGTGCCAGAGATACATTCACTTGCCGCTGAACATGGCCATATAGCTCTGGGATGCCCTTCTCTGAGAAATACTTCCTTCCTGGGACCTTCCATTGTGGTGTTCCAATGGCCACAAATTTTCGAAAGACCTCCGAGTCCACCAGTTTATATGGCAGTAGTTGGCGGGCTATCAGTTCTGACAAGCCAGCCGTCAACCGTTGGACAAGAGGGTTATCCGGCGTCATCATTTTTTTACGCTCGAACATTAGGCCCACGGAAGACAACGAAAAACGTGAGCTTGGCGTGATGGAAGGTGGAGTGGAGGACAATTGTGAGGAGAGAGGAGAAGGAGAAGTAGAAGACGAGGCTGGATGGTGAGAGCCTGGAGTGTGGCTTTGTGTGTTCCGTTGCTCCCACTGGGCTCGGTGATGGCTGCTCATGTGCCTTCTTAAGGACGGTCGTCCCTAGGTGAGTGTTGGGCTTACCACAACTAATGCATTGACTGCAAAGATTGCAGATGGCAACGCTATTGTCAGCAGCGGACACGTTAAAAAAAAACCACACTGCGGTGCCATGTGCCGGCGTCCTGGGAGCGCCAGATGTGACCATACATGGTCGATGACTCGCTCCTGATACATTAGCAGTCTGCTTTGTCCCTCCTGTGCAATGTAAGTTATTCCTGCTTCTCCTCCCTATCTGATGGTCCATATCTCCCTCTGAACTCCCCTCCTCTTTCTCTCTTGTGGGCGTCATCGACGTCACCTTCCCCACCGCTATAAGTAGAGATCTCGGAGTAGGCAGCAACACCGGGAACCAACCTCCTCCTTGGGCTGATCTGGGTACTGTCGTCAGACTGCTGAGTGGCGGTTGTTGCTACCTCCTCTTCCTGATCCAATGCCAAGAGTGGCTGCACATCAGAAATGTCTTGATATGGATCGGAAAATAATTCCTGCGACTCAAGCGGAAGGTATGTGGTGGTGGTGGTGGTGTTGTTGGTGGTAGTGTCTTTGGGGGTGCACATAGCAGAGAGTGAAGAAGAGGGTGCAGATCGAGAGGATGAGGAGGGTGCAGAAGAGTAAGGCTGAGTGAGCCACTCAACCAATTCTGGTGCTTCCTTTGACGTAATCGCACGCACCTTCTGCAATTTCCCACTTTGGCTCAAGCCTGTTGCTCCTGCCCTACCCCTACCACCCCTGCGGAAGGGCCTGCCTCTTCCTCTGCCTGTCATTTTTTAAATGACCCTGTGACAAAACTCTCTAGAGACGTGCAGTATGTATGTGGAAGAAGGTATATAACACCCCGCATCAATCTGTTGTTTTTGGGGGCCACTGGTCTATCACACCAGTTACAATACTTTTTTTTTGGATTGCGTTTGTCACTCTTTGTAGCATCGCTGCAGAACCGCTCAGCAGTCACAATGCTGCACAGTGGAAACGCACTATACTATGCTTTCTATATGTGCAAGTATTTTATACGTGGATTATACAACTATATACTGCACATCAAATAGTACACCCTTACCAGTCCTTATAAGGACCTTTTTTGGAACTAGTAGGTTGTGATTAGCAGACTGTACCTCACTCAACCCTATATACTGTAGTACACTATACCTTACCAGTCCTTAGAAGGACCTTTGTGGAACTAGTAAGTTGTGATTAGCAGACTGTACCTCAGTACCTATACTGATAAAGGACTGCTGCAGAATAGGGCAGCAGTCAGCAGTAGTGCACCTCAACCCTATATATTGTGGACCTATACCAGTCCTTAAGGATTAGCAGACTGTACCTCACTCAACCCTATATACTCTAGTACACTATACCTTACCAGTCCTTAGAAGGACCTTTGTGGAACTAGTAGGTTGTGATTAGCAGACTGTACCTCACTCAACCCTATATACTGTAGTACACTATACCTTACCAGTCCTTAGAAGGACCTTTGTGGAACTAGTAGGTTGTGATTAGCAGACTGTACCTCAGTCCCTATACTGATAAAGGACTGCTGCAGAATAGGGCAGCAGTCAGCAGTAGTGCACCTCAACCCTATATATTGTGGACCTATACCAGTCCTTAAGGATTAGCAGACTGTACCTCTCTCAACCCTATATACTCTAGTAAGCTATACCTTACCAGTCCTTAGAAGGACCTTTGTGGAACTAGTAGGTTGTGATTAGCAGACTTTACCTCAGTCCCTATACTGATAAAGGACTGCTGCCGAATAGGGCAGCAGTCAGCAGTAGTGCACCTCAACCCTATATATTATGGACCTATACCAGTCCTTAAGGATTAGCAGACTGTACGTCACTCAACCCTATATACTCTAGTACGCTATACCTTACCAATCCTTAGAAGGACCTTTGTGGAACTAGTAGGTTGTGATTAGCAGACTGTACCTCAGTCCCTATACTCATAAAGGACTACTGCAACAGAAGGGCAGCAGTCAAGTATAATATTCTTTCTATATTTGGAAGAAAGAATATTATACGTGTACAACCCTATTTCCATACCAGTCCTGAAAAGGACCTTTGTGGACCTAATAGTAACAGCTACTGATTAAACTGACTGTCCCTCTCTGCAACACACAGCGTCCTATATGTCCCTCTCTCAGCACTGACAAAAGACAATCTGCTGCAACAATGACTTGAATAGCAGTGCATCAAACCTATATCCTGAACTACACCTATACCATACCAGTCCTTAAAAGAACTTTTGTGGACCTAATAGCTAGTGATTTGGGTCACTGCAGTCTCTCCCTGCTCCACACAGCAACCTCTCCCTATAGTGACAGTAGAAAGAATGTAAAATGGCCGCCGGATCGGGTCTATTTATACGTTAGGGGGAATGTCCAAGTGTCCATGTGCTGTAATGTCTCAATTGGCTGTCCTGTACCACATGATGGATGTGTCATCATAGGTCAAAGTTTTTTTACACAGTAAACACGTAAGTCCGCCGGGCGAACAGCGGCAATATTCCGCCGATCGGGCGGACCACGAACAGCCGAAATTCGCCGCAAACCGACCTCCGGGCGAACTGTTTGGCCATCCCTATTGAGCAGCCTGCGCACCCCTTGCAAGGCATGGGCAGCGTGCTCTGTGATCAACAAGTCTATAGTTGGGGTCGAATGACAGCTGATCATGTGCCCTAAACAGAGCTGGGAATCAGCTATTTTTTCTCCTCACGATGATAGGGCGAGGAGAAAAAAAAAAAGCTGATCGCTGGCGGCTGCAAGAGGGACATCGGTCCCACTCTTGGTGAGGCTTCTGTGCCCACTAGATTCACCTACCAGTGCCCACCAGTGCCACCTACCAGTGCCCACCAGCGCCACCTACCAGTGCCACCCATCAGTGATCGCAGTGCCACCTATCAGTGCCCATAGTGTGTCATCACCAGTGCTGCCTATCAATATCACCTACCAGTGCCATTCAGTGCCACCTACCAGTGCCCATCGGTACCACCTATCAGTGCCCATCAGTGCCACCTAACAGTGCCTTTCAGTGATATCAGGGGCACCCACCAGTACCACCCAGTGCCTTCTTATCAGTGCCCATCAGTGTCGACTTATCTGTGATTATCAGTGCCATCTTATCAATGCCCATCAGTGTCGTCTTATCTGTGCCTATCAGTGCCATCTTATCAGTGCCCATCAGTGTCATCTTATATGTGCCTATCAGTGTCGCCTTATCTGTGCCCATCAGTGCAGCCCATCAGTACCCATAAGTGCAGCCTCATCAGTGAATATCAATGAAGGAGAAAAATTACCCGTCTACAAAATTTTATAACAAACTATTAAACATTTTTTTTTGTTCACAAATTTTTGTAATTTTTTTGTTTGTTTAGCAAAAAAAAAAAAACCCAATGATGATTAAATACCGCCAAAAGAAAGCCCTATTTGTGTGAAAAAAATTATAAAAATGTAATGCTATCCAAAACAGTAAAAAGTATTTGCCTTTAGTTATACTTTATTTTATTTATTAGTTCAGGACACCCCTAGAAATTTCCAAAATGTTCTGTGCTTTGCCTCTGAATGGTAGAAAATAGGAAAGGAGATGGCTGCACAGAGCCAATTTATTCCAGCCAGGAGTCTGCAGGTGGCTACAAGGTGATTCAAGATATGTTGAAGATAAACATCCTAAAGAGATGGAATCTCTTCCACAACCTGGAATATCATAACAGAGACCTGTCCACCTACTGTGATGGCTGTTCATACACAAAAATGTTAAACAGTAGATGAACTTTTAACTAGTGGTGCAGGTCATCACAGGTCACTAGAGGTGCAGGTCACCACAGGTCACTAGAGGTGCAGGACATCACAGGTCACTAGTGGTGCAGGTCACCACAGGTCACTAGTGGTGCAGGTCACCACAGGTCACTAGAGGTGCAGGTCACAACAGGTCAATAGTGGTGCAGGTCACCACAGGTCACTAGAGGTGCAGGCCACCACAGGTCACTAGAGGTGCAGGTCACCACAGGTCACCACAGGTCACTAGTGGTGCAGGTCACCACAGGTCACTAGAGGTGCAGGTCATCACAAGTCACTAGTGGTGCAGGTCACCACAGGTCACTAGTGATGCAGGTCACCACAGGCCACTAGTGGTGCAGGTCACCACAGGTCACTAGAGGTGCAGGTCACCACAGGTCACTAAAGGCGCAGGTCACCACAGGTCACTAATGGTGCAGGTCACCACAGGTCACTAATGGTGCAGGTCACCACAGGTCACTAGAGGTGCAGGTCACCACAGGTCACTAGAGGTGCAGGTCACTAGAGGTGCAGGTCACCACAGGTCACTAGAGGTGCAGGTCACCACAGGTCACTAGAGGTGCAGATCACTACACGTCACTAGCGGTTCAGGTCACCACAGGTCACTAGAGGTGCAGGTCACTACAGGTCACTAGCAGTTCAGGTCACCACAGGTCACTAAAGGTGCAGGTCACCACAGGTCACTAGTGGTGCAGGTCACCACAGGTCACTAGAGGTGCAGGTCACTAGAGGTGCAGGTCACTAGAGGTGCAGGTCACCACAGGTCACTAGTGGTGCAGGTCACCACAGGTCACTAGAGGTGCAGGTCACCACAGGTCACTAGTGGTGCAGGTCCCCACAGGTCACTAGAGGTGCAGGTCACCACAGGTCACTAGTGATGCAGGTCACTAGAGGTGCAGGTCACTACAGGTCACTAGTGGTTCAGGTCACCACAGGTCACTAGAGGTGCAGGTCACTACAGGTCACTAGCAGTTCAGGTCACCACAGGTCACTAAAGGTGCAGGCCACCACAGGTCGCTAGAGGTGCAGGCCACCACAGGTCATCACAGGTCACTAGTGGTGCAGGTCACCACAGGTCACTAGAGGTGCAGGTCATCACAGGTCACTAGTGGCGCAGGTCATCACAGCTCACTAGTGATGCAGGTCACCACAGGTCACTAGTGGTGCAGGTCACCACAGGTCACTAGAGGTGCAGGTCACCACAGGTCACTAGTGGTGCAGGTCACAGGTCACCACAGGTCACTAGTGGTGCAGGTCACCACAGGTCACTAGAGGTGCAGGTCACTAGAGGTGCAGGTCACTACAGGTCACTAGCGGTTCAGGTCACCACAGGTCACTAGAGGTGCAGGTCACTAGTGGTTCAGGTCACCACAGGTCACTAAAGGTGCAGGTTACCACAGGTCACTAGTGGTGCAGGTCACCACAGGTCACTAGAGGTGCAGGTCACCACAGGTCACTAGAGGTGCAGGTCACTAGAGGTGCAGGTCACCACAGGTCACCAGAGGTGTAGGTCACCACAGGTCACTAGAGGTGCAGGTCACTAGAGGTGCAGGTCACTACAGGTCACTAGCGGTTCAGGTCACCACAGGTCACTAGAGGTGCAGGTCACTACAGGTCACTAGCGGTTTAGGTCACCACAGGTCACTAAAGGTGCAGGTCACCACAGGTCACTAGTGGTGCAGGTCATCACAGGTCACTAGAGGTGCAGGTCACCACAGGTCACTAGAGGTGCAGGTCACTAAAGGTGCAGGTCACCACAGGTCACTAGAGGTTTAGGTCACCACAGGTCACTAGAGATGCAGGTCACCACAGGTCACTAGTGGTGCAGGTCACCACAGGTCACTAGTGGTGCAGGTTCTGGGAGGGTGCGACAGCATTTCTTTCTTGGACACAGGCGGCACAATGTCTTGGGCCAGCTCTGCAGACAACGGCAATCCAGATGTCGTCTATTCAGAAACTGTTTAATACATTTGAGCCATTTGCTCTGTGCGCACGACAAAATACACAAGAGTTTTACATTCTACATTCTGTAAAAATAAATAATGAATAGCGATTCAACAAAAAAAATGAAGTGTTTATCAAGTTCCGTTTGTCTTTTCAGAAAAGCACATGCATTATTTAGGTGCAATACAACTGTAATTATATTTTCTGCAGTATAAACATGAAATTATAATTAGTGATATCTGTACATAATGCAGTGAAAAAGAAAATATATTAAAGCAAGCTATGTTTGAAGATTACCACAAATTGTCTTTTATATCTAATGTGTGTTTTACTAATCCCTATTGAACTTTGCCTATCCAACTTTTTCCATGGATGCTTTCCAGTTAGTAGATCCACATAGGTGTATAGTGTAGTACAGCACTGACCTATGGAGGAATGTAATCTTACCCTCTCTTTATTATCTTCAATGGTTTGTCAGATATGTGGAAACCATTACTTCTCCTCTTATAACCATTAACCCTTACAGACCAAACCACCACTGAAAAACACAATTTTCTATTTTCAACAGTGATTTAAAGAGGAAGTAAACCCTGATGGGTTTACTTCCTCTTTTTTTCCCTGCAAAGGCAAAGCATAATGGACTACTATGCATCGCATAGTAGCTCATTATGTGTCACTTACCTGACACAGGAGCCAGCGAAGTCGCCGCTGTTACCTGTAGTCCGCCGCATCCATCTTGGTTGTGGCGTCTCTCGCAGCTCCGACGAATGACAGCGGAGAAGCCGCGATGACGTCACTCCCGCGCATGCGCACGGGAGTCGCGTCTCGGAGCTCCGACGCTGCCATTCGCCGGAGCCGCGATGACGTCACTCCCGCGCATGCGCACGGGAGTAGACAAATTTGGCAAATCCATTCTTGGACTTGCCGCATTTAGTGCGCCTGCGCGCCGCTGTCTACGGCGCATGCGCCGTAGACAGCGGTGCCCATTTTCGGGCAAATATCTCCTAAACCATATAGGTTTAGGAGATATTACTTGGACCTACAGGTAAGCCTTAATCTAGGCTTACCTGTAGGTCAAAGTTGTTTGGAAGGGTTTACTTCCATTTTAACCACTTGTGCACCAGCTGCCGCAGTTTCACTGCAGCAGGTTGGCTCCGCTGTGTGAAATCATGTTATTGTACGTGATCTCGCGAGGCTTGGATAGTCAGCCCAGGAGCGTGCCCTCCGTGAGTCTGACCACGGGTCCCGGGGACTCAATGTCCATGGGGACACCCGCGATCGTCTCATGGAGAGGAAGAACGGGGAGATGCTAATGTAAACAAGCGTTTTTTCCCATTCTGCCTAGTGACACTGTCACTGATCACCGCTCCCTGTAATCGGGAGTGGTGATCAGTGTTGTGTCACACACAGTCCCTCCCCCCCACAGTTAGAGTCACTCCCTAGGACACACTTAACCCTCGCAGCGCTCCCTCCTGGTTCACCCCTTCACTGCCAGTCACATTTACACAGTAATCAGTGCATATTTAATCGCACTGATCGCTGTATAAATGTGAATGGTCCCAAAATAGCACCAACAGTGTCCGATCTGTCTGCCATAATGTCGCAGTCATGATAAAAATCACTGATCACCGCCTTAACTAGTAAAAAAATATTAATAAAAATGCCATAAAACTATCTCCTATTTTGTAGACTCTATAACGTTTGAGCAAACCAATCAATAAACGCTTATTGTAATTTTTTTTTACCAAATATATGTAGAAGAATATGTATCGGCCTAAACTGAGGAAAAAAAATGTTTTTTATAGATTTTTGGGGGATATTTATTATAGCAAAAAGTAGAAAACATTGCTTTTTTTCTCAAAATTGTGGCTCTTTTTTTGTTTATAGCGCAAAAAATAAAAACCATAGAGGTGATCAAATACCACCAAAAGAAAGCTCTATTTGTGGGGAAAAAAGGACGTCAATTTTGTTTGGGAGCCACGTCGCACGACCGCACAATTGTCAGTTAAAGTGAAAAGTGCCAAATCGCAAAAAGTGTTCTGGTCTTTGGCCAGCCAAATGCTCCGGGCTGAAGTGGTTAAAGTGGTAGTATAGTCAATTTTATTACTTTTACCTACAGATAATCCTATAATAAGGCTTACCTGTAGGTAAAAAGAATATCTCCTAAACCTGTACAATTTAGGGGATATTCCCCTCGCAATGAGCCGCTGACTTCAGCGGGGCATGCACACAGGTGATTCTCGGCTGAGAGCCCGGCAGATGCCGGACCTTGCTGGCGTAACGACATATTCCGCAGCCCATCGCAGTTTGCTACGGAAGTGACGTTCCATCAATGCCATCTTGCTACACCCCACACTTGTCCACAGTAAGGATACACTAATGCCCCGTACACACGAGAGGGATTAAGTCTGACAGACCTCCAAAGGAGTTCCGCCGGAGTTCCGACGGAGTTCTGGCGGACTTTTCGACCGAACGGACTTGACCACACACCATCACACCAAACTCCGACGGAGTCGAACGTGATGACGTACGACTGGATTCGACGTAGGAAGTTCCTAGACAGTAGCCAATAGCTGCCCTAGCGTCGGTTTTAGTCCGTCGGAGTAGCACACACACGAGCGGATTTTTCAAAGGGGACCGGGTCCGGCGGAGTTCCGTCGGGAAAATTTAAAGCATGCTTCATTTCTAAAGTCCGTCAGACTTTAGCTTCGCTAAAGTCCGTTGCAGCCCACACACGATCGGATAGTCCGCCGGACTCAGTCCGTCGGAGTTTGGATGTCGAAAAGTCCGCTCGTGTGTACGGGGCATAAGAAGGGGAAAGAGGACATCTTGTTACACCCACCAGAGTTTTGCATTTTAGACGTATTTATAACAGTAAAGCGAGTTTCTATAGTGAAATACAGGACTTAGAACTCTGTTTGACTGCTTAGATGTTGAATTTTAAAAGCAGCCAACTTCTGTCAGATTAGCAGACCTGTGAGATGAGCAGGGATGCCGCTGCTTTTAAAATTGAAGCTGTAAGTAGTCAGACGGAGTTGTAAGTCCTGTATTTCACTATATAAACTGACTTTACTGTTATAAATACATGTAAAATGCAAAACTCCGGTGGGTGTAACAACATGTCCGCTTTCCCCCCTTCTTAGCCCCCGTACACACGGTCAGACATTCCGACAACAAAATCCATCAGATTTTTTCCGACGGATTTTGTCCTAAACTTGTGTTGCATACACACAGTCAGACAAATCCGCTTATTTGTGATGATGTTCGTTCGTTACGACGGGACTACGTTGAGGCTACTAGCCAATAGCTTTAGTCTCATAATTTGATCTGAGCATGCGTGGCACTTTGTCCGATCGGAATTCTCTACAAACAATTGGAAAAAGTCTGATCGGATTTTGTTGTCGGAAAATTTAAGATCCTGCTCTCAAATTTTTTCCGTCGGAATCTCTGACGGAAAAAGTCCGATAGAGCCCACGCACAATCGGATTTTCCGACAATATAATCTGATCAGATATTTTCCGTCTGAATTTCCGACCATGTGTACAAGGCATTAGTGTATCCTTACTGTGGACGAGTGTGGAGTGTAGCAAGATGGCGGCGACAGAATGTCACTTCCGTAGTAAACTGCGATGGGTCGCTGAATATGTCGTTACACCTGAAAGAAGCACGGGAGTGACAACATTGCGGCTCCAGCCGCTCACAGCGCTGGAGCCCCGATACCCCGAAGACACGCCGAGGCAACATGTCAGGTCCCTCGGCGTGGACCAGGTGAGTTACCAACGCCTCATTTTAAAGTGGTTGTATACCCACATTTTTAACTTTTACCTACAGGAAAGCCTATAATAAGGCTTACCTGTAGGTAAAAAAAATATCTCCTAAACCTGTACGGTTTAGGAGATATTCCCCTCGGTATGCGCCGCTGACTGCAGCGGCGCATGCACACAAGGGGTTTCTCACCGTCAAAATCCGGCAGCAGCCGAGCGGCCGGACTGAAATCTCCCACGCGCATGCGACGATATCGCGGCTCCGGCCACTCACAGCGCCGGAGCCGCGATACCCGGAAGAAACGCCGAGGGAGCATGTCAGCTCCCTCGGCGTGGATCGGGCCAGATGTCGGGGCCTCGTTCTAAGGTAAGTATTTCATAATGAGCTAGTATGCGGTGCATACTAGCTCATTATGCCTTTTGCTTTGCAGGTTTAAAAAAAAAAAAAAAAATGTGCGGGTTTACTACCGCTTTAAGGTAAGTATTTTATAATCAGCTAGTATGCAGTGCCTTTCCCTTACAGGTGTATAAAAAAAATGGGGGTATAAAACCGCTTTAAGCGTACTTTACTTTGCATTTGTCAAGCATGGATTTTATATTGGAGACATATCATTTAGTAGCTCTAGCAAACGCTACAGGTTATCATCCACATAACAGGCTACCTCTTTGAGACCTGCCTATGTTTTATTTACATAGTAGGCAGATTGAATGCAATGCTTGTGGTATGTTAAATGTGGAAATGGAACTGTCCTTATCCAACTTTATTTGCTGAACCCCTGACCTGACATCATAACACTAAAGTATTTTTCCAAATTGTTGGTTATATCTACAAGTATAGGCGCGTTTGATTGTGCGCTTGCTTTACAGCCTTATTTAGTTCTCTAGGGCCCAGGCAAACCTGAAGCTCACCTATGCGTGGTTTGTCAACCATGACCATTGAATTTTCCCTTTCTGTGCACTTGTCAACTCTGACAATTACTCCTAGTGTTTCCACTCCATCAGGCTTGTTTGCAACACTTTCTTTCATTGCTACGGGGAGAAGTATGCACTGTTGGGCTAATTGTTTAATTCATCAATATTTTGTATTCTCCAGGAAATTGTCCTAGTCAATGAAATACATCCATGTACTCATTAAGACTATCAGAGCTATTCATATTATATTACTGTGCATTCAGAAAGTCATCTACAGACAACGCAAATTGTTTGTTTCCACGCAAACAGCTTAATACCCAGATGGAATATGTAATCTATTTTTCTGTCCATCCAGTCTTGAAAATTACACAGTTCTGCTACATCACACGGCCCTGTCTGTTTGGGGAGGGGGGCCTTATTTTTTAGCTGCTGTGTTTCCGTAACTTGCAGGTACCATCCCCACCCCACCCAACCCTCTGAGTGGACAGTGACAGCAGACGATGAGCTCACCTCTCTCTATGCTCTCCTTTCCTATCAAGCATGCTCATTGCACAGCAGCATAATTGACTGTCTCCTTGTGCTGCTTCTTCCTCTCCTTGTCTCGGATTTTCTATACAATGATAGAAGGAAACAAACACCAAATCAAATGAAGGCACTTTTTTTGTAAAAAATGTTGAAAACCATTTATCATTTTCCTTCCCCTTCACAATTATGTGCCTCTTTGTGTTGGTCTATCACAAAATCCCAATAAAATACATTTACGTTTTTGGTTGTAACATGACAAAATGGAAAATGCCAAGGGGTATGAATACTTTTTCAAGGCACTGTACATTCTGTATATTTATTAGCTCCAGTTACTCACCGCCATATTTTTCCTGCTGCAGCTTGCCTGAGAACTTGATCAGCCTAACGTTTGCATCTATAAAGGTGATTTATTTTAACTAGCAGTAATAACTATTTCAGTTAACAAATCCCCACAATCGGTATTAGAGTCTATATCAGTATTAATGTCCTTTTTGTATTTGTGACACATCTGTATCTATAAAGTATAAGATGTCCCAGAGTGGCCTAATGGGGTGTTGCAACAGAATTTAATTTGCTTAAGCCTCGTACACACGATCGGATTTTACGTAGACAAAACATTAGACTTTTGTCCAAAGGGCATTGGCCAGGAACTTGCCTTGCATACAAACGGCAAGGGATTGTCAGCCAACAAACACGAACGTAGTTACGTATTAGACATACTACGAGACTACAAAGAGGAAGTTCAATTGTCATGCACCACCCTTTGGGCTCCGTCTGCCAATTTCGTTTTAGTAGAAGTTTGGTGAGTGATACACGCTTTTCATTTCGCACTTTTGAGTTCATTTCTGAGAGGTCGTTCGTCAATCAGACATGTTGCGGAATCAGAGGAGATAATGGGTTATTTATTATTGGCCTTGGAGTTATTGCTTTGACCCAAGTCCAGTCCAGGAACAGGAGGAAGAGGAGTTCTTGGACCAAAAATTGGTTGCTTTATTAATAAGTAACCAATTATGTCTTTGCTGCGGGAGCTCCAGGAGAATAATCCAGATGATTTTCGGAATTATCTCCGGATGATGGACCCCTGCTTTCACCAACTCTTGGCATTGTTGACCCCCTAATATTAAGAAGCAAGACACATGCATGAGGCTTTTATAAAAAAATGTTGGTTGAATAATAATTTGATTTGGTATATTTTCTATATTTTTACATAGTTACTAAGGTTGAATAAAGACACCAGTACATCCAGTTTAACCTGAGTGTGCATCTACAATTTTCCCTATCCCTGTACATTGGGTCCCATTAAGATGCTCATCTGATATATTATTTATTTAAGGTACCCATATAGTGGCGTCAATTTACACAGCGCTCCACACATACACATACATTGCATATCACTCCTTACCCTCAAGGAGACCACAATCCAAGGTCCCCAACTCATATTCATATACTAGGGCCAATTTTGGACAGAAGCAAATTAACCTACTAGCGTGTCTTTGGAGTGTGGGAGGAAACCGGTATACCCAGAGGAAACCCAGGCAGGCACAGGGAGAACATGGACACTCCGGGCAGGTAGTGTCATGGTGGGGATCTGAACCAGCAACCCTTTTTACTGCTAGTTGAAAGTTCTACCCACTACACCGCTGCATTTCTAGATTTCATAATTTGCCACGTTACGAATATTAATTCTCCATTACATACGCTAGTTTACAAGACCGACCACTTCTGGCTCATCCTTGCTTCTGAGCATGCGTGTTTGTACTTTGGACTTTTGTCTGACAGACTTGTGTACACATGATCAGAAAATCCAACAACAGACATTTGTCCACGGAAAATTTATAAGCCTGCCATCCAACATTTGTCCATGGAAAATCCGACAACAATTATCTGATGGAGCATACACACAGTCGGATTTTCCGGCAACAGCCTGTCATCGCACAATTCCTGTTGGAAAATCTGATCATGTGTTCGAGGCTTTAGAGTAAGATCAGAACATTGAAAGATCAATTTCTCTTGTATTTTGGGTGAATTTGTTTCAAAAACAATTCCATCACAAATCATGTTATCCTTATTACTAAACATGAAGCCATTAGACAGTTCATGCTTAGTCACAAGATATTCGACTGATTAGAGCCAGACTTACACTCTGTACTAGAATTATCTCCTTTGGGTGATCAATGTATATTGCAGGGATGTAACAAACTAGCAAATGTAGCAAATTCCTATCTTTTTTTGCTGTGAAAGAATAGCTGTTTGTTTAACCACTTAAGCCCAGAATCATTTTGCTGACCAAAGACCAGACCACTTTTTGCGATTCAGCACTGCGTAGTTTTTTTCCTCAGTTTAGGCCGTTACGTATTCTTCTACATATTTTTGTTAAAAAAAAATAAAAAATAAAATCGCAGTAAGCATTTGTTGATTGCTGTGCGCAAAAGTTATAGCGTTTTCAAAAATGGGGATAGTTTTATGGCATCTTTATTAATAATTATTTTTTTTACTAGTAATGGCGGTGATCAGCGATTTTTATCATGACTGCAACATTATGGCGGACACATCGGACATTTTTTACACATTTTTTTATAAATTGTCATTTATACAGCAATCAGTGCTATACAAATGCACTGATTCCTGTGTAAATGACACTGGCAGTGAAGGGGTTAACCACTATATGGCAGTGTAGGGGTTAAGTGTGTCCTAGGGCATGTTTCTAACTGTGGGGGGCATGGCTGTGTGTGATACGTCACTGATCTCTGCTCCCAATGACATTGAGCAGAGATCAGTGACACTGTCACTAGGCAAAATGGGGAGATTCTTGTTTACATTAGCATCTCCCGGTTCTTCCTCCCATGAGACAATCGTGGGTATCCCTGCAGCGATCAAGTCCACAGGACCCACGATCCGACTCACGGAGGTGCTGACTGGCGCGGCGGCAAATTTAAAGGGGTGTACCTGTACGCCCATTTGCCTGTCCGTGCCATTCTGCCGAGGTACATCAGTGTGCACTAGGGATGAGCCGAACATCCCCCGGTTCGGTTTGCACCAGAACTTTCGAACGGACCGCAAATTTGTGCGAACTTTAGAATCCCATTGAAGTCTATGGGACCCAAACATTCAAAATAAAAAGTGCTAATTTTAATGGCTAATATGCAAGATATTGTTCTAAAAAGGGTTTGGGGACCTGGCTTCTGCCCCAGGGGACATGGGTCAATGCCTAAAATGTTTTGAAAAACGTCAGTTTTTTTGGGAGCACTGATTTTAATGACGATTAAAGTGAAAAAAAAGGTGAAATATTCCTTTAAATATCATGCCTGGGGGTGTCTATAGTAAGCCTGTGAAGTGCCACGTGTTTCCAGTGTTTAGAACAGTCCCTGCACAAAATGACATTTAACGGAAAAAAAGTAATTTAAAACTGCTTGCCGTTTTAATTTAATATCTGGTTCCGGGAATATGGATGAAAATCATTGAGAAAAATGGCATGGGTAGCCCCCCCTGCCCATTACCAGCCCCTTTGGGTCTTGTACGGATATTAAGGGGAACCCCGTACCCATATTAAAAAAAGGAAAGACGTGGGGCCCCCAAGCCCTATATTCTCAGAACAGCGGTATACAGGCGGTGCAAACAAGACAGGGACTGTGTAGGTTTGCTGTGTTAAGTAGAAACTGTTTGTAATTTTGAACTGGTACATTTTTAAAATGTAGCTCCAGTCAAAAAAATCAATTTTTAAGCTTTTCGGAAAACATAGGGAAGGGTTATCACCCCTGTATAATTTGTTTTGCCGTCCGTCTTTTTTCATCTCACTTCCTGTTGTCTCCTTCCATTTGCAAGTAGGAGACGTTTGTAAGTTGGATGTTTGAAAGTAGGGGCCTGCCCTATATGCTCTGCAAAAATGGCAGAACAAGGTGTTGGTGTTGCCACAACATTGTAAGCCCTCAAAGTAACTCTTGGTGGGCGCTGGAGCGCCCTGCTGTGAACGATTATATCAAGAATTGTAATTACATGCCATTGTTGAACAGTAGTAGAAAAATTAGGCCTTTGGTGGTTGTGGTGCTGGTGCTGGTGCCACAACACTATAAGTCCTCACAGTTACTCTCGGTGGGCACAGGAACGGGCCCTGCTGTGAAATATTATATCAAGAATTGTAATTACATGCCCCTGTGAAACATTGGCTGAAAAATTTGGCTGGTGGCACTGGTGCTGGTGCCACGACACTGCAACATCTCCCATATACTCTAGTTGTAGTGCAGGAATGAGCCCTGCTGCAAAGCATTGCATCAAAAATTGTAATTACACGCCCCTGTTAAACAGCGGCTGAAAAATTGGGCCTTAGGCACTGGTGCTGGTGCCACGACACTGCAACCTCTCCCATATACTCTAGTTGTAGTGCAGGAATGAGCCCTGCTGCAAAGCATTGCATCAAAAATTGTAATTACATGCCTCTGTTAAACAGGGGCTGAAAAATTGGGCTGGTAGCACTGGTGCTGGTGCCATGACACTGCAACCTCTCCCAGATACTCTAGTTGGAGTACAAGAATGAGCCCTGCTGCAAAGTATTGCATCAAAAATTGTAATTACATGCCCCTGTGAAACATTGGCTGAAAAATTTGGCTGGTGGCACTGGTGCTGGTGCCACGACACTGCAACATCTCCCATATACTCTAGTTGTAGTGCAGGAATGAGCCCTGCTGCAAAGCATTGCATCAAAAATTGTAATTACACGCCCCTGTTAAACAGCGGCTAAAAAATTGGGCCTTAGGCACTGGTGCTGGTGCCACGACACTGCAACCTCTCCCATATACTCTAGTTGTAGTGCAGGAATGAGCCCTGCTGCAAAGCATTGCATCAAAAATTGTAATTAAACGCCCCTGTTGAACAGGGGCTGAAAAATTGGGCTGGTGGCATCACCCAGAACCAAAAATGTTCTTCCAAGATATCAGCGGAGGAGGAAGAGGATAGACAATCAACATAACAGGAAAGTCACTCAGCATCAGCATAGGCAGTCTTGAAGGGATGTGATATTTAAAAAAAAAAAATATTCTGTTACATCAGCTTCAGGTGCTTGGTAGCTGTGGGTGACCTAAGACTGATTCATCTTTATGAAGGTCAGTCGATCAACTGAGTCGGTGGACAGGCGCACCCTGTGATCGGTAACAAAGCCACCAGCAGCACTGAAGGTGCGTTCCGAAAGAACGCTGGATGCAGGACAGGCCAGTAGCTCAATTGCATACTGTGCAAGCTCTGGCCAGTGATCCATCCTCCAGACCCAGTAAGCCAGAGGATTTTCGGTGGGAAAGGTGTCCAAGTCTGACCTTGCCCCTAGGTATTCCTGCACCATGTAAATCAGACCCTGGCGATGGTTGCTGGAACCGATCATACCATGGGGCTGCGGACTAAAAAATTGTCTGAGCGCATCGGTCGGATGGCCACCTTCTCCACCGCTCCTTCTGACCGATGCCTCAGCAACACGTTGTCCAGGACCAGGAGTTTGTAACCTCCCAGTCTCTGGGAACGCGTTGCACAGACCTTTCTGCAAGGCCTCCTGGAGATGTCTCATCCTCTGCTCCCTCTGTGATGACAAGATAAGGTCGGCAACCTTACCCTTGTACTGTGGATCAAGGAGAGTGGCCAGCCAGTAATGGTCCCTCTCCTTGATCCGAAGAATACGAGGATCCTTCTGCAGGCTTTGCAGGATCAGGGAGGCCATGCAGCGTAGGTTAGCTGAGGCATTCGGTCTGGAGTCCTCTGGGTCACTAAGGACAACATGATCCACAGCTACCTCCTCCCAGCCATGTACAAGTTTCTTGGGACTGTAAATCATCCCTACAAGACTGCTACTGCTGCTGATTCTGAGTGCCAGCCTCAACCTCCATGCTGACACAATCCTCCTCCTCCACCTGCTTGTCCTCTTCCTGTGTGATGGGTGGGAAATGCACACAGACTTTCCTGGCCTGCTTCAGGACATCCTGTAAGCCCGGGTACCTGCCCAAGAACCGCTGCACCACCAGGTTAAGGACGTGAGCCACACAAGGCACATGGGTCAGTTGTCCCTGTCGGAGGACGGAGAGGAGGTTGGTGCCATTGTCTCAAACCACCAATCCTGGCTTAAGCTGGCGTGGTGTCAACCACCTCTCGGCCTGCCCCTGCAGAGCTGACAAAATATCTGCCCCAGTGTTTCTCCTGTCCCCCAAACAAACCAGCGCAAGCACGGCATGGCATTGTTTTGCCTGCGTACTTGCATAGCCCCTTGAACGCCTACGGAGCACCGCTGTTTGCAAGGACAGAGCACTGGAAGAGGCCATGGAGGAAGAAGAAGAGGAGGGGGTGGAAGAGAGAGGTGTGTCACAACCAGTAGTAGCATTTTGGAGGCATGGTGGTGGAACAATCTCCAACACTACTGCACCTTGTCCTGCATCCTTCACAGCTGCCAGAAGAGTGACCCAATGGGCCGTGAAAGACAGGTAACGTCCCCGTCCATGCCTGCTGGACCATGAGTCAGTGGTAATATTTACCTTACTGCTGACCGCCCTATCCAGCGAGGCAAGGACATTGGCTTCCACATGCCGGTAGAGAGCCGGAATCGCCTTCCGTGAATAAAAGTGGCGTTTGGGGACCTGCCACTGAGGAACTGCACATTGTACAAACTCACGGGAGGGGGCCGAGTCTACCAACTGAAAAGGCAGCAGTTGAAGTGCTAGCAACTTAGCCAAGCTAGTATTCAACCGCTGGGCATGTGGATGGCTGGGAGTGAACTTCTTTCAATGGTCCAGCAGTTGGGGCAGAGAAATGTGCCTACTATAATCGGACGTGGGTGTACTACTAGCAGAGTGCCCGCAAGCACTTGGCTATGACACACCTAATTCTACACCTTCATTCCTCTCAGCGCAGGTTTCAGAGAGGACTGAAGGTCTAGTGGGGTTGGAGATCCCAGCTGATGAGGAGCAAGGAGAGGTCCGCTTTGTTCTTTGGTGTGGGTCTTTGAGGTACGCTTGCCAACGAGCTGCATGGCAGGTCAACATATGTCTGGTCAAGCATGTGGTGCCCAAGCGGCTGATGTTTTGCCCACGCAAGATACGCTTGAGACATATGTTGCAAATAGCAGCGGTGCGATCTGATGCATTCGTCTCAAAAAAGGCCCACACCAAAGAACTTTTAGAATAACGCGCAGAGGCAGCGCCCTGCACAGGCGGAGCTCTGCGGTGTGATTCAGGGGGTGTGCTGCCCCTAAGCTGGCCCCCAGAGGGCATCCTGCCTCGTTGGAGATGTGCCTTCTCCTCCTCCTCTCTCCTACCAGGCACCCACGTGGAGTCAGTGCCCTCATCATCCCCTCCCTCTTCATCGCCGGAGCAAACCTGGCAGTATGCTGCAGCTTGTGGAACATGACTGCCAGATTGCTGTCCTTCTTGAGCATCCCCTCTCTCTGCGCTCACGCTACTGCCTTCCTCTAACTGAGTATCATCATCAGAGCCTACAAAACACTGGGCATCCTCCTGGAGCATGTACCCAACACTGTTCTCAAAGAGTTCAGGGGACTCCTCAGGAGGACGTGATGATGACATTGAGATGAGGGAAGATGATGCGTTGGCAGCTGCTTTGCTAGTACCCTGAGCCTGGGTGAGAGAGGATGAAGAGGATGAAGAGGGCTTGGTCATCCACTCTATCAAGTCTTCGGCATGATGCGGTTCAACACGTCCAGCTGCCGAAAATAAGGACAAGCGTGTCCCATGGCCACATGCTGATGACGATGCACCGCGTCCATGACCAGCATTGTTGTCTCTAGACACAGAGCCTGCTTGCCCTCTTTTATCGACTCGTGCCTGTCTGCCTCTCCTTGTTGGCCTTCCAGACATGGTAATGGACTGAAGGGAGATGGGAAAACCAGCAATTGGGTAGTGTATATTGTGCTAGAGGCACACAACACCCACTAACTCCTGCAGATGCCTTTATTATAGAACAACAGCAATTAAAGGGTAGATACCGGTGTATACTGTGCTGTGCTGGAGGCAGACAACACCAACTAACTCCTGCAGATGGCAGATGGCTCAATTAGAGAAGAGCAAAATAGGTGGATAATGGTGTATACTGCACTCAGGTCACACAGACAACACCCACAAACTCCTGCAGCTGGCTGAAAGCTCAATTACAGAAGAGAAATATAGCTATATAGGTGGATAATGGTGTATACTGCGCTCAGGGCACACATACAACACCCACAAACTCCTGCAGCTGGCTGAAAGCTCAATTACAGAAGAGAAATATAGCTATATAGGTGGATAATGGTGTATACTGCGCTCAGGGCACACATACAACACCCACAAACTCCTGCAGCTGGCTGAAAGCTCAATTACAGAAGAGCAATATAGCTATATTAGGTGTATAATGGTGTATACTGCGCTCAGGGCACACAGACAACACCCACAAACTACTGCAGCTGGCTGAAAGCTCAATTACAGAAGAGCAATATAGCTATATAGGTGGATAATGGTGTATACTGCGCTCAGGGCACACAGACAACACCCACAAACTCCTGCAGCTGGCTGAAAGCTCAATTACAGAAGAGCAATATAGATATATAGGTGGATAATGGTGAATACTGCGGTCAGGGCACACAGACAACACCCACAAACTCCTGCAGCTGGCTGAAAGCTCAATTACAGAAGAGCAATATAGCTATATAGGTGGATAATGGTGTATACTGTGCTCAGGGCACACAAACAACACCCACAAACTCCTGCAGCTGGCTGAAAGCTCAATTACAGAAGAGCAGTATAGCTATATAGGTGGATAATGGTGTATACTGCGGTCAGGGCACACAGACAACACCCACAAACTCCTGCAGCTGGCTGAAAGCTCAATTACAGAAGAGCAATATAGATATATAGATGGATAATGGTGTATACTGCGGTCAGGGCACACAAACAACACCCACAAACTCCTGCAGCTGGCTGAAAGCTCAATTACAGAAGAGCAAGAACGCTAAATCGGTGGATAACGGATGGTGTCTACTGCGTTGAAGGTACACAGAGAACACCCACTAACTCCTACAGACGCCAACACACTACACAAGGCCGCCGTGCTGGCAGCCTTATATAGTGTGGGGCGTGTACTACACAGCCTGAGCTATGATTGGCCACAGGCATCCTGCCTGTGGCCAATCATGGCTCTCCTCGCTGCCGGCGCTGTGATTGGTCAAGCATGCTTGGCCAATCATGAGCCAGCAATGCACTGCGATGGTGCAGTGCACTGTGGGCCGTGAGCGCCACACGAATTTGACGTGAACGGCCCACAGAGTTCTGGCTTCGCCAAACGGGCGAACAGCCGGTGTTCGAGTTGAACATGCGTTCGACTCGAACACCAAGCTCATCCCTAGTGTGCACCAGTCGGCAAGTGGGTAAGGATGACCTATGCAGACTGATTCTAAATGGGAGTTTCTGTGTTCATTAGAATCAGCTGGTGCACTTTCAGTATTCTAATTATAAAAATATGCAGGATCTGAATCCCCTTAGAAGTATTTAAAGAGGAATATCTTCAGACATCTTTTCATCTTTCCATCTATTAAATCTTCTACCCTTGTTGTTTTAGATAGTAAAACATTTTTTTCTGTCAGTAAATACCTTATACAGCCCACTTCCTGTTTCTTGTCTGGTAAAAAGCCTAGGCCTATGACATCATGCATAGCTCTCTCTCTCACTCGTGTGAGGGTTTGCCAGGAAGGGAAGGGGGATCAGTCATAAGAGGGCCAATGAGAGCTGCATATCTGTAGGTATGCCTCGGTGTGTCTGTGTAAATCCAGGAAGTGAACAGGCAGCAGCTTCAGCTGCCCACAGTTAAAATGGTTTCAGCCAGACTTAGCGGAGGGAGATTTCTGCAGCATATTTGGCAAGTAAAGAATCACAGTATATATAAAATAATATGCAAAGTGGTTGGAGGAAGCTTCAGAATGGCAAATATGTTGTTATTACAAATTACATCAGCATCATTTTTTATCAATCTTCTGACCAAAGTGGAGTCTTCCTTTAAAGCGTATATACGCTTTTGCAGTCAAGTTTGAGAAAAGCCCACCATATGTTTTCCCATTCACATAGCATAACTAAACATACATGTTTTTTTTTTTAAATACCTTTTACCTTTTAGATGTTGTATCAGTCTTCTAGCCAAAGTGGAGTCTTCTTTTAACCACTTGCCGCCCGCACACCATCAAATGACGGCTGGGCGATGCGGCTCTCACTCCGGGAGGATGTCATATGACGGCCCCCAGAACGACCGCTCTCGCGCACCCGCGGGGGCTCACATCGCAGCGATCGGTGGTGTGGTGTGTCAGTGTGACACACTACTACACCGATCTCAGTAAAAAGCCTCTGACGAAGGCTCTTTACCAGGTGATCAGCCCCATACACTCGGTCGGATATTCCGACAACAAAATCCATCGGATTTTTTCAGACGGATGTTGGCTCAAACTTGTCTTGCATACATATGGTCGCACAAAGTTGTCAGAAAAAAACAGAGCGTTCTGAATGCGGTGATGTAGAACACGTACGGTGGGACTATAAACGGGCCAGTAGACAATAGCTTTCATCTGGTAAATTATTCTGAGCATGCGTGGCACTTTGTCCGTAGGAATTGTCTACACACGATCGGAATTTAAACGATCGGATTTTGTTGTCGGAACATTTTAGATCCTGCTCTCAAACTTTGTGTCGGAAATTCTGATGGAAAAAGTACGATGGAGCCCACACACAATTGGATTTTCCGACAACACAATCCATTCGCACATTTTCCTTTGGAAAGTCTGACCGTGTGTACAGGGCAGAAGAGCCGTTGATCGGCTTTTCCTCACTCGCATCTGACAGACGTGAGTAGAGGAGAGCCGATCGGCTGCTCTCCTGGCAGGGGGTGTCTGTGCTGATTGTTTATCAGTGCAGCCCCCCTCGGATGCCCACCCAGGACCACCAGGTATTGCCACCACACTGGACCACTAGGTATGCCACCCTAGACCACCAGGGAAATGCCAATCAGTGCCCAGGCAGCTGCTAATCAGTGCCCATCCCCAATGCATGCCAGTGCCATCAGTGATGCCTAACAATGCCATCTATCAGTGCTGCATATCAGTGCCCATCAGTGCCACGTATCAGTGCCCAGCAGTGCCATCTATCAGTGCCCATCAGTGCCCACAGTATCTCTATTTCCCCCATCTTGTCCACCAGGCTCCTGCCATTGGTGAACATGCCACGTAGTTTGGACCGGTCACATATTATCCTCTTATTTTGGTGTTTTCCGAGGTTGCAACTAGGACTTGCTACTATATGTATTAAAGTAGTTAAAGTGTATTTCCACCTTTGCGGACAAGTTTGAGAAAACCCTACTATATCTTTATTATGTGTTCCCATTCAAATAACGTGCCTAAAAAAACAAATGTAAAAAATATTTTTTACATTTTAAATGTTTTTCAGGAGAAGGTGCTATGGCTGATTCTCAGCTCTCTGGGAGAAGATGTAATGATTATTAACACTTAAAAAGTTAATCAGCAATGTTTTTTTTTTAGTTTATTTTTTTTTAAGTTATGCTATGTTAATGGAAACATGTAACAAATATAAAGAAGTGTTATCCCAATTTGGCTGCAAAAGTGAAAATACACTTCTGGAACCTAACCTTAAAGTGGAGGGCCACCCTGAAAAAAAAAAATACATTAAAAATTAGAAAAAATCAGAAAAAAAATGAAAAAAAAAACAGCAAAAAAAGCATTTTCTTACCAGAAATGCCTGTTGCTAGGCACATCATCCTAATCTGCCTCTTCCTCCTCCGCGGAGATCTTCTATCTTCTCTCCTTCGTGCGGCGTCTTCTGAGTAATGGGTTGTGCTGTGTTCTGGGAACTGTGTGTCCCAGAACACAGTGTGCCCCATTCACAAAGCCGCAAGGCTCCACTGCCTGTTTCTCTTAGCCAAAATGGCGAAGTCGGGACCCGAGAGCCGAGGGACGGGTCAGCCTCGGGCGGCCGACATCGCGGGCGCCCTGGACAGGTAAGTGTGCTTATTAAGTCAGCAGCTACAGTGTTTGCAGCTGCTGACTTGTTTTTTAAACCGACCCTCCTCTTTAACCACTTAAGGACCGCCACACGCTGATGTACGTTGGCATAATGGCGCGGCTGGGCACAAGCACGTACCTGTACGTTTCGTTTTAAGTGCCCAGCCATGGGTTGGGAGCGCGCCGCTGGTGTCCCGCGATCGGGTCACATAGCTGAAGAACGGTCTGTGTAAACAAACCTCTCCCCGTGCTTCCCTGTGTGGCTGTCACTGATCGTCTCTTCCCTTTTATGGGGAAGGACGATCAGTGACATCACATGCCAGGCCACGCCCCCCTACAATAAAAAAAAACACATAACCTCATACATAATACCTACACTGCCCCCTAGTGGTTAACTCCTTCACTGCCATTGCCATTCACCCAGGAATCAGTGCATTTAAATAGCACTGATTGCTGTATAAATGACAATGGTTCCAAAAATGTGTCAAAAATATCTGATGTGTCCGCTATAATGCCGCAGTCACAATAAAAATCGCTGATCGCCGTCATTACTAGTAAAAAAAAATATTAATAAAAATGCTATAAAACTATCCCCTATTTTGTAAACGCTATAACTTTTGCGCAAACCAATCAATAATCACTAATTGCTATTTTTTTTACCAAAAATATGTAGAAGAATACGTATCGGCCAAAAATGAGGAAAAAAAATTATGTATATTTTTTGGGATATTTATTATAGCAAAAAGTAAAAAATATTGCATTTTTTTCAAAATTGTCGCTCTATTTTTGTTTAATAGCGCAAAAAATAAAAGCTGTAGAGGTGATCAAATACCACCAAAAGAAAGCTCTATTTGTTGGGAAAAAAGGACACCAATTTTGTTTGGGAGCCACGTTGCACGACCGCGCAATTGTCAGTTAAAGCGGCGCAGTGCTGAATCTCAAAAAAGGGGCTTGGTCCTTTGGCTGCAAATTGGTCCGGGGCTTAAGTGGTTAATAAAGGCAGCATATGCAGTTTTGTTCTGAAGTTAAATCACTTTAAAAAAAAAGGCACGTTTTTATTTACAAGGTACATAAACTATTTAACGCACTTAATGAAAACTCTACTTTGGTTTGCAATCTTTTTTTTTTGCTGTCTCTGCTGTGCAAACATTTAGAAAGCAAGACGATGCCAAACCACTTCTAAACACGGGGCTAAATTTACAACGGACTCACTGCCAGGCACTTGCCCACACACCACCCAAATTAACTGTAAATGTTAAAATATGTAAGCTGGCACTTGAAAGCTGTTAAAGATCTGTTGAGTTTAAGCTGAGTATAAAAAGAAAGAAAAAAAAAGAAGAAGAATTTTAAAAACAAGCATTTTTTTTTTTTTTTGGAATGCCGAAACCTGGGACGGATAAATTTCCGCGCTGAAGTGCAAAGAACACTATTTGCATAAACAGACATTTTTACAGTAAACAACGCTTCAGTCAGTAAAGTGCATTAACATAGAAAACAGTGCTGTCAAAGCTTGTTACACCCCCCTGGTGGGTTTCAGTGTCAAAACATTTAAAAAGCCTTCAAATCAGTCTTCCTATTAACATTTTTCTAAATTGGAATTCTAAACTTAAGGTTTATTTCACTTATTTTTTATTTTTTTTTCTTCCCATATTCTCAGTGCCGTGACATAATTCCGACAGATCTGCTTCTTACATCCTTGCTGATCAGAAGCACTTGTAGATATCTGCGATCTCTTTCTGCCAGAAAGACATTATCTTTTGCTATGTTAGCATCTTCTTGTCCGCTTTCATCTGCAATCTTCATATGCCTTTCATATCTTTAATGTTAACTCAAACGTGATTAACTTTATGTCTTTTCTGATTGTTCTTTTTATTTCTTCAATGGTTTTGTTAGCAGTTCAGTATATTTCCCTGCAGTATCTTTCTTTTTAAAGGACAACTTTGCTTTTTGTGAAGTTTTCCTTTAATAAAACCGCATAGATAAATATTTACCCTCATCACACTGTGTGGCACTGCCTGCTGCTGCACTACCTTAGCATTAAAAACATCCTCTGCCTCCTGCGGATTTGCACCAGAGCCCCATTCATTCCAATGGACAGTCCATACTAGCTGAATGGCCGGGGGGTCACCATAAGTAAGAGCAGTCTGTAGGCAGGTGCAGTTTGCCCTCCCATCTGTAGGTGGCCTAGTGTCATGATTGCATTGGCAGGGGAGCCTCATAAGGGAACTGGCCCCTGGTACAGTGCCTTGAGAGAGGAATGTAGTCTGATTGGACACCAAATTCTCAAGAGAGCTCAGTGGCCATCTTGGAAGAGGGAACCTTTTAAGGAAACCCACATAATTTTGGCATGCTTCTGGTAAGTGAATGGTCAGGAGTGGGAACCCCCTTGTGATGGATAGTATTAAAGCGGAGCTCCACCCAAAAGGGGAAGCTCCACTTGATTCCCCTCCCCCCCTCTGCCACATTTGGCACCTTTCGGGGGGGGGGGGGGGGACAGGTATATTGTTTTGACAGGTACCCGCTCCCACTTCCAGCTGATCTCGCCACTGCAAACTCAGCTGGAAGTTCGGCCCTCTCCTCCTTCCCCCGCCGCCGGTCCGTTCACAAAGTGCAGCAGGCTTTGCGCATGCAGAATAGGGAACTGGCTGTAAATCAATGTCCATAAAGACATGGATGAGCAAGCTTGGGGTGGAGGAACTTGACTGGCCTGCACAGAGTCCTGACTTCAACCCAATAGAACACCCTTGGGATGAATTAGAGCGGAGACTGCGAGCCAGGCCTTCTTGTCCTACACTAGTGCCTGACCTTACAAATGTGCTTCTGGAAGAATCAAACATTCCCATAGACACACTCCTAAACCTTGTGGACAGCCTTCCCAGAAGAGTTGAAGCTGTTATATGTGTAAAAGTTGGGCCAACTTAGTTATGAACCCTACAGACTAAGACTGGGATGCCATTAACGTGTATGTGCATGTAAAAGCAGGTGTCCCAATACTTTTGGTAATATAGTGTATATTAGGTATCCCAACATATGGCAGACCCATCTACAAGACTGAATGGGGCCTCTGTACATGTGCACACTAGCCACAGGACCCAGCTGAGATATTTTAAATGAAAAGGCTGTGTAGAGTCATCAGGTGATGTTAAACTATAAAAATTAAAACATTTATATAAAAAAAATACATAATGTAAAAGGACTGCCTTCCCTCATACACATACAAGCAGTAAGGATGCACAGACATATCTCAATTCCTATTGGGGACGTATTTATTGTTTCCTCTCCTCCTGATCATTTTTACTTTTTGTTCTCCCCTCCACTGATGGCAGATCATTAGCCTTTTGGTTATGTATTTTTCAGATACATTTAGACGTACCTCGCATTGCTCCTGACGAAAGGACGAATTCCACGAAACACATAGAGATTTCCTAGATGTAACGTCACCACTACTCATTTATCATCTGGATACCCACTGGGGTTTTTCAGAACTATGATTGATTTTATATAACCTTTTACATTGTCCATGTGGAATTAGGGAGGATGAATTTGTTCTAATTGCAATTATCACATTGGACTATATGTACAGTTATGCATACTTTATGGTCTGTTATATATTATATGATTTTTCCTCATGAATTTATATGTACATGTCAATAAATACCATTATTTATTCCATCTGTTTGTAGTCCATGCCTCATTCAAAGTCCTTCCAAATAATTTATAGGACAAGAAATACGGACTTGGCAGGATTACCAGGTAGAAATAACTGAACTAGAGACAAGAAAAAAGAAGACTAATACAGCCACCGTGTGAGAACTGTAAGCTGCTATACTGTACAGTATATTACAGTTATGCCATTGGGTACAGAGATACACTTTAAAGATGCAATTCACCTTTATGTCACCCCTTTATATTAGGAAAATGAATGAAGATGAAAGATGACTGATGGCGACTGAAGATTCAGAATGACTGATGCTGATGATTATGACAGTGGTGTCAATGATGACCAGAATGGCATTGATGAATGGTGATAGATCAGAATGAATGAAGATGATGCTCATGCACTTAACACATTAATTAATTTACTTAATAATTTCTATAATTTACTTCATTTATAGTCATCTATTTTTTGCAGGTTGTAAGCTCAGCTTACAAAGGCTGTGTTTACTAATGAGATAGTTAGCGTATATGGCAGTTTAAGAGGCTGTAAATAGCTCAAATTTTTTTTACACATTTGGAGTATTGAAAGACAGAAGCTCTGTGTTAACAGATCATTAATGAAGATGAATAGACATTATTGGAAAATCAGAGCTATAACTCTGAGATGGAAATCATGCTGAGCCGCTTTAACATAACAATGTGCTGATGTTAAGCTTGTGTTCTGAAACTCTATGTAATGCAGAATTGATGAAGAGAACCGGTCACAGTCTTGAGCATATGATGAAAAACGCATATGTAGAGACAATGGTAGGCTTCAATGAAAAAGCATTGCTCGATTTGTAGATGCAAAGTGAAGGCCTTGCCTTTCCAAAACCATTTTTAGCAAGTGAGGCCACCCATCACAGTATAGGACCAGTGGGTAAGAGAAATAGGTTGGAGGGAATAGATCTCAGCACGATTTTTAGGCTAAAATTTAAGATAGATATATACATTCAGCTATTTCTGGATCTACTTGTCTTGACAGTTAAAGTGACTGTAATCCCAGAAATAGTAATAAGATGGCGCAAAAATCAAACACCGTCCAAATATATAATATTATATATAATATATATAATATAATATAATATTGGTTATCTAGAAGGATATACATGCCTCCTGCATGTATACTTATCTGTCAAATGTCTCCCCTCTGTCTGCTATGAGACCCGAAAAACTGCAGATTTTGTGGGTGGGTCTGTTTTCCAGGGCTCAGTGGGTGGAGTCGTGATGTCAGTAGACTCCCCGCCCACCTCTACACTCCCCTTATCAACATGCATTTTCTCCTGTGTATTTCTTACACTGAACTTCTGCTATGATCACTAACATCCAGTCAAAACCCAGAAAAGTCCCCACATGACTTCAGCATGCCAAATCATGCTGAGGTGTGGAACAGCCAATCCTTGTAGAGCAGCAGAGAAAAGGAGTGGGAGGGAATTAAAAAATAATGCATGTCTCTTAGCCTAGTGCACCAGATATGTAAATCACCTGTCACTCACAGCAAGGGGGAGGATTTGACAAAGTTTTTCTCTGTTTGTCAAGATTTATCTCACTGAAGAA
This sequence comes from Lithobates pipiens, assembly GCF_037356315.1. Taxonomy (NCBI): domain Eukaryota; kingdom Metazoa; phylum Chordata; class Amphibia; order Anura; family Ranidae; genus Lithobates; species Lithobates pipiens. Next base: position 292,411,627 of record NW_027507784.1, on the reverse strand, counting down.
TGAAAGAGGATTGCTCAGAGCTGGATTAACTCTTTGTGGCAAGACTGGGCTCAAATGATAGGAAATTTTACATCTTTACATCTACTTTAAGACCAGGTTTACACTTGCTGTGGCCGTGGCTCACAGCAGGGGGTCCGGTGCGTCCCTGTACACCAATTCAGATGCGAATCAGATCTGAATTTCTGCATGAATTCACACCTGAAACAGAGCCAAAGATGCAATGGACCTTTTTCCAGGTGTGTGAACCGGCTTGAAATATGCAACCAGCAGATAAGAGCAAGTTTCTCTAATTAAGTGCAAAAGGTATAGGAAGGTGTTGGTAAAACTGTTTTGTGTGTATTAGGTATTGAGTTGAAGCAAGTAGGTTTTCCCATTGCATATTCAATTTTATTGTTTTGCTTTGATTTTATATAAATGAAAGCCATCCCATTATGCAATATTCAGTAACACAAATGGTTGCTTAAAGGGGTTGTAAACCCTGGTGTTTTTTCACCTTAATGCATCCTATGCATTAAGGTGAACAAACTGCTGGCAGTGAACGGCCCCCTAGCCCCCCTCATTTTACGTACCTGAGCCCCATAATTCCCACGGCGGGGACCCAGGGTCCTGGCTCTTGATTGGATAGATTGATAGCAGCGCAGCCATTGGCTTCCGCGGCTGTCAATCAAATCCGATAATGCGGGCGGCTGGGCTATGGACTCAAATGCTGGACTCAGGAGTGCACCCGCATGGTAATCCCCTGGGAGAGTGCTTCTCCTAGGGGGTTATCTGATGCAAGGAGGAGCCACGAGAGCCGCCGAGTGACCCCAGAAGAGGATGATCGGGGGCCACTCTGTGCAAAACGAGCATTATCATAGCTCCCCATCCCTCTCTATGGAAGCATTCTTGCTATTCATAATAGTCTCATTGGATAAGTGTACCTACAGCATATGCCCAGGATCAAAGGGCTCTATCTGAAGGCAATGGGATTGATTTACTGGATTTTCACTTAGATGGTGGTGATAATTCACTTTGCAAGGAATACCCAATTGCATGCATGAAAAAAAAAGTGTTTTTGCTTACACATGGAAGTCAGCGCTTTAGCTCATTCACTAAGCAAAGGAAAAATTTGCAAAGTGAACAACCCATTTAAAAAAGCAAAGATGGGAAAGATTGCGCTACGGAACCAATTGATATGTCTATGGTATGAGCAGCCTCTACTTAATTTGCTGCCCTGTATGGGTGGAAATAATTGTATGAAAGAAGGGGAAATAGATTTGGCGCTATACCCTTGAATTAAATAATATTAATAAAATGAAACAAAATGTGAAAAAAATTGTGAGAAAAATTATATAAAAATTATATAAAAAATTATCAGCACGCTGGTAAATAATGAACTAATCTTATGAACTATAAAACTTAAAACACTGTGAAATCCGACAATTTTTTATTTTTTTTTATTTTTATTTATATTCACATTTGGATTTTTTCACTTGAAAAACATTTTTTACTTGTTTTTTACTTGTATTTTTATTTTTGGTTTTATTTCTTTGCAATTGCAAGTTTATTTATCTTCATCAATTTATTACGTGGTTTGGCTTGCATTTTTATTACTGTATTCACACTTTTATGACATTTTTTCTAGTGACACTAGTACATTAAGCACTTGATATAGGGCACCTAGAGTGATCTAAGCACTTAGAACAAGCACGGCCCTTTTGGGCTTCCCATATGATATTGTCGGATTTCACAGTGTTTTAAGTTTTATAGTTCATAAGATTAGTTCATTATTTACCAGCGTGCTGATAATTTTTTATATCATTTTTATATAATTTTTCTGAACAACCCATTTGCCTTTAGCAAATCAACCCCACTGTATTTAATAAAAAAGGTGCCTGCTAGTAATTATTGGTTAACAATGGGTCAAAGTGTATGAACAGCCGAAATTTAAAAATCTCATAATTGTAAATTAGAAATTACTGTAAACCTAGACATATTAAACACATTAGTTTTCTCTTTTACGCATTTCCCAGTGGCAGCTGGTGGGTTGTTTTTTTTGGGGGGGGGAGCAGCAAACAACCACCCCCCTCCCAGTCGGTCGGCCGGGGGAAAGCCCCCCACCCCCCGAGTCCACTTTTTTTGAAGCCTATTAGAGCCTCTGGCTCTAATCACATGCTTCAAGAAAAACACTCCATGCGTCTGGCACCCTGCATGTAGATTAGGGAGCCACACGCATGGATGGGGGGGGGGCAGCACCCGTGTGCTCCTAATGGACAGACCACCACTGCATTTTTCTCAGTTTTCATTTAGTGATCTGACCATTAATACACAGCCTTCTGTCTTGTCTGTTTCTTTACAGCTTATCATATCTGTTGACTCCTTAGTTGGTATGTGCAATATGTTTGCTGCCACTTGGCCCTTAGCTGAACAAAATTAGAGAAAAGATCCCATCATCACCCGCTGGCACACTGTCTTTAGCTAAAAGAAAGAGGGAGAAGACCCTGTCATTCAACAGAACACTCAATGCTCCTCTTCCTTTATCTTAGAGAAATGAATGAATCCCATCATCCAACAGAACACTGACTGCAATGCTGCCTTTAAATGAAAGAGGAGATGGAAAAGATGCCATGATCCAACACAACATCTGCTGTCACTCTGCCTTTCAGATGAAAAAGAGAGGTGAAGGACCCATCCCCTGGATAACACCTGCTTCTGCCTTAAAAGACATGAGTAGAAGCAATCCTTCAGCAGAACACTGGCTCGGCACCTGAAGCAAATCTGCACTAAAGGGCAAATAAATAGGAAAACTTAATTCAAACAAAAGATACATCCGAAAAAACGAACCCACTCTTAAAGCTAATGCCGCGTACACACGAGCGGACTGTATGGCCTACTTAGTCCGTCATACAATCCGACGGACATTCCGTCACACTTTCGAATGAACGGACTTGACCACACACGGATGCACAAACAGTCCGTCGAAAGCTTGCGCGATGACGTGTACAGCACGTACGACGGGACTAGAAATAGGAAGTCCAATACACAGCAATGCACCCTTCCGCCGTGTAAATCCTTTCTGAGCATGCGCCATTCTTAGTCCGTCGAACTAGCCTACTGACGAGCGGATTGTCCGCTGAAACCAAAGTATGACGGACAGAATTACGGAAAATCCGAAATACTTAGTACGCCAGACTGCACGCTGAAAAAGTCAGCTGAAGCCCACACACGAGCGGACTGTCCGCTGAAATGTGTTTCGACGGACTAAGTAGGCCATACAGTCCGCCCGTGTGTACGCGGCCTAAGAGAACCCAACCAACCACTATATTGCTGTTTTTGTAGTAAAGATTTATATATTTTTTTCTATAATCACATTTTGGAGACTTTGTCTATGGTGCCAAAAATAGCCCCTTGTTCATTTTTGGAGGGTATTTTGTTTCTCTATTCAATATTGGGATGAAGGCACTCTCACTATTCCACCATGGTTCTAGATCTTTTAACTAATTAGGCGATTAGCTGAACTTTGGTGGGAGGGCCCTGGTCAGACATAAGCTTTAAGTCATACGTGGTTTATACCGTATGTTATAGGTCATCATCTTCATATCATGTTAGTGGCTTCTAATAGCCTCTTACAACATGGTAGAGGCCTAGAGCAGTCTAAAGAGAAAAAGATGCATAGTATTCTCTGGCAGCATGTCAATAACCTCTGGTAGCCTCTTAAAAATAAACTAGTGGTCTCTAGTATTCTCTTGCAACACGTCAGTAGCCCTTAGTAGCATTTTTCAACTGTTTATTGGTCTTTAGTATTCTTTCCAAGCATGGTTGTCAGAAGCCCCTTGCAGCATGTTAATCAGCTTTAGTATTCTTTTATACCATGTTGGTGGCCCTTAGTAGTGTCCTGTTGTTGGTCTCTAGTGATCTTTTGTACAATGTTTGTAGCCTCTAGTAGTCATTTATGACTGTATTCTCTAATAGTCCCCCTGTAGCATGTGACCTTTAGCAGTCATGCAACCTTTCAGTGACCTCCAACAGCCTCTTGTAAAATGTTGGCAGTCTCTTGTTACAGGCATAGTACATTTGGGAAATGTTTCTGACAACATCTCCCCCTTTATGCCTAAATGGATATGGCCTCAGTGCCTGTTTAGCAAGCACATTTTTCATGATGGATGCAAGCGTAACTTAAATATAAAAAAAAAAATACTTTAATAGGCAAATTGTATATTTATACAGGTCTATACATTAGACCTAAAACACGACCAATTTTGAAAAAAAAATTGTCAGATTTAATTCCCCAAATAGCACTGCCCCTACAAAAGGGCAGCAGTTGGGTGCAATGATGTCCTTTCAAAACGTGAGTAAAATTCAAATCCTCTAAGACTCATCATCCTTGGGGCTTTTTTTTGTGTCTTGTCTGGAGTTTCTTGTCTGACTTTTATAGGAGGGAACAGATTTAAAACCCTGTGCAGACAGAAATACAGTTCTCACTTTTCTAGATTTATTTCTGTATTCATATATCACTAGAACATTCATATTACAAACCCAAATATCAACACTTCTTCATCTCAGCCTCTAAGCAACAAGTAGTATGATGCAGACACAAAATATATTCTACTACCCCGACTAAGCTATGTTAAATAAAGGTATACAGAACATTTATAGAGGTAGTGTATCTCTTTTTATAATACGCATAAAACCGATAGTTAAATTTCATGTAACTGATTCTGTAATGCTGTAGATTACAATGTGTTATATGGACAATTGGGCATGGTTCATTCATTATGTTCAGTTAGGCAAGAAAGTAAAATATGTGACTCTAGAAATATGATAGGGCCAGAATTTTTAGATGGAATAATTTGAAAAGAACAGGCATTTTTAAAGGAGGGCTCTAATCAGCATAAAATCCTTTGGCTTTGATTTTTATCTCTTGTTTTGTGAGCTACAAGATGACTACTGAGAAAAAAAGCATATATCACAAACAAAGATGGCCTTGACCAAGAACAACACATAAGCAATTCAATTTGGAAAGGGCAAGTCCGCAGCTTTTTTGAAGGACTATAAGGTTGAACATAAAATCAAGCACCATTGCTAATGTAACCAGTTCCCATCACAGGTAGACCTTGAGCACATTTGAAATAATACACAAACAATAGCTCAATAATCACTTTTACCATGACATCCAGATAGGCATTTGACTACACAAAATATCCTTAGAAGGAAAAAAGTAGACATTAATGTGAAAGCTAATGATCATTAAATTTGAAAGCTCATTTTATGGATGGAGTCTTCGCATTCAGTGCCCTTACCAATTTTTACTACACAAGCTGACTTCATAACCAAAGTCCAGTCAAGGCATAATTATTCTTAAAAATTAATTCCAGGTATAGCATTTTGAAAATGGTTTCATTGATCCAGCTTGGACCAATGTAACTATGCGTATACCATACCCATGCAATCTCTCTAGAACAGCCTTTTTCAACCTTTTCAACATAGAGGAACCCTTAAAAATAACTTTCCAGTCTCAGGATAACCCTGCTAAAAATGACTAGATCTACAACTCGTGATACAATAGTGTGGTGGTTAGTGGGAAGAATGCTTCTTACATTTGTGGTCATTAGGAAGAATTACCCCCTTACTTGTAGCTTAAAAGATCACTGGTGTCAGTAGGAACTTATCTGAGAGACGGAAATTTCTTATTGCTCTATAAACCTCTAGCAACCTCTGTAGGAACCCTGGTTGAGAAACCCGGCACTGAAAGATAGAAGCTAGAACTACAGCTTCTGTTAACAAAAAGAGATCTATGCATGGCTTTTTTTCAGCAGGAACGTGGCGGAGCTGTGTTCTGCCATCTCCACCAGCCCTTTTCTGTCCAGCCTTTCACTAACTACAGAAAGAAGCAGAAGATGATAGAAGTTTTTGCACAAATCACTTCCTCTACTGGCTTCTGTCTGCTATTGGGGGGCCACCCAGGACATGTGTAGGGCAGGGCACATGTTGGTGGCTGCCCTGGGTCCCGACACTGTAAATGCCTGAATTTTTTTTTAAATCTTCTGTTTCTTTGGGAGGTGGGTTCTGTCCCCACCCCTGCCTGTCAAAGCTGTGTATTACTGAGCCAAGAAAAGTAATCTGAAAATCCACCTCGGCATTGTGCTACTTGGTTGGAGGTGGAGACTGCACTGTGTAAAAAAAGCCCCAGCACACCAAACAGCAGTGCCAGCTGCACTGACCGTGAAGCTTTTGTAAAGACGTGTAAGCTCGATGGAGGGAACAGAGTCTGTCAAACTCAGCATATCAAGTTGAAATTGCCGTATCATGGTACTATGTACTGACCTGAGCTGCACTATCCGTGTAAAATGGCCTCCCCATGTGAAAGGAGCCTAAAAGTGAACATTTCCACTCCCCACCCATGTAAACATAGTGGTACCTTTGTAATTTGCTCATCTGCTGTTTTAAACACACAAAATATGCAGTCTAAGCAGAATAAACAGCACTGTTATTAATATGCAAATTTTTAATTTTAGTCAAAAGTCAACAACTAGTGCTCATTTACTAGCCCTGACCACTGGTATAAGCGGGGAACAGTGATACGTGACTGTTAAGAGATGGGCAGAAATGTAATTTTAGGCTCTAATTTAGAGCCTTGCTTTACTGTCTTTAGCTGTGCAAGAGGCAAGATGTCAGAACTGAAAGAAGAAATAATTGGAGACTATTTGCAGAGTTTGTAGCACACGGGTACTACAAAGTAGAGGTGCCAAGGAAAAGACGTGGCATGGCACAATAGTTTAACTGAAGTCAACTTTTACCCAAATCACCAGAGAACTTAGTAATACATTAAGGTGGTTCAATTCCAAAGGGACTGTGAATTGATTTGTCGGCACACACAGATTGTGAATCACAGTCTTCACAACGTACAAGTGAAGTCCACCTTCCTTAAAGTGATTGTAAACAATCACCTTTAAAAAAAAAAAAAAAAAAACATTCATTTGAAAATAGAAATAAAATGCAAAACATTTTTTTGTAGATTATACATACATTTATATACATGATATTAATATTTTTTCTTCATTTTTTATAAGTGATACCATACTCTCATCTGTATAAAAGGTGGGGGGCAGGAGAAGTAGCTGCACACTGAGCTTCCCAGTAAATGGCTGTGCAATGGGGGCATGTCAGGATAAGTCTGTTCATTGGAGGAGAGTACTCTGAGTTCCCAGGATAGCTAGAGAACTGCCCACGGTGTGCTCTCCTGCTTAGTGTGGCCAGTTTTTAATAGCAAAGCAGAGGAACTGGCAGGAACACCAGGGATTTCACACAAGGGAAGCAATACAAAGAGAACATGATATTTTCTCATACAAGTACATGGTACAGCAGGCACATACCAGGAATATGACGTGTTGGAGTAACAAACACTTTAGTGTCCAAGGTAGATGGATAACACAGTGGAAATTTACACCTTTTGGTGGAAGGCTTTTAATGAGACACTGGGGTTGATCTACGAAAGTCAGTTAGACTGTCCACTTTGCAAAGAAAGTTACGCTTTGTAAGGGAGATTGCCCCAGAGCTTGGTGAATGCTTTGAAATTTCACTTTGCAAAGAATAAGAACCACCAGCAAGAAAAATAAGAAAAATAGCACATGATTGGTTGATGGTAATCAACAGAGCTTCACCTCATTCACTAAGCTCTGGGAGAAATTCCCTTGCAAAGTGCAACTTCTGCTGCAAATTGAACAGCATATTTGTCTGTAGCAGACATCCCAAGTCTCCCACGAGTCACGGGAGTCTCCTGCGATTTGGCTGTGGGCTCATGGACACCTGTGCTTTTCGATCTCCCCCCTGGGACTGTCACTCAGCCACAGACAGAAGACAGATTTCCATTTGGCCACTCAGGCTGCTCTGGTGCTCGCGGGTGTCTGTGGGCGGGGAAATAGTCTAGAGTGACAGCTGTCTTAGTCAATAAGAGGATGGTGAGTGATGGGTGAGGATATTTCTTGAGTGACAGCAACCACAGCCAGTGAGAAGTGCAGAGGCTGGGTGTCTGGTAGTGCAGTCATGCTGCTGGAAGTATGTAAAATACAAAGTGTAAGCGCTAAATATGTATTAACAAAAAATGTGACAAATAGTTAAATCCAAAGTGATAAAAATAATTTTATATATATATAGAGTATGTAAAAGACCCTCTAAAGTGTTACATGCACCCACAAATAATTACAAACATTGACTTATTGTAAAAATATAATCCATATAGTGATTAGATATAGTCTATATCACAAATCCATAGTGCATAAATTAAAGTTCAGAGAAAATAAAGGATGATATGAGGAAAATCCAAAAAAGGTGTATCCACAAAATTCACCGCTGTGTTGATACCATCACCATAAGAAGCGCAATGTTAGAGCATGTATGGTTACAACATTTGAAGAGACAGCTCCGACATCAACCAAAACATGTAATGGAAGGATAAAGCCAGAATAGCATAATAACATTTAAATAAAATATTTAATAAAAATAAAGAGGCGTTTCGTCCGCTAGGACATCATCTGGGGTATCATATGGTCATATCTCCTGCAGTGAGATCCATCTAACCGGAGAACGCTGAACTAGTGCCCCAGAATTTGGAGCAATAAGCGATTTGTGACCCCTTAGACGTATGTTTAATTGGATCATTTATATCTGGTAAGCCTGCGCTTCTTATAGTGATGGTATCAACACAGCGGTGAATTTTGTGGATACACCTTTTTTGGATTTTCCTCATATCATCCTTTATTTTCTCTAGACTTTAATTTATGCACTATGGATTTGTGATATGGACTATATCTAATCACTATATGGATTATATTTTTACAATAAGGCAATGTTTGTAATTATTTGTGGGTGCATGTAACACTTTAGAGGGCCTTTTACATACTCTAGTATTCTAGTGTGTATATATATATATATATATATATAAATATAATTCTTTTTTCTTTTTATCACTTTGGATTTAACTATTCGTCACATTTTTTGTTAATACATATTTAGCGCTTACAGTTTGTATTTTACATATTTCTGGCTAAAAATATCCTTGTTTTAGCATGTTGGCAGCTGTTTCTACCCATTTGGAATTGCGCAGTGTTATGTTGTGTGTATTACATGCTGGAAGTATGGTGGCTGTGTAAAGTAAGGGACAGCGGCATGGCAGGGTCTGCAGGCCAGACCAGGGATGTGATCCATCTCAATGTTTGGGGGAAGAGTTAGGCATTAGGAATAGATGGGAGGAAGGGTTCTCAGTGTAATCAGGGTCATTGTGGGTCTGGATAGTATTATATGTATAGTGTGTGTCTGGGAGGTGAAAGTGTCTGAAACATAAGCAGTCTGTGTTGCTCATATGAACCAATTATCTTCTGTCTGCAGCTGAGTAACAGGCGGATGTGATGATGTCCCTATCTGTGCGAGGTGGAGGACTGTAACAAAGTCCCACCTCCTAGATAGATGGAACACTGATCCAATTATACATTGAATCAGTGCGATGTGTATTATAGGAGGTGGGAATTTGTTCCAGTTGCCACTGGGATATTCAAATCCGCTTCAGAGCTCTGTGTGATCAGACTGTATTTTATGGGCACTGGTGAGGCTGTATTTCATGGGCACTGGTAAGGCTGCATTTAATTGGCAGTGGTATAGCTGCATTTAATTGCCACTCATCAGGCTCTATTTAATTGGCAGTGGTATAGCTGCATTTAATTGGCACTGATCAGGCTACATTTAATTGGGGGGGGGGGGGGCGGCGTGGATCGTCACTTCCCTGAAATTAGTTTTTGCAGCTTGGGATGTCTGCTTTAGTAAAACAACCCCAATGCCACTGCCAATTCAAGGTGCATAGAATTTCCCCCATGGCATATCTACTTATCCAGCCATGCCTCCCTGCAGTTTCCTTGCATTGCTAGGCTTTCAAGTAAAGGGGGAACATGACCCCTATGTGACAATGCTCAGCAACTTTATCAGTTTCTCAAAGTTTTTACCTTTACTCACACTTTAAATGTATGTTTATTAACCAATAAAAGGTGTATAGAGTTCCTTTTTACATAATTATACATAAAAGTATCTTTTTTCATAACTAAATGAAATTATTCAGTCGGACCTTTAATGCTGGAATGTCCGGTCGTGTGTACGTGGCATTAGAGGCGCCTCTCTTCTCTTTTATACTCAGTTGTGACGTGACGCTACTTGTATATCAAGACATCACTTGTATATCAAGTCAAATTTTATTTTAAAAATCTGCTTGACGTGCAAAACGCTCTCAAACCAAGTTACTTCACAAACCTAAATATTACATTGTAAAGGGAGAAGTGGCATCACTGGGGTTCTGTAGAAAGCCAAGTTATAGGAGGGACCCAGCAGACCCACCCATCCTGCACATAGAGAGACTGGTCTTTATTACAGCAAACTCCTGCATAGAAGTATAGTCTTTTATGCAACCTTACTGCACAAGAAGAAATACGCCAAAGTGAAAAAGGACACCAAGATGTAAGAATACACATGCCTCTTGTATTTAGACATTTGTTTATTCTAGATTGTATCTTTAAAGCGTTCTTCACTAGTTATATTCTAGAAGGATCATTGATAGGACTTCTTCAGCTTTGTATGTAAGTAAGTAAAATGTGTAAAAACATTTTTTTTTTTTTTTTTTATTTAATGGAGGGAATATCGTGGCCACACAAGTGCCTGTTGCTGATTGCATATTGATATCTACCTCTATGCCGAGCTCAGTGTACAATCTACAATTCCTGGTGTATCGTGCATCATGCTAGATTTCAGGGATATGAAGGATGGATGAAAGAGGAAAGTAATTGCTGTCTTTGCAGTCTAAAACCAGCCGCACATGGACTGAAATCTAGTTGATTCAGCAGGAACAACACAATAGCTCAGCAGGGAGAATTTCCCCAACCACATATTCAGTCGGGTCAGTTTTTATTTTTTTATTTAGCCTACTGGTTGAATGAAAAAAAAAAAACAGATCCATCTATGGACTGCCTGAAGCCAGCCATACGTGGTTCGGGAGGAACCTGCTAAATTTTGATCCATGTATGAGGAGGCTGATTGTACCTGTAGATCCAGTCTTTTGGATTTTTTACATTTAATTACTGCGGGCAGCTATAGCTTCTAGCAGTAATCTTTGTGTTCTGCCAACCCAGAAGGCATTCCCCCATCAGCACTGATCCATGATGCCACGAAAGTAAATCGAGTCATTGTGGGCTGCTTAAGGCTACTCAAATCTGTGATCTCCAACCAGCTCTTCTCTACTGAGAATGCAGAATAAATATGGAACAATGAGTGCTGCTATACACAGCATAGTTACATGGGATAATATGGCATATTATGTACAAATAGAGGGTTTCTTTTTTCTCTGTGTAATCATAATGCGCAGCCCTCTTTAACCACAGAAAAACTTAGAGCACAAATATTGGAAAACATTAAAATTGCCAAGCTACAACTTTGGAGAACAACATTGTAATGGAAATATCAGTGAGTGACATTTTAATACATTTCTAATAAATGTGCAGATGCTCTTGTAACAGCTTGCCACTGATGTTATCACTATGCCTTATATTTTGTCTCAGTTTTATTTTATTATATACATTTATAAACTTGGTGTTATTTTAGCCTTGTCAGCCACCACACATTTTTTTATCACTCACTTATAAAGAAAAAAAAAAACCATCCCTAGCACCTTGAAACATGTTATGCCAATTATCTATTCCCTGCACTCCATGGGTATTATTTTTAACCTAATCAAAGTAGTTGTGTGTATGTGGAATCCCCTGTGAACAAAAAAGGGAACTGAAATGAAGGCACATGAAAAATTGCTCAAGGGTATAATAATGGACCAACTTTGGAAGAGGAAGGGCTTCAACCCCTGGGGCACAAAGCTCCTGACAGGGGCAAGGTACTCTGGTCCACCTAGGCCAAAGCCAGGCAGATCCAGTTCCTTGAGGACCTGCCGAATCTGGTCCACCGAGTACTTGGTGAGGGCTTTCTTAAAGAGAGACCCCGATGGGGAGAAAGACCTAAAAGGCCATTCCACAACCTGAAAAACCTGCATTTTCCATCTCTGTGAGTAAAAAAAAAACACAATTTATTCACTGAAAGGCTGGATGTTTTCTCTGGAATGGGGCGTAAACCCTGTAGAATTCAGTCAAGCTAGTCTGAGCTTATAGTGCTTAATAGGTATGATTGGGGATGATTCAGGCCAAACTTTGGTTATTCGGACGTTCGGCGAATACCGTCCAATATGAGGTGTTCGTTGCAAATTCGAAAGCCATGGAACACAGTTAAAGTCTATGGGACACCAACATGAAAAATCAAAATTGCTAATTTTAAAGGCTTATATGCAAGTTATTGTCATAAAAAAGTGTTTGGGGACCTGGGTTCTGCCCCAGGGGACATGTATCAATGCAAAAAAAAGTTTTAAAAATAGCCGTTTTTTCAGGAGCAGTGATTTTAATAATGCTTAAAGTGAAACAATAAAAATGAAATATTCCTTTAAATATCGTGTCGGGGGGGGGGGGGGGGGGGGGGCTATAGTATGCCTTTAAAGTGGCACTGTTACCCCCGTGTTTAGAACAATACCACAGCAAAATTACATTTCTAAAGGAAAAAAGTTTAAAAAACTGATCGTGGCTGTAAGGAATTGTTGGGTCTCGGCAATATAGATAAAACTCATTTAAAAAATGGCATGGATTCCCCCCAGTCCATTACCAGGCCCTTTGGGTCTGGTATGAATATTAAGGGGAACACCAAACCAAAAATTAAAAAGAAAAATTGTGTAGGGGTCCCCCGCCAAAATCCATACCAGACCCTTACCCGAGCGTGCAACCTGGCAGGCCACAGGAAAAGAGAGGGGATGAGAGAGCACCTCCCCTCCTGAACCATACCAGGCCACATGCCCTCAACATGGGGAGAGTGCTTTGGAGTAGCTTTGGGGTGGTTTGGGAGCGCTGTATTTAGTGCTGTCAAAACGCCCTGCCCATTGGATTGAACCGCTGCAACATGGGAGTTTTTAACCCCTTTGGGGTTAAAAGCGCCCCACTAGTGGCCGAAGAGTGCTGCTTAAACGCCGCCAAAACAAGTGGTGCTTTAGCGCTAACGTGGCCGTGACCCTAGTGTGAAATGGGTCTTACTGAAGTAAAGTTATCCTTTAAGAAGCCAAAATAACATCTGTTCCAATTCACAGCAATGGAACAATTGAGCCATATTCCAGGCTCTTTTTAAGTATTTGCTGAGCACTGCATTGCAAAATCACTTTTCGCGGCAGTCAGTATAGGTAGTTAGCTGATCAAATCTAATTGAAAACCTGCTAATAAAATTGTAATTAAAACAGAGCTCTATGCCATATGTTTCGGATGCATACATTTGCAAATTTATGTGGAAGCCACAAATCACAATGAAGGTGGCTCTTGAAGTGTAGAAGTAAAAAAAACAAAAGTGCTGAGAAACGTTTTTCTCTAGTGAATTACCTTTAACATTTACTATGCACTCATCTCAGTCCACAAAAAACAAAACATGCTGCCGTATATCAGCATTGAGTAAAATGTATCAATTAAAAAGGAATGGCGTTACTCGTCAGACTTTACTCCGCTAACCATCATGTACCTTTTGCTGGTTTATAAACTGGATTAAGCAACATTAAGCAACCTATTTTTCTCTAAAATTACATACATAGTAGGCAAGGTTGAAAAAAGAAAAAAGTCCAACCTACTGTATGTGTGTGATTATAAGTCAGTATTACATTGTATATCCCTGTATGTTGTGGTCAATCAGGTGCTTATCTAATAGTTTTTTTAAACTATCGATGCTCCTCGCTGAAACCACCACCTGTGGAAGGGAATTTCACATCCTTGCCGCTCTTACAGTAAAGAACCCTCTACGTAGTATAAGGTTCAACCTTTTTCCTTCTAATTTTAATGAGTGGCCACGTGTCTCGTTAAACTCCCTTCCACAAAAAAGAATTATATCCCCTTTCAAGCGTCTCTTCAACAGGCGATGTGGAAATATTAAATTTAATACTTATATCAAGGAACTTCAAGGGAACCATTGTGAGGACTTTCTAATTAAAATGACCATGCCCCTTTAGAGAGAAAAAATAAAAATAAAAATAATATATATATATATATATATATATATATATATATATATATATATATATATATATATATAATCTCTATGTTTTTACAGGAAGATGATGTACAGGATATATTTTACGATATTATGATGAGATACTCCTGTTTCTCAAAAGCTGTTTGATGTCTTCATTGGTCAGGTGATAACCAAGTTACCCTATTGTAGCACTGACCTCCGAAGGAGCTGCTGGTTTTATTGGGCTTACCGTTACCTTCTTGACCTCGTGTGCGTCCAGGGGTTTCCCGAGGTAGATGGCCCAAAGAATTGTAGAAACGGACGCTGAATCCTCTTTTTGGGATATTTATTTGAAAAGACAAGTAACACAGCTTCTCAATGAATGAATGGTAAAGGGTTAGGAAAGAAGTTCAGGTACTTTTGGAACTGCAAAAGATAGTTTGTCTCTCACTACAGAAATCCAGAGAATTACCGTTCACAACTGGATTCTCACAGCTACCGGATAGACCTCTTCTCACTAGGCCTAGCAGCCAATAGAGTGTTTAAGTAAAGCAAAGTCTCTGCCATAGAGTTGGATGTAGAACACTTGAATAAAGTCTCTGCCACAGACTTGGATGTAGAACACTTGAATAAAGTCTCTGCCACAGACTTGGATGTAGAACACTTGAATTAAAGTCTCTGCCACAGACTTAGATGTAACTGAGGGACGTAGGTAAATTTAGAGAGCTATCATACGGTACCAGTATCTTGCAGCTGGTTCGGCAATACCGTATGAGTGCAAATCCACTTAGTGTCCTTCAACTGAGCCTCCAGGCTCCTTCTGAGAAGCCATCCTTATGCATGGCCTTCTCCCGAAGAATCCTCCCCTGGATGCTTTTCCAGTTGCTGGGCCTCTCCACAGATGAGACAGCACCGGACCAGCTTTGAATGCTCCTCACAGTTACTTTGCCTCGGGCTATCCAGCTCCGAGACTCGGAATTGGATGGATCCGCACCCCAGGCATTGAGGGCCATGGGGGCTGGTCAGAAGGACCAGGACCAAACAGATAGAAAGATCTTCTGGACCAGAACCCAGAAGCACGTGATGTCAGTACCTTAAATACCCTCTCCAAGAATGCACAGCAGGATAACACTCCTACTGGGCTGGTTCAGAGAAAGAACAGCACTCAATACGCCTAGCCAAACTGCTTTCTCACACTTGCCAGGGGTGATAGCGACACATGTGGCCAAGGAGAACCCAGTGCAATTCAGCTAGACTGGTACTGAAACCATAGTTTGACATAATTAACCCTAAAACCCAACTGTGGTTTTAGGAACATTAAACTGAAAAAAAAAAACACATAGCGCGTGCTCGTCAGTAGCCAGTGCTACACTATTTGCCAAATCAGACGTTGTGTCTCCACTTGGTCTTAGCGGCTTGGTATGCTAATTTCAGAACTGGTTATTTTAAGATCAAAGTGGGCCGACTGTTTTAAATCAAGAGATAGACTTAACGAAGGTAATCATGTTTCAGACAGAGAGGCACCAAAAAAAGTCTACTGCTTATGTGAGAAGCAGGATGACAAACCGGACTTGAAGTTACAGCCAATCAGTACTTGATGCAACCTAGGACCAATGACAAGGTTCTGGGGGGGGGGGGTAGAACCTGGATTGGTGGGAGTAGGGGCAGGGGGGTATAAAAGCAGTACAGAGAGCTACTCACCCTCTCTTCCTCTCGGTGTGCCCCCCTGCAAGAATGGTAACATAAGGTCTCTCTATGTAATGTATCAACTTATGTCTCTTTTCTCCATCCTAGGATTTGCCATAATACCTTGATAGCATGTGTATGTCAATTGTAACCATATCTCCTCTTTGCATTAATTATCTTTGTAGACTGGCAACACTGTATTCGTAACATCACTATGTTATATTTGGTAATATCCGATTATACAGAAAAGAAACGTCACAATAAATAATTTAGATCTTTGTATTTTAGCACACTGTCAGGAACCATGAAATCAGACCGAGACAAAAGTACAGTTAAATAACATTTGTTTAATAATAAAAGTAAATTGGACAAACATAGTCAAAACATAGCCAGAGTTCAGGAACCGGAACAGATAGTCAGACAAGCCAAACGTCAGGGAGCCTGAGATGAGCGTAGAAAAACAGTAAGCAGGATCTGGAGCCAGAAGGGATGTCAGCCAAGCAAGTCTTTCAACAGGAATGCAGGGGAGCGTCTCTGTGATGTTGACTAAGGTGAAGGCAGAGATTCTCTGGGCTGTACAGCTTAAGTAGGCAAGACTGACGAGCAGGATATCATCAACAGCTGAGTACCTGTACCTGGAGAAATAGGGGCTGGCAATTAGCCAACAGCTGAACGGCCAGCTCTGACACACCATTATCATTCCTTATTGATTTCACTGGTTATAGCTGCAACCGCATTGGTTGATTCATATATGGATAAAAGGTTTTAATCGCTTATGTTATGTATCATTAAGCGTATAAGTGAGGTAGGTAAAAATTGCCATAACATTACTGAGGTGTTGATGATATCCTACTCATCAGTCCTGCCTACTTAAGCCATTCAGCCCAGTGGATCTCTGCCTTCGCCTTGGTCAACATTACAAGAGACTATCACCCGTGTTCCTGTTTAAAGATTTGCTTTGCTGACATCCCTTCTGGCTCCAGATCCTGCTTGCTGCTCCACTACATTGATCCCTGACTTCTGGCTTGGCTGACTATCCATTCTGGTTACTGAACTTTGGCTATGTTTTGACTACATTTGTTCTTTTTACTTTTATTATTAAACAAGTGTGATTTAACTGTACTTCTGTCTCGGACCGATTTCATGGTTTCTGACACCTTAACACAGGGGTGTCCAAACTACGGCCCTCCAGTTGTTCAGGAACTACAATCCCCATCATGCCTAGTCATGTCTTTGAATGTCAGAGTTTTACAATGCCTCATGGGATGTGTAGTTCTGCAACAGCTGGAGGGCCGTAGTTTGGACTCCCCTGCCTTAACATAAGAGCTGTGAAAATGTGGAATAGACTGACTCTCTCACAGACTAGTTCTGGACTGCTCAGTAGATTGTTTTAACAAAGACAGAAATGCATTCCTGTCCTAAATGCAAAAAATATAAGTGATAGTGACAGAAGGATGTGGTGGCGGGTGAGATCATTGGCAGAGGGATGGTGGGATGGATGGATGAGATCAGGGGCAGAGGGATGGTGAGATGGATGGGATCCGTGGCAGAGGGATGGTGGGATGGATGGGATCAGTGGCAGAGGGATGGATGGAATCAGTGGCAGAGGGATGGATCGGATCAGTGGCAGAGGGATGGATATGATGGATGGAATCAGTGGCAGAGGGGTGGATGGGATCAGGGCAGAGGGATGGTGAGATGGAAGAGATCAGTGGCAGAGGGATGGTGGGATCAGGGGCAGAGGGATGGGGGGAGGGATGGGATCGGGGGCAGAGGGGTGGTGGGATTAATAGGATCAGGAAGAGGGATGGTGGAATTGATAGGATGAAGGATGGTGGGGAAACAAATAAACCCTTACGGTGCTAAAAGGTCTTCTGAGGTAAAGGGCAACAGGTATAGTGGTGGTAAAATGGTATCCCAAGATTGGGTGGATGTTGCCTTCCTCAGATGGTGTAATCTGAAGGCAACTACAAGAAAAGCAGAGTTAGTTCTTACCAGTAACTCTGTTTCCAGTAATCTTCTGGGGTAGCCCTTGAGAGATGGAGCACCTCCCTCCAAACAGGAAAAACGTTGCCACTTTAATTCTTTAAAAGGTGATCCCTCAGATCCCTGGTCAGTCATCCAAGAGAACCGAAGGCCGAAATCTGAAAGTCATAAAACACAACACAACCCCAAAAGGTTAGACATTAGGGTGGGATCGTGCTGCCCTGGAAGACTACTAGAAACATAGTTACCGGTAAGAACTAACTCTGCTTTTCCTCCAGCCGTCTTCTAGGTCAGCCCTTGAGAGGATAACAATTACACACCATATTAGGGTGGGAAAAAGGCTTGGAGGATTTTCCTACTAAAAGCCTGGTCCTGCCTGGATATCATATCCAGCCTGTAATGCTGAACAAAAGGATGAGAATCTTGACCAGGTTGCTGCCCTGCAAATTTGTTCCGGAGTGGTTCCCGTCTTCTCTGCCCACGAGGCTGCTGAAGCCCTTGTTGAATGAGCCCTTAGATCTTTTGGTGGTGTCATCTCCATAACTCCGTAGCATTCCAGTATAGCTGCTTTGATCCATCTGGCTAGCGTTTTCTTGGAGGCTTGTTTACCTGCCAGTGTACAGGATAAAGTGCGTCTGATGCTCTGAACTCGTTGGCGAAATCCAGATACTGAAGGAGACATCTTATAACATCTAGAAGGCTTAGTTCTTATTCTTTGCTGTTGGTTGGTGAATTACAAAATTAAGGTAGTACTATATCCTGGGATTTATGAAAAGTTGATGTCCCTTGGTGTAAATACCAAATCTGTTTGAAGGACAATTCTATCATCATGAATTCCTAGAAAAAACTCTGACAGAGCCTGGATTTCCCCTATCCTAAGTGCTTATAATGATAGCCTTGAGGAAAACAGTTTGTGAATGTCAGCAGGCGTAAAGATGTTTCTTGTAGCAGCTCAAAGGGATTTTTGATGTTCCCCCTCAGTATCACGGACAGATCCCATGTGGGACATTGAACCCCTTGCGATGATGTCTAGAATTAATTGATTAGCTGTCGTCTTCTGCCATTGAGGTAGGAAGGTAGCCAGCCTTCCTCCTACTGACGATCTGTTGTCATTGTTTTGGGGTTTGGTTAGAAGAGCCAAAGAGGACATTACTTTTTGGCTTCCCTTTGTGACCCTTCCAGTTCTTTTTAGGGTAGTCTCTTTTCTTCTTTTGAATGCTCTCTTATTCCACGAAAAACCCTCTTTTGTGGAGGTTTGTGCTTTTCGATTGGGAATATTTTATTCCTGTCAGCAGTTCTAAGGCTTCGTCCAAGCCTGTCCCGAACAAACACTTGAGAATGGGAGATTGCACAATGTAATTTTGGATACAGGGTCCCCTGACCAGGTCTTCATCCAAATAGCCCATCTGGCTGCCACAGCTAGTCCTCCCTAGGCGTGACATTTTTTATATGGTCTTGCAGTTGGGAAAGTCAGAATTCAAGGTTTCTTGCCACGCGAGTGGTGGCAAGTGCTGGCTTCAGGCTGGCGACACTTGTTTCCCAGGCTCTCTTTAGGATAATGTCGCCCCTCTTATCCATGCAATCTTTAAGATGCCCATATCTTCAAAGGCCAATGAAGATTTTTTGGAAACTTTGGATAGTGGTGCATCCACTTTAGGATTTTTATTCTACACTTTCTGTGGATCGTCACTGAAAGGGAACCGCTAATTACGACTAGCCACAAAGGAGGGTTTCTTTTCTGGGTCTGCCCACTCATTCCTCACGACGTCTGACATCCCCTGGTGGACCGGGAATACTTTGGATGTTTTCTTCCTAAGACCTTGTTTTGATGGAAGTTCTTTTTCTTCCTTACTCTCCAAAGCCTCATAAATGTCCTCAAGTATGTCCTCTACTCTAGGGACAACTTGTACTTGTTTCTCTTCTCCCCATCCTCCTGCTCAGAATCTGAGCTGTCATTGGCTATTGCGCTAATCCCGCTGCTACCTGCTCGCTGTCCCCTGCAACCCTGAGGCAACTGATCTTGGCAAGTCTATGGGAGAGGAACTTACAGAGGGAGCTGTTGGAGTTATAACCTGTGACATAAACTTTTTAAGATCTGGTGCTTACCTGCTCTGTGTCAGTCGATTCCCCCTCCTCCATGCTCTGTGTGTCTCTGCCTCTCTTCTCCCTTCCCGTGCCTCAAGTGATGCCTCTCCTGACGCCGGGTCTCCTCGAGCTCCTCCCCATGAACTCTACTGGCTGTCAGTTCATCCCCTGTCTTTCTACTTCAGTTGAGGGGAGGGGGCTTTATCCATCAGGCGAGCTCTGCCTCTGTGTGTCTCCAGGGGAGGCAGAGCACCGCACAGAATGACGGATGATGTTAGCGGAGATCAATTTGTCCAACTTTCAGAATTGCAAACATCTGAATCGCAATGCATTAATGATGTACTTATATCCAACACCACTAATATCCACCCACCAGTGGGAGGGGTCTCGATACCATGTGAGGAGACCTGCTTGCTATATTAAGTGTGTCAGCGCAACTACACAGATCAGCTCTTAGGACGTGGGGATCTCCCCTCGAAACATGTCAGGCATCTGCAAGGTACTTCAGCGTGCTGGACACAGTCCTGGTGACCTGGTCGCTTTTGTCCATTATGGACTGTGAAAGGCTTTTATGATTGACTCATTTGTGAGTATATTTCCTTTGTTTTTATACCAATAAACATTACTTGGGTAATTTGCATGGTTGGTGCACCCTCTTTTAATTTTTCCTACAGTGTTTCCATTGGGTTTCCCCTTACCCCTGGGATGGCAGCAAGGTCTGTGCATTTACCTGGAGCCATAGAGATTCTAAGCAACACCAACCATCGTCACATCACTTTTGAGAGCAGGAGATTTTGTTTGCCAACAGTTTGCAAAATGCCTGGGTTAATGATACAGGTCATTTGGTAATCTAACATTTTATATCTGTGCAAATACATTTAGAATATGTACAGCCCCCACAGCATGAAGCACCATGCCGAGGGGGGGGAGGGGGAGTGGTGCACAATGATCTCTACCTAGGCTGATTGAGAAGCAACTATGTCCCAATTTGTCTCTCTAAAAGATGCTTCTCCTAAAGCTTCGTTCACACGGGCGTACTAGTGGAACTTTATTTATTTTTATTTTTTATTGCATATAGGCAGTATTTTTTATGCATAAGAGACATGCTACATGTTTCTGTTTGAGGCTGGGTTCACACTTATGCCAGATGTGGCTTGCAGCGGGGGTCCAGTGCGTCCCTGTTCTGTTTCAGGGAAGAATCAGGCCAGAATTTTGGGATGAATTTGGACCTGAAATGGAGTTGAAGGCACACAAGACTCCGGTGCAATTCACTCCAAAGCCGCTCCATTGAGAGCCGGTCACAATCTCCTGTCATCCGAATGGGATACAGGTTTCCCCACATCCAATTCGCATGACAGGAGAATGTGACCAGCTCTCTATGGAGCTGGTTCACATATCTCGGGGGCGGCTGCGGAGCATCTTTGGCTCTGTTTCAGGTCCGAATTCAGGCATAGATTTGGCCCTGAAAAAGAACAGGGATGCACAGTGTTTCTGTGCAATCTGCGGCCGTCTTAGGTGTGAATCCAGCCTTAATGTTTTGTACTTGCCTGTCTGTACTGCGCATTTCAATGTACAATATCAGCAATGCCGAGATGCATGAACTTCCACCCACACGCAAGATGAAATAGCCAGAGATCAAAAGCAGGCCAGCAAAAGATATCAGCAGCTGGCAAGGAGCCCTGGGATGCCGTAGTGCTGGATAGAAGGAGATTATAGTTCTGCTTTAAGGGCTCTATCACACTCATTGGGGGATCTGCCTGTTAATTCCCGCATATGCAGAGCAGGTATGGACACAGCCCGTTTTCATCTGTGGGCAGTCGGATGTAAACAGACTGCCTGTCCATTTACATCCAACTGTCATCTGATCTGTTAGATAGATAGGGAATAGATTCCCCATCCAACCGTTTATAGCTGATAGGATCGGAGGTTGGTGGGTGTATATGAACACATGTCCGTTTACATTTGCCACTCCATAGACAGGCAGACCCAATTGGTCCGTCCATGTGAAAGAAGTGTACTCCCATGCGAGGGTCATGTTTGCCTGCATGGGGATGCACAGGTGTTCCCGTTAATTGCCACTTCTACACACACCTTTTGCCCATAATAGATTTATCTTTTCACTTGGCATTTTGTTTCTGAAGCCCAGTACAGTGTACACATTATAAGAAAATCAGACGATCGTCTGGTTTTCCTCGATGTTTCACAGCAGGTCGATACGGAAGATGGTACTAATTATATGAAAATTCTTGTACGACAAAGGGATTTTTTTTTGATTGTTTATTGTTTCTTTACGCAGTCTTTTGTATCTGATTTTTCTTGTACGAAAAACATATGAAAACATTACACATAAAAGGAAAATCTTTAGTTCTGTTCACATGCGAGAAAAAATTTGGAGTTTGTCCTTTTGGAAATTTTAATTTTGAAAAGTCTTAATTGGATGTCAAAGTGGTTTACATACTATACGAAAATCGAATGATCGTGCCTCTCACTGAATTTTTCTTCCGATTTTCATAGATCTTTTCATTTGTCATAGATCTGACTGGTTGGCTCCTAAATGCAATAACAATTTATAAATCCCTCTCCTCTAGTTTATGCTCTATTTTACTTAATATATAAAGCCAAATTCCAGGTATCGCTTTTTTCTATAGCTACATATGTGCAGCTTAAAACCATGTAAGTATACCTGTGCCATACCTAACCAATCACCACGGAAGCTGGGCTGGATGTCATCGCTCTGACCACCATATTGTCCAATTAGAGAACACATTGCATTAATAGACAGAAATGCTCAATCAGAGGGAGCTGGGGGGAGGCTATTTTCTTGAAAGCAGCTTGAGCCAAGTCAAGGGAGTGCACTGAGGATCTGGCCTGGAGATTCCTGGGAGAAGTGTTTGGCTGATATTGGAAATAAGGTATCCAAGTATCTGAGGACAGAATGAGTAGAGGCCTTGAAGCAGGTTACTAGTGACTGTTTAACCCCTTGTTTGGCTGCATCAGTGTTGTTAAAGTGGGACTTGCCCCGCTGGGAGTCCCAGAAGTGATTGTGACTCTGGTTTCTGTCAAGAGGGGGGATAACAGGTTACTTTGTTAGTTGGTACTTTGGAGTATCCCAAGGCTTCCCTACACCAGGGCCATCTTAATAGCATCATGGGCTACTGGGTAAAGTAATGCACTGGGGCCCCTACCAGCCTGCCCCAATTTAGGCACCTGCTTTCAAGAATTAAAGTATAAATAAATGGTTGATAGAATGAATCATATATTTATTAGTATTTTCAATAAAATCAATTTTAAACATTAAGTAAATAAATCAAAGACTAATCAACACAGTACAGGGGATGAGAGGCAGAAGGCCAGAGTACAGGGGGAGTTGGGAGGGCAGAGTACAGGTTCTGGGATGCTGCCTGGGACATGGCCATCCTGGGACAAATTGGTAAATAAGCTTGACTGTCCCAGCAAATCTGGGACAGTTGGACCTTATAATGTAATGCAAGCTTATCATGGCCCCCCATGTACCTAGGGCCCCTGGGCAGTGCCCAGGTGTACCCATGCATTAAGACAGATTTGCCCTACACCCCAACCAAGTACAACCAGCAATAAAACATAAAGAGACACCTGCTGCCTGTTTTTTTGCAAGAGAATCTTGTGTTATGTGAGTGTTATGTGCCTGGCTGCCTGGGTACCCAAACAGGAAAAGGACCCGGGACCCGGGACAATAGTAATAAGACTATTATACATGTTTGACTCTGTAAATGTTATGACATCCATCTGAATGCCCCAACAGCCAAGGTTCAGACTGAACTTGTGTTCAAACTGGACTTAAAACTCATCTCTAATCCTTTATGGCGTTGAGAAAAATATTTAACCTCTCTCATTCTGGGAAGACTTCTTATGGCGTCCTTAAGCTCTTGCCATGCATGCACGGCCAGGGAGGGCACTCAGTGTGGCAAATGGTGGCGCACCGTGTACCCCTATGAGGCTTTTTATCATGTGATCAGCTGTGTCCAAACACAGCTCATCACAGTGTAAACAGGAAATTACAGTTTTCTGCATTCCTCTCCTCATGCTGACAGCACGTGAGGAGAGGAGAGCCGGTAAGTGGCATTCCTCAACGGGGACATTTGCACTGATAATCAGGGCACTGATCATCAGTGATGCCTCACCAGCACACATCGGTGAAGGAGAAAAAGTTCTGTAATACAATTTGTAAATAAGTAACTAAAAAAAAGGATTTATTTTTTTTCCTCAATTGAATACCACCAAAATAAAATGAAAAAAACTGTGTGTGGGGTACAGCATTGCATGACCGCACAGTTGTCATTCAAAGTGCGGCAGCACTAAAAAACTAGAAATTGGACTGGGCAGGAAGGGGTTGAAAGTGCTTTGTAGGCAAGTGTTTAACTGAAGGTTTTTGGAGCTTTGAGCTGAACTCTATAAAATAGAAAATGCATATCTAAGAGTCGAAAGGGCTGCACACCCCAAATAATTAATTAAAATAATTGTGTAAACCAGTAATGGCGAACCTTGACACCCCAGATGGCACTCTGCAGTGTACTGGAGCATCATGGGAAATGTAGTTCCAAAACATCTGGGGTGCCAAGGTTCGCCATCACTGGTGTAAACCATTCTGTGTAGATAAAAAAAAATAAAAAAATAACCAAACACAAAAGTACACAAAGTTACCTTGGCTGTTAAGGGATGTGCATGGCCAAATGTTTCAATTTTAACCTCCTGCCAATAGAGGTATATCACTTTGATGATGTGTGGGGGAAAAGTGCCATATGTAATAATTATAAAAAATAATGATAGATAATATTAAAAATGATCTAATATAAATGAACTCTGGTGCTTATTAAATGAGGTGTTGGCAAAATAGAACATTAATTCAGAAAGTCCAAAAAAAGCCCTTACTTCTAGGACTGTGTTCTTTCATGTGCAACAGCTCTCCTGGGATAATCTTGGAATCCTCTGGAGGTTGTGCACTTTATATGGTGTCTCCCATATTATGGCTAATTAGCCACAGGTGCCATTTGCAGTACTGATGGAACATGCTGAGTCGTTCAAAGTGCGACAGCACTAAAAACTGGAAATTGGACTGGGCAGGAAGGGGGGTGAAAGTGCCCTGTAGGCAAGTGCTTAACTGAAAGTTTTTTGGAGCTCAACTCTAAAGTGAAAAACCGGCAAGATTAATACCTGTGATGAATTATTGAAATAAGCTCAACTGCTTTTGAGCAAATCACCGTAGAACAAATCCTAATAATGTATGTCAAGAAACAAGTTCTTAGAATGTCACAAGGCAAATAATGAAAATGTAGAAAATAAATAGCATAGTCAGAGCAGTGCTGGTATGGGTCACCACATCTCAGGTACTACTTGACATGTGAACATTTAGCACTAATTGTGTAGAAAATCTTCTCCAAATCACCTCTTCTGCTTTTATATCTAAAAATGTTTCCTTATGTCTGTTATATATGCGATTCGGCATTTGCCAAAACTCTATGTAGATGTGATGAATTTACTATATTAAGCAAAATGACCTTGTAAATCTGGTTGAGGTCCCCTCGGGGCACATATATCATTGGATGTGGACCTGTGTTATAAAGCAGCACAGCTTCGCATTCGGAAAATGTTCTTATTACCTGTGTCAAAGAAAAAAAGGCAAGTCCTAAAGAATGAATAAAGAAAAATGACCTTTAGCTGCAATAGATCAATATATTTTTTGGATGCAGAGCTTGCAGTGAAAATAAAGCAAGGATTATCCCATTTGTTGCACAGATAGCACAGCTAATTTTGGAAATACGTATAAGGTAAGATTTCTTGTTATTAAACCAAAACAGATATTATGCAGTAGCAGAACTCTGACATTTTAGAGTTCATAAAAACCGCTTATGTGCAGTAAAATTGTTACAGCAGGGAATGTAATATTTGTGGGTTTTTATTAATCCCAATGCACTAATTACAAGTTGCAAAGGCCTCGTTTATCATTTGCCTTAAAACCACTGTGTCGTTATTGAAAAAAATGAAAATGAAGCTCCCGCAGCAGAAGACGTGTAATAATTACCTCCCAGATGGGCGACAGGTCCCTACCTCACTGTCTTAGGCTCAATTCACATAGGAGCAACCCATCTTACAGCGTGACTTTGCAAGGAAATTTGGAGGCGACTTCAGCGCGACTTTAAGCAACTTACAACTTAAAGTTGCCTCCAGGACAGGTGACTTTGGCTGTGGCCAATCACAGAATAATCAGCTCTCTGGGAGGGAGGGGATTGCCTGAGTAAACTAATTTGTTTTCCTGTAAAATTGCTTCAATGTAGATGGAGAGCCAACTTGGAGGCAACTTCCATTGAAATCTAAGGAACCTTTTCTGAAGTCAGAGCATCTTCAGTAGTGTACATTAAGCCATCTCTCATTCACTTCAATGGAATTTCTTATGTCCCACGACTTGGGCCAACTTGAGGTCTGACAAGTCAGATCCCAAGTTGCTGTAGTGTGAACCGGCTCTTAGGCTAGGTTCACACTATTGCGATGCGGGAACGCCGCGAATCCGCGGCGTTTTCCCGCATCGCTCACCTCCCGCCGGCAGTTCACACTGCCCTATGCGGACGGCTGGGAGTGTCAATGATATGTTAATGACACCCCCAGATCCGTCGGCATATCGCAGTGCGATCTGCCGACTCGCACAGGAATCGGATCGCATGGTGTGAACCCCCATGCGATCCGATTCCGTTGCGGACCCAAAAAAGGGTCCTGTGCGAGTTTGCTGCGGGACAGCTGCGAGTTCAGCCATACTATCTGTATGGCTGAACTCGCAGTGCTACGGAGATCGGATGTGATTTGCTGTGCGAATCACATCCGGATCTCCCCCCGCAGCAGTGTGAACCCAGCCTAAGGGCTGATCCTTACGTATGGAAGCCCTTGCTGCTCCTCTGAAAAGCAATCATCAGTGAAACACTTGTAAGAGGGGATTTGACAGGTTGTGTGGAGGCAATATTTAATGCCTGTTTTAACCTTAAAAATGCCATTCAGCCGTATCACAACAGTGTTGGCTCACTGTATTTTGTGGAGATCTGTTGTGATAAGTAAATTTAGTTTCCTCACTGCACCCAGTCTGACTGTAATTGTTTGTTAGGTAAATTTAGTTTTCTCACTGTAATTAGTGCAGCTGCATTCTACTAGTCAGGTCTTCTCAGTGTGCTCAGCTGCTGCCAGTCTGATAGCTCACTCTGTCTCCAGAGAGCTTGGGAAGCTTCTGGATCATAGGTGTGGCTTTAGGCGGGTGGCAGCATGAATATTGATACAGCCCTGACCAATCTAAAAGCATGCTGGCATGCTAGTAAAGTGACCAGTGAGTTTATAAGTGAATATGTAGAGGTTGCAGCTTGCACTCATAGGTGTGGGAATAAAAGCATAAAAGGGGTTCTAATCCTCCTCTACTCTGTTCAAAAATTTTTAAAATGGCAATACATACTGTATAGTTTCAAGCACAATACTTATTCATATTTTAAGCCCAATTGCCCCCCCCCCCCCCTTTACCTCCACATGTAATCTAGAGTTCTGACTACAGACCTAATTTTAGTTGGCAAAAAGGTACTCTTCCATCCTCAGCCGACCATGTGGGCTACAGCATATTGCAGATGTGTGGCCTGTTCTCCATAGAATATAATGGAGAAGTAGGCAGACCCTATCAGGGATTGTGGAAAAAAGGCCATAAATTCACAGTACTGAACAGCCACCCTTGAATCTTGGCATTCTCCATGACCCTTATGCCCTGTACACACAGTCGCAAATTTTTCCAGCAGATTTTGTCCGAAACTTGTGCTGCATACACACGGTCGCACAAAGTTGTTGGAAAATCCAATCGCTCTGAACAAGGTGACGTACAACACGTATGTTGGGACTATAAATGGGCCAGTAGCCAATAGCTTTCGTCTCTTAATTTATTCTGAGTATGCGTGGCACTTTGTCTGTCGGAATTGTCTACACACGATCAGACTTTATGCGATTGGATTTTGTTGTCGGAAAATTTTAGATCCTGCTGTCAAACTTTGTGCGTCGGAAAATCCGACAGAAAAAGTCCGATAGAGCCCACCCACGATCGTATTTTCCGACAACATAATCCGATCAGACTTTTTTCATTGGAATTTCCGACCATGTGTACAGGGAATTAGACAAGGATACCTGTTCCGTCCCACCTACATGTATTTTTCTGTGCTGTATTGAACTGTTGCTGTTATTATTGTTCTGTAGTATTCTGACATTTAGTGAGAGGTAAGAGCCACTGCAACTTGTTTACTTGTGATTTGTTATCTTCCCCTGTTCTGCTTTCCTGTTTAGTGCTACTAGCTGGACCCTCTCTGTTTATCAATGTTCCTTCAGTCAGTGTTAGTGCTTTGCAGAGAGAGGGGGCCTGGGAAAGTCATTGTCTTCTTACACTTCAAATGAATAGAAAAACATCCTCGGTATTGCAATTAGCTCATGAAAACTGTGGTGGATTATATTGCTGTGTCTTATTGCTGTGTCTTACTGAAGAGTAGGGATGAGCCGAACACCCCCCGGTTCAGTTCGCACCAGAACTTTCGAACGGACCCCAAATTTGTACGAACGTTAGAACCCCATTGAAGTCTATGGGACTCGAACGTTCGAAATTAAAAGTGCTAATTTTAACGGCTAATATGCAAGTTACTGTCCTAAAAAGGGTTTGGGGACCTGGCTCCTGCCCCAGGGGACATGGGTCAATGCCTAAAATGTTTTTAAAAATGGCCGTTTTGGCGGGAGCACTGATTTTAATGATGATTAAAGTGAAAAAAAAGTGCAATATTCCTTTAAATATGGTGCCTGGGGGGTGTCTGTAGGATGCCTGTGAAGTGCCACGTGTTTCCCGTGTTTAGAACAGTCCCTGCACAAAATGACATTAAACGGAAATATCACCATTTAAAACTGCTTGCGGTTTTAATGTTATATCTGGTTCCTGCAATATGATTGAAAATCATTGAGAAAAATGGCATGGATAGCCCTCCCTGCCCATTACCAGCCTATTTGGGTCTTGTACGCATATTAAGGGGAACCCTGTACCCATATTTAAAAAAAGGAAATGCGTGTGGCCCCCAGGCCCTATATACTCAGAACAGCAGTATACAGGCTGTGCAAACAAGACAGGGACTGTGTAGGTTTGTTGTGTTAA
Source organism: Lithobates pipiens (assembly GCF_037356315.1). Classification (NCBI taxonomy): domain Eukaryota; kingdom Metazoa; phylum Chordata; class Amphibia; order Anura; family Ranidae; genus Lithobates; species Lithobates pipiens. Next base: position 292,382,607 of record NW_027507784.1, on the reverse strand, counting down.
GTTGAATCTGTTTGTAATTTTCAACTGGTACATTTTTAAAGTGTAGCTCCAGTCAAAAAAACTATTTTTAAGCTTTTTGGAAAACATAGGGAAGGGTTATCACCCCTGTATAATTTGTTTTGTCGTCCATCTTTTTTCATCTCACTTGCTGTTGTCTCCTTCCGTTTGCAAGTAGGAGATGTTTGTAAATTGGATGTTTGAAAGTAGGGGCCTGCCCTATATGCTCTGCAGAAATGGCGGAACAAGGTGTTGGTTTTGCCACAACATTGTAAGCCCTCAAAGTGACTCTTGGTGGGCGCTGGAGCGCCCTGCTGTAAACGATTATATCAGGAATTGTAATTACATGCCATTGTTGAACAGTGGTAGAAAAATGTACCTTTGGTGGTTGTGGTGCTGGTGCCACAACACTATAAGTCCTCACCGTTACTCTGGGTGGGCACAGGAAGGGGCCCTCCTGTGAAATATTATATCAAGAATTGTAATTACATGTCCCTGTTAAACAGGGGCAGAAAAATTGGGCCTTAGGCACTGGTGCTGGTGCCACCACACTGCAACCTCTGCCATATACTCTTGTTTTATTGCAGGAATTAGCCCTGCTGCAAAGCATTGCATCAAAAATTGTAATTAAACGCCCCTGTTAAACAGGGGCAGAAAAATTGGGCTTTAGGCACTGGTGCTGGTGCCACGACACTGCAACCTGCAATGTACAACACGTACAACGTGACTAGAAAAAGGAAGTTCAATAGCCAGTAGCCAACAGCTTCTGTCTCGTAGTTGAATCTGAGCAAGCGTGATTTTTGGCATGTCGGAATTGCATACACCCGATCGGAATAACCGATAGAAAGTTATTACATTGGGAAAATTGAGAACCTGCTATCAATTTTTGGCTGGCGGAAATTCGGACAGCTAAATTTCAAAGGAGCAATACACTAGCTATATAGGTGAGTTGAATATAGCGGTGTATACTGCGGTCAGGGCACGCAGACAACGACCACTACACAACAGCAAGATCGAAAAGTGTGTACTGTGTTGAAGGTACACAGAACACCCACTAACTCCTGCAGATGCCTTTATTATAGAACACCAGAGATAAAGGGGCATATACAGATGTATACTGTGCTGTGCTGGAGGCACACACAACTTCCAATAACTCAGATGGCAAGTGGGTTCAAATAGAGAACAGCTATGTAGGTGGATATAGCGGTATGTACTGGGTACAGAGCACACAGACAGCACGCACAAGCTCCTAACACTACTGACTGCAAGCTCTATTATAAATGATAGATCACTAGCTATATAGGTGAGGTGAATACTGCGGTCAGGGCACGCAGACAACAACCACTACACAACAGCAAGATCGAAAATCGGCCGAAAACGATCGGTGTGTACTGTGTTGAAGGTACACAGAACACCCACTGCTTCAGATGCCAACACACTACACAAGGCCGCCGCGCTGGCGGCCTTATATAGTGTGGGGCGTGCACTACACAGCATGAGCTATGATTGGCATCCTGCCTGTGGCCAATCATGGCTCTCCTCGCTGCGATTGTCATGAGCCAGCAATGCACTGCGCCATTGTGAGCGAACGGACCAAAATGTTCGGACTTCGCCGAACGGACGAACAGCCGATGTTCGAGTCAAACGTATGTTCGACTCGAACACGAAGCTCATCCCTACTGAAGAGTTAAGCTGCCTGAGGATTGTATGAATAGGATTCGTATCACCACAGAGTGGTACTGTGAATACGGAAATTGAGTATAAAATGGCACGTCCTGATGAATTGGACTAATAAGAAAATTGGTGGATAATGGACTTTTTAGGCATAACACAGGTATCAATTAAAAGAATATTTATTACAGAATTTAAAATTTAGACAATTGCATAAGTAGTCACAAAAATTTCCTTTAAGCAGAAACAGCACATCACCTACACACATATATGCTAATATTAATGAACTGGAGGACCAATTGGATCACTTTCCAATATTGGTAAAAGAGACAAAAAGGTGGTGTGCCTGAGGATGGTGCCAAGTCTGCTGGTGACCATATTGTCTGGACAGACTGAAACACAACAATGCCCGCTGATCTAGGGTCTGTAGTGAGAACTAAAAGCTACATGGGATGGGGAAGGCAAGTGGCCACAAATGTAATATAGTTATACTGTAGCTTTTGTTTAATAGTTGTGGCCCAAAAACCTGCATAGTGTGCTGCACCAGTGTGTCGCTCAGGCTCTCTGGATGGAGTGCAAGTTTTGAACGCTCGCCGGTGGGATTGCTGGTTTGGGAGGGTGCTCGTTCCGACTCCTGTAATGACTAGAGCTAAAGAAAGGTCTCCCTATGGCCTCACATCCATGCAATCCCTAGGATGAATGTATATATGCCAACCACAGCCTGGGCTCCAACCAGGCCACGCCCCCAATGCATTTCGCTCCACCTCTCTGAGCTTAGTCATGGGGTTTTGTTTAATATTGTTTGTTTAATGTTGTAATATTGTAATATTGTTTGTTTGATATGTGCCTACTCTAAAATACATAAAATTTAACTTAGAGCCTTAGTGTTAGAATATGTACCTACTCCTAAAGACCTCACTGTTGATTTTACAAAACTATAAAGGTTTTATGGGGTATCATAGTGGGGGGTCTAAAGAAATCAGATTAAGCTTGCTAAAACACCAGCTGCTCTAATACAAAGCTTGCTATACAAGAGCGTGAGCTTAGAAGGCAGAACTTGTTTTTATGCAGTACCATGCTGATTGATGTGCAGGTCACTGTATACATAGAGCGGCCCATAAATAAAAGAAACATTTGAATAAAACAACAGGGTGCGGGAGATATGCACCATAATTTTGCTTTGACATTGCCGTGGCCTGTAATGCAGATGTAAAGAAAAAATCCTGAGTTAAGCCAGTCCTCGGTATCATACAGGATGGTTAAATTGATGGCTGCAGATTATCATGAGCAGACTCAGACATACTCGGGCTGCAAATCTCCTATCGCAGCTCTAAAAGCCCAAAATCGCTGAGCCCATTTAGGTTTTATGGAGCCAGATGGCAACCTTCTGCATGACACGGTATCCTACAAAATAACTTCAATTTTACAGTAGTTCTTTTAATGGTGTCAAAATAATATCCTATTCACCAATTGATTTATAATATTTAAAGAGAGCCTGCACTGAAAGAAATATGGCAGTTGTCATTGATTCCTAATCTCCATTTGAAAATGCTTCCTAACTGGCCTCTGTGCTTTCTGCGTAACTAACTTTCTTAGACATCAATAGAGATTGATGAAGTCCCAATCATGGCTGGTGCAAGGATTTTTGACACCCTAGGTGAAACCTTATTTTGCTGCCCCCCCTTGGCTCCACCCCTGACTACATCCCCTTTGCCCTGCCCATGTATATCTCACCTTTTTAAAGGAAAGGACCCATCAAATGCAGCCTCACCAGCACCCATCAATGCAGCCTCATCAGTGCCCATCAATGCAGCCTCACCAGTGCCCATCAAATGCAGCCTCACCAGCACCCATCAATGAATGTTTGCTTGCCTCTATTCATTTGGGAGTTGGGACACAGACACAGTCCTCCACTGCAACTCCGCCTCTGACACTACTGCCTACTGATGCTGAGACTTTGTTGCTTGCTGCAGAGAGAAGAGATTAGGAACACCAGTGTCCGTGCACCCTAGGCAGCAGTGCACTCTAGGCGGCTGCCTAGTGGTAGCACTGGTCCTGGTCCCAATTGACATGAATGGGACTGCCTGCATGGAGATGCACGCAACACCTGTGCACTTACAAAACTTATAAAATTACAGTTCTGAGTGCAAATTTCAGTACTGTGTGTATATATATATATATATATTTTTATATATACAGAATTCACCATACCTCTTACTAAATACCTAAATTTGGGGGATATTTGTACTGTCCTGGCATTTAAGGGCCTCAATAAATGACAAAATGTAGCAAAATACATTTTGGCTTAAATTTATGAAGAAAGATTATTTATTTGTTACATTTTATAACAGAAACAAAGAAACAAATTGTTTTTTTTTCATTTATTTAGCAAAAAAAAAAAAAAAAACCCCAGTAGTGATTAAATACAACCAAAAGAAAGCTCTATCTGACTATAAAAAGTGATAAAAAAAAATGTGTTTTGGTACAGTGTTGCATGAGTACTTGTCATTCAAAGTGTAATACCACTGAAAGCTAAAAATTGGCCTGAGCAGGAAGGGTGGAAGGGGGTTTCCGGTAGTGAGGAAGTTAAATACAGCTGTCAAAGCTGTATTAGAATACGACAAAAAAAGAGGCCCAAGCTCTGGTGTGCGGGGCAAAACATATCAGAAAGTGCATCTGAAGCAGCATTGGCTGAAGACACTCATTCACATATTCATGCACTAGGTCAGTGAGCGGTTTTCCTACCTTTCTCTGATTAAAAAATAGAGGCTATCTTCCCCTGCCTGGCTGCACTTTCCAGACTAGGCAATACTGCTGTGCTTCTCCTCCCTGCATCAGGAGTAGGGATGAGCCAAACACCCCCTGGTTCGGTTCACACCAGAACTTGCGAACAGACAAAAAATTTGTGCAAACATGTGAACACCAAGTTCTATGGGACAAGAACGTAAAAAATCAAAAGTGCTCATTTCAAAGACTTTTATGCAAGTTATTTCCATAAAACATGTTTGGGGACCTGGGTCCTGCCCCAGGGGACATGTATCAATGCAAAAAAAAAGTTTTTAAAACGGCCGTTTTTTTCGGGAGCAGTGATTTTAATAAGGCTTAAAGTGAAACAATAACAATGAAATAGTCCTTTAAATATCATGCATGGGGGTGTACTTAGTCTGCGTGTAAAGTAGCACATTTTCCCCATGTTTAGAAAGTACTGCAGCAAAATTAAATTTCTAAAGGAAAAAAAAAATATTTAAAATTGCTCACGGCTGTAATGTATTGGCAGATCCCGGCAATATACATAAAAAATAATTTAAAAAAACAGGAAAAGGAACCCATGCCGTTTTTTCTTAATTCTGTCATAGGGCTTCACTTAACCACTTTAATACACTATATTATATATTGCACACTGCACTATATACCCTGCACTGTATTATATATACTACACTGAGGGCACTATATACTCTGAACTGCAGTATATATACTATACGGACTGCACTATATACTCTGAACTGCAGTATATATACTATATAGACACGACTATATACTCTGCTGAAATTGGGCCTTAGGTGTTGGTGGTGGCAGAACACGGTAACCCCTCACAGTTACTCTTGTTGGGTGCAGGAACAATCCCTGCTTGTTAAATATTATTTCAAAAATTGTAATTACATGCCCCTGTTAAACAGGGGCAGAAACGTTGGGCCTTAGGTGGTGGTGGTGCCACAACACTGTAACCCATTACAGTTACTCTTGTTGGGTACAGGAATGGTCGCTGCTGTTAAATATTATTTCAGAGGCTGCTTGCCCTCTTTAAGGGGCCTGTGAGTGTCCGCCTCTACTTGGAGGCCTTCTGGACATGATGGGTATTTTTTTTTTTAAACAGCGTACTACACTGTATTGTATACTGTATACTGTACACCGCACTATATTATCTACTATACACAGACGAAGGCACTGTATATATAGGCTACGCTGAATGCAGAGTATATATATATATATATATATATATATATATCTCTCTCTCTCTATATATATATATATATATATATATATATATATATATATATATATATATATATATATATATATATATATATATATATATATATATATATATATATATATATATATATATGATAGATAATTTATATATATATATATATATATATATATATATATATATATATATATATATATATATATATCAAATACACTGCCACTAACTAACTAACCTGCCTGCCTGCCTAGCTCAATCTCTCTATCTCCATCCACTATAACACACTATACAGGCACTGTGTAAGCGGCCTTATATAATGTGGGGCATGGATTTAGTCCCCCTGAGCCATGATTGGCCAAAGGCATGCTGCCAAAGCATGCAGGTCAGGTTTATGCTTTGACCAATCATCATACAGCAATGCACTGCGGTCTTGCAGTGCATTATGGGGTGCTCGAATTTTCCACGAACGCCCATAAAATTCACTGTTCATTGAACGTGCGAACACCCGATGTTCGAGTTTAACTTACGCTCCACTCGAACTCGAAGCTCATCCCTAATCAGGAGTAGTGAGTGATGCTGCTGTCCCATCTCCTGTCAGCCTATAGTGGCAGAGCCTAATGCAAGATTATCATGGGGCCCCAATGCACCTGCCCAGGGGTTCACATGCCTTAGGACAGTCTTTACTTTGGGAGACAGGAACAGAGCCTTGTCACTAGTCAAATAACAGAAGGTGGCTGAACAAGGACCCTCATGGCAGGATCACCAGCTATTATCTTACAGTGACCCGTCATGAAATGAAATAAAAAAAAAAATGCCCCTGCAAAAGAGTAAATACCTTACCCCTGCACTCTGTGGTTTCTCTTACCAACCTGCACATCACGTCTGTGTCCTGTAGTGATGTGGAGGTTGGCAGGAGGAACCACTGAACTCAGCAGGGGACAAGGGGATCAGCACTGAACAGACTTCAGACGATTACGTTTGAAAGCACAAGCAACAGGGGGCATACGTATTATATTCTTCTTTTGCAGAAACAGCTTAGAATAAAAGAGTGAAGTACTATTAAAAAATTCATTTGATTTTTTTTTTGATTTTTTTTTATTAAAGTGTAAATGTATTCCACATACCATAGGTATATATATTTAGAGTTCTCTATCAGGTATGTAAATGCCCATGAACTATCTCAAAGCATTCGCCCCCCCCCCCCCGTCCTTGAACAAGTCAGTCTATTTATAAGATATGACATGAAATGTATCATTATTAAATATAGCTAGTATCATTATTAAATACAGCTACATGGAACGTGCCGGAGCATGTAATATGATGCACGGGGTGTATCCACAGTATGAGGAATTTCCATGCAATCTGTCAGGGTTATAAAATGCACCTCTGCATTGACTCTGTAGATAAATGCTGTACTAAAATCTGCCCGGGCTTGCTGCAGTTTCACCTTCAAGGTCATGAGAGATATATTAATTAGTCTCCAGAGGGAAACCCAGCACTCATTAGATTTCAATTGCTTTGCATTAGATCTATGTGTAATAGAACCTGCTATTATCGCCTCTTGAATTTGTTTTTCTGTTGTGTGCACAAGGTATTTCAGAATGCAACATGCGACTCTTTCTGGAGTAAATTGCCTGTTGTAAGCAATCAAAAATCTGGATTAATTGTTAGAGAATTCCTCTTGAAGTTAATTATTTACCACCACAGATGATGGAGTAAGACAGCAGAAGTTCTCAATTCAGAGAATAAAATTATTCCCCCTCCACAATCTTACAGTTATTTGGTTAAGGGGGCTTTTTATTCTCCAGATCAAGAGGTGGTGTACTTGTAGTTTTTTTCTCCCTTGTGAAAAGATGAAAGATTATCTGATGAGGATGTATTTCTAAAGACTGTGATTTTTTACCTTGGTAAAATGTAAGTCTGATAAATCATGTGCCGTAAATCTAGGATGGAAAAAGGTTTTTATTTTATTTTTATTTTTTTTAAAGCACGTGATTAGAGCCTGAGGCTCTAATTGGCTTCAAAAGAGCGTGGGCTTGAGTCTGATCTCCGCCTTTACGTGAGAGGGGTTAGGGAATCTCCATCTTCCCGTAATCTAGGATGGAAAAGGAACTGGGGGTCCTAGTAGATGATAGGCTCAGCAATGCCATGGAATGCCAAGCTGCTGCTAACAAAGTAAACAGGATATTGGCATGCATTAAAAAGGGGATCAACTCCACAGATAAAACGATAATTCTCCCGCTCTACAAGACTCTGGTCCAGCCTCACCTGGAGTATGCTGTCCAATTCTGGGCACCAGTCCTCAGGAAGGATGTACTGGAAATGGAGTGAGTACAAAGCTAATAAAGGGTCTGGAGGATATTAGTTATGAGAAAAGTTTGCCAGCACTGAACTTATTCTCTCTGGAGAACAGATGCTTGAGAGGGAATATGATTTCAATATACAAATACCGTACTGGTCACCCCACAATAGGGATAAAACTTTTTCACAGAAGGGAGTTTAAGAAGACTCGTGGCCACTCAGTGTCAAGAAAAGAGATTCAACCTTAAACTACGTAGAGGGTTCTTTACTGTAAGAGCGGCAGGGATGTGGAATTCCCCACCACAGGTGGTGGTCTAATCGGGGAGCATCGATAGTTTCAAGAAACTATTAGATAAGCACCTGAACGACCACAACATAGAGGAATATACAATGTAATACTGACATATAATCACACACATGGGTTGATCTTGATGGACTTGTGTCTTTTTTCAACCTCACCTACTATGTAACTATATAACAATGTATGTAAGTATCTCACAAAAGTGAGTGCACCCCTCACATTTTTGAAAATATTTTATTATATCTTTTCATGTGACAACACTGAAGAAGTGACACTTTGCTACAATGTAAAGTAGTGAGTGTACAGTTTGTATAACAGTGTCAATTTGCTGTCCCCTCAAAATAACTCAACACACAACCATTAATATCTAAACCAATGGCAACAAAGGTGAGTACACCCCTAAGTGAAAATGTCCAAATTGGACCCAATTAGCCATTTTCCCTCCCCGGTGCCATGTGACTTGTTAGTGTTACAAGGTCTCAGGTGTGAATGGAGAGCAGGTGTGTTAAATTTGGTGTTATTGCTCTCACTCTCTCATACTGGTTACTGGAAGTTCAACATGGCACCTAATGGCAAAGAACTCTCTGAGGATCTGAAAAAAAGAATTGATGCTCTACATGAAGATGGCCTAGGCTATAAGAAGATTGCCAAGACTAGGGATGAGCCGAACACCCCCCTGTTCGGTTCGCACCAGAACCTGCGAACAGACCTATCTATCTAAAGTGCTCATTTTAAAGGGTAATATGCAAGTTAATGTCCTAAAAAGTGTTTGGGGACCCGGGTCCTGCCCCAGGGGACATGGATCAATGCAAAAAAAAGTTTTAAAAACGGACGTTTTTTCAGGAGCAGTGATTTTAATAATGATTAAAGTGAAACAATAAAAGTGTAATATTCCTTTAAATTTCGTAGCTGGGGGGTATCTATAGTATGCCTGTGAAGGGGCGCATGTTTCTGGTGCTTAGAACTGTCCCTGCACAAAGTGTCATTTGTGCAGGAAAAAAAGTCTTTTAAAATCACTTGCGGCTAAATTGTCGGCTCCCGTAATACAGAGAACACTCAATGAGTGTTCTCTGTATTAGCCGACAATTCATTCATTCATTGATAAAAAAAAAAAAAAAAAAGCGTGGGGGTTCCCCTAAGTTCAATTACCAGGCCCTTCAGGTCTGACATGGATATTAAGGGGAACCCCGTGTCAAATTAAAAAAAAAAATTGACGTGGGGGTCCCCCTAAAAATCCATACCAGACCCTTTATCCGAGCACGCAACCTGGCAGGCCGCAGGAAAAGAGGGGGGACGAGAGAGCGCCCCCCTCCCTCCTGAACCGTACCAGGCCACATACCCTCAACATTGGGAGGATGCTTTGGGGGTCTGTGACCCCTCAAAGCACCTTGTCCCCATGTTGATAAGGACAAGGGCCTCATCCTCACAACCCTGGCCGGTGGTTGTGAGGGTCTGCGGGCGGGGGGCTTATCAGAATCTGGAAGCCCCCTTTAACAAGGGGACCCCCAGATCCCGGCCCCCCCTGTTTGAAATGGTAAGGGGGTACAAAAGTACCCCTACCATTTCACAAAGAAAGTGTCAAAATGGTTAAATAAGACAAACACACTTTTGAAAAATTCCTTTATTAAAAATAAAAAAAAAGATTCCAGCGGTGCTAATCCACTCTTGCTATCCAGCGACGGATCTCCGGGGTCCAGCGATGGATGATCATATCCAGCGACGGGGGATCTCTCAGTCCAGCGCTGTCCATACATCCTTCTTCTGTCTCCACTGCGGAGACTGCGGAGATCCCAGCGCTGACGTTTCTTATATTAGGAGGGCGGGGCCACTCGTTACCTGACCCCGCCCCCCCTGACGATGGTGAAGGGAGCCAGGGGTTCCCCAAGTGACGTGTGGGTGACCCCGCCCCCTCTGATGTAACAGAAACCTGCGTTACATCAGAGGGGACGGGGTCACCCACACGTCACTGGGGAACCCCTGGCTTCCCTCTCCAGCGTCAGAGGGGCGGGGTCAGGTGACGGATGGCCCCGCCCTCCTAATATAAGAAACGTCAGCGCTGGGATCTCCGCAGTCTCCGCAGTGGAGACAGAAGAAGGATGTATGGACAGCGCTGGACTGAGAGATCCCCCGTCGCTGGATATGATCATCCATCGCTGGACCCCGGAGATCCGTCGCTGGATAGCAAGAGTGGATTAGCACCGCTGGAATCTTTTTTTTATTTTTTTTATTTTTAATAAAGGAATTTTTCAAAAGTGTGTTTGTCTTATTTAACCATTTTGACACTTTCTTTGTGAAATGGTAGGGGTACATTTGTACCCCCTTACCATTTCAAACAGGGGGGGCCGGGATCTGGGGGTCCCCTTGTTAAAGGGGGCTTCCAGATTCTGATAAGCCCCCCGCCCGCAGACCCTCACAACCACCGGCCAGGGTTGTGAGGATGAGGCCCTTGTCCTCATCAACATGGGGACAAGGTGCTTTGAGGGGTCACAGACCCCCAAAGCATCCTCCCAATGTTGAGGGTATGTGGCCTGGTACGGTTCAGGAGGGAGGGGGGGCTGCTCTCTCGTCCCCCCTCTTTTCCTGCGGCCTGCCAGGTTGCGTGCTCGGATAAAGGGTCTGGTATGGATTTTTAGGGGAACCCCACGTCAATTTTTTTTTTAATTTGATGCGGGGGTTCCCCTTAATATCCATATCAGACCTGAAGGGTCTGGTATGGATATTTGGGGGGGGACCCACGTCAATTTTTTTTTAAATTTGACACAGGGTTCCCCTTAATATCCATGTCAGACCTGAAGGGCCTGGTAATTTAATTTTGGGGAACCCCCACGCTTTTTTTTTTTTTTTTTTAATCAATGAATGAATGAATTGTCGGCTAATACAGAGAACACTCATTGAGTGTTCTCTGTATTACGGGGAGCCTACAATTTAGCCGCAAGTGATTTTAAAAGACTTTTTTTCCTGCACAAATGACACTTTGTGCAGGGACAGTTCTAAGCACCAGAAACATGCGCCCCTTCACAGGCATACTATAGATACCCCCCAGCTACGAAATTTAAAGGAATATTACACTTTTATTGTTTGACTTTAATCATTATTAAAATCACTGCTCCTGAAAAAACTGCCGTTTTTAAAACTTTTTTTTGCATTGATCCATGTCCCCTGGGGCAGGACCCGGGTCCCCAAACACTTTTTAGGACAGTAACCTGCATATTACCCTTTAAAATGAGCACTTTAGATTTCTCCCATAGACTTGTATAGGGTGTTCCGGCTTTTCGAATTTGCTGCGAACAGCCCAAATTGTTCACTGTTCGCTGAACAGGCGAACAGGCAATGTTCGAGTCAAACATGAGTTCGACTCGAACTTGAAGCTCATCCCTAGCCAAGACCCTGAAACTGAGCTGCAGCATGGTGGCCAAGACGATACAGTGGTTTAACAGGACAGGTTCCACTCAGAACAGGCCTCGCCGTGATTGCCCGAAGAAGTTGAGTGCATGTGCTCAGTGTCATATTCAGAGGTTGTCTTTGGGAAATAGACTTATTAGTCCTGCCGGAATTGCTGCAGAGGTTGAAGGGGTGGCCGGGCAGCCTGTCAGTGCTCAGACTATACGCCGCACACTGCATCAAACTGATCTGCATGGCTGTCGTCCCAGAAGCAAGCCTCTTCTAAATATGATGCACAAGAAAGCCCACAAACAGTTTGCTGAAGACAAGCAGACTAAGGACATGGATTAGTGGAACCATGTCCTGTGGTCTGATGAGACCAAGATACATTTCTTTGGTTCAGATGGTGTCAAGCATGTGTGGCGGCAACCAGGTGAGGAGTACAAAGACAAGTGTGTCTTGCCTACAGTCAAGCATGGTGGTGAGAGTGTCATGGTCTGGGACTGCATGAGTGCTACCAGCACTGGGGATCTACAGTTCATTGAGGGAACCATGAATGCCAACATGTACTCTGACATACTGAAGCAGAACATGATCCCCTCCCTTTGGAGACTGGGCTGCAGGGCAGTATTCCAACATGATAACGACCCAAAACACACCTCCAAGACGACCACTGCCTTGCTAAAGAAATTGATGGTAAAGGGGATGGACTGGCCAAGCATGTCTCCAGACCTAAACCCTATTGAGCATCTGTGGGGAATCCTCAAACGGAAGGTGGAGGAGCGCAAGATCTCTAACATCCACCAGCTCTGTGATGTTGTCATGGAGGAGTGGAAGAGTACTCCAGTGGCAACCTGTGAAGATTTGGTGAACTCCATGCCCAAGAGGGTTAAGGCAGTGCTGGAAAATAATGGTGCCCACACAAAATATTGAAAGTTTGGGCCCAATTTGGACATTTTCAGGGGTATACTCACTTTTGTTGCCAGCGGTTTAGACATTAATGGCTGCGCGTTGAGTTAATTTTAGGGGATAACACATTTACACTATTATACAAGCTGTACACTCACTACTTTACATTGTAGCAAAGTGTAATTTCTTCAGTGTAGTCACATGAAAATATAGAATAAAATATTGACAAAAATGTGAGATACTCTAGATTGGTTCCGTGTGCAATATAGAGCCCCCAGCTTGGATGGTGACTTCCCAAAAATGACAAAGGCTGTTCTCACCATAAAACAGATACAAAAACTGTCTGTTATTTTCAGTACCTTATATAAACATAAAAATTTTTTTTGATGCAGTGATCTTTGTGGAATTATTATATAAAGCCTTCAAGTAAATTTGTAGTGATCAAAAAAGACAAAGTTAAGTTTACCCTTACATAATGTTTACCATTAGCAGGGCTGGCAGTGGTGGCCCATCTATATGGGACACAGAGGTGCAGGGGTGCCTCCCCCTAATCCATGCACCTGGTCCTTAATCTACATGCAGGGTGCTGGACGCATGGATTCCAACAGGGTTTTTTTTTTAAACAAACACATGATTAGAGCCTGAGGCTCTAATTGGCTTCAAAAAAGGGTGGGCTCGGGGCGCAGTGGGCCCACCCACTTGTGTGACAATAGCAAATTAATATTCTCTATTGTCTTCCTGATTCTCCTCCCAGTCTATCAGGAAGCATGTTCTGAGACCCGATTGGCCAGGGAGTCTTAGGACTCCAAATCATGTCTCAGGACACACTGGCCAATCGTGTCTCAGGACACACTTCCTGTTCAGCCCAGAGAAGCAATGGCTCAACTCTTCATTCTCTCTGCCCCTTATGTTAGTCTCGCCACCTTCCCGTCCACCTCCCGGGGGGGTTTCTGGCGGCAGCCGTCACCTTCCCGTCCATCACCCGGCTGGACTGGTCCTCAAGAGAATTGGAGGATCCCCCCGAACCATGTATCCCCCCCCCACCGTGCAATGTCAGGGGTGCCATTAGGCCCAGCATTGACAATCATTCCACCCTGGAACCTTACAGAATTATGCAGAGCAACAGTCGGCTGTGACTGACCAAGAATGCTGTGGAATTCATCCTCCTACTGGCCACCTTTGCTGGTGAACTCTTCTTCTCATTGACCACCAATACTAAGCCATTCTTCTTCCCCCTAATGCTAGTACTGAGTCATTCTTCTTCCCACTGACCACCAATACAGAGACATTTTCCTTCCCACTGACCACCAAAATTGGGATATTCTTCTTCCCACTGACCACCAGTACTGGGGCATTCTTCTTCCCACTCACCACCAGTACTAGGGCCATTCTTCTTCCCACTCACCACCAGTACTGAGACATCCTTTCTCCCACTGTCCACCAATACTGGAACATTATTCTCCCTGACCAACGCATTTTGGAGGAACAGGGACCCCCCCCCCCCTCTTCAGGGCTATTAAATAAACAAAAAGGTGTACAAAACAGATATATGTAAATATAAATATATGGAAATAAAAATTTAGCAGCCAGAATCATCACATAAATAAATATCATAATATAAATAATGATTTTGTCTCAATACTCGATGCTACCATTTAATTACATACATATATATACGTGTATTTCACGTGATCTTTTATATGATGTCTTTTTACATAATTATTTATGTGATGTTTTTAACTGCCACTTTTCCTTTTCTATATATTTATATTCCCAGGTATCTGTTTTATTATACCTTTTTGTTGGTTTAATAGACTCGTTCTCCCGAAACACGTTGGCTCAATGTACATGCTGCTATTTTCAATAAATGCCTTCAAACTCACCTTCCAACTTGCATCTTATTGCACACTGGGCACTCTTTTCTATTTACCTTTCCAAGTCTACGTGCAGAAAAGGCCCTAAGACCCAAAGGAAGCGGTCCAAGCCCTCACCGCCACCATCCTTCAATTGGGCACAAACCACGGGAAGGGACTTCTTCATACTCGCCCACAATACCCTCCACCCATGACCAGTAACTGATTGAGACAGTCCAGTGTGGTCTCCATCCCCAACAAGTTATCTTTCCCTTAAAGTCCAACTTACTCCTTGCCCCCACAAATGTCCACTCTCTCCCTGGAGGCCCGTCAGGCAGTATTTTACATATAGATAGATATAGATATAGATATATATATATATATATATAGAGAGAGAGAGAGAGAGAGAGAGAGAGAGAGAGAGAGAGAGAGAGAGAGAGAGAGAGAGAGAGAAAAAGACACACTCACATACCAGAAAGTGTACTAATATTTTGGAATTCCAGACAAAAGGTGAGTGTTTCAGTGTACTGCTTAGGCACAATTAACATTCAAAATTTTTCCTGTAACAATACAAATCTTCACTTTTTGGTTTCAATTCGACTTTAATTAGAAAGCTCTTCCTTCAACCACTCATGCGTGTTTGGCAGTGTTATAGTTCATCCCATCCTCTGTCAATTTGTGGACAGCTTGGTCTGCATGTAATTGTAAAAATATGAATAAAGACAGTTGATACACTGAATGCCATTAGTATATGTATTAACCACATACAGCTATCAGAATTAAATTCCTTTTTTGTGATATTAGCCTTTCAACACATTTAAATTGATCAGGTTCATGTACTTGGCAAAGCCAGCAGTGAAAATAACATCTACCACCCCACTGTCTGCTCTTCACAGAATTGGCTAATTGTCATCCTAACAACCCGTAAAAATTATCTTCTGATGGAAACCTGTCCAAAGGATGACGTGATAGTGCTAAGTAAACATTTTGCTCTATAGATTGTTTTTGTTTCTCTTCCTCCACATTGATCACACTTTATAGTATGATTAAATTTGTATGGGAGAGAACCAATTAGCTTTGTTTTACACTTATCGAATGCACTTTATTGTCAGACAAATTAACTCTGTGCAGTTAGCATGATTTACGAAGCAGTGGAAGGTTTTATGGCCTGAGCACAGAAAGGTTTTAAATGAGATTGGCAAATGTTTTTGTCTGATGTGATTTTTATAAATCCCAGAATATATATGAAGAATCCAACTTTCTTCTTTTATACAAGCTATATACAGTGTTAGTTAACGTAGTACTAAAGTCTAAACATTTTTTTGCACCTCCTTAAAGTGGAGTTCCACCCAAAAGTGGAACTTCCGCTTTAAGTATTTCTTGCCCCCTGACATGCCACATTTTGCATGTCATTTTTTTTGGGGGGGGGGGGGGGGGGTACATGGTTTGGAGTGGGACTTCCTGTCCCACTTCCTACTTCTGATTACTGGCCAACTAGGTGACTCCTCCTCTCCCACTAGGCGGCCCTTCCCGAAAATCTTCTGGGACACGTCACAGGTCCCAGAAGATTGCCTGGCCATTGACGGAGCGCAGCCGCAAACTGTCACAGCTGGGTTCCCACACTTACAATGTAGGTACTGCGAAGAGGAGGGGGAGAGGAGCGCGGCTTCGGGAAGCTGGACCATGGGACAAGTGAGCGGCTGTTTATTAAAAGTCAGCAGCTATACTTTTGTAGTTGCTGACTTTTAATAAATGCAACAACCAGTGCAACTCTGCTTTAATGTAGGGGTGTCAAACTAAATTTCATTGCGGGCTGTATCAGTATTATGGTTGCCTTCAAAAGGCCTTTCAGATCTAGGGTGTGCTATGTACACCCTAGATCCATCCCGTTCCTGCTGGGAGAAGACAGTGGCTATAGCAGCTGCTAATGATAATCGTAAGAGAATCTGGCAGGCTGGTTGTACCCAAGTTGGGTGATTGATCAACTTGGTACAATCAGCCTGCCCTGGAGAGGATGTCTAAAAGGGGGCTGTAAGGGGTGATAAATGGTCTGAAGCGCTAGAGAGCTGGATTCTCTCTTCTCAGGGGGGTTCCAGAGAGTTACTGGCCTCAGACAGTCCATGGACTGTGAAGCTGTTCTAGTGGCCTCATTAGTGTCAGGGCTGAGGGCTTGGATGGATCTGCTTAGAAGCTGATTGAAGGACTTTACCACAAGGGTTCTGGTCTGGAGAAGTATCACTTACTGGATCTTGTCTGGAGGAAGCTGGAAGGTGGCAACTGTTCAGGGGACTTGTGTGTAACCACCCTAAATTGAACCCTGTGAATGTGCAATGCTCTGGAAATCTCATTGCGTAGCAGTAGTTGTGCGTAGGTGCAAGGTAACCAGACACCATAGAAACTTGCCCTAGGCTACCTAGCTGTGGGGACTTCATTCACACATGTTCAGTGCGCACCCCCCCTCAATTTTCACAGCGAATTTCCAAAGCAGCTGTTCTGCAATTCAGCTGGGATTTAGATGAGGTTCGATTGCAAATTTTTAGAACCAGAGGCCACCAGCGTCTTTGACATTAGCTGGTTGTTAAGAAGCAGGTTAGGAAGCTGGTCACTGCATTCTTAACAATGTCCTTAATAAAAAACATTTCTAGCCATTGCCGGCAATAAAAGATTATGACATTTTGTCCCCCCCCCAAAATCCATACCAGACCCTTATCCAAGCATGCACTCCCCCTCCCCTGAACCATACCAGGCCACATGCCCTCAACATGGGGGGGTGCTTTGGGGCAGGGGGGGCACACCAAAGCACCTTGTCCCCATGTTAATGGGGACAGGGGCTTCTTCCCCACAACCCAGGCCGGTGGTTGTGGGGTCTGCGGGTGGGGGGCTTAGAATCTGGAAACACAGTTTTTGACAATTCTTTTATTAAAACAACAAAAACGATGTCTTCTGATGTAGATCCATTGTAAAATCACGATACCCGCCGCCACCGTCTACCTGCAAAAAGAAAAAAAAAAAGCTTTGCTACCATCTGACATTAATTAAATAGCTAAAGGACAGGGCCACCAGGTGATGTCACCTTGTGGCACCACCTCCTTGTGACATCACTGGCCCAGCATGCCCAGGTCGATGACATCACAGGGAGCAATCTATGCTTTTACTGAACAAATATTAATAGCCAAACAGACTACAGTGTGGAAACTAAACTTACCCATGAAAGCACATACTAATTCTAACTATCCAATTTCTAGCACCTATCTAGGAGGGTGCTACGCTAGCTTTCAATTTTTTATAACGTTTCACTATTTTTAATAACAGCTGTGACAGTATTTAAACCCCCCATCCATACATTTTAAAAGCATATGAGATGTTGGATGAGAAATTTCGTTATGCTTTCTTCCTCTATTGTGGAACACGCAGAAATAATTTGACACCATTTTGCATAATGCAGTGGAACAGAACGACCCGTGCACGCATAAAACAACCGAATGACTATAAAGTCTCTGGAAAAAAATGTTCAATCAATTGACAGAGATCTACAAATGAGAGGATTTGATCCTACATTATTTCTGTAGCTTGACCTGAACAAATGATCTTCTGTGCATTTTCATTTTGTTGTCTAATCAACAGGGCACCCTCCACACAAGATCACTCACCTGTTAATCTCTAGCACCAGCTTCTTGAATCCATCCTGCAATCATCGCTCGGTGACTGCTTTTTCACTCTAATAAAAATATCATTTTTTTCATTATAACATTTCATGAGGGATTAACCGAGTAATCCTTTTATGAAGTCAGACTTATATAAAATTAAAATAGCATTAACATAAAATAAAACCTGCACACATTTTTTCTGACTGGTAATGTGGATGTTTAAAATAATATAAACAAGAAATATTATTTTCTAAAAGAATTTAAATTTAATTGAATGTAGTCTTGTCAATATTTTATAGATATATGTATAAAATATAAATTTGATGTAAATAATCTTATTGAAGTATATAAAAGTGGTATATAACTCAAAAGCAAAAAAAAAAAACAAAAAAAAAAAAACAGTGGGATTGATTTACGAAAATTGGTGCAAAATCTTTATTTTTTTTTCAAAGCTTATATGAACAAGCTGAAGTTAGAAGCTGATTGGTAAGCATGCACAGCTGTACCAGATTTTGCACTCTCCAGTTCTAGTAAATCAACCCCATTGACAGACTGGGTTTTTAGGACAGAACAGAATCTAGTGGTCTCTTCTTAAAAAATGCTTCCTCCTGCCTGTCAGTGGTAATGTACACTGAACCACGCATGGGCAGCTCAGTGTACATTACGGCACCCGATGATTTGCCACCTGTGCATATATGCATGACGTCATGATGGCCCAGACATTGAGGAGGCTCAACACACGGAACCCAGAATGAAGACTGTGCAAAGATGGAAAGGATCAGTGACAGTACGGTACTTGAGGGCACATTATGACAGATAAGTCTGTCATAATGTGCTAATATGCAGTGCATACCAAACACATTATGGCATAACCCACCTGGGGGCCCATTCAGGTAAAAACGAATGCCGCGTACACACAACCAGACTTTTTGACAGCAAAGATCCGATGGAACGAATGCAGCGGACAATTCGTTTGTGTGTGGGCTCCATCGGACCTTTGCTGTCAAAATATCTGATGGACTTTAGAAATAGAACATGTTTCAAATTTTTTCGCCGGAACTCCGCCGGACCCAGTTCCAATTGAGAAATCCGCTCATGTGTATGCTAGTCCGACAGACAAAAACCGACGCCCGGGCAGCTATTGGCTACTGGCTATGAATTTCCTTATTCTAGTCCGATCATACGTCATCACGTTCAATTCCGTCGGACTTTGGTGTGATTGTGTGTGGCTAAGTCCGTTCATTCGCAAAGTCGGAACTCCACCGAAAGTCTGCCAAAAGTCCGTTGGAAAGACCGTCAGACCTAGTCTGTCGAAAAGTCTGCTCGTATGTACGCGGCATAAGGAGTTTAATACCACTTTAAGGTAAACTCTGGCTCCAGCTTACTCCCTTACCACATCCGAAGCCCCCTTGGATGTTTATATTTTAAAAATGTCCCCATACTTACCTTTTGTTCTGTTCTATTTACTTACCTTTTTTTCTTTATCTGTTTAAGCCAGTGCATTGATGTCATGGGTCCTTCCTCTTCTTCCTCAGTGGCATCAGTGGGTGAGAGACATTTAGTTTAAGAGTACTGTAAGGCAAGACTGTGTGATGACACACCCCCAGGGAGCATGTCAACGACAGCCTGGGCCCACAGGAAGTGAGTCAGATGATGCTGGCTGTCATTCAACCGGGAATACAATGACTCTGGACACTGAGACAGTAAAGCCTCGTACACACGATCAGATTGCTGGCCAACAAAACCGCAGAATTTTGTCTGAAAGGACGTTGGCCCAAACTTTTCTTGCATACACAAGTCCACACAATTGTTGGCCAACAATTACGAACGTAGTGACATACTAGACGCACTACGTGTTTTTTTCAGCTCTTTAGCACCACCCTTTGGGCTTCTTCTGCTAATTTCATGTTAGTAGAAGTTTGGTGAGTGTTGATTCGTGCTTTTCATTTTGCGCTTTTCAGTTCGTGCTTTTCAGTTCGTTTCTCAATGGCCGTTCGTCAAACAGAAATGTTGCAGAATCAGAGGAGTTGACGTGTTATTTATCATTGGCCTTTGAGTTATTGCTTTGACATAATTTTTTTGGTTGAGTAATGATTTGATTTGGTATATTTTCTATATTTTTGGATTCATGGAATACACTTTTTGGTTAAGTTCTATTGGCAGATAGCGTGTCTAATTTTATTTATTTTCTTTTTTAATGCACAATAAAAAAATTGTGGAGAATAATACTTGGCTATGTGTTTTACTTAAAATTAAATTTTGGGAGTAGGCAGTTACATTTTAAAAAATACAATGTAAAATTGACAAGGGACACCAACATAGTTGTATCTTTGATCTTAAAAACTATGTGATAATGGTGTTGTGGTAACGTGCCCAAATAATAAAAAAAAAAAGCATAATAATATTATTCTTGATATCACTAGAAAAAAAAGGCTTTGAAAATGCGTTTGCAATAACTCCATCATTATCACCAGCAAAGCAGCTTCATTATTATCCCATTAGAGAAGAAGAGAATTGTGTGCTGCATTTGGAGATTTCATAATTTGCCACTAGGGATGAGCTCTGGGGCGTTCGCACACCCCACAAGCAGAGCCCGCCATGAAGTCGGCACAGCGCTGTGCTAATCACAGGCAGTTAGAAATTGCCTGATCTCTGCAGCCGAACATCAGGGCAATGTTTCACTGCCTGTGATCAGCACAGTGGGCTCTGCACGTGGAGTGTGAGAGCACGCCGGAGCTCATCCTTATTTGCCATATCACAAATGTTAATTCTCCATTATGAACGCTAGTTTACAAGACTGACTGCTTCTGGCTCATCCTTGCTTCCAAGCATGCGTGTTTGTACTTTGGACTTTTGTTCGACGGACTTGTGTACACACACTCTGAAAATCCGACAACACACATTTGTCCACAGAAAATTTTAAAACCTGTTAGCCAACATTTGTTTGCGGAAAATCCAATAACAATTGTCTGATGGAGCATACACACGGTTGGATTTACCGCCAACAGCCTGTCATCGAACATTTCCCATCGGAAAGGCCGATCGTGTGTACGCGGCTTTAGTCTGTGGGAGAAAGCACTCAGGAAAAGATGAGCATTGCAGAAAACACTGCTTTATTTTAATAAATACAAGGCGGCAATTAAAAAAACGAATGTTTTATATGTAGTGAGTATATATTTACAAGAGTGCAGCCAATGTACCTATTACATACCCAGGCTTTGCTTCTTGCCTCGCAGGGCTTTAAAAACTATTGCTGCAGTTTAGGCTGCAATATTCACCTTTAATACAGAGCTGTGCCAAAAAGTACCTATTCTTGGCCACAAGGTGTCCTTAGTCTTTTGGGTTGCATGACATTTGGCATCAACCCTAAAGGCTATTGGCTGTACAGTGAATGCAGGGTGTCATGGCCCTGTTTGCTGAGGGGGCACCACCACACTGCCTTTATTCACGGTGTACTGGGGGTGAGAGTGGGGCTGACGTCACCATGTCAGCACCACACTCTACATCAGTAAAGACCACCAAGCCCAGGGAAGAGGCCAAGACGGAAAGGACCTACAAGGTATCACACGACCAGCCTGAAGACTCTGGAAAAGGTAAGCATAAGAAGAAAAACAAAAAATATAAATTAGAGCCAACGGGGGCCACAAAGGGGGTTGAATAAGGGGGAGGTTTGGCTTTAACCTCCCTGAAGGTATTCCTGAGTGTGGCTCGGGGTGAATTTTCATTACCAAAATCGGTAAACACGAGCCACATTCAGGATCGCATCGCAGGATCCAGGCAAAATGACTTACCTTTTCCCCCGGATCCTGCGATGTCTCTCTGCTGTGTGAGCTGTGTCCTCCGCCGGATCTATTGCAGTGCCGTACTCCGTTCCCTGCAAGCTTTGTGACGCACAGGGATGGAGAACGGCGCCAAATTCAAAAAGTGAAAAACAGATTACACATACAGTACAGTGTATCAAATTATTTCACATCTCTTTTGTCCCTGGTGCCTTGTTCAGTTCTCTGCATGCAGTTTTATATTCTATATACTGTTCTTTCTACCTGGAAACTTGAGATTGTCCATAGCAACCAAAAAGTGTACCTTTACATGAAAGCGGTTTTAGACCAGCTAGAAAACAGCGATAATAAATTAGAATCACTTGCAGAATTGAGCGATAGTGATTTGTGGGGAAATTCATCATCAAACACTGAAAGTAATGACAGCGACAATTCTGCAACTGAGCAAATTTCAATGTTTTTGATTTGAATACATTTTATTATTATTATATTATTATTTGTTATAATTATTTATAGTTATCTATTATATTATCATTTATGATTTCGTGTTTTAAACTTTATCATACCCGGGATGTCTACTAGACTCTGGTTTGGACAGATTTAAGTGAGTTATTCCTAATAATTACAGGCCTACTATATAAAATGCCAAATTTCCATGCAAAACAATTGTACCACTTTCAGCATCACAAATCTGACATAATCATACGGCCACGGAGGTTAAGAGGGTCATACATGTTTCTCTGACCAAGCCAACTTTATGGTACTCAGGCAATCCTCACACAGCATCTAAGCAAGTCATAGATGCATCAATTTTCTTTCCTTCCACCATGACTGTGTTGATGGGGCAATGCCTCCCACAGCACTATTGTATTCTGCTGGTGGAGGAGGGGGAGTGGGGAGGCTGGCAGGAAACAATTATTTATAAGGGCTATAGCTGCTGGTAGTAATCACTTGTAGAAAATTCCGACAGGTTAGTTATAGCCAAGTCGATTGAGGGATCAATCAGCCTGCTGAACCAACCGAATTTTGATCTATGTACGGCCGGCTTAAAGTTGACTCACTTTATTAGAACTTGTGTTTTATTACCATCTATGTCTCTATTAGGGGAATTAAACATAAAGATTTTTCTTCACTTCCTGTTTGATGTCCATCAATAAGACAGGAAGTAAAGAAAGATCTCCTAAATGGGGACAAGCCAAATAAGGTGACAGTTTTTTGTTTTCCGTATATTTTATTAATTTGAAATTAGAAAATGACAAATACAATTGTCATTTAACCACTTAAGCCCTGGACCAATTTGCAGCCAAAGGACCAGGCCCCTTTTTGCGATTTGGCACTGCGTCGCTTTAACTGGAAATTGCGCGGTCGTGCGACGTGGCTCCCAAACAAAATTGGCGTCCTTTTTTCCCACAAATAGCGCTTTCTTTTGGTGGTATTTGATCACCTCTGCGGTTTTTATTTTTTGCGCTATAAACAAAAATAGAGCGACAATTTTGAAAAAAATGCAGTATTTTTTACTTTTTGCTATAATAAATATCCCCAAAAAATATATAAAAAAACATTTTTTTTCCTCAGTTTAGGCCGATACGTATTCTTCTACATATTTTTGGTAAAAAAAAATCACAATTAGCGATTATTGATTGGTTTGCGCAAAAAAGTTATAGCGCTTACAAAATAGGGGATAGTTTTATAGCATTTTTTGAATTTTTTTTTTTACTAGTAATGTCGGTGATCAGCGATTTTTATTGTGACTGCGACATTATGGCGAACACATCAGACATTTTTGACACATTTTTGGGACCACTGTCATTTATACAGCAATCAGTGCTATTTAAATGCACTGATTCCTGTGTAAATGACACTGGCAGTGAAGGAGTTAATCACTAGGGGGCAGTGTAGAAGTTATGTGTGACGTTATGTGTTTTTTTAATTGTAGGGGGGCGTGGCCTGGCATGTGACGTCACTGATCGTCTTTCCCTATAAAAGGGAAGAGACGATCGGTGACAGCCAGACTAGGAAGCACGGGGAGAGATTTGTTTACACAGACCTCTCCTCGTTCTTCAGCTCTGTGACCTGATCGCGGGACACCAGCGGCGATCGGGTCTGCTGGTCCCGCAGCCATGGTCACAGAGCTCAGGACCGGGTTGGGAGCGCGCCGCCGGCGGTGCGCTCCCGACCCACGGCTGGGCACTTAAAGAGCCACGTACAGGTACGTGATTGTGCCCAGCCGTGCTATTCTGCCGACGTATATCGGCGTGAGGCGCTCCTTAAGTGGTTAAAGTAGAATAAGAGAAAAACTATACATAAAGAGATAGCAAATTAATCAGATGTAAGATAATTAAAACAAAAACAGTAGGTATTTTAACTATTTCTTCCCCTATTCAAAGAAAAACCATTTACTAGAGTTATCCATTAATAATGTTTTGCTAAATAGGGCAATTGAAAGTAACCATTTAGATGTCAAACTGTGGTCAGATCTGAGATCAATGAACGTTCATTGCCTGTTCAGGGCTACTGAACTTTACACTGTAGCCCTTCCTTATTGGATAATCTTAAAAAACTACTGGCAGCTTCCAAACATTTTATTTTTTTGCCTCTGCATTCCATAAGCTGTTCAAACTGCCTCACTTGTGTTTACAAAGTTAAGAAGGCAATTAAAGGAAAGAAAATAATTGCTTTATTTATTCTCGCTGTCAGTGTCCGTGCCTGAGGTGAAGGTTGTTGTGCAGCGTTTTGCCTTGATCCTCACAATGGAGATAATTTTCTGCTTATCTGGAACACTCGCCAACTAAAATCCACCGTAGAATGTATGAAAAAAGTTGCCAAAAAAACGATTTTTCTATATAATAAGGGACAAATAATGAAACTAAGTTTCAAACCAAATGTTGTTTTGGCCTTACTGCATAAAAAAACTGTGACCTCCTATAACAGGGGTACTGAATTAACCACTTCAGCCCCAGAAGATTTGGCTGCTCAATGACCAGTCCATTTTTTGCGATACGGCACTGCGTTGCTTTAACTGACAAATGCACGGTCATGCAACACTGCACCCAAACAAAATTGACATCCTTTTTTTCCCTAGAAATAGAGCTTTCTTTTGGTGGTATTTGATCACCTATGCGGTTTTTATTTTTTGCACTATAAACAAAAGAACAGCAACAATTTTGAAAATAACACAATGGGGGTTATTTACTAAAGGCAAATCCACTTTGCACTACAAGTTCACTTGGAAGTGCAGTCGCTGTAGATCTGAGGGGGACATGCAAGTAAAATAAAAAACAGCATTTTTTCTTGTACATGATTGGATTATAAAATCAGCAGAGCTTTCCCTCATTTCAGATCTTCCCCTCAGATCTAAAGCAACTGCAGTTCCAAGTGTGCTTGTAGTGCAAAGTGGATTTGCCTTTAGTAAATCAAGCCCAATACCTTTTACTTTTTGCTATAATAAATATCCTCCATTTTTTTTCCAAAAAATATTTTTTTCCCCAGTTTAGACTGATATGTATTCTTCTACATATTTTTGGTTAAAAAAATTGCAATATGCGTATATTGATTGGTTTGCGAAAAAGTTATAGTGTCTACAAGATAGGGGATAGATTTATGGCATTTTTTTTTTTTTTTACTAGTAATGGTGGCGATCTGCTATTTTTATCGGGACTGCGATATTGCGGCGGACAAATTGGACACTTATGACACATTTTTGGGACCATTGGCAATTATACAGTGATCAATGCTATAAAAATACACTGATTACTGTATAAATGTCACTGGCAGGGAAGGCGTTACCAGGAGCGATCAAGGAGTTAGCCATGTTCTCTCAGTGTGTTCTAACTATAGGGGGATGGGACTGTCTAGGAGAAGAGAGAGATCGGTGTTCATACTTAGTAAGAACACACAATCTGTCTCTACTATCCTGATAGAACTGAGATATGTGTGTTTGCACACACAGATCACGATTCTCGCTCTGTCACGAGCAATTGCGGGTGTCCGATGGTCGTCACGCTCACCAGGCACTCGCATCGGCTCCGGGCACATGCCGCTGGCACGCACCCTTAGGAAAAGTGATGCAAGGTAACATCTATTTGCCCAGTCGAGACAACCGACCGCAGTAAAATTGCGGCAGCTAGTCCAAAAGTGGTTAAAATTCACGGAGGTCCAGTTAGTAAAATTTTCTTCCAGTGGAGGTCTCATGTTTGTGCAATGAATCCCATCCTTCAGTTCAGCCTCCCATACACATCACAGTGGCCCTCCCCTTTAGTGCCCAATAGAGAGGGGAGATTTTCGGGACTTTGAATGAGGTGGGTGGGAGTGGCTAAATGATAAGTCGGTTTTGAAAAGGATACCCAATCCCCCTTGCTCTTATAGTATAACTAAAGGCAAAACTTTTATTTTAGTTCTGGATAGAGTGGGGAGGGGTTAGAATGTTTTCAGTTTCTATTGCTGTCTGTGCCCCCATTAGGGGGCACATTTCTGCCCATCTGCAAGGAACAGAGACACTGCACTACAGAAGGAGTTATTTGAACACTATATACAAACATCATTACTGGTAGTCATCTTGCTGACACTTGTAGTACTACATAGATAAAAGATAAGGCTATCCATTTTTGGGACATTGTATACAGACACCATTGTCCTCTCTCATTGTTAAAAAAAAACTGAAAGTAGATAGCTAAAGACACCAAATTCTATCTTTGCTTCAAAAAAAGGACAGAATCTGTTAGCGCCATTACGGATCCACACACATATTCAGGGCTCTGCGTATGCATTGGCTGTGTGGGACAGTTTATCTATAAAGTTAAATCATTGTTTATTGGCCCGTGGTGTCAGGGGATAGTAGAGAGGGGCCTGACACAAAGGGAGTCATTCCTCTGCTCTCCTCCTGCCTGGACTTGCCATATTGTGCTTTATTTACCACTTAAGTGTGCATCTGCTCTTGGGGACATTCTAGTGTTTGGAATCCCCTGAAAGCAGCTTGAAAGCTATATTGCTCTTAAATCTCAGTTATTGCTCTCTATGTTGATTACTAAAATATCTATTGTTACTGTCTGTTATTCTTCCACAGAAATATTGCAGTAAAGACAATTTCTGTGTTTTATCATAACGTGTGTGTTTCTCATTGGTCATTGCACTATCACTATTGCCAGGTGTGCCAGAGGGGGCTGAGAATGTTATTGGGGTTTAGAGGCAGAGTGATGCACTGAACATACTTAAGCAGCCCCTGCCGGGGTTTCACTACATGTGGAGGCTTATCCGGGATAATTCAGCTACTCTGCAATCAACTCCTCAAGTCAATATCCCTGCAAGCACCAGGGTGGACCCTGCCACTGCGATCCAGTGGTGTGAGGAAGAAGGCACCCGCTCCGAGTCGAGCGTGGGGATCAAGCTCCCTGGGGACACCTGGACTGAAGAACAAATCAGCTAGACAGGTGTGGATGATCTATGTTAAGCCAGATCATGGGACCTCTCACACCTATGCACTGCTAGAGGATGCCTTTGACACTTGGATTAACAAAGCTATCCTAATGGTGGAAGAGTGGGAAGTGGCCAATGTAGTGAAAAGGCAGAGCGTGGTTGAAAGTCTGGGGGCTCCAGTTCTGGATGTGATTAGGAAATTAAAATGGGATAAACCCAGTTGCACTACTACTAAGTGTTTGGGAGCGCTCCGATGAGGTCTATGGAAGAACCGAAGATGGTGCGGAATTGATCTATCGCTTTGACCACACTTACCAGGTGGAGGGTGAGAAGCTATCAGCCTATGTTGGGTGGCTAAATCAGATTCTGCACCAAGTCATAATAAAGGGTGAAGTGGAAGCCAAAACTGCAGGTAGAATTCCTATGCGACAGATGCAAAGGGGAGCCCAGCTGCTGAATCTGGATCCTACAATGCTGCAACTTCGAGCCCGGAGTCTGAGTGACTCCCTCACCTACTCTATGTAAAAAGAAATGACCCAAACAGAGGGAAACAAGAAAGATGAGGCTCACTGAGAAGCAAATCACATGAGATCTCTAACAAAAATTGCTATTTATTCAAAAACATTATGTAAATATGAAGGTACAAAAAAAACACAAAAACATGCATGTGGGAGGAATCAAGCAACCACTGTCTAGATCACACATATAAAGTGTTACCAACTGATCTGAATAAATTAGTCGGAACAAGCACAGACAAGGGGAGACACAAAACAACATAAATACAATGGACATAAACAACGTCCGGACCCCGAAAAGATTATAGCCAGTCCAACCCGTGCACACCTGTGAATCACCAGCAATTGCTGAATCTAACGGCATGGGCTAACATCAATCTCCACGGGGGCTAGAGCCAGCAAAAGATGGGAAAGGCAGGGAAATCAGCATGTGTTGATATATAATGAGCACAGAAATAATTCAGTTATTTGTCCATAAGGTGGCACTGTATATGGGCTGAAACAGCTGCTCTGATCATATTGAAGTTAACTTCACACAATAATATACAAATATGTGCCATAAATCAACAAAATAAATGGATAAGTGGATGTCACTCCTGAACATACATCCAAAAGCTGTGCATTCTCATTCATGAACAGTCACTAGGAATTCTGGTTACCTCCGGTGATGTTATCTATACTGCGCTGTAGTCACAGAGTCTGGATATCCATGAATTACTTACAGGCTACGAGGAATGATGCTGTGTCATATGTAGCGCGCTACTATCTGTTGGGATAGTTAGTCAGAATGTTGCACCGGTGTGGTCATTATGCACATAGAAGCCGACTTCCACTGGCTACCGGAACCTATTCGGTCATCCTCCTGTTCACGATGTGCGGGCCCGCAACCCTGCTGGGGGGTATCGCCGCATCGCAGCGTCCAGCCGGAAGTTACGTCAACGTGTTTCACATTACAAGATGTGTAACTTCGTCTGGATGAAGAGAAGGCCCTGCAGGAAAACGAATTCAGGAAAGATGTCCCAGTTAAGAGAGATGATGACTGGATCATCAAGCCAATTCGCCAAAGTAAATATGGATGCTACCCCTAGGTTGTGCTCTGAAGCAGAGCAGCTGGACATCAAGTCTGAGATAGCTGCATTGAAGTTACAAATGGTACAGATAATGGACATGGAAAACGTTGGCAGCGTAGTTCACGAGTCATCTGATGGGGGTGTTGTGGGTTGGAATGTGCCCCCAGACTCACCTGCTGCACCTGGCCAGAGGCCAACGAGTCAAGACATCTGGTTAAACTGTGGAGGTGTGGGTCATTACCAAAGAGTATACCCAAGCCCACGGAGGGTGGAAGACAGGAGTTGACCACAGAGAGGTGATCCAAGGATGGAGAGAAGGCCTGGGCCTTCAAGAAGAACTTTCACCGAACCTGCAAGAGAACAGTGGAGGGCACCTGCAGTTTATGCTGTCTCAGTGAGAAATGACTCTCAGCCTCCAAGATGTCAATGGAAACAGAATTCCCAATGTCAGAAGAGGGAGGAAACACGAGTCCAGCTACAAAAATCTGATGTTCTAAATGCTTCCACCAAACTTCCTGCTCAGTTGGTAGGCCCTCTGCCTGTAGTACCTGTCTTGGTGGAGGGAATTTATACAAGAGCCATTCTTGATTCAGATGCTCAGGTTACCTTGTTGACCATACACACCCCTATGAAAGTTGGAAGATATAGAAATGCGGGGTTTTCAAATGGAGGATTACCCTTGTGATGGATATCTGCAGATCAAGTTGTTGTGTGATCCATTGAGGGCTGGGAAGCCTCAGAAATTTGAAACACTGGCCATTGTGTGCCCTTGGCTGCCAGGGTCCACAGTAAGTTTGTTGATCGTTGGGACCAACACAGATCTGGTGAAGTGACTGTTAGTCCCTGTTGTTCACAAATGTGATCCCTCACCTTCTCTGTCAGCATAAAAGCAAGAAGTGTCTCAGTCCTCTACAGTGGATGAAGAAGGATCCACAGCAATAGCGAAAAAGACTGATCTGCAGAAGGCAGAAGCAGTCAAACAGGAAGAAGGGGCTAATGAGCCTACTGTGGAACAGAGAAAACTAATGCCGCGTACACACAGGCGGATTGTATGGCTTACTTAGTCCGTCGAAACACATTTCAGCGGACAATCCGCTCGTGTGTGGGCTTCAGCTGACTTTTTCAGCGTGCAGTCCGGAGTACTAAGTATTTCGTTTTTTTCTAAATTCTGTCCGTCGTACTTTGGTTTCAGCGGACAATACGGTCGTCAGTATGCTAGTTCGACGGACTAAGAATGGCGCATGCCCAGAAAGGATTTACGCGGCGGAAAGGGTGCTTTGCTGTGTCTTGGACTTCCTATTTCTAGTCCCATCGTACGTGCTGTACACGTCATCGCGCAAGCTTTCGACGGACTGTTTGTGTATCCGTGTGTGGTCAAGTCCGTTCAGTGGAAAGTACGACGGACTGTCCGTCGGATTGTATGACGGACTAAGTACGCCATACAATCCGCTCGTGTGTACGCGGCATATGAGTCATTCCCCATTTCAAGAGACCGACCTGTGATGTGTTGGGTGAGAGCTCCACAGAAGTTGTCCTTTCCCCTCAAGGGACTCTTGACATGGTAGGGTCACCCCTATAAAGGGTGACCTGTGTTCCTCTACCAGGTTCTTGCAAGAATGTAAATTTTAGTTTCAAGA
Source organism: Lithobates pipiens (assembly GCF_037356315.1). Lineage (NCBI taxonomy): Eukaryota > Metazoa > Chordata > Amphibia > Anura > Ranidae > Lithobates > Lithobates pipiens. The sequence continues at coordinate 292,352,146 of NW_027507784.1, read as the reverse complement.
GTACGTTAACCTGTTTCCTTCTGCATGTATTTTAAAAGCATGTACCAGGTCAAGGATTGTTACTTCCTTTTGGAGAACCAAAGGTTCTTTGGTGGGGGGTGTATGTAGCTGGTGTCTCACTCTATAACCCGCAAATCTCGCCAAGCTGGCCAGAACAAAGAACACAGGCTTTTTAGCTTTAGTTAGGGAGAAAGTTGACTGTCATGTCTGGGCTTTTTCCACCCCATCCTTCTTCCTGTTTTCACTGACGGAGTTAATGTAATATGAGCTGACACACACAGAGCTATGCATTCAGTGGCCTCTCTTGTGCCCCTATTGATCAGAAGAGGAAAACCAATTGAGCGCACAGTTACAATAGCCAATGGAATAAATTGTACTGAACTACAGGGAGTGCTGCAATGGATTCTGGGGCAAGCAGTTCCCACACAAAATGGCCCCATAGACTAGTATACCGGGAGAAATACAAATCACAGGAGGCTTTGCTGACAATAAAGTAAAAGACTCCATTTTGTGTCCTGAAGTAAAGTTCAGTCAGTCTTGACGGGAGTGAAGAGACCAGACCTGAGGGAGAGGTGCTGTCTCTCAGATAATCTCCTCTGTACAATTCAGGTCTCCACCAAGAGTTGGGACATCCAGCCTGAGAGAGGGGGATTCCAGGTGAATATTGAGGCACATATCCACCAACAGTGAACTGTTCCATTGTGAGGGGACTGGTAAGGTTGCTGGGAAAGCCTGCCTGTTCTAGGACGTTCATTTGGGCCCTGTTCGCAGGAATAGGTGAGAGAGAATTTTTGCCCATCTGCAGGGAACAGAAGGAGTTATTTGAACACTGTATACAAACATCATTGCTGGTAGTCATTTTGCTGACACTTGTAGTACTACAGGGCTATCCATTTCTGGGACATTGTGTACAGACACCATTGTCCTCTCACCTTTGTTGAACGAAATCCTGCCTGTTTCACTTAATAATCTGGGCCAGTTATTTTGTTTGTCCTGCTACCCAGGAGTTAAAGTGCACCAATGAAAGTGGCTAGCTGAAGACAACAAACATTATCTTTGTTTCAAAAAAGGACTGAAACTGTTGGTGGCATATGGATCCACACACATATTCAGGGCTCTGCATATGCATTGGGTGTGGGGGACAGTTTATCTATAAAGTTAAACCATTGTTTATTGACTTGAATAGGTGTGTAAAGTTGGGCCTGTGGTGTCAGGGGATAGTAGAGAAAGGCCTGACACAAAGGGAGTCATTCCTCTGCTCTACTCCTGCCTGGACTCATAGAGCCAATCTGAGTAAAGGTAACCAATCTAATTTGAAGTGTCATATTGTGCTTTATTTGCCATTTAAGTGTGCCTCAGCTCTAGAGTTTGGAATCCCCTGAAAGCAGCTTGAGAGCTATATTGCTCTTAAATCTCAGTTACGGACTGAATATACTTAAGCAGCCCCTGTGGGGGTTTTGCTACATATGCATTTTTTCACACCACACTGCTGTCCTTACATCAGTGTCCTCAGTCCCTTCTTCAAATCACAGTCCCCTTTTTACATCACAGATCCCCACTTCACATATCAGTGCCCTCAGTCTCCCCTTCACTTTACAGTCTCCCACTCTACATCCTTCCCAGACCTCCCTTCACATTACATACCTCCTTTTACATCACATTCCCTCTTTACATGACAGACCCCCCAACATATCCCGCTTTTACATCACAGTACCCTTTACATCATAGACCCCCCATCCTCACACCACACTCCTATCGTTGACCCCTCTCCTCCCATCCTTACAGTTCTCTCTGTATATTACCACACCCTTACTTCACAGCCCCTCCTTTTCATCACAGACCCCCCATTACATCACAGCCCCCCTCACATATTACAAACTCCTGTCTCTTACATCACAATCCCCTCCTTTGCACCATTACACTCAATGCCCTCTTTACATCACTGCCCCCCCCCCAATCCTTACACTACAGTCCCCTTCACATCATTGCCCCCCTCCCCCCATCCTTACATTACAGTACTCTCTTCATATTACCACACCCTTACATCACAGTCCCCCCATTACATCACAGTCCCCCCCCATTACATCAAAGTCCCCCCCCCCCCTCACATATTACAGACCCCTGTCTCTTTCATCACAATACCCCCCCTTTGCACCATTTCCCTCAGTGCTCCCTTTACATCCCTGCCCCCCATCTTTACACCACAGTCCCCTTCACATCATTGCACCCCTCCCCCCATCCTTGCATTATAGTCCTCTCTGTATATTATCACCCCCTTACATCACAGCCCCCCCCATTACATCACAGTCCCCCCCTCACATATTACAGACCTCTGTCTCTTTCATCACAGTCCTCCCCTTTACATTATTGCCCTCAGTGTCGCCTTTACATTACTGCCCCCCCCCCCCCCCTCATCCTTACACCACAGTCTCCTTCACATCATTGCCCCATTCTTACATTACAGTCCTCTCTGCAAGTTACCACCCCCCTTACATTACAGCCCCCCTTTACATCACAGACCCCCCATTACATCACAGTCCCCCCTCCTATTCACATATTACAGACCCCTGTCCCTTTTATCAAGTCCTTCCTTCATATTACAGACCTCTATCCCTTTCATCACAGTCCATCATTCTTGTTACAGACCCCTGTCCCTTTCATTACAGTCCTTCTCCTTCACATCAAAGGCCCCTTTACATTGCAACACTACCTCCCCCCCACCCCCTAATCCCTTTACTATCCTGCCTTACACACACAACATGGGAGGTGTGGTAGGTGTGGACAAAGGGCAGGACTTTTCATGGAAATGGAGGGTGAATGGTTGTCTAAACCACCCATCGGCCTAGCAACTGATCACCCACTTCTTAAATTAAAAAAATCCAGCCCCCTATCCAGACCTGCCATGCCTCCCATCGTGTGCTCTTCCTTGAGGATGACAGCGGCAGTGGCAGGCAGGTGGGCAGAGAGGACACTTAGGTATCTATTTGGCGAGCCTGCGGTCTGGATAGGAATGTTACTTGGTCAGCAGCACTTTAGTGATGCCTGCCCTATAACATGTTGTAAAATATATATTTTTTATAAGGGCCATGACTTTTCATGATTACAGGTACCTAATTATAAGTCAAAAAAGAAAGGTAACTGAAACAATCATGAGTCAGTAGAGAGTGGTTAAGATGTAAGTAACTATGGGGGCTATATCGGACTATAAAGTGCTGGACACTGGCACGCCCCTTAAGGCGTGAACTTCCCCCATATAACCCCTCCCATTACTGGGAGTCCTCAGTTTTGTAGCCAAGCAATCAAAGTGCATAAGAAGAAGAAGGGAGGGACCTCTGTGTCCCCTGATGTACATCAAAGAAAAGGATTTTACAGGTAAGCTGTTTTAAAAATCCTATTTTCTTTTCTTACATCAGGGGACACAGCACCATAGTAATAACTATGTGGGATGTCCCATAGCAATGGAAACTGAAGGGGGGGAGACAGAATCAAGGAAACAGGAGGCCAGAGGACTCATACTGCAGCCTGCAGTGTATGCTGTGCCCAAAGGCAATCTCCTCATGACCTTTAATATCGATTTGAAAAAAAACAAAATGGATAAATGTCTGAACCAAAGACCAATCTTACAGATCTGAGCCATGGAGGCCTGATGATGCATCACCCAAGAGGCACTAATCACCCTGGATGAGTGTGCTCTTAATATGAGAAGGAAGAATTTTCTTCTTTAAGTTGAAGCTTGATCAATCACTTGACAAACCCATCTGGAAAATAGTGGATCTTGACGCTGCCTGTCCATATCTTGGACCCTCTGGCATTACAAACAAAACCTATGTTTTGCAAACCTGAGCGGTCGCCCTTAAATAGATTCTGATCGCTCTTAGTACATCAAGAGACTGTAGTGCTTTCTCTTCCCCAGATTAAGGCTTCTGGGGAGAAAGGAGGAAGAATAATATCTTGGTTTAAATGAAAACCTGTTACCACTTTTGGTAACAGTTCAGGATGAGGACATCAAATCACCTCGTCCTTATACATGAAATATGGCTCTTACAAGACAGAACCGTTAGCTCCAATACTCTTCTAGCAGAAGAAATGGCAAGCAAAAGATTATCTTTCTTGTCAAAGAACCAAGAGAATTTCTTGTAAGGTTCAAACGGCTGATTTAACAAAGCCGTCAAGACCAATCTTAAATCCTAAGGATTTAGAGGTGCCTTGATAAGGGGAATAAACCGCGTTACCCCCTGAATAAGCTACACACCAAGAGTGGGAAGCAAGAGGCCGTAGGAAAAGACATCGACATCGGCCTAGATCTGGCTCTTGATAAAAGTCAAGGCCAGCTTCATTTCAGATCCCATATGGAGGAATCCTGCCTATTGACATACCCCCTGGGGTGCCAACCCCTGGATCCATACCAAGAAACCTATGCCTTCCAGATTCTATAGTAAGTGACTCTGGAAGCCGGCTTCCTGGCATTAGTCAAAATAGACACTACTGAAGGAGATTACCCACAATCTTTTATAGAGTGGGATTCATCAGTCAAACCTGTTAAACTCCTTGTCCGTAAAGTAGGATGGAATACCAGACCCTGTGCAAGAAGGTCTGGCTATAATGGCAGAGTCCAAGGACTTCAACTGCCCTCCTTATGATCTCAATAAATTCAGATCTTCTAAGACCTGCTGGGGCCACCAGAATCACCTCCTTCTGTTCCTGCTTAATCCTGCGGAGAAGGAGCGGAAGTACCAGAACTGGAGGAAATGCATAGATCAGTGAGAACTTATCCCCCGGGAAGACTAATGCGTCTGTTCCACCTGTTAGCGGACTCCCTGTTTGACATAAAGTTGTCGACCTTACTAATGAATGTGGACGCGAATGGGTCCATGTCCAGTGTACCCCATCTGACATATTGCTAGGAAGATGTCGGGGTGAAGAGATCATTCTCCCGGAAATAATTGTTGGCGTCTCAAGTAGTACGCCTGAAATATTAAAATTGCAGATAGGCAAGGAGTGTTGTGTTCTGGCAAAGCTAGAACATTATTCACCTCTTTTCTTTTACTTTTTTATTTCTTTAATTATTTTTTGATGTGGCTCTGTCAGACTGAATCCTGTCAGGACAACAGTCCTGTAATCTGACCGCCAACATTCTATGGCCAGATATACTGCCTGAAACTTCCACCAAAGTTGATAAGCAAGGTCCTCTAACCTGGACCATCTCCCCTGGACAGAATCTTCTTCCAGGGCTGCTCCCCAGCCTAGAAGGATGACATCTGTTGTAAACACCTTGCAGGATAAAGATTTTCCCTCCTGCTGGACAGCAACCACCAATTTAGGCTCTGACCTATGTCGGGAGCCAAGTGTATTGGAAACAAACAAGGCCTGAATCCTCTTTATTCCAAACCAACAGGATGGTGTCTTGAAGCAGTCTTTGAATAAAACTGCGCGTAAGGGACGGCCTTGAAGGAGGCCACCGTTTCCCCTAAAAATCTCCTGCAGCCAAAATGAAGGAATTTTCCTTTCCTGATAAGTTGAATTAGTCCTACAATGGAACTGATTCACGACTGGGGTAAGAATACCTTCTTCTGTATGGTATCTACAACCAGCCCCCAAGTAACCTCCTTGATGGTTTTAAGGAGAATTTTCCTAGGCTGAGAATTCAACCTAGAGATTTCAGCTATCTATAGCTGAGATCAGACTCTGGCTTTAGACCTGAGACTGAATGATCTATTCAAAGTAGATCTTCTAATAGGCTAGGACCGCTATGCCTTGAGCCTTTAACCTGGCTAAAGGAGGTGTCAGAATCTTTCATAACACTGGTAGTGCTGTGGCTAAGCCGAATGGCAGTGCCACGATTGATAAAAATTATTTAATATTTCAAACCGCAGAGATTTCTGGTAAGCGGGAAACTTTGGCACATGGAGATATGCAACTCCCCTCCTTGCAGGATGGACACAGCCGATCGAATTATGAAAGGATCAGATGTTTAAGTGCCGATTCAGATCTCTGAGATCTAGAGAGGGTCTTACCTCTCTGCTTCGCTCTGGGACCTTAAAAGGTTTGAGCCAAAAAACCCTGTTCCACTAAGGGAATCTCTGATATCACCGACTGGGATAACAGCTGATCCAGAGACCAGAAATAGACACCTCTCCTTTCTCTTTCTTTCTCCTCTTTTTTTTTTTTTCTTTTTTCTCTTGAACCTTAGGAGCATTCTTTGAGGAGACAGACACTCTTGCATAAGACTGCCACATCAGCAGCCCCAAGGACCCCACAGGCAGCACCCAAACAGGACCTGAACCCTTGGATCGAAAGCCGACTGGGCCATCCAGGCTCTTGAAACTCTAGATGTAACCTAGAGAAAAAAATTCCAGAAATTACTCTGCTCTTAACATTGTTCCTGGCAGACTTGGAGAATCGCAGGACCTTTCCCCTTACTCAAACAAGTGGGGGTGCTCTTTCATGAGAAGGTCTTAGCATTCTGCTTCATGGGCTTTCTGCCCCCAAGATCTGGTGCTGCCCCTGGGAACTTTCTCCTGAACCTGACGATTGAGACCATCGAGACTGCCTAAAGGCAGATACCCTAGGCATTGGAGAGGTTGCATGATTACAGGAGAACTGTTTGAACCTCTTTTTACTGCCTTTTGGATGTACTTATCCACTCTAAATAGTCGTACCCCAGGAAGGGACACAGATTGGCTAAGGGTTTTCACTAGACATGTGCATTCGTTTTCGTCCGAATGCATTTTCGTCCGAATTTCAGCTATTTTCGTTTTCGTTTTGACAAACGATAACGAAAGCACAAAATCTGAAAAACGAAAGATCCGACATAAATAAATGCTTTATTTTCGTTTTCATTGTTACAACAGTTCGATATAGAATAGGAGATTCGACATGACTCTGACAACAATCTGTGTCTATAGAACCTGTGGTCGAATGTGCCTAACCTTACCTCTATTAGTCCAAGATTATATACAGAAAATATTCGACAGAGAAAAAAGATTTGACAGAGAGAAAAGATTCTGAAAGTTACTGTCCTAAAAAGTGTTTGGGGACCCGGGTCCTGCCCCAGGGGACATGTATCAATGCAAAAAAAAGTTTTAAAAACGGCCGTTTTTTCGGGAGCAGTGATTTTAATAATGATTAAAGTGAAACAATAAAAGTGTAATATTACTTTAAATTTCGTAGGGGGGGTTGTCTATAGTATGCCTGTGAAGGGGCGCATGTTTCCGGTGCTTAGAACTGTCCCTGAACAAAGTGTCATTTATGCAGGAAAAAAAGTCCTCTAAAATCACTCGCACCTATTATGAATTGTCGGCTCCGTAATACAGAGAACACTCATTGAAAGTCATTGATAAAAAAATAAAAAAATACATTTTAAAAAAAAGCGTGGGGGTCCCCCAAATTCAATTACCAGGCCCTTCAGGTCTGGTATGGATATTAAGGGGAACCCTGCCTCAAATTTAAGAAAAAAATTGACGTGGGGTTCCCCCTAAATATCCATAACCAGACCCTTCAGGTCTGGTATGGATATTAAGGGGAACCCCGTGTCAAATTTAAAAAAAAATTGACGTGGGGTTCCCCCTAAAAATCCATACCAGACCCTTTATCCGAGCACGCAACCTGGCAGGCCGCAGGAAAAGAGGGGGGGGTGAGAGAGCGGCCCCCCCTCCCTCCTGAACCGTACCAGGCCACATGCCCTCAACATTGGGAGGATGCTTTGGGGGTCTGTGACACCTCAAAGCACCTTGTCCCCATGTTAATGAGGACAAGGGCCTCATCCCCACAACCCTGGCCAGTGGTTGTGGAGGTCTGCGGGCGGGGGGCTTATCAGAATCTGGAAGCCCCCTTTAACAAGGGGACCCCGAGATCCCGCCCCCCCCCCCTGTTTGAAATGGTAAGGGGGTACAAAAGTACCCCTACCATTTCACAAAGAAAGTGTAAAAAATGGTTAAATAAAACAAACACACTTTTGAAAAATTCCTTTATTAAAAAATAAAAAATTAAAAAAAGATTCCAGCGGCGGTAATCCACTCTTGCTATCCAGCGATGGACGGTCATCTCTCCAGCGATGGCTCATCTCATCCAGCGCAGCGAATCCTCCATCCTTCTTCTGTCTCCGTGGAGGAGACACTGCAGGCATTCCGGCGGCTGACGTTTCTTATATACGGAGGGCGGGGCCACCCGTCACCTGACCCCGCCCCCCTCTGACACAAGGGGAAACCCGGGGTTCCCCGTGACGTATGGGTGACCCCGTCCCCCTCTGATGTAACGGAAACCTGCCTGTGTTACATCAGAGGGGTGCAGGGTCACCCATACGTCACAGGGAACCCCGGGTTTCCCCTTGCGTCAGAGGGGGGCGGGGTCAGGTGACAGGTGGCCCCGTCCTCCGTATATAAGAAACGTCAGCCGCCGGAATGCCTGCAGTGTCTCCTCCACGGAGACAGAAGAAGGATGGAGGATTCGCTGCGCTGGATGAGATGAGCCATCGCTGGAGAGATGACCGTCCGTCGCTGGATAGCAAGAGTGGATTACCGCCGCTGGAATCTTTTTTTTATTTTTTATTTTTAATAAAGGAATTTTTCAAAAGTGTGTTTGTTTTATTTAACCATTTTTTACACTTTCTTTGTGAAATGGTAGGGGTACTTTTGTACCCCCTTACCATTTCAAACAGGGGGGGGGTGGGATCTGGGGGTCCCCTTGTTAAAGGGGGCTTCCAGATTCTGTAAGCCCCCCGCCCACAGACCTCCACAACCACCGGCCAGGGTTGTGGGGATGAGGCCCTTGTCCTGATCAACATGGGGACAAGGTGCTTTGAGGGGTCACAGACCCCCAAAGCATCCTCCCAATGTTGAGGGCATGTGGCCTGGTAAGGTTCAGGAGGGAGGGGGGGGGCGCTCTCTCGCCCCCCCTCTTTTCCTGCGGCCTGCCAGGTTGCGTGCTCGGATAAAGGGTCTGGTATGGATTTTTAGGGGGAACCCCACGTCAATTTTTTTTTAAATTTGACGCGGGGTTCCCCTTAATATCCATACCAGACCTGAAGGGTCTGGTTATGGATATTTAGGGGGAACCCCACGTCAAATTTTTTCTTAAATTTGAGGCAGGGTTCCCCTTAATATCCATACCAAACCTGAAGGGCCTGGTAATTGAATTTGGGGAACCCCTACGCTTTTTTATTTTATTTTTTTTTTTATCAATGACTTTCAATGAGTGTTCTACGGAGCCGACAATTCATAATAGCTGCGAGTGATTTTAAAGGACTTTTTTTCCTGCATAAATGACACTTTGTGCAGGGACAGTTCTAAGCACGGGAAACATGCGCCCCTTCATAGGCATACTATAGACAACCCCCCCCCCCCCTACGAAATTTAAAGGAATATTACACTTTTATTGTTTCACTTTAATCATTATTAAAATCACTGCTCCCGAAAAAACGTCCGTTTTTAAAACTTTTTTTTGCATTGATACATGTCCCCTGGGGCAGGACCCAGGTCCCCAAACACTTTTTAGGACAGTAACTTGCAAATTAGCCTTTAAAATTAGCACTATAGATTTTGAACGTTGGAGTCCCATAGACTTTAATAGGGTTCTAAAGTATGCTATATACTAGCTCCGTCGAATCTTCTTTATACATTCGACAGACACCATAAGCCTTCAAAGACAGATTCGACCGTAATTCATGTGGATTTTCGGACGAATGCAATTTTTTAACGAAAAACGAAATAAATAAAAACGAATTTCGGGAGTAACTAAATAAATTAAGTTTTCGGACGAAAACGAAATTCGGAAACGAAATATTTTACTCTGCACATGTCTAGTTTTCACCTGGTGCTTCAGCTGACCAATATCTCAGCCACAGACCTTGGCAAAAATGCACTAGTCCAAGTATAAGCCATAGGGCTTACAGTGGGGATCGAAAGTTTGGGCACCCCAGGTAAAAATGTGTATTAATGTGCATAACGAAGCCAAGGAAAGATGGAAAAATCTTCAAATGGCATCAAATTACAGATTAGACATTCTTATAATATGTCAAAAAAATTTGATTTAATTTCCATCATTTACAGTTTCAAAATTACAGAAAACAAAAAAATGGTGTCTGAAAAAGTTTGGGCACACTGCAGAATTTGTAGCATGCACTGCCCCCTTTGCAAAGCTGAGACCTGCCAGTGTCATGGATTGTTCCCACTCATCGTCTGGGAAGACCAGGTGATGTCAATCTCAAAGGTTTTAAATGGCCAGACTCATCTGACCTTGCCCCAACAATCAGCACCATGGGTTCTTCTAAGCAGTTGTCTAGAAAACTGAAACTGAAATTAGTTGACGCTCACAAAGCTGGAGAAGGCTATAAGAAGATAGCAAAGCGTTTTCAGATGTCAATATCCTCTGTTCGGAATGTAATTAAGAAATGGCAGTCACCAGGAACAGTGGAAGTTAAAGCAAGATCTGAAAGACCAAGAAAAATAGCAGACAGAACAGCTTGCAGGATTGTGAGAAAAGCAATTCAAAACCCACGTTTGACTGCATGATCCCTCCAGAAAGATCTGGCAGACACTGAAGTTGTGGTACACTATTCCACTATAAAGAGATACTTGTACAAATATGGTCTTCATGGAAGAGTCATCAGAAGAAAACCTCTTCTATGTCCTCACCACAAAAATCAGCGTTTGAACTTTGCAAATGAACATATAGACAAGCCTGAGGCATTTTGGAAACAAGTTCTGTGGACCGATGAGGTTAAAATAGAACTTTTTGGCCGGAATGAGCAAAGGTACGTTTGGAGAAGAAAGGGCACAGAATTTAATGAAAATAACCTCTGTCCAACTGTTAAGCATGGGGGTGGATCAATCATGCTTTGGGGTTGTATTGCAGCCAGTGTAACAGGGAACATTTCACGAGTAGAAGGAAAAATTGATTCAATAAAATTTCAGCAAATTTTGGATGGTAACTTGATGCCATCTGTGAAAAATCTGAAGTTAAAGAGAAGATGGCTTCTACAAATGGATAATGATCCTAAACACACCTCAAAATCCATGGGGGATTACATCAAGAGACGTAAACTGAAGGTTTTGCCATGGCCTTCACAATCTCCTGACCTCAACATTATTGAAAATCTATGGATAGACCTTAAAAGAGCAGTGCGTGACAGACAGCCCAGAAATCTTAAAGAACTGGAACACTTTTGTAAGGAAGAATGGGCAAAGATACCTCAAACAAGAATTGAAAGACTCTTGGCTGGCTACAAAAAGCGTTTACAAGTTGTGATACTTGCCATAGGGGGCAGTACAAGATATTAACTCTGTGAGGTGCCCAAACTTTTTCAGACGTCATTTTTTTTGTTTTCTGTAATTTTAAAAGTATAAATGATGGAAATAAAATCTAACTTTTTTTGACATATTATAAGAATGTCTAATCTGTAATTTGATGCCATTTGGAGATTTTTCCATCTTTCCTTGTCTTCGTTATGCACATTAATACACATTTTTACCTGGGGTGCCCAAACTTTCCATCCCCACTGTAAATGATCGAGTCCTTCATAGCATCTGTGAGACACAGTGCGTCAAATACACCAGCCCCTTGCCGGGCCTGCTGATCAGGCAGAACTTTCAGGTATCTCACACCTGTTCCTTAACCCCTTGGAGTCCACATTCCAATGCATTGGCATGACTCAAAATGTGCTCCACCACAATATTGGAGCAGACGTTAAGGGGTTAGTGGACTGAGCCACTCCAATTGCAGCCAGAACTGCAAAAGACATCTTGTCTTTAAAAGGAAAATCCAACCTTAACTTGCTGGATCCTTTAACATCAGCGCATTATCCACTGGACATGTGAGACTCTGCTCACTGAGGTGTTTGCAGCATTAATAGCTGGAACCCCCCCCTCTTTAATTTTTCAGAATACATAGTTATGCATTTTTAGTGCTTTTTGCATCTTGCAGATTTGCACTACAGAACTTGTTCAATAGGACACCATGTTAAATGGACTCCCAGATGGGGGATGTTCAAATGAACCCTATTAGAGGTAGATACCTCAAGAGCCGAGTAGATTAACACCTAACTTGTGCGGCTACTCCCTCCCTGTTAGGATCCTCTGAAGAGGAAAATAAGTATCTTACAATATTTGGGAAGATCTACCTGATCCCCAGCCTCCTGCACCTCAACAAAAGGGCCCAGAGGACTAGATGGGAATCTGCTATGTTTAGTCCTACTATGGAGAGACATCATAGCAATAATCTTTTAATGGTAGGAGAAAAACCTGTTTGTATGAAAAATTACAGATGTGTTCTACCCTTGACGGCTTCATCTGACTGGCTGTATTTTTCTTTTTAGCTCTCAGGGGAGGAAGACAGACATTCTTTTGGAAGAATTTTTAGTTTGTTGTATACCTTTAACCCCTTAGAACCCTTAGAGGGGTTCCTGGTCCCTTTGTCACTCATAGCTTACAATACAAAGCAGGGGTAGTACCAGCAGAGATAAAAAGCCCAATCTTCGCCCTTCACGGTAGGCTCCGAGACCTTGAAAGGAAACCTTCAGGAACAGGGGTACACTCAGGTAATCCCGAAATCCTGGACCTGCAAGAAGACCCTGCCAGTAAACTTTTATTGGCCTTACTACCAAAAAGTACTGGATCCCAGGGCCCAGCTTAAAAGCATTTGCAAGCATCTTCGGATGACGAGGCCCGGGTACCATTCATTTAGTCCATTACGGAGACATCAGAACGGAACCGGTCAGGATGGCTGGATCTCATCAAAGGATTACTGCCCGTGGAGCTCAGTATACACATCCTTACATGTGCCCAACACCTTAGACACTGGCGAAAAAACTGGGGACTCCCAGTAATGGGAGGGGTTATATGGGGGAAGTTCACGCCTTAAGGGGCATACCAGTGTCCAGCACGTGATAGTCCGATATAACCTACATAGTTATTACTATGGCGCTGTGTCCCCTGATGTAAGAAAAGAAAGTGTATTTTTTTTACTTTATTGCTCTCTGGGATTTTCCCAGAAGTCCTGTTTGGTAAAACTATATAACTGTAAAAGTAAGAGAAAGCCCAAGATAATTTTAATTGTTGGTAAATAGATCAAAAAACAATCAGTGCATTTTTGGGGCAACACCAGTTACCATCCATTAGGACTCAACGTGGGATAAAACTTGTATGGACTTAGAAAAAACAGAGACATCACACGTCTAAATTAGGGCCAATATTACCTCTTTTCATGAAGTGACTGAGTAGCAATTGTTAAGGAGAGTTGAATACTGGTTCTAATATTGATCCGTGAGGTCACTCTTTTCTCTGCGTTCATCCAAGGTTTATCCTGTTTTGATGAAGGGTGAGTGATGTTGTCCCTTGAAATGTATTGTCTGCTTTTATGACCTATTTATCAACAATTACAATGATCTTGGCCTCTTCCATCTCGTTTTGGTCTGGTGCTCCTTCCTACATTTCTATGGTTTGAGCTACTTTTGGGAGATTGTTGAAGGAAGCCTTGCTGTGTGGAAGTTGTCTCACCAAAGCTATTGACCTTATTTAAAGTTTATCTTTATCTGCACAAACAATTTTGAAAGTTCCTAGCGCCTCTTTAAATATCTTATTCTTTAAATATCTCTAATGGAGCCCCTGATAGTAGTAAAACCCAACACAAGATCAAAACCCTCTCCACTGTATCCCAAACAAAAAAAAAAAAAGTCCAGGTAAGCAGGGTAGAAACAGTCAGCATAAAAACACAGCATTGATAGATTGTCTTTATGTTTTTATTTTTTCCTTACCTGGGTACCACTTTTTCTTGTGGGTTTTTGAACAGAACATGTAAAGTATTATACACCTGTAGAATGTAGATTTTATGTAGACTATTGGATGAAATTGATAAAAACAAATCTTATTTTAACACAGTCTGTAATAAGTAACTTTCTCTCGAAAACACATGTACAGTCGGTAAATATTCAAACACCAAATGCTTTGTTGTAGATGCACACTTTAATAAATGTGCAGTTAAGAACCTGTTTTGCAAAAAATATTGTATTTTAATATCTGTTTACACTCATCGGCCACTTTATTAGGTACTTCTGTTCAATTGCTTGGTAAGACAAATTGCTAATCAGCCAATCACATGGAAGCAACCCATGGCTTGGTTGTTGATGCCAGACAGACTGGTCTGAGTATTTCAAAAACTGCTGATCTACTGGGATTTCCACACACAACCATTTCTAGGGTTTACAGAGAATGGTCTGAAAAAGAGAACATATCCAGTGAGCGGAAGTTGGGTGGACGAAATGATAGGAAGGCAATAGTAGCCTTATTACAACCAAGGTATGCAGAATATCATCTCTGAATGCACAATACCTGGAACCTTGAAGTGGATGGGCTATAGTAGCAGAAGACCAGACTGGGTGGTCTGAGTCTTGATTTCAGCTGTGACATTCAGATGGTAGGGTCATAATTTGGCATAAACAACATGAAAGCATGAATCCATCCTGCCGTTTATCAATGGTTCAGGCTGGTGGTGTAATGATGTGGGGGATATTTTCGTGGCACACTTTGGACCCCTTAGAACCAAATGGCCATTGTTTAAATGCCTACCTGAGTATTGGGGCTGACCATGTCCATCCCTTTATGATTACAGTGTACCCATCTTCTGATGGCTACTTCCAGGTTCTTGAACATGATGACAAGGAGGTCACTGTACTTCAATGGCCCACATAGTCACCAGATCTCAATCCAACAGAGCACCTTTGGGATGTGGTTAAACGGGAGATTCACAGATTCTGCAGCAACACGCATGATGCTATCATGTCAATATGGACCAAAATCTCTGAGGAACGTTTCCAACAATTTGTTGAATCTATGCCACTAAGAATTAAGGCAATTCTGAAGGCAAAAGGGGGTCCAACCGTTACTAGCAAGGTATGCCTAATAAAGTTGCTGTTGAGTATATATGGCTAATACACTTGTTTGTCTTCAGTATATACATTTCTTCTTTTATTTCCTATTTCTCTATTTTTGTTCTGCATATTTACATGTAGACCTAGCAGTTCATAAAGGTGACAGTGATAACACAGCCAGGTGTGATTACAACTAGAGATGAGCAAACTGGTTACCAAGAGTAAGAACTTGTAGTGATTCTCTCTAAAAAATATGTTTGGGTGAACCTGCCAATCCATGCTTAGCACAGCCTGGTTTGCTCAATATTTCTGGCTATCACACACATGCAGAATATCTTTTCTGTAAGATTTTCTTATTGAAAAAAAAAGGCATGCTAAGGTAACAAAAGTGGCTTTACTTAGAGAACATAACAGATTTGATTTATATCACACAATGCGAAGAATAACCAAATTGAAACAGATAAAAATAAGGCCAAGAATCATAGGTGACACTTCTGGTCATATTGCCTACAATCCTTTTCTATTTTGTTCAAGAATACCCAAGCACATAAAATAATGTTACTGAAGCAAACTTTTTCTTTTCAACCCCCGAATATAG
Source organism: Lithobates pipiens (assembly GCF_037356315.1). Taxonomy (NCBI): domain Eukaryota; kingdom Metazoa; phylum Chordata; class Amphibia; order Anura; family Ranidae; genus Lithobates; species Lithobates pipiens. The sequence goes on along the minus strand of NW_027507784.1, from coordinate 292,336,688 downwards.
AGGAATATAAGTTTCCTTGAATTCCTGCAGAAGTTAAAATTCACTAGTACATCACTACACAAGAACTATGTTGGTGAATGTTGAATATTCATTACACAACAAGGCAATTCTGCCATGTGATTGATGTTACCATCTGCTCATGGCTACCGCCTCGTACAGTAGTTTTTATGGTAAATGGACACAATTACGAACAAACAGATTCATGTTAGCTAGTCAGTGATGAACTACAGTTCTGTTATAGCTGACACTATAAAATATGTGTCTCTTTTATCATTTCAGGTATTGTTAAGAGTCTACATTTACCAGACAAAACATTGTGTCTCTATAATTTTCTGTATGCCTGAGTTCTTTATTACTCCAGTAATTTGTTCTAGTTCTTTGTTACTTCTAGTCCAGTTTCCATTTTCAGACTCTTTACTAAGCACACTAAAACACTTTAATCCCCCGCATTCCTCAGTGCCGGCAACATTTTATGATGGTACTGAGATACAAAATATGGTGGAACAGGCTTCTTCTTTTATTTTTGTGTCAGGACAATATATGTTTTGTAAGCTGGCAGTGGTTAAGCTTTAATAGTAATAAATATTGTTATTATCAGCAAACCTATTCCTAAATTAACGTAGGAGTAAACTTCCATGTATGATTTTTACCTATAGGTAAGGCTATAATAAGGCTTACCTATGGGCAGGGGCGTAACTATAGGGGGTGCAGCAGTTGCGACCGCAACCAGGCCCTGTGATGCAGGGGGCCCATGCAGCCCCCTCTACATATGGCCGTCAGCAGCATAGGCAGCTAGGGGTACCAGTGCACCATGCACACGGGTGGCTGGAGGTGGAGGGTGACTAGCAGAGCTCCATGCTCGACTATCGCACTGGCTGCTCTTTAGTTGTGCATTCCCCGCATGACCTGTGTGCTCGGCCAGCTCCTCAGAGTACCCCTCTCCTGCTCCATGCATTGCCGCTCAGTCCGATGTCTGTTCTCCCCAGCCAGGGTCCTGCCCCCCCTGAGTCCGGCCCACACTGCACTGCATACTTCTCCCGGGTAAACAAACTTTAAGCACACAGATGCAGTGCAGCCCTATGAGAGCCCCCCGGAGGACACTGCAGGCTTGTCTGCCAGTCCCCCTCCTCCCCCGTCATACACAGATGATGAAAGGTCTTTCTGGGAGATATGCTGATCGCCCGTCCAGCACACTGGATGGAGCCAAGGCCAACATGGATGAGTGCGCAGCCTACAGCTTGGTCATGGTGAGTGAGAGGACCCCATCCCCCACACACCATTACATACCCCCTCCATCTCCCCCTGGGGACAGGGACCCCTTCTCACGTGGGGACGGGGCCCCCCACCTCACCTGGGGGCAGTAACTTCATCTGCCCTGGAGAAAAGGACCTCATCTCTTCTGGGGACGGGGGCCCCATCCTGCCTAGGGACAGTCCCCCAATGGGGCACCTAAAAATAAAAATAAAATAATAAAAAAAACTACTGATACCAGTGGTGGAACTACAGGGCTCAAAAAGGCCATACCTGTGACCACGCCCTGGAGTTCCACCGCCAGACTCGGGCGAAGGGAAGGGCCCTGGCTGGGGTTCAGGGGGGCCCTTCATGGTTTCTTGCATCGGGGCCCTGAAGGTTCTAGTTACGCCTCTACCTATGGATTCTTTAAATATCTGATGAACAAAAAGGAATTCTGGTTGGCAACTTGTCCAGTAAAATCAGCTTCATTTCAGCAAGTCCATAAAAACATGTCCAAAAACACAAATAGAGGGAAACAGCATCACCAGGTAATGCTTTTCACGTTTTCTTAGCGCTTAGTCATAGCACACATACAAATGTCCACTACAGATATATATATATATATATATATATATATATATATATATATATATATATATATATATATATATATATATACACACACATACACACATATACATATATATATATATATATATATATATATATATATATATATATATATATATATACATACATACACACACACACACACACATATATATATATGTCTGGATGGAAAGTATTCAGACCCCCTTACATTTTTGACAGAAAAACACAGAATTGTTGACATTTTTGCAGATTTATTAAAAAAGAAAAACTGAAATATCACATGGTCCTAAGTATTCAGACCCTTTGCTTAGTATTTAGTAGAAGCACCCTTTTCATCTAATACAGCCATGAGTCTTTTTGGGAAAGATGCAACACGTTTTTCACACCTGGATTTGGGGATCCTCTGCCATTCTTCCTTGCACATCCTCTTCAGTTCTGTCAGGTTGGATGGTAAACGTTGGTGGAACAGCCATTTTTAGGTCTCTCCAGAGATGCTCAATTGGGTTTAAGTCAGCCAGTCACGGAGTTGTTGTGAAGCCACTCCTTCATTATTTTAGCTGTGTGCTTAGGGTCATTGTATTGTTGTAAAGTAAACTTTCAGCCCAGTCGGAGGTCCTGAGCACTGTGGAGAAGGTTTTTGTCCAGGATATCTTTGTACTTGGCCGCATTCATCTTTCCCTCGATTGCAACCAGTCGTCCTGTCCCTGCATCTAAAAAACTGCCACCCTCATGCTTCACTGTTGGGACTGTATCAGACAGGGGATGAGCAGTGCCTGGTTTTCTTCACACATACCGCTTAGAATCAAGGCCAAAATGTTCTATCTTGGTCTCATCAGAGTCTTGGAGTCCTTCGGGTGTTTTTTTTTTAGCAAACTCCATGCGGGCTTTCATGTGTCTTGCACTGAGGAGAGGTTTCCGTTGGTTCACTCTGCCATAAAGCCCCAACTGGTGGAGGGCTGCAGCGATGGTTGACTTTCTACAATTTTCTCCCATCTCCCGACTGCATCTCTGGAGCTCAGCCACAGTGATCTTTGGGTTCTTCTACCTCTCTCACCAAGGCTCTTCTCCCGTGATAGCTCATTTTGGCCGGAAGGCCTCACTCTAGGAAGGGTTCTGGTCCTCCCAAACATCTTCCATTTAAGGATTATGGAGGCCACTGTGCTCTTAGGAACCTTAAGTGCAGCAGACATTTTTTGTAACCTTGGCCAGATCTGTGCCTTGTCACAATTCTGTCTCTGAGCTCTTCAGGCAGTTCCTTTGACCTCATTATTCTCATTTGCTCTGACATGCAATGTGAGCTGTAAGGTCTTATATAGACAGGTGTGTGGCTTTCCTAATCAAGTCCAATCAGTATAATCAAACACAGCTGGCCTCAAATGAAGGTGTAGAACCATCTCAAGGATGATCAGAAGAAATGGAAAACAACTGAGTTAAATATATGCATCTCACAGCAAAGGGTTTGAATACTTAGGACCATGTGATATTTCAGTTTTTCTTTTTTAATAAATCTGCAAAAATGTCAACAATTCTGTATTTTTCTGCCGTGTATACATTAATGAGGAAAAAAAATGAACTTAAATGATTTTATTAAATGGCTGCAATATAACAAAGAGTGAAAAATGTAAGGGGGTCTGAATACTTTCTGTCCCCACTGTATATATATATATATATATATATATATATATATATATATATATACAGCGGGGACAGAAAGTATTCATATATATATATATATATATATATATATATATATATATATATATATATATATACTGTATACATACATACATCAATTGCTTTTGATTAGAACAGGGTTAATAAGAGAGGAGCTACCGGGGGGAGAGGGGGGGTGGCGGGGGGTATAGGGAGGGGGGGGAGGGAAGAAGTAGTAAAAAGGCTGCTCTAAAGTTATGGAAGTACATTGAGGTGGTGGAAGCTGTTTACTGGGGGGGGGGGGTGGGGGGGGCTGGGGAAGGGTCTCTCTCTTTAGGGCCCACCCCGGGATCCCAGGACCCGGGGAGGTGCACACGGGGCGCCGGGTTGGGGTCTCCACCTCAAGGGAAGAGGTGCAGACACCAGGACGGGGATATATCCAGGTTGGATGCAAGAGGCCCGGAGATGGGCCATGGGGGGGATGAGGGTGGGGGGGTGGGAGAGGAGGGTGGGGGGGGCGGGGGAGGAGGGGGGGGAGGGAGAGAGGAGAATAACCTATAGCTCAAGATTTCGAGTAAAGGGCATTATTTGGGTTCCAACATGACAATGGTAAACTGTGTGTCGTATAATGTGAGAGGTCTAAATGTAGCTAACAAACGGTTTAAGATACTAAGAGAATTGGAGCAACTTAATGCAGAGATCGTGTTCTTACAGGAAACGCACTTAACCCATGAAAGTAAAATTAGACTGTACTCCCCAAGATACCCGACCTGGTTCTATGGAGACTCAGTCTCAAGTAGAACAAGGGGGGTAGCAGTGGGGATAGGCCGGGATATCCAATTTATAGTAGAGGGCAGGATGGGAGACCCGGAAGGGAGGTTCCTGTTTCTAAAAGGAAAACTATGGGGAATAAAATATACCTTGGCAAATATATATAGCCCGAATAAGAATCCAATAACTTATCTGAGAAAGATACTGGGAAAACTTTGGGAATTTAAGGAGGGGAGGGTGATTGTGGCAGGAGACCTGAATTTTCCGATAAATCCGAGACTGGATAGTTCGTCCCATGCACGGGAGACGGCGAACATGCAGCGAAATGTAATTAAACAATGGATGACCGAATTACAGCTGATAGATGTGTGGAGAATACAACATCCGAAGAAACGAGATTATTCGTTCTACTCCCCCGTGCATGGGACGTACACCAGGATAGATTATTGGCTGGTGGAACATCAGCTATTGGAGGAAGTGGTAGATACGGACATCGGAACTAGGACTCTGTCGGACCACGCGCCTGTAACCATGAGAATTAAAATCCCAGAGGTAAAGAAACCCCCGTTTACCTGGAAACTAAATAAAGATCTATTAGACGTAGAAGGAGAGGAAACAATAAGAAAGGAGCTGCAATTTTTTTTTGCCTCAAATGGGAAGGACGAGATGGCGGAGAACATACTATGGGAGGCCCATAAGGCTTACATAAGAGGAATATATATCTCACTTGGGGCAAAAAGAAAAAAAGAAAGGAATAAAAAGGTAAAGGAATTAAGAGAAGAAATTAGGAGATTAGAATTAAAACACAAAATAGAGAAACAAAATGGAAAGGGACAGATACAGGGGCTACAACGGAATCTAGCTATAAAAAAACTAGAGCTGGAGGAAACAATAGAGCAAGAAGTAAGGAGAGAATATCATAAAATAACGAAAGAGCGATATTTCTTGGGAAACAAGAATGGCAAGAGTTTAGCTAGGATATTGAGGAAAAAGAAAGCAAAAAATTATATTGAGAAAATAATAGATAAAAAAAACGAGATCAAATATAAGACTGAAGATATAGCGGAGGTATTTAGAGAATACTACGAGCAATTATATTGGGTGAGAAAAAAGGAGACAGAGCAGCAAGAGAATATTAGAAAGAGGAAAATCAAAGAATATATAATAAACGCTAAGGTCCCTACACTATCACAGGAAATAGTACAGGAATTGGATTCTCCTATAACAACATCCGAAGTAAACCAAGCAATAAAAGAAACAACAGGAGGGAAAAGCCCGGGCCCGGACGGCTATATAATAGAATATTATAAAAAATTTGGGGAAATTTTGTCACCAAGGTTATGTGCATATTTTAACGGCCTAGATATAAAATACGGACTGGGTAAGGAAGCCTCTCTAGCAATTATCTCCACAATAATGAAAGAAGGGAAGGAAGGTATGATATGTTCAAACTATAGACCAATCTCATTATTAAATACCGACATAAAATTATTCGCAAAAATACTAGCTACTAGAATGAAAAAAATAGTTCCGAACTTGGTCCACCCAGATCAAGTGGGGTTCGTGGGGGGCCGAGAGGGAAGGGATAATGGAGTGAGAACACTATTGCTTCTCCAGAAAGCCCAAGAGAGCAAAATCCCCAGTCTTCTCTTGTCAATAGATGCAGAAAAAGCATTTGACCGAGTAGACTGGGGATTTATGCTGGGCACGTTGAAAGAAATGGGATTTGGTATCCGAATCCTGAGTTGGATAAAGACACTCTATGAGTGCCCAATGGCAGTGGTAAGGGTAAACGGCAACTTGTCTGACCCCTTTAGAATGTACAATGGGACTAGACAGGGTTGCCCACTGTCACCCATACTGTTCGTGTTGACTTTGGAACCACTGCTGGAGACAGTGAGGAAAAATCCCGATATAGGAGGAATTGAGCTGGGGGAAGAGGTTCATAAAGTAGCCGCATTTGCGGACGATGTCCTATTTTATGTGACAAAACCTAGAATCTCCATGCCAAATTTGGTAAAGAGTATCGAGCAATATGGAGATCTATCAAATTTTAAAATAAATTTAAAAAAAACAGAGGTTTTAAGTGTCAGCACGAGCAGTGGGGAAGAACAGGATATCAAGGGCAAATTTCCCTTCCTATGGAAAAAGGAAATTAAATATTTAGGTATAAAGCTGGCAGCCTCATTAAAGGAAATCTATGAGATAAACTATATCCCCCTACTGGACGAAGTAAGAGAAGACACAAAAAAAATAATGATGAAACCATTGTCCTGGTTTGGCCGGATAAATGCCCTTAAGATGATCATACAACCAAAAATATTATATAAGTTACAGATGTTACCGATATATATTCCCCCAGTCTACTTTAATACTATTAAACGTCTAATAACCAAGCTCATCTGGAAAAATAAGAAGCCTAGAATAGCCTTAAAGGTATTACAACTGGGAAAAGAGAGGGGAGGTCTAAAAGTACCGGATTTTAAGAAATATTACGAATCTATAGTATTAACACGGGTGGTGGAGTGGACAAAATTAGATAATGAAAAAAGATGGGTGGCAATAGAACACAGCGCTGCAGAGACACGATTAGGAAAGGAAATTTGGATACCCCCAAAACACAGATCACTCGGACCAACAACACTTGCACTCACAAAAAACGTTTTTAGAATATGGGATGGAATTCACAAGCATAATAAGTGGAAATACAACTCTCCACTAATGCATTAAAAGAAAATAATTTATTTCCACCGGGGAAGAGCACTATGGGAGGACACTGGATTAGAAGAGAAGATATTCAATTGAGACACATAATAAATGCGGGTAAAATAAACACGTTAGAAACACTACAGGAGTACATGGATATAGATGGATGGAGGTACCTCCAGCTCAGACATTTTGTCTCATCATTGCCACAACCACTGAGAAGTGGAACAGACCTTAACGCCTTAGAGCGGATATGTGAGGGGAAAATAATAAGAGTAAATATCTCACAGATATACAAGATGCTGGGAGAAGTGGACGAGACGGAGGTACCTATATATATAAAAAAGTGGGAAGAAGAAATAGGGCCACGAGGGGAGAAACAGAATTTAGAAAAAATCTTACACTTAACACACGGGACATCGAAAAATCTTAATACAATAGAAATGAATTATAAAAGCCTTGCTAGATGGTATAGGACACCAGACAAGATGAGGAGATATCAGGAAGAGCAACTCGGGATGTGCTGGAGAGGGTGTGGACAGCAAGGGACTGCGGCACATATCTGGTGGGAATGCCCAAAAATTAGAAATTACTGGAGAGAAACATTAACTTTAATAAAAATAATAACAGGAACTCAGGTACTAGAAAACCCATGGACATGTCTTTTCCATGGTACAGACACCCCAACTCAAAAGTACAAAGAAGGCCTCATAGGAAACCTAATAAACGTAACAAAGAGCTTGATACCAAAAAACTGGAGACAGGCGGAAGCCCCAAAATTGAGGGAATGGATAGGTAAAGTAGAGGACATGTATAGAATGGAGGGATGGGAAGAGGATGAGGAGAGCGGGGAAAAGAAATTTCGAAAGAAATGGAAGCAATGGAAACTGTTTAAATCAACGAAGAAATATGAAGAGGTAGTAGGGCTATAGGGGGGGGGGGTAGTAGGATGCATATGTATATGTATACTATGTTTTATACTTTTTGTATGGAAAAAATTTAAATAAAGATTAAAAAAAAAAAAAAAAAAAAGAACAATCTGTGTGAAACAATTGGTTTGCAACTGCCAATAATTGTCAGAAGACTGCCCCTGTTTAGGGATGCAAATGCAGAAACGTTAACATATATAACAGATATAAAACATAATAAGATTCATATAAAGAACAGACTGAATACAAAATAAAAATGAAACCGAATTTTAAGAAAAAGTTAGACAAATATTTAGAAAAAATGTCTATCAGGGTCACCAGTAGCAAAAACCTATGATGCATTTGTTTCATTCATAAAAATGTGGCACATCCCATTCATGGTTGAGCCATACAGGTTTATGTGTACCCAGACAGAAGATCCATAAAACTTCCTTTTTACACAGAAGTTTGAACTTATCACCACCTCTGCTGGGGACTATGATCTTTTCTACACCCTGTATAGATGCAGCTGAAGGGTTGCCTGCATTACAATTGTTGAAGTGGATAGCTACATTGGTTAAATGTTTCTTGGTAATGTCATAATGGTGGTCATGCAGGAGATCCCTCAACCTGAGGGTAGTACGGCCAACATACTGAATTTTGCAAAGGTTGTGCATAATTGCATATATCAAATACCTAGTGTTACAATTAATGAAGGGAGTAATGTCATCATTTCTGTCGTTACTAGTAGAATGCACAGAGCCTCCCCTCTTAATGTGTGAACAGCAGGGGCAACCACTAATGCCGCATGCAAAAGTGCCTTCTAAGAAGTCTGGTCTAGTCAAAACATTGGCGTTGGCCACATGTCCCCTCTTACAGGGTGATGGTCAACAAGAGCTGGAAAATCAGTGGCTTTGTCTAAATAGTTCTCTGGCTCTCTGGGAAAGACCACGTGACCAATGCCTGAACTTGAGTCAGCTGACCTACCACTAAAAGAAAAATATTTTATGTCACCTGCAGCACAGCATTTTCATTTTACTAATTTATGGTTTCTTAGTTTTCCATGGAAAGACTGTAAGAATAGATTTGACTTCATAAGTTAGCATAACTATCAACTTTAATATGAAATTAAATGCATGCCAACCACAGGATTGAAGGTCACGTTTCAGTTATTCCAACCACAGGTATCTTTTGAAATCATCTAATCTGTACTGGCTTATACACACTGCAGTCTTTTTAGTGGTTAGCTTTAGTGGAAAGCTGTATGCAGGCTGACAGACAGGCTTGAAATTATTATTATTATTATTCAGGATTTATATAGCGCCAGCAATTTACGCAGCGCTTTACAATATAAAAGGGAGGCAATACAGTTACAATACAATTAAATACAAGAGGATTAAGAGGGCCCTGCTCAGAAGAGCTTACAATCTAAAAATTGAAATCAATGTAGGCCATGGACTTTTGCGGCTGTATAGATCAAATTCAGCCCTAGACAGGTTTTACAGTAAAGTATATGTGCCCTAAAAATGCACTCATTTTTATAAACCTTGATATTTACTTGGGAAGCATAGATTACATGCTTCCATACCGCGGTCAACCCTGCTCCCTTTTCTCAGCAACGTGGTGATGTCAAAACATGTCTACTTTTGAAGCTGGAACATGATCCTTGCTGGTTTTCACTATAAGCAAAATTAGAGATTGAAAGGTTATTTTTTATTTTTTTTATTTTTATTTTAGTTTGGTAAAAATTGGGAGATTTTAGTAAAATTTTGCCAATTTGGCCTACAGGGAATGTGAAATTAAGGCATTTTATAATTTTGTTCAAGTGTGCAATAGGCTTTAAATAGTTCCTGTGATTTGGAGAAGCTCGAGTCTACTATCCCAGACCTGTTCTTGGGTCAAAAAAAATGGATCCTCATTTGTTTTATTATTTCCTTTATTAAAGCTTGTTTGGCTGTACTTCTCCTATGTATCACAGGAGTGCAGTTCATTCTACACTCCTGTGACCCGTTTTCAGCAGACAGCTGAAGCCCGCTGTCTGCTAACATCTCAAAGCCTCAGAGCCGGTCCAGGCTCAGGAAAGATCATGACAATGAAGTTGGGATCCACCCATATGCCTGGACCAGCACCCGGCTCAGCCAGCCACTCAGGCTCACGCAGAGCAGGCAGCGATGACAGTCACCAGCTCTCTTCTTAGGGAGCTCTGAGAACAGAGCGATTGGTGATGTTTGATCGCTCAGTTCTCAGTGTTAGAGCCGGCAGAAGACAGATTCGGTACCCACCTAGGTAAGTATGATTCTTTAAAAGAGAAGTATGTTGTTGTTTTTTTTATGTAATGTGACCATCGCACTAATGTCACTGAGAAAGAATGTAGTAAATGGGGCAAGTGCGGTGCTATTTTCTTCATTGCAAGGGGTAAAAACATTTTAATAAAGACCATCAAAGTCCATATACAGTAAATTGAATATGGACAGCTCTCCCACATTGATTGTATGCAAGAAACTGGTGAATATGGCACTCCCATTCTATAAGGCTACATACCTAGATCAGGCTTGCCCTCAGAAATTTGAGAAGGTATGGAGGAGCTGGATGACTGACACAATTATGTAGTCTCACGTGTTCCCCCCCCCCTCGTTTTGTGCTATGGCTTCTCGGGGCGACAAAGCAGCCTATTATGGTGGCCCAGTCCACTGGTCCACCGCCTTGTTTGTTGTCTCTTGTAGTTGTTTTGAGTCAATTATGCTAGAGTGATGGTCGGTCCAGTAGAGGGGGATATGCACTATTTTGTGTATTGACTATTTTTACTCCTGTTAATTTTTTTAAAAAAATTTAAAAAGTTTTAAAAAAAAAAAAATCACCAGCTGCAGCTCCTCAAATAAAGGTATCTTGGAGAAATCCTGCTTAAGAATGCCCTGAAATCCGTAGCCATGCCCTCTTTGTACTCCATCATGTGACTTCAGCCACAGATGCCCCGGTGCATCATCTGCTCCTCTCTGAAGCTTCTGCTACTGGCTTGACAGTTTACACCAGCCTGATACTATGTGAAAGACAATTTGGGGTCCACTATCTGGATATTTTGTGTGTAGCTCCGTTAAACTAACCTAAGCTAACTAATCTGGTTTGCACCCTCCCTTTAATGTACTGTGAGCTTTTGCGTTAGTAAAATTTGGCAGGGGTTCCCAGAGACCAGAAAGTTATTTTGAGGGTTCTTCCGTGTTAAAAAGCTTGAGAAAGGCTGCTCTAGACCCAGGCTACATAGGGACCCCCCATCAGGAGGTGGATCCAAAACAAAATTGGTCCTAAGAAAGTAGGTTGAACAGTGCTGACCTTCATTTAACCAAGAAGACTGAGAACTTCCATTGACAAAATAAAAGTTCTCACAAGGGACAGATCCAGATTAAAAAGAAGTATTACAGCCAGAGCTGATTTTTAATTGTATTAATATTTTGGGCTATTCATTTAAAATAAATCTTACTGAAGTTCATTATTAACTGAATGTGATAGCATCACCCACTCCCCAACCCAGTCCTCGACAAAACAAAGTCCACATCCACAATACTGCCTATTTCTTATTATCTGCAACATTATAATAACTTGCTTGTGCATGTTACAAGTGCAAGTAAATAGAAAATAGATGCAAACAAAATAAGCTAAACTGAACTACCGGTGCAAATACGATAAAAAAAAAGCAAGTGTTATTCTTGGACAACGGCAAACAAAACTGTTGGAAAACTTGTTTAGGATGTGAAGCAGAGAATAAACTTGGACACGAAGGTGCTAATTCAAACATTATGAAGTGCATAGTCAGCAAGCCCACATATTTGTTGCAGTAGCGAGAAACAATAAAGTTGAAAAAGCTGAAACTCCTTTGTGTTTGTCTTCACAGCAGTTCTTACCTGAAAATAATGCTTCAAGTTAGGCCAAAAATCATTCTTGCTTTGAAGTGGCAATCTTCAGCTCACTTCAGAAAATCACAAATTTGTGTAGACGTATGCTTTTAATAAGGCTTTTCATGTGCTCTGCATAATTCATTGTTTTTCATTTTCCCCCTGCTTGCATTTGCAATATGTACACAACAAAGGCTTCTTGCCCAATTTTAGGTACTTTAAATCCAGCAGAATGTTTTCTCTTGATTTTGTTTTTCCTGTAATACTGGAGACCAAGTAATTTAATAAAGTCATCCCTTCATTAACGAGGGTATCCACTTTCACCCTGCAAAATAAAAAAATATTCAAATACTGCTGATGAGGAAAAACGAAGGATCAAGCCTCAATGTGGTAGTTGGGTTTCCCCTACCGCTTTCCCTATCAGTACCTAGCCCCTTGTTGACCCCTTCCCTTAACTCCACTGTTTGGCTCCTTGCACCCGGAGCTGTTCAGCTGCAGGGCATCCCTCCTAGTGGCTGTTTATTTCAGCATTCAGAACATCCCAGTGGTGGAGGAAGAAGAAAAGGACCCAGAAGATCACAAGTGGCCAAGAGAATGCTGGATTTAAAGAGGAGCTCCTGTGATTTGTAAAAATCAGCAGCTAAAAATACTGTAGCTGCTGATTTAAACAAACCCACACTTACTAGTCTTGGTATCCTGCATTGCCATCACCCAGGCTGATTCTTTGCCAGTCTTCGAGTCCTTGGCACCGCCATCTTGTTTGTATAAAGCTGGCTGTGGCTTGCTGTTGCTTCACAGCTGGCTCCCCACTGCACATGCGCTAGTCTATCTGCACTCTCTGATTGGGCCAGCAGCATCCTAGGACATGTGACTTGTCCACTAAAAATAATGGATGAACCCTCTGCACACTGCTATACCCTTTCAAGCAAACGTTGCTATAAAAATAGGGATATTTAGTTAACACGTATTGCAATACATGTTTAAGCTGGCCAACTGCATCAAAGCAATCCCTCTAATCACTGCAAATTCTACTATGGACACAATGCCAACCTGGGGCAAAGAGACACAAAATGGGAGAGAGCTACTTTATTATTATTATTATTCAGGATTTATATAGCGCCAGCAATTTACGCAGTGCTTTACAATATAAAAAGGAGACAATACAGTTACAATACAATAAAATACAAGAGGATTAAGAGGGCCCTGCTCAGAAGAGCTTACAATCTAATAGGGTGGGGCAGGTGGTACAAAAGGTTATAACTGTCAGGAATGAGCTGATGGAAGTGGTAGGAGATTAGTTTGAGACGTGATAGGCTTCCCTGAATAGATGAGCTACATGGTTTAGATCTAGCCACTGATCTGCAATACAATTGAAACAAGATATACCTGTGCTCAGATCCCAATAGCTTGTACATGCATATAATCTACCAGGTGCTAAAGGGGTGTGTCCTGTGGCAGTTGGTGCACTATATTTTGGGGGTGGGGGTCCTCATACAAACCTGGCTCCCTCAACTACCCCTTCCCCACGCAGGATGGCAATCAGTGGCCTTACCTTAGCAGGATGATGACAAGGTGGTGCTGGATCTGGAGTAGGGCTCCTGGAAGCTTAAAGAGGATTTGCTGCCCCCCTGACCCTCCATCTGCTGCTCCTGGCTCCATTTTGCCAAGGGAAGAGCTGGGACCGTTGCTTCTCCTTCCAGCTGAACAGGAAGTGGGTCCTGAGATCCATTTGGCTGGGAGTCCTAAGACTCCCTGTCCAATTGGGTCTCAGGACCTGCTTCTTGATTGGCCAGGAGGAGAAGCAGGAAGACATTAGTGAATATTAGTTTGCTAATGTCACACAACTGGGTGGGCTCAGGGTGCAGTGCTCTGCGGCCCAAGCCCACCCTTCTTTGAAGCCAATTAGATCCTCAGGCTCTAATCATGTGTTTAGTAAAAAAAAAAAGAAAAAAAAAAAAGAAGAAACCTCATTGAAATCCAAGCATCCACTGCCCTGCATGTAGATTAGGGGCCAGGTGCTGCCACTGGGTGTGACCACATATTAACACTAAAAATACATGAAGCCTCTGCATACTGCTATACACTTTAAAACTTTGCAATAAAGAATAGGAATGTTTAGTTTACACATATTGCAATACATACTATATTTAAGCTGGCCAATTGCATCAAAGTAATCCCTCCTTAGCCAGTCCTACTCTGATTTGCCACTGCAAATGCTCCCGTGGACACAACGTGCCAACCTGGGGCACACACAAAATGGGGAAGAGCAATATGGTTTAGGTCTGCCCACTGACCTGCAATACAATAGAAACAAAGATATACCTGTGCTCAAATCCCAATGTGCTTGCCTATGCATATAATGTACCATGTGCTAAAGGGCTTAACTACATATTAACACTTTAAATACTGGATGAACCAGGGTGAAATTATGTAATGAAATAGATGATGTGTGACGTGTCTACACACCCCTGAAGATGACATCACCATGAAACGGGCAAGCAGGAAGTGATGTCATCCTGAAACATACAGCCAGAGGTCCCAGTGATAGGGCAGGCCCGCGCTGTGAATGCACAACAATGGAGCCAATGTCGTTACATTAATAGGCGATACACTCCTCGTGCAAAGCTATGCACATTAAAATGTGAGTGAGGATTGTTGTGTTTTTATGAATGGATTTTCATAAATAACAGGTTTAACCCTATATGAACTGTTTCCTTTTTGGTCCATGCATGGACTTTTCTGAAAAGAGAGAGAGCAGCAGTGGTCCTGGGATCTCCCCTACATTAAAAAGGAGAAGGCGCTTCTTGACCTACATATCACAAAAGGCATGGGCATGGCTATCCAGTGAGTTTTCCCATTTAAAGACGATTGTACAAGGGTGATTTTTTATTTTTTCAGAGAAGTATGGAGTATTGGAGAACAGCACTACTAAAGACACTGGGCACTTTTCAAAGTGGACTTTACTTTAATTAATTTTTTGATGCACAGGAAACTTTATTTGGATTTTTGGATGCTCTTTATGTATTTTTTTGTACTTATTTGGGCACTTTACTATACTTGTACAGTATATAGGGTTGCACCAATTCCAATACTGGTATTGGAGCCAATACTAAGCATTAGCATGAATATCGGTACTCATGCAAATGCTCTGATACCTGAAACCGATAGTTTCAGGCTCAATTCTTTCAGCGAGATTCCCCCACTGACAGCTGAAATGTAAAAAAAAAGCTGTCAATTATTGTTTTTTAGGGAGTGGAGCTGCCGTGTTCTTAACAACCGATGACTCATTCAGCTCAGTGGGGTTCCCCTGTTGACAGCTGAAGTGTAAATGAAATCCCAGCAATTAGAGCTATCAAAAAATAAATAAAAATCAGCCGGGCAATTTTTATCAACAACCTTTCTCAGCCACTGAAACAGAGAGATAAAAAGAAACATTGTTTCTTTTTGTATCTGTTTCTTAATCTGCAGATCAAACTTCCCTCTGCAGATGAAGTCAGTCAAGTGAAACCTGTCAAGTGAAAATACATTTTTTTTTTAATTGATCCTCTGTTTTAACCTCTATTAACCCTTATTTTACTCTAATCAGGCTTAATTAACTCCTTATTCTCCTTCTCCATTTAATTATTATTTTCCTGCTGATTTTTTTTTTTTCACTTCTATTTTATAAACTATTAATAATTTAAACTTTTTTTTGTTTACTTTGTTCCTTATTATTTTACACCTTTAAAATATATGTACATGTTTTACATTGAAAAAAGCGCAGAATTAAAAAAAAAAAATACGTTGCAATGCTTTTGCTGACAGCTGAAATGTAAACAAAACAGTTGTGGTAGTTATCGGTAATTGGTATCGGCGAGTACTAAAAAAAGTATTCCTAATTGTACTTAAAAAAATAAAATGGTACACTTATTCCTACTTATATATAATATGTTTTAAGATATAATCCAGGTACTCCGGTTTCCTCCCACACTCCAAAGACATGCAGGTAGGTTAATTGGCTTCTGTCCAAAAATTGGCCCTAGTATATGAATGGGGACCTTGGATTGTGGGCTCCTTTAGGGTAGGGACCGATGTGAGTGTGCAATGTACAGGGATAGGGACAATTGTAGACACTTACTCAGGTTGAACTGGATGGACTGGTGTCTTTATTCAACCTTATTAACTATGTAACTATGTATAAGTAATTGATGAATAGTGCTGTTATTGAGGAAATATTTATTGGTACACAATGGCACTAAATTGGATACAGCAGCTTTGGACTTAATTATATAGCGTATACATAATTTGTGATGTGGACCCAGTTGTGTAACAATAGCAAATTATTTTCACACTAAAGTTCCTCTCCATTAATCAGGAGTTCCTGATTGACTAAAGTGTCAGGCGATCCTATTGAATGCCTAGCGCTTAGGCGGAAGAGAGAGGAGACACAAGGATCAAACCGATGGAGGCGCGGACACCGGAGCCCGGCCTGCACCCCCCCTCCCTTGCAAGGACCGTGCTAGAGGACACCACAGCCCTCCACCTAGATCTAGCCTGCCACCTAGATCGGGTAGGTGCCAGACCGGTGGTGGGGGTGGTAGTGCCACAGCATGCAGACCACTACAACCAACCTGTCACAGTCTAAGGCAGGTTACACCAGGAATAGATGAAAGCTGTACAGAGTAGATCAGGGACCAGGTTTCAGGATCTTCTTAGATCTGGAACCTCAACCCTGAATAGGCAGGGCCTGAAGAAAAAATATAGTATAGTATACAATTGGGTTAATCAGAACCACTTAAGCCGCGTACACACGGGCGGACTGTCTGGCCAACTTAGTCCGACGAAACACATTTCAGCGGACAGTCCGCTCGTGTGTGGGCTTCAGCGGACTTTTTCAGCGTGCAGTCTGGCGGACTAAGTATTTCGGAATTTCCGTAATATTGTCCGTCGTACTTTGGTTTCAGCGGACAATCCGCTCGTGAGTAGGCTAGTTCGAAGGACTAAGTATGGCGCATGCTCAGAAAGGATTTACACAGCGAAAGGTTGCATTGCTGTGTATTGGACTTCCTATTTCTAGTCCCGTCGTACATGCTGTACACGTCATCGCGCAAACTTTCGACGGACTGTTTGTGCATCCGTGTGTGGTCAAGTCCGTTCATTCGAAAGTAGGACAGACTGTCCGTCGGATTGTCTGACGGACTAAGTTGGCCATACAGTCCGCCCGTGTGTACACGGCTTTAGATATATCCAGTGGCAGGAACATAGGTCTCCTCAGCTGCAGGGAGGAGCAGGCTCCCATCATAAGCAATTAGAGAGCCATTGCCTGTCTTATGTGTGTGATGTCAAACGCAGGCCTTTACAGGTAAATAACATGTATAAAATATCTTAAACACACATAGTGGCAAAAGGGTCTTATTAATTAAAAAAAAATAAAGTTTACCCCAAAGACCGAAAATCACACAAAAAGTTGTCAAAATACAGCACTTGCATCATAAATCTTCAAATCCTCCAAAAAGTTTGTAAAGCACATGTTTGATTTAGAATGGTTAGCTGAGCTCGGTCCCACTCAATACCCATGTAACCCCTTGTTAGCTTCATCAAACATAATTACTGAGTGGAAAATGTAATGTATTTATTGTTACATGATACATACTGATAATTTGATGGTGCTCAGGTGAAAAGATATGAGAGAAGCGTGTTTTATACAATCACTTCTAGTTGATTAAGCGCAGATTAACAGATTTAACACATTAACATTTCAATGCAAATATATTTTTTCTCATCTTTCATGCTTGATCAGTAATTAACCTACTTTACACTCTCGTTTGAAGCTCCTTCTAATGCTATCATTCATAATTGCGAAAACCTACTCTTCTGGTTCATTGGCTCCTGCAGGCTGGAATGGTTTAAAAAGCCCAACTCCAACCAAATGTTATTTATTTTTTTAGGATAGTGTGGATGGGAACACCTAAAGCATGTGGAAGGGTTAGGTCTCGTTCACATCTGAGCGATTTTCTGCTTGAAGCTTGTAGCTCTAAAATGCTCAACAGGCCAAATCCTATTAACTTTAATGGCCCCTGTTCACATTTGCGCGTTCTGTCTCCTGGAGCAAAACGCCTGAAGTTCAAAAAATACATGAGCTTTTTTTTTGGCAGATTACAAGCATTTTTGACCCCATAGATTTCAATAGAAATGCTTGACTTGAGCGTTCTACACGCGTTTCATGAATGTTATTCGAGCGTTTTACAAGCATTTTCTGCTCCAATAGCAGCTCTCAATCCTAAATTTTCTCTCCCTCTCCTCCCCCTAGTGATTTCTGTTGGCTAAACAAAATATGCCTGAAGCTGTAAAACGCTTGTAATACGCTTTTAAAATGCTTTTAAAAAGCCTGTAAAAAGCTGCAAAAAAGCTTAAAAAAAACCTAAAAAACACCAGTAAATCGATACACTCAAGTGTGAATGGAGCTTATATTAGGTGGCAGTATTAATTCACTCTTTTTTCAGGTGTTTTTTCCTACACATTGTATTTTAACCTGGTGTTCCTGTGTATTATGTACATCCTTGCTTAGAGTATCTACACTCATTCATCCACTGTATCTGTGGAGCCATTCTTGTCATACATGGTGGACTACTCATAGTGGCCTTTGTTCAATACTAAAAAGGGTCTTCAAAAAGTTTCTGCACTTTTATATTTATATTAGAAAGGGTGAGGGTGGGAGGAGTAGTAATTGGTTGTGTCTAATTCCGCGTACACATGATCAAATTGTCCGGCGGACTCGGTCGGCCAGACCACAGTAAGCCAGACAATTCGATCGTGTGTGGGCTCCAGCGGACTTTTTCATCGTAAAGTCCGGCGGACTTAGAAAGTAGTTTTGACTCAAAATTTGTCCGTCGAACTTGGCTTTCAGCGGACAATCCGTTCGTCAGTGTGCTAGTCCGGCGGACTTAGAATGACGCATCCTCTGAAGCAAGTACGAGAAGGAAGCTATTGGCTACTGGCTATTGAACTTCCTTTTTCTAGTCCCGTCGTACGTGCTGTATGTCATCGCGTTAGAAATCGCCGGACTTTCGGCGCGTCCGTGTGTGGCCAAATCCGTTCGTTATAAAGTCCGGTGGATTGTTTGCCGGACCAATTCCGCTGGACAATTCGATCATGTGTACACGGCATAAGAGTGTAATTTGACTAGTCTGTCTGGCAAGCATGCAGTATAAGTGTTGTTACACTGTGGTGACAATGGCAGCAAAATGTAGAAATTGCACCAAAGAGGAACAGCGCTTTGTGGGTAGGTGTGCCGGGAACACAAATTAATCTCCGCATCTGTGCTCAGTAGGAGTCGTTTATGAGTGAGAGGTTATGGAACATCCAGCTTATAGTCCGGATTTAGCTTCATCTGATTTCCAACTTTTTGGACTGCTCAAAGAACCTTTGAGGGGAAAACGATTATCATGTGATGATGATGTGAAAGCAGCGGTGCATTAGTGGCTTCACGCTCAACCAAAAAAATTTTTTTGCCGATGCTGAGAAAAATATGTCACAAAGGAAGATGACTATGTAGAAAAGTGATGTAATTTGTTTTTGACATTCATAATAAAGAGAGTTTTAAAAAAGTGCGAAAACTTTTTGAAGACCCATCATATTACATTCAGCTTTATAGGATTAGGAATTTCCCCCCAAAAAAATTGCGGTCTGTTTTTTTTTTTTAGCACTTTAAAATCTGAAAAAGATTCAAAACCACATCTGCTCAAATACTAAAAGTTTTGGCTGGAATTGGGTTTCAATTATGGACTTTCTGGGGATACTGAAAAGGCTCAGAGGCATAAATATGTTAATTCATAGGGTGTAAAGTCAATGAGGAGCTTCAATCAGATTACACTTTGGGCTGCATGAACAAGTGGTCCCAGAGCTGCAGGAAGAAAATTTTTTTTTTCTGGAAAAGGAGGTATAGCCCCATCATGGCCCCACTTCCAAAGATTTCCATGTCCATGGCCAAAAATTAGGTAAGCCATTAATATCTGTGTCAGGGCTAAATTTCCACCTGAAGCCATAAAGGAACAAAGCACACCTTTATCAAAGAAACCTAAAGTTGGCCATACTTCAATGAATGGCACTGCAGTGATCCCTCCTAAGGAGGAAGCTTCATGACACTCTTTACTCACAGGATCTTCTCAATCTTCCAGGATGAATGTCACCAAGGGTCCAGTTTAACCAAGGTCATCTTGTGGTAAAAAGGTATTAATGCTGGGCACAGCTCTGGATCAAAGGTGAGTATTGCAGCCCAAGCTGCTTTTTTATTATAAGTGAATCAGTATAAAGCAAGATTTGCTTATAATGTCTTCTACACCTGTAGCAGTCACTAGGTAATACTAGAAAGTTACAATTGTATCCTCAAACACAGAGTGGTACTGTGGATACATAAAAAATAATCCCGTGCCACGTCCTAATATAACATAAAGAGTCACAATAATTCAAGCTCCAGAGGAAGCGTCTATAACACGCGAAACATGTTGAGCCTTCTTTTTGAAATATAGATACTATACCGCGAATACTTCTCCATCATTGATCTACTGGAAAATGTGTTGATTCAATTGTGAATTATTTTTCAATTATATATTGTGTTCTGAAACATGGACGGTTTATAGTAGCTGTAACTGCATTGAATGTTATCTATGAATATGATCATTATTGTGAAGCAAGGTTTTTAACCAGAGTTTTGTATAAAGCAATAGATATGTTTTAAACAATAAATTTTTTTTTATAATATAATACTGTTTTTCTTGTTTACCGTGCCTAAAAAGTCCATAGCCAGCCCCCCCGGTTCTACTCACTAGGTAATACTATGTCCAGAAGATACCTTTAAATAATAAAAAAAAATATTTTATACAGTATTTACCTTACCTCTCTCTTCTGCATTACTAGGCATGAAATCACCATCATTTTAGGAAGATTCCAGGGGAATGGTGAGTACCATATTACCAGACAGATATTCCAAGTAGACACTCCAGTCCAGTTAACCACTTCAGCCCCGGACCATTTTGCTGGTCAAAGACCAGACAACTTTTTGCGATTCGGCACTGCGTCGCTTTAACTGACAATTTCACGGTCATGCGACGTGGCTCCCCAACAAAATTGATGTATTTTTTTCCCCACAAATAGAGCTTTCTCTTGGTGGTTTTTGATCGCCCCTACGGTTTTTATTTTTTGTGCTATAAACAAAAATAGAGCGACAATTTTGAAAAAAACCACATTATTTTTTACTTTTTGTTATAATAAATAGCCCCCAAAAATATATAAAAAAAACATTTTTTTCCCTCAGTTTAGGCCGATACGTATTCTTCTACATATTTTTGGTAAAAAAAATGCAATAAGCGATTATTGATTGGTTAGCGCAAAAGTTATAGCGTTTTCAAAATAGGGGATAGTTTTATGGCATTTTTATTAATACTTTTTTTTTACTAGTATTGGCGGCGATCAGAGATTTTTATTGTGACTGCGACATTATGGCAGACACATCGGACATTTTTGACACATTTTTGGGACCATTGTCATTTATACAGCAATCACTGCTGTATATTAGGCTAGGTTCACACTGAAGCGATGCGGGAACGCCGCGAATCCGCGGCGGGTTCCCGCATCGCATGCCTCCTGCCGGCAGTTCACACTGCCCTATGGGGACTGCTGGGAGTGTCAGTGAAACCTTAATGACACTTCCAGATCAGTTCGCATATCGCAGTGCGATCTGCAAACTCGGACAGGAATCGGATCGCATGGTGTCCGATTCTGCTGCGGACCAAAAAAAGGGTCCCGTGCGAGTTTGCAGCGGGTGCGATGCGAATTCAGCCATACTATCTGTATGGCTGAATTCGCATCGCACAGAGATCAGATGTGATTTGCACTGCAGTGCGGTGCGAATCACATCCGGTTCTCGTAGCCGCTCCAGTGTGAACCCAGCCTAAATGCAGTGATTCCTGTGTAAATGACACTGGCAGTTAAGGGGTTAACCAGTGGGTGTCAGTGTAGGGGTTAAGTGTTCCTAGGGGTGTGTTACTAACTGTTGGGGGCTGGGCTTTCATTTAGTGAACACTGATCTCTGCTCCAATCACATGGAGCAGAGATCAGCGTCACTAGTTGCTAGGCAGAACGGTGAGATGCTGTTTACAATGGCATCTCTCCGTTCAGCCGCCCCCGTGAGACGATCGCAGGTATGCCCGCGGCGATCGAGTCTGCGGGACCCGCGACCGGACTCACGGGGGTCCAGACCAGCACGCAAGCGCACTGCCGGCGGCGCGCTCGCGATGGCAGGGTGGCATTACAGATTGGACGTACCTGTACACCAATATGCCTGCCCGTGCCATTCTGCCGACGTACATCGGCGTGCGCTGGTCGGGAACTGGTTAAAGAGCATCTCCTGGCGAGGCATGGCCTGACCTTCATTCTCTAGAATTTTGCCATAAGCAGCTTGACACATTGCCCACTGCCCTGTGGGCAGAATATTGTGGGAAAGTAAATATATATCTTACTTTTTTCTTCCTAGGTACATTTTGGGATTTTTTTTACTGAAGGAGGAGACCCTTTAATTTTAATGAAAGGTCCACGGTAAACACTTGCTTGAGGACTATTTAATATTTTACATTTTTTGCCTGGAATTCAGCTTTAAAGGGTAATTTATGAAACTATTTTTTTTCCCTTATAAAACATCAGTTTGAAAAAGTATAACCGTAACAAAAAAATTTAATTAAACCAAAACTATTGTAGCTTTCCTGTATGATAACAATGGAGAGAGCAGGTACAGGTTTTCTTTAAAAAACGGAGTCCTTCTGAGAAAAGCTTTTCTCGGTTTGGATAACATGTTGAATCAGTCGCCTAGTGCAACTGCACACGTACATTGCTGACTTTCCGCTGATCCAGGGTCAATTTGTCAGGTCATAACGATGGATAACAGCATTTGTTACATGAAGGAACCAAGAGACATTGTCTTCTCTCGTCTTAACACATTGCCTGCTTATCACATCACCGCTCCATTCCTGAGCTTCAGAATTGAAATAATCAGCCTGCTTTATTTCCTAATCAGCCTTCCTTTTTGATGGGAAGCCAAAGGAAAAAAAAAAAGAAAATTCACAAGATCACCCAGAAGAATCCAGAACCTGAAGACCTCATAGCTTTAATCTTTAGTCGACTAAGAGGTCAACAATCTCAGACGGAATACGCGCAGAGACATCTCTCTAGATTTAACCTTGCATTGTGCTATTCTTTTATTCATAGATTCTGCCTTATGGCCTCGATACAATTTAAGGATTCTTAATAACATTACTTACTTGAGGCCACAAGTGTCATTACCTCTGGGGGCTCGGAGCAATAAAATGGAGACTCTGCTTCCTGGCCACAAAGCTTACAATACATTTTATTATGTTGTTTGCAGGCTAAAGGTGCCTGGGTCCCCGGGGAAGGTGTGATGTAGGAGAGGCTTCTTTACATAGCTTTTTCTCATAACTTTGTACAATTAGCTCAGGAACTGCAGTTCTCACGCTGTAGAGGCAAGGTGACCTCTCCACATAAAGAAAAGAAGAAAGCAGGAATTACGCAGTCTATATTTTGTTCTTCTTCTCAGACCTTGCTTATCTACCCTATAAAATCTAAGTAACCCTGTACTACTATCAGAGAAAAAAAAGAAAACACAGTCACGGTAGATTTCATAAGGTATCATTAGGTGAATTCAATTCACCATTAGGCGCCATAGGCCTGCACCTACAGTAAATGCAGCAAAGGCAAAGAGGGAGCTTTTTTTTTTTTTTAATCTTTTATTTATTTCATAAGACAAGAAATACACTGAAACAGAACATAAAAATTGAAACACTTGCTTTCTTCATATTTGGAGGTATATATAATGATAATGAGAAAATTTGGAAAGCTGTGCCAATGGTCTTATTCGTATTACAAAACTACACAGAGAGATATAAATAGGGAATTGATAGCCCACACAGAAGATGAATCTGTATTAACTAAAAAATATATATTTTACATTAGCATTGCACAAATATAGCTGCAAGAAATAGTGAAAGATGTAAAAATAATATATAGCAGTTTGTAGAGAGCCTATGACGAAACGCGTCTGGGAAGGCACGCAGTGATGCCACCACGCTTGACGAGGGGAGGACGGGGCGCTTTTTTGTATGCCGGCCGGCTGTTACGATATTTCTTGCAGCTATATTTGTGCAATGCTAATGTAAAATATATATTTTTTAGGTAACATATATTTTTTAGTTAATACAGATTAATCTTCTGTGTGGGCTATCAATTCCCTATTTATATCTCTCTGTGTAGTTTTGTAATAAGAATAAGACCATTTGCACAGTTTTCCAAATTTTCTCATATTCATTCTAGTGTGTGTATCCCACTTAGAGCTGCAGCCTTTATTTTTCTTATATATATTTTTTTATATTTTAATATTTTTTGTATTCCATTATAATTATCTGCACCTTTTTCCTGAGCGCAGTTTATTTTTACTTTATATATAATGATAATATCGACCGTTCAAACATACATATCAAACTTATATCACTCCTCTAAGTCCCATAATTCCGATCCTTAATGTAATATATAATATACCTCACCACCATTCCCATCAATCAACTTATTATTTTATTCTACCTCTCCATAACTGAATGTCTATACCATTAAATTATATCCTATTGCTACATATGTCCCAGAGGTAGCTTTTACCTAAGTTCCTAACAGTCAGAAATGTCCTATATTACATGCATACATAAGGCCAGTTTGAATACAGAGGCAATAAACCGAACGTCCTTGCACAGAATTTTCTGAATGCAGGGGGCTTGTGTGCAAGATCATAAGACAGGCTCCTTGTGAGCCTGCATTTTTCCAAAAAAGTGCTATCAGAAAAAAAAGTTCTGGGCACAGCTGGATGTGGCTAGATTGGGCAAACAGTGAGAGGGTCTTAAAGGGGCATGGTTAACCGGTTCCCGACCGGCTCATGCAGATATACTGTGGCAGAATGGCTCTCCTGGGCGAAATCCCTTAAGGGTACTTCCTTCCCCTTTTCGGCCACCAGAGAGCACGCGTGTCGGCTGCACGGTGGGGGACCCGATACACGTGACCGACGGTCACGTGTAAACACACAAATCCCTGTGCTGTCAGAGGAGAGGAGACATGTCGTTTGTTCCTAGTAAGTAGGAACAGCGATAGGTCTCCTCTCCTACTCAGTCCTATCCCCATACTGTTAGAACACACTGAGGAAACACACATTTAACCCCTTGATCGCCCCCTAGTGTTAACCCCTTACCTGCCAGTGAAATTTACAATGATATTTTACTAATTTTTTAGCACTGTATAATTTTCAATCCCAAAAATGTGTCACAAGTGTCCAATCTGTTCGTCGTAATGTCGCACTTCCCTTTAAAATCGCAGATCACCACCATTACTAGTAAAATAAATAAATACATAAATAAATAAATAAAAATGCCATACAATTCCATAAATCTTTGCCATAGTTTGTAGACGCCAAAACATTTTTTTCGCAAACCAATCAATATACGCTTATTGAGATTTTTTTTACCAAAAATATGTAGAAAAATATATATCGGCCTAAACTGAAGAAGAAATGCGTTTTTTTTTTTTTAATGGATGGTATTTATTAAAGCAAAAAGTATCAAAATTGTCGCTCTTTTTTTGTTTATAGCGCAAAAAAATTTAAAATGCAGAGGTGATCAAATACCACCAAAAGAAAGCTCTATTTGTGGGAAAAAAGGACGCACATTTTGTTTGGGTAAAGCATTGTATGACCGTGCAATTGTCAGTTAAAGCAATGCAGTTCCAAATTGTAAAAAATGCTCTGGTCAGGAAAGGCGTAAAATCTTCCGGGCCTGAAGTGGTTAAAGCCCAACTCCAGGAACATTAAAAATGATCCCTTCTAGTGGGGCTATACCTGCACTGCAAGAGATAACTGCTCATTTAATCTAGAGGAGAGTCTTTCTACTTTAACTTACCTGATCTTCCGCTTCATGACAGATGCTCTCTGGCAGTGGACTGTCCTTTGGAATCATCATAGCCAATACGTAGCTATGGACCCTGACTTTTTCTTGATGATGTCATAACCTTAAACCACTGGAACAAGGGGGACAAGATGCTCTGGAGTCCGCTCTAGCAGCATGGAGAAGTGGAGGATCGGGTAAGTAGATCTTCTTTTCTATGTTCCCTAGACCTAAGTGAGCATTTAACCTTTGCAGTGTGGGCACAGCCCGAGTGCAAGAGATACTTTTTAAAGTGTTTGTTAACCCATACATAACAAACACTGCCAGCCCCTCTAATATAGGCAGGCATAGCACACTGCACTAATCTTTTAGAAAAACAAGGCTTGTAAATACCGATTTAGAGCGCTCTTCGGGCCGGTCACGTGACTCGTGGCCACTGTATGCCTCCGATACATAGCTTCTGCAGGAGGGGCCGAGATCACATGGCCACTAGGCCCCTGCCTGTAGATCGCACTGAATCGGTATTTACAAGCATCGTTTATCGGAATACTGGGGCTGTCCTTTTGTTAAACACATGATTTTAATTTATTCACCAATATTTTATATTAAGGAAAAAAGGAAAAAAAATATTTTCCCTATATTATTGTAGTTCACTAAAAATGCACTTGATTGATTTTATGATCAATTGTTGATGGATTATTGATGAATATTATTTACTATTTTAGATATGTGGTAAGATATATATACCATTTAGGGTCAGCACAGTTATCCCTTTTACTGTAAAGAAGTTATCTCTACCAACAGTTCACTTTAGTTGTATTGTTGATACAACTATAGTAGCATTAATTGGATTTTTTCCAGTGACAAGAGAAAAAAACCCAATTAATTCTTTAGTTCAGTCAACAATACACCTAAAGTTAACTGTTTATAGAAAAACTTCCCCACTGGTATAACTTTCATGTCTTTTAATAGTGTCTCTCATTAAAGAGGATATAAACTCCAAAAAAAATGTGAGCAGGTAGGCTCTATATTGCAGAAGAAGCTAATTCACCAAAGCATGAAAAGAGTTATGAGTGAACTCCGCATTGCGCCAAACTTGAACCTTGTCCCTACTATCAAAAAATGAACAAAGAGAACCTCAGCATAGTGTAAAATTCTCAATAAATTTTATTCAAATTTGTGTCTTGTACTCTAACAATATGTGATTGTACTCTAACAATCAAAGTCTCTCAGACCAATAGGCTTTAAACCACAACTTCCAAACCCTTACAGCCAACATTAGTACTTGTAATTGTACAAAAATGGCTTGGGTGCTTCAAGGGCATACCCACATCATCAGAGAAAACTTCAAATGACTAATGTTGCCTTTGAATGCCCTCCCATATCTCAATAGCACCAGTAGATCATTCCATTCTGAGTACCACAATGTTGCCTTTAAATACCCTTCCATATCCCAATATGCTCCATTAGATCACTCTCTTCAAATTACCATAAACAATACATAACAATATCACATGATATATGTAAAGTATATCTATGCAATAACATAAGACATAAATATGTTCTTAAGAGGCATACTCCAGTCCTTTTAGTTCAGCCTTTCTCAGCTAGGGTTCCTCCAACGGCTGCTAGGGGTTCCTTAGTAGATCATTCCATTCTGAGTACCACAATGTTGCCTTTAAATACCCTTCCATATCCCAATATGCTCCATTAGATCACTCTCTTCAAATTACCATAAACAATACATAACAATATCACATGATATATGTAAAGTATATCTATGCAATAACATAAGACATAAATATGTTCTTAAGAGGCATACTCCAGTCCTTTTAGTTCAGCCTTTCTCAGCTAGGGTTCCTCCAACGGCTGCTAGGGGTTCCTTGAACAATGAGCAGTTTCTGCTTCTCAGATAAGGTCCCACTGATGCCAAAGATCTTTTAGCTATTTGTAAGGGAGAATTCTTCCCACCGACCACAAATGTAAGAAGTATTCTTTCCACTGACAGTCTTACTAATATACAGTGAGCTGAAGATATATTAGCAAGGGTTCCTTGAGACTAGAAAACTTCTTTCAAGGGTTTCTCCATGTTCAAAAGGTTGAGAAAGACTGTTTTAGATCCTTGGCATTTCTGATTAATTCTGACTTCTGATTATGCCCTTAACTTGCCAGGAACTGATTTTTCCATTTTCATTTTTGTGGTTTACTACCACTTTAATCATAGCTATTCCTAAAAATGCTAGATTACATTCAAACAGGTAACACTTCATTAATACATGGACAAAGAAGGTGATCTAAAAATACTCTTGGATTGTAGCTAATGATTTGTCCTTATTGTACAATATAGTCTTCCACTGGGTTTATATACACCCCTGAAGAAGAATCATGTTGGGTGTTCTCTATCTTGAGCAGTGGTGGTGCATCCATTTAGGGTGCATGGGTGCAGCCCCCTCTGTCAGGCAACCCCCTATATGTAAAATGGATAGATTCATGCATAGCATGAACATGGCTGCTGTAGCCACCCCCTATTCAGGCGTCCGGCCCCTTTTCGGACGCCGGGTACCTGAATTACAGTGGCAGGGGTGTTTTTTGGAAGCACCTCGAAGTGCAGAGCATTGTGCTCGGAGCCCACCCAGGTGTTTTAGAAAAGCACATGAATATTTGCTTTTCTAACACTGCACTGCCTCTCCGCCAATCAGGAAGTGTGGGTCTAATACCAGTCACCTGATTGGCTGAAGGCACAGACATCCCTATTGGACACCTAGCTGAAATGGAAGAAGCAACGCATGGGAACAATGGAGGGTGCAGGAGCCGTCGCCTGACCCGCTGCATGTCTTACAGCTTGCTGCCGTCAACTGCTGACTGACCCGCCACCAGGATGGGGTAAGTGCCATTCAGACGGCGGCAGGAGAGCAGGTGGGGGGACACAGTGGCTGCATATGATGGGCAAAGAGGCTGCATATGATGGGCACAGAGGCTGCATATTATGGGCACAGATGCTGCATATGATGGGCACAGATGCTGCATATGATGGGCACAGTGGCTGCATTTTATGGGCACAGTGGCTGCATATGATAGGCACAGAGGCTGCATTTTATGGGCACAGAGGTTGCATTTTATGGGCACAGTGGCTGCGTATGATGGCCACAGAGGCTGCATTTTATGGGCACAGTGGTTGCATATGATGGTCACAGTGGCTGCATATGATGGTCACAGTGGCTGCATATGATGGTCACAGTGGCTGCATTTTATGAGCACAGTGGCTGCATACGATGGGCACACTGGCTGCATTTTATGGGCACAGTGGCTGCTTTTTTTTGGCACAGTGGCTTCATATGATAAGCACAGTGGCTTCATATGATAGACACAGTGAGGCTGCAATTGATGATTTTTTTCAGAATTTTTCCGTTTGTTTGCACCCCCCCAAAAAAAAATTTTGAGCACCAGCTGTCACTGATCTTGAGTTCATCCAACTGGTGACCAATAATTGTGCGATTACTGTAATTTACTGTATCACATTGTATGCATATATATATATGAATGGCCAGTACAATTTTGTGTACATTGTTTTTATACCTCATTCAGATTGTTTATAATTTTATTCCACTACAAGGTTTAAAGGGGTTGTAAACCCTAGGTTTTTTTTTTATTATTATTAAAACAACATGTCATAATTACCTCCCACATCTGTGTCCATTCACATAGAATGCAGGACTCGTCCCCGCCCTGCACCACGTCATTGGATTTGATTGACAGCAATGGGAGCCAATGGCTGCGCTGCTATGAATCTATCCAATCAGGACACGAGACACCAGCTCAAGATGGGGTGCTTGTCCCATACGGAGGATGGCAGCATTCAGATAAGTAAAACGGTGGGCTGGGGGGCTGCAGCACTACAGAAGGTTTTTCACCTTAATGCATAGAATGCATTAAGGTGAAAAACCACAAGGGTTTACAACCCCTTTAAGAAGTAATATTTTGCTTCCTGACAGTTGCCGTTAAAGGTTCCACTTACGAGGGTTTCCTTCTACCTTCTACTACTAAATTCATCTTTAAGGTACATGACAAATAATTAATTCAGGATGGACAAGGCTATGTATAAATATTCTTTTTTTGGTTCATGTGAATCCTTGTATACTGCTGCTCTGTGTATAATACGTAGGAGCCACCCTATGCTATAATTCAGCGCAGTCAGTTGTAATAATGAGCAATAAGTAACCAGAAAGGAATAACCCCTTCTACTTATTTTTGTCTACATTAAGGGCTTGCCAACCAGCCGCCATCATTTTACTGCAGCAGGTCTGCACGATCCCGTGAGCCATCGTAGCTATACGTCGGCTTGTGGGATCGAGATAGAAGACGCGCGCACGTGCCCGCTCGGGGTGCCAATGGTCACAATGACTGCCATCCACGAATGATCGTGATCACTAGGGACAGAACATGGAACAAATCCCTGTTCTGTTCTAAGAGGAGTGACAAATCGTGTGTTCCTATCAGCTGGGGAACCACGATCCGTCACTTCCTCTAGTCAGTCCCCTTCCCCTTCAGTCTGAATCACCTCCCAGGAAACACAATTAAGCCCTTGATCGCCCCCTAGTGTTAACCCCTTCGCTGCCAGTGACATTTTTACAGTAATCAATGTATTTTTATAGCACTGATCGCTGTATAAATGCCAATGGTCCCAAAAATGTGTCAAAATTGTCCGATGTGTCCGCCATAATGTCGCAGTCATGATAAAAATCGCAGATCACTGCCATAAAATAATAATAAAAATGCTATAAATCTGTCCCCTATTTTGTAGATGTTATAAATTTTGTGCAAACCAATCAATATATGTTATTGTGTTTTTTTTTTACCAAAAATATGTAGAAAAATACATATCGGCCTAAACTGAGAAAAAAATTGCTTTAAAAAAAAATAAAAATAAAAAGGGGATATTTATTATAGAAAAAAGTACAAAATAATTTGTTTTTTTCAAAATTGACGCTCTTTTTTTGTTTATAGCTCATAAAATAAAGCAGGGGTGATCAAATACCACCAAAAGAAAGCTTTATTTGAGGGAAAATTTTGTTTGGGTGCATCGTCACACGACCGCGCAATCAGTTAAAGCGACGCAGTGCCGAATCGCAAAAAATGGCCTGGCCATTCAAATCTTCCGGGGCTGAAGTGGTTAAACTAAAATCTGGTTTGCTAAAGGTTTCCAATATACTGTATTTTTTCATATCAACATACAGTAGCTCTTTGTACTTCCTTATTAAATAAGAGCTTTGAAATTTCCCAGTCCTTGGTAGGGCGTTGGAATGCTGTTAAGCTGCATTTAAAATGCTCTCGAGGTCTAGAAATATGTATATTGACAAGGACGCCAGCTGGGATTCCATAGTGGGCAGACACCTCACAACATGAAACACACACCATATTTCACTTCGTATCATTCACGGCAGATGGCTCTGAATATGTCACTCATTTATATAAGACTGGAGACAGAACACTGTTCAGGAAGGAAGGACCGGGATCATTTATATTAATGTTTTCCTTCTGTTGTTGGCCTTTGCTGCGCTGTCATCTCTCCAGTCAAAATAATGGAATAGAAGTGTACAGGATATCTCAGCATATTTCAGTCAGGGGTAGTAGGAATTTTCTTTACAGCAGATTTTAGAAATGTCCTTGAAGAAAAAAAAAAAAACAAGCCTTTGTAGTCTCAGACTGAAAGTAGAACCACTAACTCATATAAGGCAGCCACTATACCAAGCAATAACTCCTGTCGTTCATTTTGAGGGACTGTCCCTTTTTCAGACCTAAGGTCCTCTGTCTTTCATTCCTCCTGAAATATCCATTTTAATGGTTTGGCAGTAAGATCTATATTATAATTATCATTATTATCAGTGGCATAACTAGAACCTTCAGGGCCCCGATGCAATAAACCATGAAGGGCCCCCCTGAACCCCAGCCAGGGCCCTTCCCTCCGAGTCCGGCGGTGGAACTCCAGGGCGTGGTCACAGGTATGACCTTTGTGAGCCCTGTAGTTCCACCACTGGCATCAGTAGTTTTTTTTTATTATTTTATTTTTAGGTGCACCATTGGGGGACTGTCCCTAGGCAGGATGGGGTCCCCGTCCCCAGAAGAGATGAGGTCCTTTTCTCCAGGGCAGATGAAGTTACTGCCCCCAGGGGAGATGGGGGTCCCTGTCCCCACGTGAGAAGGGGTCCCTGTCCCCAGGGGGAGATGGAGGGGGTATGTAATGGTGTGTGGGGGATGGGGTCCTCTCACTCACCATGACCAAGCTGTAGGCCGCATACTCATCCATGTTGGCCTGGGCTCCATCCAGTGTGCTGGACGGGCAATCAGCATATCTCCCAGAAAGACCTTTCATCATCTGTGTATGACGGGGGAGGAGGGGGGCTGGCAGACAAGGCTGCAGTGTCCTCCGGGGGGCTCTCATAGGGCTGCACTGCATCTGTGTGCTTAAAGTTTGTTTACCCAGGAGAAGTATGCAGTGCAGTGTGGGCCGAACTCAGGGGGGGGTGGGACTCTGGCTGGGGAGAACAGACATCGGACTGAGCGGCAATGCATGGAGCAGGAGAGGGGTACTCTGAGGCGCTGGCCGAGGAATGCACAACTAAAGAGCAGCCAGTGCGATAGTCGAGCATGGAGCTCTGCTAGTCACCCTCCACCTCCAGCCACCCGTGTGCCCTCCACCTCCAGCCACCCGTGTGCATGGTGCACTGGTACCCCTAGCTGCCTATGCTGCTGCCGGCCATATGTAGAGGGGGCTGCATGGGCCCCCTGCATCACAGGGCCTGGTTGCGGTCGCAACTGCTGCACCCCCTATAGTTACGCCCCTGATTATTATACAGATTTCTAAAAGAGAGGGACAAGTGGTACTAGGATACGTCTTTGAACTGGAGCTCAAGGACCACGCTTTAACAAAAAAATTATAAAGCGGGGGTCTCCAAAATTTCTATGGAAAGGGTCAATTTACTGTTCTTCAGACTTTAGGGGGGGGGGGGGCAAAAAATGTCCTGGCAACAGTAGGCATGAATAATGCTTCATCATTGGTTTACATGGAAGGAATAGTGCCCAATTGTTGGTATCAATGGGAAATATAGTGCCCAGGGGCGGACTGACCATTTGGGCACTGCCCGAGGGCCCCATGCCACTAAGGGGCCCCATCAGGGTTGCCAGCCGCAATAAAACCAGTGACAGTATGTAAAAATCGGTGTTTTAAAAAAAAAAAACCAAGATTATAGCTGCCCCGCCTCTCCAGTACCTTTTCAGTGTGTGTATGTGTATTCTGTGTGTGCATATTGTGCACTAGTGTCTGTGTATGTATACTGTATGTGTGTGTGTGTATACTGTGTGGCCCCATAATCTATTGCCTGGGGGCCCCATCATTTGGCCCCTGGGCTGCATTTCGAAGACCACTGGTGTAGAACTTATTTTAGAAAATACATATTTGCTGTATATTGTGATAAATTGGGAATTTATTTATGCAGACCTATAAAGAAACTGAAAAGTCCACTTTAAAGTGGTGTTTCCCCCCCCAAAAAAAAATCTGAGTAAAATTATCCAAAAAATTGGAAAAAATAAAAATGTAACTCACCTCTAAATGCCTGTTCCTAGGGGGTCCCTCGTAGTCTGCCTCCTTCAGTGCCCGAGCACCTGACATCACTTTCCCTCAGCGCAGTCAGTCATCTGGGACATGTGACAGGTCCCAGATGACTGCATGGCATATCACGGCACGGGGCGCCGCTCACGCACGTGCAGTGGGTGCCTGGCTGTGAAGCCACAGCCGGGTGCCCACAGTAAGAATGCCGGTGCTGCCGAGAGGAGGGGGGATGAGTGGAGCTTCATTCCCCCGCATCGCTGGACCCTGGACAGGTAAGTGTCCGATTATTAAAAGTCAGCAGCTGCAGTATTTGTAGCTGCTGACTTTTAATTTTTTTTTTAAGGGGCACACCACTTTAAGTGTATTCTGTATTTATCAATTTTAAAGTGGAGTAGTGCTCGCCTTAAAGCTCCTAAATCTTTATCAGTCTTGTAAAGGTTTGGGTATTCAAATGTATGTTTGCAAAGTTCTAAGTTTTCCAAGCATTGATCATAAGGGTCCAATCAGGAAATGGGTATCAGACCCGTGCTTCCTGATTCAGTGTTAGAAAAGCGAATATTCATTTGCTTTTCTAACACACCTGGGTGGGCACCGAGTGTAATGCTCTGCACCATGAGGCCAGGTGCTTAAAAAAAAAAACACCCCTGGCGCTGTAATTCTTGCTCCTGGCATCCTGAAAGGGATGCCGGATGCATGAATAGGGGGTGGCAGTGGCAAAGATAGGGGAATCAGTGCCTGTACGTCCCTGAATTTGAACAGATAAAAGGACCAGAAAATCTTATTACTTTGACTTCTGTGTTTGGTGCTCCTACATCTCATCCTCAGGGGTAACAAAAGCCCCCCTCATTGAAGGCCAACTTGTGTTAATGATCAGCCTAGATTGAAGCCTAAGGCCGCGTACACACGGGCGGACTGTCTGCCCAACTTAGTCCGCCGAAACACATTTGAGCGGACAGTCCGCTCGTGTGTGGGCTTCAGCTGACTTTTTCAGCGGACAGTCTGACGAACAAAGTCTTACGGAATTTCCGTAAGATTGTCCGTCCAAACTTGGTTTGAGCGGACAGTCCGCCCGTGTGTGTGCCAGTCCGCTATACTTTCGAAATGAGCGGACTTTTCCCGCCCGGAGAAAAGTCCGCTCATTTCGAGCGGGTATCCAGGTAGGCGGAGCCCGCGACGGAGACTTCGCGGGCCCCGCCGCCTGGTATGGACTTAAAGGGGAACCCCAACGCCGAAAAAAATCGGCGTGGGGGTGCCCCCCAAGTCCACAACAGACCCTTGTCCGAGCACGCTACCCGGCCGGCCAGGAAAGGGGGGCGAGCGAGCGCCCCCCCCTCCTGAGCCGTACCAGGCCGCGTGCCCTCAACATGGGGGGTGCCTTGTTGAGGGCACGCGGCCCCCCCACCCCAAAGCACCTTGTCCCCATGTTGATGAGGACAAGGGCCTCTTCCCGACAACCCTGGCCGTTGGTTGTCGGGGTCTGCGGGCGGGGGGCTTATCGGAATCCGGGAGCCCCCTTTAATAAGGGGGCCCCCGGATACCGGCCCCCCACCCTATGTGAATGAGTATGGGGTACAATGTACCCCTACCCATTCACCTGTAAAATAAAAGTACCAAAAAAAAACACAACACATGAGATAAAATACTTTATTGCACAGCTCCGGGGGTCTTCCGTCTTCGGGGGTCTTCTCACCGGACTCCTCCGCTATCTTCTTGTAGCTCTTTTGCTAGCGGAGGAGTCCGGCTTTCTTCCTCCCCGCCGCCGGCCTCTTCTCCCGACTTCGGGGGTCTTGTCCCCCTCTTCGGTTCTTCTGTCGGGCCACCGCGCCTTCTTATAGCTCTTTTACAGGCGGTGGCCCGGTCTTCTGTCGCCGCTGTCGCTGTCGCCGCCGCCGCCGCCTTCCGTTCTTCTTCTTCTTCTTCTTCTTCTCCAGGAGATGTTGCCTCGACGATCTCTCCGGCCGGAATGCCAGAGCCGCGCTGCGCGGCCACTTATATAGTGACAATGGGGCGGTGTCACATGGTATACGTCACATGGGTTGGTCACATGGGTTGATGTCACATGGGGACTGTGACATCGTAAGGGGACGGGGTCACCATGTGACACCAACCCATGTGACATATACCATGTGACACAGCCCCATTGTCACTATATAAGTGGCCGCGCAGCGCGGCTCTGGCATTCCGGCCGGAGAGATCGTCGAGGCAACATCTCCTGGAGAAGAAGAAGAAGAAGAAGAAGAACGGAAGGCGGCGGCGACAGCGACAGCGGCGACAGAAGACCGGGCCACCGCCTGTAAAAGAGCTATAAGAAGGCGCGGTGGCAGAAGAACCGAAGAGGGGGACAAGACCCCCGAAGTCGGGAGAAGAGGCCGGCGGCGGGGAGGAAGAAAGCTGGATTCCTCCGCTAGCAAAAGAGCTACAAGAAGATAGCGGAGGAGTCCGGCGAGAAGACCCCCGAAGACGGAAGACCCCCAAAGCTGTGCAATAAAATATTTTATCTTGTGTGTTGTGTTTTTTTTGGTACTTTTATTTTACAGGTGAATGGGTAGGGGTACATTGTACCCCATACTCATTCACATAGGGTGGGGGGCCGGTATCCGGGGGCCCCCTTATTAAAGGGGGCTCCCGGATTCCGATAAGCCCCCCGCCCGCAGACCCCGACAACCAACGGCCAGGGTTGTCGGGAAGAGGCCCTTGTCCTCATCAACATGGGGACAAGGTGCTTTGGGATGGGGGGGCCGCGCGGCCCCCCCCTTCCCCAAGGCACCCCCCCATGTTGAGGGCACGCGGCCTGGTACGGCTCAGGAGGGGGGGCACTCGCTCGCCCCCCTTTCCTGGCCGGCCGGGTAGCGTGCTCGGACAAGGGTCTGTTGTGAACTTGGGGGGCACCCCCACGCCGATTTTTTTCGGCGTTGGGGTTCCCCTTTAAGTCCATTCCAGGCGGCGGGGTCAGCGACATCTCCGTTGCGGGCCCCGCCTACCTGGAGACGCGCTCGAAATGAGCGGACTTTCCTCCGCGTATGTGGGCGAGTCCGTTCATTTCAAAAGTAGGGCGGACTTAGTACGGCGAACTTAGTCTGCCGTATTAGTCCGCTCAAAAAGTGCCGTGTGTGGGCAAGTCCGTTCATTCAAAATTTGGACGGACTGTCTGTCGGATTGTCTGACGAACTTAGTTGGGCAGACAATCCGCCCGTGTGTACGCGGCCTAAGAATCTCATATATGGAAATACATATTGAGGTAGTACACACAATCGGATTTTCCGATGGGAAATGTGTGATGAAAGGCTGCTGGCGGAAAATCTGACCGTTTATACGCTCCAACGGACAATTGTTGTCGGATTTTCTGTGGACAGATGTTGGATGGCAGGTTTTAAAATTTTCTGCGGACAAATGTCTGTTGTCGGATTTTCCTATCATGTGTACACAAGTCCGTCGGACAAAAGTCCAAAGTACAAACACGCATGCTCGGAAGCAAGGACGAGCCAGAAGTGGTGGGTCTTTTAAACTAGCATTCATAAAGGAGAATTAACATTTGTGACGTTGCAAATCATGAAATTGCGAAATGCAGCGCACATTCTCTTCTTCTTTAATGGGATAATAATGAAGCTGCTTTGCTGGTGATACTGATGAGTTATTGCCAACGAATTTTAAAAGGCTTTTTTTTTCTAGTGATATCAAGAATAATATTATTATGCTTTTTTTTGTTCCTTTTTTTGGGCAAGTTACCACAACACCATTATCCTGTAGTTTTTAAGATCAAAGATACAACTATGTTGGTGTCCTTTGTAAATTTTACATTGTATTTGTTTAAGTGTAACTGCCTACTCCCAAACTGTCATTTGAAGTAAAAAAACATAGCCAAGTATTATTCTACACAATTTTTTTTACTGTGCATTAAAAAAAGAAAACAAATAAAATTAGACATGCTATCTGCCAACAGAACTTAAC
Organism: Lithobates pipiens; assembly: GCF_037356315.1. Lineage (NCBI taxonomy): Eukaryota > Metazoa > Chordata > Amphibia > Anura > Ranidae > Lithobates > Lithobates pipiens. Next base: position 292,299,400 of record NW_027507784.1, on the reverse strand, counting down.
TAAAAAGTGCTTTCTATGCATCCAAAAATATAACAAATCAAATCTTTATTATTCAACCAAAAAAATAAAAGCCTCATGCATGTGTCCTGCTTCTTAAAGTCGTTGTAAACCCACATGAAAAAATTCATAAAAAAGACCTGCATGACAAAGGCATAATGAGCTAGTATGCATAGCATACTAGCTCATTATGTAATACTCACCTGAGATCGAAGCCCCCGCTGCGGTGCCCATACACAGCATGTGTGCGGGAGCGGCCGATAACGGTACACTCATTGAAGCAAATGGTATATACATGCCATTGTTTTAGTGCGCATGTACCGATGATGTAGGCACATGCAGATACAGGGGATAGCTCCTAAACTGTGCAGGTTTAGGAGATATCCGGGGTAGCTACAGGTAAGCCTTATTATAGGGTTTACAACCACTTTAATATAGGGGGTCAACAATGCCAGGAGTTGGTGAAAGCAGGGGTCCGTCATCTGGAGATAATTCCGAAAATCATCTGGATTATTCTCCTGGACTCCCACAGCAAAGGCATATGACATAATTGGTCACGATTAATAAAGCAAGTCCAAGAACTCTTCCTCCTGTTCATGGACTGGACTTGGGACAAAGCAATAACCCCAAGGCCAATAATAACATGTTATCTCCTCCAATTCCGCAACATGTCTGGTTGACGAACAGCCATTAGAAACAAACTGAAAAGCACGAAATGAAAAGCGCAAATCAACACTCACCAAACTTCTACTAACACAAAATTTGCATAAGGAGCCCAAAGGGTGGCGCTAAAGAGCTGAAAACCATGTAATATGTCACTATGTTCATGTTTGTTGGCCGACAATTCCTTGCCGTTTGTATGCAAGACAAAATCCAAGCACGCGTCTTTGGACAAAAGTCTGAGGTTTTGTCTGCGGAAAATCCGATCCTGTGTACGAGGCTTAAAGGTCAACTTATTGACAGCAATGCACTTCCTGCTTGGATAAACGACACATCTCTATATTTACTACAATAACAACAATGTGCAAGAGCAAACTTGTAAAATGTGAAGGTTGCATCACAAATGACAAAATGACTTTAGGACATAATAAAAACCTCTGCAATAATAAGGTGTACTCGGTTATTATGCTAAACTTTCCCTTTAACTGACATTCTAATAAAGTATTGGAACTTTCAAGATAAACTCTGATCTAATTATAAAGCAGAATATTGTTTTCAAATTAATTTTGTTGGAAAACAAAAACCCATGTAGGATGAATGAGTTATTATTAAATGTCAAAGCTACTTAGCGACTACACCACATATCAGCAGACGTATTTGCTAACTGCTACCATATAATCTGTAATTAGTAATCTAATTAAAAACAAATGATGGTAAGGCTAGTGGGTTTCACTACTGCATGATGGAATACAGTAACTGCGATAGGCGCAAGTGGCAGGAGATCCCATCTTAGGCTAGGCTCTCATAAAACATTGGCCTTTTTTAAAGGTTGTAGCAATCTGAAGAAATAAGGCTGCGTATTTGTGAATCCGTTGTCAAACTGAAAAGCAGGAGTTTGATTTAGGGTTCGTTCACACCAGAACATGGTACTGGAAAGCTAGGTACAGTGCAGGTTTTCAACACTGCATTCAAAATGCACTGTCTTTGAAATCTACTGTGTGTGCCAATGGCACCCCAAATGCAGATCTCAAACACAGTGCGTTTACCTGTAGCACCTGCACTATGATACCATGTGATTTGATGCGGTGCCTTTTTGAAAAGTAGTGCATGCACTACTCTTTCTGTGATTCTACGGAATCTGGAGAACTGACAGTGATGTGCTCTCCTGCTTAGTGTGGTCAGTTTTTAATAGGGAAGTAGAGAGGCTGGCAGGAACACCAGAGATTTCACAAAAAGTAAACAACACAAAGAGAACAGGATAATTTCTTTATCGTACATCACGGGACACAGAGCCACAGTAATAACTGTATGGGTTATATAGGCCACCTTTAGGTGATGGACACGGGCACACTCTAAACAGGAAGTTTAACTTCCTATATAACCTCTCCCCTTACGTCCATTTCTTTGCCAGGGTCTAAGGTGTTGGTCCCTTGGGACTTGAATTTAGTTCTGTCGGCATTACAGAAACAGCCTTTTCAGCTGATAGGACATATTCCCTTGGTCCTTTTGACAAGGAAGCTTGTTTTTCTGGTAGCCATATCTTCTGCAAGAAGGGTATAAGAGGTGGCTGCTCTTTCTTATAGAGAGACATATTTAATTATTCACAAGGATAGAGTAGTATTGCGTCCTCATCCTAGTTTTCTGCCAAAGGTGGTTTCAGGTTTTAATCTAAACCAGGATATTGTTCTACCTTCATTTTTTCCAGAACCCTGTTCTACGGAAGAAAAGTCACTCCATTCTTTGGATGTAGTGAGAGCAATCAAAATCTATTTGGAGGCGTCTGCTCAAATTCAGAAAATTGATGTTTTGTTTGTGTTGCCTGAAGGTCCTAGAAAAGGACAGGCAGCACCGAAATCTACTATTTCTAAGTGGATTTGGCAAGTAATTATTCAAGCTTATAGTTTAAAGAGGAAAGTTCTACCTTTTCAAATCAAAGCACACTCCACCAGGGCTGTTAGGCCGCGTACACACGCGGGGACTGTTCGCCCAACTTTGTCCATCAAACAGTTTCGGCAAACAGTCCGCTCAAAATTTGCATGGACGGACATGGCCACACACGACGGACGAACAGTTTGCTGAAACCGTGCGCGATGACGTGAACGGGACGTACGACGGGACGAAAAATACGACGTCCTATACACTGCATTATAACTTTCGGCGTGTAAATCCTTTCTGAGCATGCGCGGAACTTAGTTTGACGAACAAGCCTACACACGAGGGGACTGTTCGCTGAAACTTTGTTTCAGCGGACAGTTTTTCGGAATTTCCGAAAAACCTTGTTCAGCAGACTGTTCGCTGAAACTGTCCGCTGAAAGCCCACACACGAGCGGACTGTTTGCCGAAACACTGTTCAGCGGACAAAGTTGGGCGAACAGTCCCCGCGTGTGTACGCGGCCTTAGTGTTACTGTTTCGTGGGCAGTGCATCACCAGGCCTCCATGGCTCAAATCTGCAAGGCCGCAACTTGGTCTTCAGTCCATACATTTATCAGATTCTATCAGGTGGATGTAATAAGGCATGAGGTTATCGCCTTTGGGCGCAGTGTGCTGCAGGCAGCAGTATAGGACCTCAGGTCTGATGGCACCATACTTTTTGTTTGTGTCTCCCTCCCCTCAATAGCATTGCTCTGGGATAATCCATACAGTTATTACTGTGGCTCTGCGTCCCGTGATGCACGATAAATAGGATTACAATAGGATTTTTATAACAGCTTACCTGTAGAATCCTTTTCTTGAAGTACATCTTGGGACACAGAGGTCCCTCCCCTGTTCTGGTTACACGTATATTACTTTGCTACAAAACGGAGGTAAGAGGAGAGGTTATATAGGGAGTTAAACTTCCTGTCTAGAGTGTGCCAGTGTCCATCACCTAAAGGTGGCCTATATAACCCATATAGTTATTACTGTGGCTCTGTATTCCGTGATGTACTCCAAGAAAAGAATTTTACAGGTAAGCTGTAATAAAAATCCTATTTTTTCATACAAGTACATGGTACAGCAGGCACATATCAGGAATATGAAATGCTGAGGTAACAAATGCTTTAAGGTGTGAACCAGCCCTTAGAGCCCAGCTCTAGGCAGAAAAAATTCCGATCCAGTGGGGCTGTGTCTGCACTGCAAGGGTCAACTGTTTTTTTCTAGGGGTGAGCAGAAAGCATATACTCATTTGATCTTTTAATCCTCTAGAACAGTGTTTCTCAACTCCAGTCCTCAAGGCACCCCAACAGGTCGTATTTTCAGGCTTGCCATTATTTTGCACAGGTGATTTAATCAGTTTCACTGCCTTAGTAATTACCACAGCCATTTAATCTAAGGGAAATCCTGAAAACATGACCTGTTGGTGCGCCTTGAGGACTGGAGTTGAGAAACATTGCTCTAGAACATGAGGTTCCTGCATGGCCCAGCGGTAGACTGGACTGGCTATGGAACTGCTCTGAGCGTGATGACATCAGGAATAGTCTGCTATTCAAGACCGCTGGAGCATAGGGTTGCTGAACCGGTTTTGTGTGGGGAGGGTAGGAGGATCAGGTGAGTATATCTCTGCTCTCCTCTCCCATAGAAAAAAAAAACAAGCAATTAACCTGTGCAGTGCAGGCACAGCCCCAGTGCATGATAAAAAAATGTTTTGCCCAGAGTTGGTCTTTAAAGTTGTAGTTTAATTTGCTCACACTTATATTATACCAAACCCCCCCCCCCCCCCCCCCTTAATCAACATGATCATGGCCATGACATTTTTAAATAAAATCAGTTTTTATCTGTGTTTCTCTGTACAATGCAGGCAGATCATGGCTGGTAAGAAGGGCTGCAGATAGCTTCCTTAAAACAACAGACCATCCTATGTAACACCCACATGTAATGCTGAGCCTCAATGATTGAAATGAAATCCAATGAATGAATGCCGGAAACAGTCTAGCCCTCTGAAGTCCAATGAATGAATCATCTAGCCCTCTTCTCCTTTTCTCCTTTCTGGAGAGAAGAGCGCTAGACGATGTTGGACCTGCTCCAGACAGGAGATCTTTCTGGCTTGCTGCAACTTCCAATATATACTGTAAGAAGCTTACAGTGGCAGAGAAATCAGAGAAAGCAATATTGGTACAGATAAAGAATATGTACAATTGTGTAAATCCATGTACACCTAGGCGTTTGGAATCGTGGGCGGAATCACTGCGATTCTGCCCGCGATTCCAAATTGCAGCAAAACGCAAAACTCGTTTGCGATGCCTTTGCTTCTTGATAGTACCCCAATCAATGGCGCGATTTTGCAACGATTGTCGCACTAAAAAAGTTATTTATAACATCTAACTACATGAATGTGAGTCTTTTCTATTTGCCTCTAGTTCCGACTTAACTTAAATAACCATTATCAGTGTGTTTTATTGTTGTAAAACCCTTGTTTCTGTATATGCGCTCATTCACATGGACCCAAAAATACTGCTTTCAGATCCATACAGAATTTTTTTCAATGGCCCTGAACAGAGCTCTATTATAGCTAATGTTTCTGCAGACTATGGCTTTTAGGTACATAATATAGAGCAGCATTTGGAGATGAGTATTTTGGTGCATCTTAATTCTATACACATATAAATGTATGCATGTGCATAGATTTATGTGAGTTGTTAAAAATAAAGGGAATTCTCATGCTTCTAAATGCTGTACGCACATACAAGCAAATTAATGTTCATACAGTACTGTATGCAACAATACATGCATCTTTTTAAGCAGGATGTTCAAATCTCCCATGTGCATATGTGTATATATATATATATATATATATATATATATATATTAGGGGTGCTGATTTAGGGCTGCCGTCACTGAGAGGGGTAAACCGTGCAATCTACCCCTCCATTAGAATCTCCACTAACAGTCACCACCATCTCTTCTCCTGAACTGGCTCAAATCCACCCCTCTATTAGAATCTCCATTAACAGTCACCATGTCTCCTCTCCCAAACTGGCTCTTCTTCTTTTGGTCATGTTACTTTCCCAGTCTGACTAGTGCAGATCGGACTGGGGTTCTCAGTCACCCTGTGCCCCTAATAGACATAGGGTCACTTACACATAGGAGGGGCCAGGGACCTGGAGAAGGAGATTCCAGGGCTCTCCAAGGTAAGCTGGGTTCCACACCCCCCCCCCCCCCCAGCCAAAGTGACTCCCATCACAAAAGGTGTCTCTACTAAAGCTTTATAACCAATCCTTGTTTCCACAACAACACAAAATTTTCTAAATCCACTTGCCACAGGGACAGACATTGATGTGAAATCTTCTGTGCAGGGGCACAGACAGCAAAACAAACAATACAGGGGTGTTTATCCTTCCATATCCCATCCAAAAAACTGAATTTATTTATGTTTTTGGTTGGAGTTACACTTAAAAATATATCTTGTTTGTAACCTGTGGACTGCCTGAATTTGCCACTTCCCATATGCCTGTATATTGTGTTCAATAAGATGTTCATTAATTTTTTTTTTTAATTAGCGAAATTTCCCTCTGAACCCACCGATTGTGGAAGGGAGTTCCACATCCTTACCACTCTAACAGTAAAAAAACTCTTACGCAGTTTAAGGTTAAATCAATTTTCGTTCAACTTCATTGGCCACATGTTTTCTTGAGTGATCTGAGACTGAATAGTTTCTTCCCAATGTTGGAATCACCATAAGGGCTCATGCACACTGCGGCTCCTACATGCTTTTGAGTTTTTTTGAGCTCTTATTTTTTCTGCCTGGAAACTCCCCTCTATGTTAGCCAAGGTTTCCATGCACACTAAGGCCGCGTACACACGAGAGGATTGTCTGGCCAACTAAGTTCGTCAGACAATCCGACAGACAGTTCGTCCTACTTTTGAATGAACGGACTTGACCACACATGACGAACAGACAGTCCGCTGAAAGCTTGCGCGATGACGTGTACGGCACGTACGACGGGACTAGAAATTCGACGTCCAATAGACTGCAATGCAACCTTTGGCCGTGTAAATCCTTTCTGAGCATGCGCCATACTTAGTCCGTCGAACTAGCCTACTCACGAGCGGATTGTCCGCTGAAACCAAGTTTGGACGGACAATATTACGGAAATTCCGAAAGACTTCGTCCGCCAGACTGTCCGCTGAAAAAGTCCGCTGAAGCCCACACACGAGCGGATTGTCCGCTGAAACACGTTTCAGCGGACTAAGTTGGACGGACAATCCTCTCGTGTGTACGCGGCCTAAGGCTTTTTCAGGCATTTACAGGCATATGCTCTTGCAGGAAGAAAAAAACCCCCGCTAAACTCAAATTTTTTCGAGAAGAAAAGACACCTAAGTGCCAAAAAACGAAAACGAGCAGTAAAAAGCTCAAAGAAGCTCTAAAACACACAAAAAAATAGGAAAAATTAGCTGAGGGGAGAGTTTGTGAAAAAAAATGCTAATGCTCAAAAAAGCTCAAAGGAGCTCAAAAAAGCTCAATAAAAACTTGCAAAATAGTCCAAAAAAGTACAAGCTTCCTCAAGCTGAAAGAAAAGCTCATATGCCTGTAAAAGCAGCTTTTTTTTGGAGTTGTAGTGTACATGAACCCTTAAGATATTTATGTATTGCTATCATATCCCCTGTAAGCATCTCTTCTCCAGGGAGATTAAGTTTAATGTTTGTAATCGTTCTTCATAACTGAAGTCCTTCAGTCCCCTTATTAGTTTTGTTGCCCTTCTCGACTCTCTCCAGTGCCAACACATCCCTCCTGCGGACTGGTGACCAGAACTGGACAGCATATTCAAGATGCGGCCAAACCAGAGTTTTGTAAAGTGGCAGAATTATAGTTTTATCTCTTGATTAAATATCTTTTCTAATGAATGCTAATAGTCTGCTGGCCTTGCTTGCTGCAGCTTGGCATTGCATGCTATGACTGTGTCTGTCATCAATTAGGACCCCCAGATCTTTTTCCATCCCCGATTCCCCCCAGAGGTTCTCTCCCCTAGTGTGTAGCCTGCATTCATATATTTCTTTTCCAATCATTTTTATTAGGGTTATAAAACATACAAATATGAAGCCATACAATACAGTATAGAAAAGTACCGGTACATAATAACATTAGTAACACACACCACTGGTCGCTAAGGAACTGGTATCATGCAATTTTGGGCTACGACCATAATTCCTAAGAACAGAAGATACATCCTCTGAAGAGGAACTGCATGACTGGGGGGCGCTCTCATCTAAGATGAGGGGTCATTTTAGCCATGAATTGATCACAGTAGCTGGCCTTTGTGTTAACATACATAGCCCTCAGATGGGGAGTGGGAACAATGGTGGCCGACCAGTGGTCCTACATCGCACCCCAAACTACTAAAAGTTTTATTAAGTAGGAAGAAGAGAAAAAGGCAAGAAAGAAGAAAAGGATGAAAAAAGAAGAAAGGGAAAGCCTGCATTAATATTTTTTAGCCCCCAAGTGCATCATTTTAAATTTCCCTACATTGAACATCATTTGCCATGTGTTTGCTGGCCCTTATATTTTATCAAGGTCTTCCTGTAAAGTGGCTTACAGGAATGATCCTTACATTACCACACTGTAATTTCAATGAAAAATATACCGTGAATAATAGTAGTGGCACCCGTCTACACATTTTTCATGTGCTCCCTTTGAAGTTTATGGTTCCAAAACTGCCCTATGCTAAACTGGATGAATCATCTGCACCTTTTAAAAAAAACATCATAGTGCCCCATGTTACCTTTTAGCACCCTCCTAGGCAGGGCTTTTTTTCTCAGAGGATAGGTGCAGGAACTCCACCCTTCCGAGTCACCCTTCTTCTCCGCCCCCTACCCGTCTCTGAGCACCATCCCTTGATTTCACCTCCTACCCACCTCCCAGTATAGCACCTTTCAGACAATACCTAACCAAGTATTTTGTGCCACTCAGTAATTTCTATGAAATCTGTTAATGAAAACAAGAAAGATAGTAAAACAGATCCCTTGCAATGAGCAACAATAGACCCCACCCCAGATACAATAGACCCCACCCCATAAACAATAGACTCCACCCCAGAAACAATAGACCCCACCCCAGAAACAAAGGACCCGCCCCCAGCAACAACAGATCCCCCACACAGCAAAATACTTTCTTCCAGCAATAATGGACCCCCCCCACAACAAAGTACCACCCCAGCAACAATAGACCCTTCAGCAGCCAGAAACAATAGACCTCTCCATCAACAGTAGATCCAACCCAGCAACAATTGACCCCCCTGCAAGATAAGACCCCCCCCCCCACCAGAAACAGTAGACTTACCAAGCAACAATAGACCCCCATACAAAAAAATATCCCCCACCAGCGACAATAGATACCCCAGCAGACAGCTTGGGGTCTTTGGCTAAAGAGTGGGGTCCCAGAAGAAGGGGAGTCCCTGTCCCTCCTATGTAGAGGCTGCCATGAGGCCTCAGGTAGTCGTCCTGAGGGCCAGAGTGGCAGAAACTGCAACCCAGATGTCCTACACTTAGAAGGATCTGTTCCTAGCTACTCTGACTACAGACCTAAGTCTAGGGGCCTGTTCTGTGAGGACCACCCCTGCAAGCTAGTAAAGTCAGTGGACAGGTGGTAGCTAAAGGGGATACTGGTTAGTGTCCCAAAGGATCAGAGTTAATTGAGTCTGCTGCCAGAACAAACACAGGACTTATCCTTCCATACAAATGATGTATGGTTCAGCACAGGGTCTGCTATTCAGTTTAACCAAGTGAACATTGTTCTCATCTGTGTATAGATACATTTGGAGTATCCCACTAATCCCTTCTCCTATCCAAATTCTACCAATAAATACAAAAAAACAAATGAAGACTGGTCATTCGATAACAAGTAGATGAGTGTGCACCTGTTCATGTGAAAATACCCAAGCATCTGGCTGCAGGATAATCAGAGGGAGGCCCGAGAAATATATACTCAACAACCCCTACGGGGGCAGTGCTACACATTGATGTGGACATGCACCATAAAGAATATTGTCATTTTCATTGTTGTCCAATGCAGCGTGAAAACAGATTCAAAAGATATGGCACTAGTTACAAGTGGGCCCTAAAAGCATTTTCCAATATAAATTCAAATTGTGTGCTCTCTAAAAAAAAGCCATAGTTTCCCTTTAAATAAACATGTCTATGCCACTAAATGAAAAATAAAAAAAGAATGTGCTTATGACAATATCTCTTCCTGTCTTCCTTATTCATTCTGCTTGTGAGCTCCAACCGGCTGACATAATAAGACACTTCAAACCGCGGACGACATGAAAGCATCAACAGATATTTAGCAAATAAAATGAGCCTTTGCTATGATTCCATTAATTACATATGGGAAGAGGACACATTTCAAAGTCGGCGAACGCGACGAGACTGAGAATCGCTTTCGAGACTCGATTCGTGCTGAATTCATTTGCTACAGACTCAGGGAACCTCGCTCCTGTCTCTGCTCTTCACCGCAAACCGGCTAAATTGGATAAAGTTAGATTTGAAAGTGAAAAGGCGATACAGTCTGTTTTGCTTTCAAACAAAATCATCTGGCGCAGACATTCTATTCTGAAAGGGTTTTCTATTTCCCTGCATGGCAAATACAGCAGACTGACAGATTTGTCAAAGCCTATCCTTCTCTGGAACACTAATAGAACTGTAAGACTGACATGACAGTGCTGAAATCTGCTTGGGCTGCACTAATGCCAAGAAAATCCCTTCTCTAGTGATCTTGCAGGGTTAAAACAAAGTTCATTTCCATCTCGCGGGTGATGTCAGTAAGTGACAGCTCAGGCAATCTGGTTAGACACATGGAACATGTTATTTTCTTCATATACAGTTGATCAGATGATGTATATGCGTATATGTGTGCGTACGTCTATACATTACCGGAATAGAATGTGAGGCTTTTATTTCAGTGAAATGCCCAGAAATGACAGGCCGGGTAGAATAATGGCATATAACAGCATTATGTAGGATTTTATTAGAGTGGTTATAATGTGTGTATTTATTTTGCCTGTATATATGAGTGCTGGTCTATAGTAACAATACACGACAATCACAATACATTTTTATAATGGACTCCCGTATGAGTTAGTAGGTGATAAGTAAAGCAAAAAAATATATAATATCATTATACTCATTCGATTTGAGCTGATTCACCGACTTGATTGCGCACGTGTTCATTAACCCCTTCACTTTCACTAATGTGGTCTGCCACATACTTTTTCTTTCAAGGTATATACGCATTTAGGACTGATGCACACCTATGCATTTTTTGTGCTTTTTGCATTTTGCAGATTCGCACTACAGTCCATTTAACATGGTTTCCTATGGAACACGTTCTGCAGTGCAAATCTGCAAAATGCAAAAAGCACTAAAAATGCATAGGTGTGAATCAGGCCTTAGGCTAGCTTCACACCTATTCAGGCTGCTGTTGATGCATTTTCCCTTGGAATTTTTCACGTGTGTTTTTGAGGTGTTTTTTAATGCATTTTTGATGTATTTTGTATTTGCATGCTGAAGAAACCAGAAAAAAATCCAGTGGAAATGCATCAAAAATATGAGAACTGTGTTTTTCATGGGTTTCCACTGCGTTTCCATTAAGGTCTATGGAATTAAAAGCGCAATCCTGAACTTTTCCCAAAATTGCACCAGTTAAAAACGCACAGGTGTGGACGGAGCCATAGGAAATCATGGATAAAGGACTGTAGTGCATTTCTGCAAAACTAAAAACACACGGCAAAAAGGTAATGGTGTGAACCTAGCCTTATGCTTTGGTGCAGTTTCTGTACATGCATTCACCACGTGGTAAGTGTACCAGCAATGCATTTATAAAACAATGCAAGTCTTTTACTCTGGTACAGACTATTTGAGATTGTTTAAAGTATGACTTTCCATAAAATAAAATAAAAATAACTGTAGGTGCATCAGCACTTACAGTTTTCTCCCCTTCAAAATCGCACAAATACCGGTTAATTCTTCCAGTAAATTCCACTTAAAGGATACGTCCACCCTAACACTAAAATTGCTATATCGACAGACACCGACAATATAAGCCTAATCTACTGTATCTAACCCTATAAAAAGAAATTACTATACATACCTTTTTTGAAGCCGATCTAGTCCGGTCTCCAGCAGCGGAAGCTCTGTAGAAGACACAGCCGACAACGGCTGAGAAATGAGTGCCGTCACCCATAGACTTACTATGGGGCTTCTGTTGTCGGCTGTGTCCTCTGCACCCGCTTTCACAGTGGAGCCACAGCTGACAGCTCAGTGTTGGATCGGGTCCGATCGGCTTCAAAAAAGGTAAGTATACTGATTTCTTCCTTATGCCACGTACACATGACCGGACTTTCTGGCAGAAAAGGTCCAACAGTCTTCCCGGCGGACTTTTGACAGAGTTACGACAGACTTCCGAACAAACGGACTTGTCAACACATGAACGGACTAAAGTCTGTTCGAAAGTCCATTCGTTTTGAACGTGGTGACGTACGACAGGACTAGAAAAGGAAGTTCAATAGCTAGGAGCCTATAGCTGCCCTTGCGTCATATTTGGTTTACTGAATAGGAATTGAGTCTGTCGGACAGATTTGAAACATGTTCTATTTCTAGGCTGTCTGAATTTTTTAAAGAAAAACGATCGGATTATCCCACACATGATCGTAATATCCAACGAAATGATTCCATCTGACCTATTCTACGGAAAGTCCGGACGCGTGTACATGGCATTACAGGGTTAAATAGGTTAGTGCTAGATCGTGGATTTTTGTAGCTATAGAGTTTTGAGTATTAGGCCCCTTTCACGCGATCGGCCCCTCGGATCCGCCTTTCCGTTTTTTCACCATCCGTCCAGGGCATTGGACTGGATGGGAAAATGGACAGGCTCCGATCTCCCCATAAAGAACAGCGAGGCTCTGACAGGTCCGTCCCTGCACAGTAAACAGAGTTGGACCTGTCATCCACCAGAGCGATCCCCTGCTGAGCTAGCAGAGTCCTTCCAGCACATCCGCCCTGTGTGAAAGGGGCCTTAGAGTGCACTTATCCTTTAAACTGGATCTTCATCCTCAATAAGATATTGCCTCCCCTCCACCCCTCCTCTCCTCTGTTGTGCAAATTAGGCTTTCTTTTTTATTTTGCTTACTTGCTGAGCAGGTAAGTACCTTACATGTACAGGAGCACAACCAGGTAAGCAGGGGTTAAAAAAGAAGGGGTGTGGAATTCCATTTTAATGCAGCCTCCTGTGTTGTGTGAGTGTTAACAATGCTGCACTGCTCCTGAATTCAGAGCATAGTTGTCATTCCAATGTAGGCTGCCCCTGCTTGCCCCACAGTGGAATAAGCAGATGTTGCAGGGAGTGTGGTTAAGCATTATCACTGTGGATTTATAATCCCATAGCTTGTCAGTCAGGACCTGGCCACACCTAGACCCACCCACTGCTTTTTGGATTGGCAGAACTGTCTCTGTTACTAAAGCCCTTCCAATGGTTTTCCCGATAGGAATTGAGTCCGTCGGACAGATTTGAAACATGTTCTATTTCTAGGTCCACCTGTGAGAATGGTCCACTCTGTCTCTGGGACCCGTGTGTGTCCGAGCAGACAGCGTGGCAGGTCAGGAAGAGGCATAGAGTCTCGTGGGAGTCTATGCCCGGAAGTGGGTGCAAATACCTGTCTTAGACAGGCATCTGCACCCCCCTCCCCCCTGTAAGGTGTCAAATTTGATACCGGAGGGGGGGAGGGTTCCGAAAAGCAGAGGTAACATTTTTGTGTGAACCTCTGCTGGAACGAGTTCCAGCGCTTGGTTCCAGTGTCTTGCCCGCAAGCATGCACTAACGTGGGCACCAGTAACACCCACCCTGTGCCTTGTGCGGGTCGTGGGAGTTTCCCACATTTGACTGTGGGCTCCCAGACACCCGCAAGCACCGGGCAATCTCCTGGATTTGGACTGTCACTCAGCCACAGACAGAGCAACCCGAGCAGCTGAATGGAGTACGGCAGCGGCCGCCGCTCGAGCTGCTCCGTCCTCTGTCTGTGGCCAGGGGAGGGGGCAGGACAGAGCCGGGAGATCTGGAGACACACCCCATGCTGGTGCTCCATGCTGCACTAAGACCTCTCATGGCATGCTCCTCCCCGCCGGCCCCTCCTTCCCTCCCGTGGTGGGAGGGAAGGAGGGGCCGGCAGGTAGGAGCGCGCCACGAAAGGTAAAATGACCGCCGCTTTGCAGGGACCAGATCTGTTATCACCTCAGACAGACTAGAAGAGAGGAGGGGTCTGTGAGGAGGAGCATGCCAAGAGAGGTAATGACAGCCGCTTCCCACACAACTATGCAAGTAATGTAACAGCAGCTGCTTGGATCTTGCTGTGATGTGTGCCCCATTATGTGCCACATGCCCTGCTGTGTGAATAGTGTCCTGCTGTGTGCCCCATTATGTGCATCATGCCCTGCTGTGTGCCCCATACCCCGCTGTTTGCCCTGCTGTGTGCCCCATGCCCAGCTGTTTGCCCTGCTGTGTGTCCAGTGTCCCGCTGTGTGCCCCATGCCTGATTGTATGCCCTGCTGTGTGTCCCATGTCTTGCTGTGTGCCCTGATGTATACCCCACGATGTTCCCTGTGCCCCTTGCCCTGCTGTGTGCCCTATGCCCGCAGTGTGCCCTGTTGTGTGTCCCATGATGTGCCCTACTGTGTGCCCCATGTCCTGATGTGTGCCCAGTGCCCCTGTGTGCCCTGTGCCCTGCTGTGTGCCCCATGTCCTGATGTGTGCCCAATGATGTGCCCTGATGTGTACCCTCCTGTATGCCCCATGCCCCGCTGCGTTCCCTGCTGTGTGCCCAGTGTCATGCTGTGTGGCCCATGCCCCACTGTGTGCCCTGCTGTGTGACCAGTGTCCCGCTGGGTGCCCAAGCCCCGCTGCGTGCCCTGCAGTGTGCCCAGTGTCCTGCTGTCTGCCCCATGCCCTGCAGTATGACCTGCTGTGTGTCCCATGTCTTGCTGTGTGTGCCATGTGTCCTGATGTATGCCCCATGATGTGCCCTGTGCCCAGATATGTGCCCCCTGCCCTGCTGTGTGCTCCATGTCCTGATGTGTGCCCTGTGCCCTATTGTGTGTCCCATGATGTGCCCTGATGTGTGCCCTACTGTGTGCCCCATGTCCTGATGTGTGCCCAGTTCCCCTGTGTGTGCTCTGCCGTGTGCCCCATGATGTGCCCTGGTGTTTGCCCTCCTGTATGCCTCATGCCCCACTGTGTGCCCCCTGCCCTGATCTGTGCCCTGAGCCCTATTGATGTGTGTCCTACTGTGTGTACCATGCCTTGCTGTGTGCTCCATGTCCTGCTGTGTGCCCAGTGTCCCTGTGTGCCCTGTGCCCTGCTGTGTGCCCCATGTGCTGATGTGTGCCTCATGCCCTACTGTGTGCTCCATGCCTCTCTATGTGCCCCATTCCCTGCTGTGTACCCCATGCTGTGCCCTGATGTGTGCCTCATGCCCTGCTGTGTGCCCCATGCTTCTCTGTGTGCCCCATGCCCTGCTGTGTTCCCCATGATGTGCCCTGATGTGTGACCAGTCGACAGGGTCTGTGCCAGCGTGAAGCGTCACCTCCCTGAAATGAGTTTGCCACCTCCCTGAAATTTGTTTTTGCAGGTTGGGATGTCTGCTTACTGACTCCTGTCCTCCGCCCTGCTGACCCCTGTACCCTGCCCTACTGACCCCTGTCCTTCCTCCTGTCCTTCCTCCTGCTGTCCCCCATACCCTTCACTACTGACTCCTGTCTTCCATACTGCTGACCCCTGTACCCTTCCCTACTGACTCTTGCCCTCTGTCCTGCTGACCCCTGCACCCTTCCCTACTGACTCCTGTCCTCTGTCCTGCTGACCCCCATACACTTCCCTACTGACTCCTGTCTTCTGTCCTGCTGATCCCTGTACCCTTCCCTACTGACCCCTGCCCTCTGTCCTACTGACCCTTGTACCCTTCCATACTGACTCCTGTCCTCCATCCTGCTGACCCCTGTTCCCTGCCCTACAGACTTGTGTCCTCCGTCCTGCTGACTCCTGTTCTCCCTCCTGCTGAGCCCTGTACCCTGCCCCACTGGCCCTCTGTCCTGTATCCTGCTGACCTAGAAAGCACCAAGAGATGAGAACTGGTTAAAAATTCAGTTCCAGGGTGACTCATTTTACTGCAGGGCCCCAGCTAGAGGGATAGGCCATGTGCAGCAGCTGGGGGGGGGGGGGGGTGTGTCTCACATGGTGCTTTGCAATGCTTGAGCTAAGCACATGCTCATTTTGAAGATGAACTCTGGGGAAAGATAAAAGCACCAATTCATGCAGATTCAAACCATTAAGTTCATTTTTAAAAGCAACTAGTGTAAGTACCTGAATTTGACAAACTGAACGGCTTTCCCTGGAGTTTAGCTTTAAAGCCCATTTGAATCCTTGCTATTTATTACTGTAATATAGTCAGGCTGAATATGCAATAATAAATATGGGGCTCTTTAACTTTTTTTTAACTTCTAAGTGTTGCAGCAAGACTTAAAACAAGCTATGCTGGCAGTACATATGAGAGTCCAACCGTCGCTCTCTCTCACAAAGCAGCGGCCTGGCTCTCCTGTGGTCCGACACGCAACACTGCTCTAATCAACAGTCCTCTGCTGCCCACTCAACTGGGCTTCAAGTTCCTTTGCTACATAGATGTGAACAATTGTACAGTTCATACATAATGTGGCTTGGTTGTGCCCCTTTAATTCCCCTGGTACTTTAATATAAATACAGCCCTGGCATTAACAAGTTCTCTCGCAGGTGGGACAATTTTGTAATCTAAATCACATAATAGCTCCAAAAAAAAAAAAAAAATGTCCATGTAGCTCTACCCCAAGAATAAATGAATATGAACAATTCTCTTTAGCAAACAGCATCCCTGCTGCTAAAATAGCTTCAAAACAACGGCACTGAGATGTAATAGGGAAATTCCACCGCTGCAGAGGCATCGTCCCTCATGCTCAGATTAAATGTGCCTTGTTTAGCACAGAGGCGAATATGCAGCCAATAATAAAATGTTTATAATCCACCAGAAACATGTTCATTTTATGCCTGTCTGCACTTCCCATTCTCTTGTAAATTTGCTTTTTAATAAATGCACGTGAGTCGCAGTAAAGATGTCTTCCTCGGAGCTTGTCGCAATTTCCATTTGTCACGACAGCTATCAGAAAGTGGAGTCCGCGTTCGGCGGTGATTTATTAGACCCACTGCCCTTACCCTGCATCTTCACTTGCTGCGGCTCTCTCTGCAATGAGGATTAACTGTATTGAAAAAAGAGCAAGGAGCAGTCAGGAATATTAACTGGCTTCTTTAATCTGTGCTCATTTTGTGTAGAACTCGGCAAGCATGGGAGTTGAAAGACAAACTAGCTGAATTTCAATTCCTGTTAAGTCCCCAGATAACCAGATGATTCAGAGACGGCCGCACTTACTCAGCCTCTCCAGTGCTGAACAAAACACCCCATCAGTGGCTGCAATGCATTGTTTTGTAATTACACTTCTAGCTGTGTTGGGATTAATTCCTGGACTGGACAACATAAAATCAAATGGAGATCAATAGATAGCAAAAGGAAGGCATGGTGTACTGTCTTACTGATGCATTTGTGTGCTTAGTATTTAAAGTGGACCTGCCACAACAATAGAATCTGCATATATTAAAGCAGAACTCCAGAAAAATGAATAAACAAGAGTGAAAAAAATCTGTAAAAGACAAACGTAAAAAGGAGCTTTTACTACACGAATAGGTGGGGAATGGTTTAAGGTTATGACATAGGCAGCAGGAAGGAGGTGGTCATAGCTTAGTAAATCCTTGACGACGAACAGACAGTGTGGTGAGCAGTTTGGTCCACCTGCCCACCCTCTTGGTCTATGATTAGACATGCCTACCCTTGGGGAATTGAGATATGGAAGGAGGATGGGGAACTTGTGGGGCAAGTCGTACTTTTGTCACAGCATTGGCGGGTACTTGACGGTGCCAAAAAAAGTAAGATCGTTGGTAACGTTTGGATGGGTTGTTTAACCTTAATGGTTACAAATATGTATAATTTATGTGGTGTTCATGAAAAAAAGTACTTACTAAAGTTTATTCCAGGTGAATAATGTTGTAAAATTACTGATGTGGGCCCACCAAGGTGGTTGTGAATAGCCAGTGGCCGGTGTGGGTTTACAACGAAAGATGACATTGGGTGGTACTGCCAAGGACCTGACTTTGACCACTTGCCGACCAACCCACGTACATATATTGTGAGGCTGCGGCTCCTACAGGCGAAATCACATACCTGTACATGATCGCCTCTTCCATGTTTGGGGTGCACATGCACGCCACCAGCTACCAGCTCCCACTGTGATTGGACACAGCAGTAGCCAAGCAGTGGGTCCACTGGACACAATGTCTGCCTGGGATCCATCGATTGTTCCCGAAAGAGGAAGAATGGTGGTAAACAAGGCAGATCACCATTTTGTGACAAGGGAAGACAGAGATCCTGTGTTTCTGCTAAACGGGAACATGGATCTCTGTCTTATCATAGTACAAGGAAGCACACAGTTAGGAGGCACACAGTAACCCTTTGATGTTAATCCCTTCCCTGCCAGTGTCATGAATACAATGACAGTGTATATTTTTTAGGACTGATCACTGAATTTGTGTCACTGGTCCCAAAAAAAGTGTCACTTACTGTCCGAATTTGTCCCCCGCAATATCGCTGTCCTGCTTCTTTAAGTTGCTGATCACCACCATTACTACCGTAGTTATAAATAAATAAAAATTCCATAAAAATATCCCATCATCATCATGTAGATGCTATAAATTGTGCAAACCAATCCATATACACTTATTGGGATTTATTTACCAAAAATATGTAACAGAATAATATTGGCCTAAACTGATGAAGAAATTTGATTTTTAAATTCTTTTTAATTGGGTGTGTTTTGTAGCAGAAAATAAAAAATATAGTTTTTTTTGTTTTCCAAAATTGTCGCTCTTTTTTTGTTTATAGTGCAAACAAATAAAAAACACAGAGTTTATCAAATACCACCAAAAGAAAGCTCTATTTGTGGGAAAAAAAGACATCAATTTCAATTGGATACAGCGTGGCACGACTGCGCAATTGTCAGTTAAAGTAACGCAGTGCTGCATTGCAAAAAAGTGACCTGGTCATGAAGGGGGGTAAACCTTCCGGAGCTGTATTTGTATTTGAATTCTTCGTTTTTGAAGAATTGGTGTCTAAATTATGTTATAGTGATTATCTTGTTATTTTATATACTCCAACAAAAAATAATTTATGCCATATTGTATTTTTTATGATGTTTACTGTGTTTGGTTTAATGTTCAATATTTCTCTGCCCTCTCATCCGGGTCAAGAAAGCCCACTGCCAGAGATGATGAAGGACCTATGACAACAACAAACCAGCCTAAAGACTTTTTATTGGAATAAAATGTGTGTATACGTTAATTTGTATTTAAGAGAATTAAAAAAAGAGGTCAGAAACTACATGCTACACAGGTTCCTAAGCATAGGTCTCCTTTAGCCCTTGTACACACGGTCGGACATTCCGACAACAAAATCTGTCAGATTTTGTCCGACTGATTTTGTCCAAAACCGGTGTTGCATATACACGGTCGGACAAAGTTGTCGGAAAATCCAAGCGTTGTGAACGTGATGACATTTTTTCGTTATGATGGGACTACGTACACAGCTAGTAGCCAATAGCTTGGGTCTAGGAATTTGATCTGAGCATGCGTGGCACTTTGTCCGATCGGAATTCTCTACAAACGATTTGACAAAGTCTGATCGGATCATGTTGTTGGAAAATTTTATAGCCCAGCTCTAAAACTTTGTCGGTCGGATATTCCGATGGAAACAATCCGATGGAGCCCACACATGGTCGGATTATCCGACAACACGGTCTGATCGAACATTTTCCGTCGGAATGTCCGACCGTGTGTACAAGGGCATAGAGCTACAATGTCATCACCAAGAAAAAATCTCAATGGCAGGTCTAAAAAAGAGGTATTATGATTGCCTGCCCAGGAGCCAGTATCTCCAACCTTACCTCTGTCCAAGTGCTGCAAACTCTTCAACATTTCTAGGGTTTTCAGGCACCTGTGTCCCTAGCCACACACTGTGGTTTTACCCTGCCACCCCTACATCACTATGTCCTGTATTGATTTGAGGGTTGAAGGATTGGACTATAGCACTGGCACACACAACTCCCAGGAATGCTGAATGCAGAAGAGTCTGACAGAGGAGAGAGTTAGGAGGCATTGACCCCGGAAAGGTGGGCATAGTGCCTCTTCTTTTTCAGGAACCTGCCATTATAATTTTTTTAAAGCGCGTAACATTAAGCAATGTCCTCCTTGGCAAGGAAAGAGGAAGAGGTTCTTTTCAAATTCTAGTTTTAGAGGACTAACTGCTAAAAGATCCATAACTAACCATGAACGGTAAGGGGGTAAGGTTTACCACACCCTCACTGCCCATCTAAAGTCTAAAATACAGTTGGAGGGAGCTGTTTGCATGCCATGACAAATTTAAAACAGCACATTGAGTTACCAGGAGGCCTTACCAGTCAAATTTGGATGTTCAAATCAATGGGCTGTGCCACAACTGCGAGCCAAACTTTTTTCAGTAATTAAAAAAACAGGCTTTCAGGAGGTGGCAAGATCACCTCCTAAATGCCTGGCAGCGGCTGTCAGGGCATGGACTAGTGTGAACCTACGTTGTGTATGGTTCAAGTTTATGGCTGCAGTTGGTAGCCATATGTAGCCATAATACGGTATTTAGTGCTTGGCCAATCACCTATTATCAGTGCCGTTACATGGGAGCAATATGAGTGAATCAGATTCTTCCTACATCTAGATTTATCAGAAATATTTCTTCACGTCTAGTGGATGAACAGAGCCATTGGGGGAGCAAAAGGAAGGTGAGTATGTGCTTCTGTAATGGTCGCAGTAGTGAGTCTTTTGCTTCACCATGCATGGACAAAGTTCAGGTTCTCTATAAGCAACTGAAATCTTTTATGGTCAGGTGAATGCTACCATCATCAGTCCTATTGTACCGAAAGGCCTTTGTGTCTTGATAGCAGCTTTTACAGTCAATGCTTATATAGCGGCAGCATATATTCCTCCTTATTACTTTTTTTTTTTATGTCCATTTCTTTTGTTGAGACCATCTATGCAACATCCTAAGTGTTTTCATTTTTCTATTATGTCAGCAATGAAGTGAATTCTGAAGAGAACTGTGGGCTGCCAATCAAAATCTCCTTAAAGGTGTTTAATGTCCACCCACACAAGCACAACTAGCAGAGAGGGGCTGTTTATACCATTTTAACACTGTCAGAGTGTACTTAGGTACGAATGCTGCCGCTGTGTTGACCTCTGTTATTTAAGATGTGATGGGAAATTGATTGCAGTTGAGAGATCCTTAATAAATAAAATGAGCTTTTCAATTATAGCTGTATAAATAAATCTTTTATTTTTCTTTTCACAGCCCCCGACTCTTGGGGTTGTGTTGCATTATCGTAGGTCTACAGAAAATAATGTGATAAATGTATAGTTGTTGATGTCGACTTATACCGAGATGACAGTCATACATTTTAGTCAAGGATGCAAGATTAGGTCTGATACTTTCACTAGCTGAAAGGCAATCTATTCAGACAATAAAGTCGGCCATACACTGATCAAAACTCAAGTGATTCAGCAGGGGCTGGACCTACAAGGTGAATGAAGAAAAAAAACAGGTTCCTTCATCCATGCTCTACAAGGTGGATGGATGTATCCTCTTGCTGGGCTATTGAATACTGACAGCTGTCGGTGGCAGTTGTCAGAATACCCAAACACTAGCTGGATCTGCTTGGATGCAGCAGATGTTCAGAAGACAATTTTTCAAAGGATGTTAAGCCAGTAGGGGGCAGCAGAGCCACCTGCAAAAACTATTTTGGCTGGTTCAACAGAAATTGGCCAAAATTTGCACAGCATATGGACTTCTTTATATCCCAATATTTACAAGTTATCCTGCAAGTCAGTTGCCCTATCATTTTCACCCTTGTATAATATTACGATCAATAATAATTATTTTTTTATTATTACAGAGCTCTTGCTGCCCACTCATCATATGAGCAGCAGCAATAGGATGGGCACACTGACCACAAATGTAAGAGGCATTCTTCCCAGTGACCATTATGCTAGTGTACCATGAGCTGTAAATATAGTAATTATTAGCATGGGTTCTGAAAAACTGGCAGGTGCCTGACTAGAGGATTAGGATCCTGATAACACGTAAGGGTAAACATGTGGTTTATCTTGGCAACGCTCTCAAGTTGATGTTTCCTGGTAGAACTAAAGCGTGTCTGGTTGGAATGTTTAAGCCTCCATAAAAATCATCACCATTCAACTCTTGCAAAAGTGCTGGATGTCTGTGTTTCACGGCTGTGTTTCTTGGCTGCGTGCCATGGTTCCATCCATTGACTGCTATGTCAGTGCTATGTCCTGAAATTAAGGTTGAAGACAAAGGCTGCTTGAGAAACTGAGCTATCCTGATGGAAGACGTGTCTGGTGTCTGAAACATCCTGTTCAAAAGTGTTTAACAAGCGGTTCTGACTATTTAGTGGTCCACTTTGTCTGGTAAGAGGCTCATTTATGCGTTGTCACTTGGTGGTGGATGCACAAAAAATGTTAAATTTAGGGACACCTATGAAATACATGGACTGTGGATTTATTTAGTCTTGTTCATAGGACTCTGTCACTCCTTTAGGCTTCTGCAAGATGGCCTTTGCGGATTAAGCCCTTGGCGCCGGCTGCACGCATATATGCGGCCTCTCTGCAACTGGTCCTTGGCACCGAAGGGCTGCATATTTGCATGAGTTGATGTCAACACAGCTGTGTCAAGAGCACGTGCGGTGCCCGCTCCTGACACAGTTACCTAACCGAAAGCCTCCGACCGCTAATTGCGATCGAGAGTTTCTGGATCATGTGACCACCGTGTGTTGTCAATATCATGTGATCTGGCGAGCTCTGAGAACAAGGAAATGTTCTCTCCAGCACAAAAGACACAACTGAGCATGTGCAGATTGGCTTTCCCCAGGTAGACAGTACAGGAGGGAAGGATCTGTGCATACAGGATAAAACAGCCTTTTTAGACAATGCAGAGGATTAGCCCATTAAGTTCCACAGTGAATATAACAAGCATGCTATTCTGCATATACAGACTGATTTTACTGTTGTGGGTTTAGTAACACTTTAAAGAGGAAGTAAATCCTGGTGGGTTTTACTTCCTCTTTGTTTCCCTGCAAAGGTAAAGCATAATGGGCTACTATGACATCCATTTTGTGTCACTTACCTGACACAGGAGCCAGCAATGTCCCCACTGTCCCCTCTTCCACGAAGTGTCCATCTTCCCCTTCCACGAAGTGTCCATCTTCCTTCCGGGTATCGTGGCTCCGGCTCTGTGATTGGCCGGAGCCGCGATTACGTCACTCCCACACATGCGCGCGGGAGCCGCCACTAACGGCATGATCGCCATTAGCAGCGCCGTGTAGGTTTAGGAGATGTTTCTTGCACCTACAGGTAAGCCTTAATCTAGGCTTACCTATAGGTAAAAGTGGTCTGTAAGGGTGTATAACCACTTTAACATCATTGGGGATGATTTACTAAAATAAATCCCATAGTTTAGTAAATAAAACAAAGCTGTATTCAGTTGTCCAATCCTGTGCAAGACAAATTTTTTTTTAATCCCCCCTGCATGTGATTGGGTAAACATATTTTCAAAGTAAACATAGCTCACATAGACACAGAGGAGATTTCACATCTCAGAGAATTCCTGCTAGATTGTCACACTCACTGCTCTCACTGCATTAGCATGATCAGTAAGCTGTTAATATAATAATGAATAAATCAATAAGGAACGTGGTGTACCTCCCGTATACATAGAGCAGATGATCCTTTAACACCCCCTGTCTATATGCACATTAGGGCTTAGAACTACTCTCCCATTAAATGCATTATGGAGTGTTTATGCATATAATGGGCCTAATTTACTAAAAGATATGCACATTAGGTAATACATCAATCACATGCAGGGAAATAAATTGCGATGCCTCTAGATGTTTGTGCATAGGCTATATAGTGTATACCAGGGGTGTCCAAACTTTTTTCAAAGAGGGCCGGATTTGATGAAGTGAACATGCGCGAGGGCCGACCATTTTGCCTGACATTCTTTGAATCGTTAAAATTCGGTCTAAGTGTATTCGTCCGAGCTCTAATACACTGCCCAACAAGAATTCTCTTGCCTTTGTGGCTGTGTGTGGGAAGAAATGAGCTTGGGCGTATTTGTACATACTGTATTAATTGGCGTATAACACACACCTTCACTTTAAGAGGGAAGTTTCAGGAATTTTTTTTTTTTAAATAAAGAACTGTGAAGCAAAATAATGGTCAGTGCCCACCAATGCAGCCTAATCAGTGCACATCTGCAGACCCACCTTTGCCAGGAACACACCCACCACAGCCAGGAATGCACTCACCATAGCCAAGAATGCCCCCACCATAGCAAGGAATGCCCCACCATAGCCAGGAATGCCCCACCATAGCCAGGAATGCCCCCACCATAGCCAGGAATGCCCCCACCATAGCCAGGAATGCCCCCACCATAGCAAGGAATGCCCCCCCATAGCAAGGAATGCCCCCACCATAGCAAGGAATGCCCCCCCATAGCAAGGAATGCCCCCACCATAGCAAGGAATGCCCCCACCATAGCCAGGAATGCCCCCACCATAGCAAGGAATGCCCCCCCATAGCAAGGAATGCCCCCACCATAGCAAGGAATGCCCCCCCATAGCAAGGAATGCCCCCACCATAGCAAGGAATGCCCCCACCATAGCAAGGAATGCCCCCACCATAGCCAGGAATGCCCCCACCATTGCCAGGGACGCAGCACCATTGCCAGGGACGCAGCACCATTGCCAGGGACGCAGCACCATTGCCTGGGACGCAGCACCATTGCCAGGAATGCCTCCCTAAATACCTCACCATTGCCAGGAATGCAGCACCAAATGCCTCACCATTGCCAGGAATGCAGCACCATTGCCAGGAATGACTCACCATTGCCAGGAACGCAGCACCATTGCCAGGGACGCAGCACCATTGCCAGGGACGCAGCACCATTGCCAGGGACGCAGCACCATTGCCTGGGACGCAGCACCATTGCCAGGAATGCCTCCCCAAATGCCTCACCATTGCCAGGAATGCCTCCCCAAATGCCTCACCATTGCCAGGAATGCAGCACCATTGCCAGGAACGCAGCACCATTGCCAGGGATGCAGCACCATTGCCAGGGACGCAGCACCATTGCCTGGGACGCAGCACCATTGCCAGGAATGCCTCCCCAAATACCTCACCATTGCCAGGAATGCAGCACCAAATGCCTCACCATTGCCAGGAATGCAGCACCATTGCCAGGAATGACTCACCATTGCCAGGAACGCAGCACCATTGCCAGGGACGCAGCACCATTGCCAGGGACGCAGCACCATTGCCAGGGACGCAGCACCATTGCCTGGGACGCAGCACCATTGCCAGGAATGCCTCCCCAAATGCCTCACCATTGCCAGGAATGCCTCCCCAAATGCCTCACCATTGCCAGGAATGCAGCACCATTGCCAGGAACGCAGCACCATTGCCAGGGATGCAGCACCATTGCCAGGGACGCAGCACCATTGCCAGGGACGCAGCACCATTGCCTGGGACGCAGCATCATTGCCAGGAATGCCTCCCCAAATGCCTCACCATTGCCAGGAATGCCTCCCCAAATGCCTCACCATTGCCAGGAATGCAGCACCATTGCCAGGAATGCAGCACCATTGCCAGGAACGCAGCACCATTGCCAGGAACACAGCACCATTGCCAGGAATGCACTGAGGAGCGCCAAAGGAGAATCTCCTGTTTACACGGCGGCTTCTTTAATAGAAAGTCCCGCCTCCTTTGATGGACAGAACAGTCGTCCAATGGCAGTGCAGGAGAAGGACTTCCTATTACAGAGGCCGCCCGTAAACAGGAAATTCTCCCGTGTACGGCGCTCGGTCCTGTCCTCCCTGTACCTTCCGAAGCATATATATCTTTTGTGGCCCCGGTGCTGGGAGATCGTCGGGGGCCACAAAAGATATGTATGTCCAAATAACCAGGCGGGCCGTTCAAAACCGGGCCGCGGGCCGCGATTGGCCAGCGGGCCGGACTTTGGACATGCCTGGTGTATACAGTATATGCAGAATTTACTAACAGGTGTGGTCTGTTATAAAATGCATGACTAGGGTACAACATACTGTGACTTACTCCCCTTTTACCAAATTATTTTACCACTGCTACGCCCCTGTAGTGTCACATTTTGCTGCCTATCACAGGATGCTGCGGAAGTGACGTTGTTGCGTACTGCGCATGCGCGATGCGTTCCAAACACTCGTGCCGTGCGTTCCAACATAGTTTCGGCAATACAGTTCAGCGAAACCATCACATAATGTTACGGAAGTGATGTTACACACAACACAAACACTGGGCCATTCGTTACAACACTAATACTTCCCTTGTTACCTAGTAGGTTTTGCATTGCTGGGACTTGTAGTGCCTATCCTCAGCTACATGCTTCAATGTTCAGTGTCCTCATCCCTATCCCCATGCTTCAATGTTCAGTGTCCTCATCCTTATCCCCGAGCTTCAATGTTCAGTGTCCATCCTTATCCCCGTGCTTCAATGTTCAGTGTCCTCATCCCTATCCTCGAGCTTCAATGTTCAGTGTCCTCATCCCTATCCCCCTGCTTCAATGTTCAGTGTCCTCATCCTTATCCCCGAGCTTCAATGTTCAGTGTCCTCATCCCTATCACCATGCTTCAATGTTCAGTGTCCTCATCCTTATCCCCGAGCTTCAATGTTCAGTGTCCATCCTTATCCCCGTGCTTCAATGTTCAGTGTCCTCATCCCTATCCGCGAGCTTCAATGTTCAGTGTCCTCATCCTTATCCCCATGCTTCAATGTTCAGTGTCCTCATCCCTATCCGCGAGCTTCAATGTTCAGTGTCCTCATCCTTATCCCTGTGCTTCAATGTTCAATGTCCTCATCCTTATCCCCGAGCTTCAATGTTCAGTGTCCATCCTTATCCCCGTGCTTCAATGTTCAGTGTCCTCATCCCTATCCTCGAGCTTCAATGTTCAGTGTCCTCATCCCTATCCCCCTGCTTCAATGTTCAGTGTCCTCATCCTTATCCCCGAGCTTCCATGTTCAGTGTCCTCATCCCTATCACCATGCTTCAATGTTCAGTGTCCTCATCCTTATCCCCGAGCTTCAATGTTCAGTGTCCATCCTTATCCCCGTGCTTCAATGTTCAGTGTCCTCATCCCTATCCGCGAGCTTCAATGTTCAGTGTCCTCATCCTTATCCCCATGCTTCAATGTTCAGTGTCCTCATCCCTATCCGCGAGCTTCAATGTTCAGTGTCCTCATCCTTATCCCTGTGCTTCAATGTTCAGTGTCCTCATCCTTATCCCCGAGCTTCAATGTTCAGTGTCCTCAGCCTTATCCCCAAGCTTCAATGTTCAGTGTCCTCATGCTTATCCCCGAGCTTCAATGTTCAGTGTCCTCATCCTTATCCCCGAGCTTCAATGTTCAGTGTCCATCCTTATCCCCGTGCTTCAATGTTCAGTGTCCTCATCCCTATCCGCGAGCTTCAATGTTCAGTGTCCTCATCCTTATCCCTGTGCTTCAATGTTCAGTGTCCTCATCCTTATCCCTGAACTTCAATGTTCAGTGTCCTCATCCCTATCCCCATGCTTCAATGTTCAGTGTCCTCATCCCTATCCGCGAGCTTCAATGTTCAGTGTCCTCATCCTTATCCCTGTGCTTCAATGTTCAGTGTCCTCATCCTTATCCCCGAGCGCAATGTTCAGTGTCCTCATCCTTATCCCCGAGCTTCAATGTTCAGTGTCCTCATGCTTATCCCCGAGCTTCAATGTTCAGTGTCCTCATCCTTATCCCCGAGCTTCAATGTTCAGTGTCCATCCCTATCCCCGTGCTTCAATGTTCAGTGTCCTCATCCCTATCCGTGAGCTTCAATGTTCAGTGTCCTCATCCTTATCCCTGTGCTTCAATGTTCAGTGTCCTCATCCTTATCCCTGAACTTCAATGTTCAGTGTCCTCATCCCTATCCCCATGCTTCAATGTTCAGTGTCCTCATCCCTATCCGCGAGCTTCAATGTTCAGTGTCCTCATCCTTATCCCTGTGCTTCAATGTTCAGTGTCCTCATCCTTATCCCCGAGCTTCAATGTTCAGTGTCCTCATCCTTATCCCCGAGCTTCAATGTTCAGTGTCCTCATGCTTATCCCCGAGCTTCAATGTTCAGTGTCCTCATCCTTATCCCCGAGCTTCAATGTTCAGTGTCCATCCTTATCCCCGTGCTTCAATGTTCAGTGTCCTCATCCTTGTCCGCGAGCTTCAATGTTCAGTGTCCTCATCCTTATCCCTGTGCTTCAATGTTCAGTGTCCTCATCCTTATCCCCGAGCTTCAATGTTCAGTGTCCTCATCCTTATCCCCGAGCTTCAATGTTCAGTGTCCATCCTTATCCCCGTGCTTCAATGTTCAGTGTCCTCAACCCTATCCGCGAGCTTCAATGTTCAGTGTCCTCATCCTTATCCCTGTGCTTCAATGTTCAGTGTCCTCATCCTTATCCCCGAGCTTCAATGTTCAGTGTCCTCATCCTTATCCCCGAGCTTCAATGTTCAGTGTCCTCATGCTTATCCCCGAGCTTCAATGTTCAGTGTCCTCATCCTTATCCCCGAGCTTCAATGTTCAGTGTCCATCCTTATCCCCGTGCTTCAATGTTCAGTGTCCTCATCCCTATCCGCGAGCTTCAATGTTCAGTGTCCTCATCCTTATCCCTGTGCTTCAATGTTCAGTGTCCTCATCCTTATCCCTGAACTTCAATGTTCAGTGTCCTCATCCCTATCCCCATGCTTCAATGTTCAGTGTCCTCATCCCTATCCGCGAGCTTCAATGTTCAGTGTCCTCATCCTTATCCCTGTGCTTCAATGTTCAGTGTCCTCATCCTTATCCCCGAGCTCAATGTTCAGTGTCCTCATCCTTATCCCCGAGCTTCAATGTTCAGTGTCCTCATGCTTATCCCCGAGCTTCAATGTTCAGTGTCCTCATCCTTATCCCCGAGCTTCAATGTTCAGTGTCCATCCCTATCCCCGTGCTTCAATGTTCAGTGTCCTCATCCCTATCCGTGAGCTTCAATGTTCAGTGTCCTCATTCTTATCCCTGTGCTTCAATGTTCAGTGTCCTCATCCTTATCCCTGAACTTCAATGTTCAGTGTCCTCATCCCTATCCCCATGCTTCAATGTTCAGTGTCCTCATCCCTATCCGCGAGCTTCAATGTTCAGTGTCCTCATCCTTATCCATGTGCTTCAATGTTCAGTGTCCTCATCCTTATCCCCGAGCTTCAATGTTCAGTGTCCTCATCCTTATCCCCGAGCTTCAATGTTCAGTGTCCTCATGCTTATCCTCGAGCTTCAATGTTCAGTGTCCTCATCCTTATCCCCGAGCTTCAATGTTCAGTGTCCATCCTTATCCCCGTGCTTCAATGTTCAGTGTCCTCATCCTTGTCCGCGAGCTTCAATGTTCAGTGTCCTCATCCTTATCCCTGTGCTTCAATGTTCAGTGTCCTCATCCTTATCCCCGAGCTTCAATGTTCAGTGTCCTCATCCTTATCCCCGAGCTTCAATGTTCAGTGTCCATCCTTATCCCCGTGCTTCAATGTTCAGTGTCCTCATCCTTGTCCGCGAGCTTCAATGTTCAGTGTCCTCATCCTTATCCCTGTGCTTCAATGTTCAGTGTCCTCATCCTTATCCCCGAGCTTCAATGTTCAGTGTCCTCATCCTTATCCCTGAGCTTCAATGTTCAGTGTCCATCCTTATCCCCGTGCTTCAATGTTCAGTGTCCTCAACCCTATCCGCGAGCTTCAATGTTCAGTGTCCTCATCCTTATCCCTGTGCTTCAATGTTCAGTGTCCTCATCCTTATCCCTGAACTTCAATGTTCAGTGTCCTCATCTCTATCCCCATGCTTCAATGTTCAGTGCCCTCATGCTTATCCCCGAGCTTCAATGTTCAGTGTCCTCATCCTTATCCCCGAGCTTCAATGTTCAGTGTCCATCCTTATCCCCGTGCTTCAATGTTCAGTGTCCTCATCCCTATCCGCGAGGTTCAATGTTCAGTGTCCTCATCCTTATCCCTGTGCTTCAATGTTCAGTGTCCTCATCCTTATCCCCGAGCTTCAATGTTCAGTGTCCTCATCCTTATCCCCGAGCTTCAATGTTCAGTGTCCTCATGCCTATCCCCGAGCTTCAATGTTCAGTGTCCTCATCCTTATCCCTGTGCTTCAATGTTCAGTGTCCTCATCCTTATCCCCGAGCTTCAATGTTCAGTGTCCTCATCCTTATCCCCGAGCTTCAATGTTCAGTGTCCTCATGCTTATCCCCGAGCTTCAATGTTCAGTGTCCTCATCCTTATCCCTGTGCTTCAATGTTCAGTGTCCTCATCCTTATCCCCAGCTTCAATGTTCAGTGTCCTCATGCTTATCCCCGAGCTTCAATGTTCAGTGTCCTCATCCCTATCCGCAAGCTTCAATGTTCAGTGTCCTCATCCCTATCCCCGAGCTTCAATGTTCAGTGTCCTCATCCCTATCCCCCTGCTTCAATGTTCAGTGTCCTCATCCCTATCCGCGAGCTTCAATGTTCAGTGTCCTCATCCTTATCCCCCTGCTTCGATGAGGACACTGAACATTGAAGCATGGGGATAAGGATGAGGACACTGAACATTGAAGCACGGGGATAAGGATGAGGACACTGAACATTGAAGATCGGGGATAAGGATGAGGACACTGAACATTGAAGCAGGGGGATAGGGATGAGGACACTGAACATTGAAGCTCGCGGATAGGGATGAGGACACTGAACATTGAAGCACGGGGATAAGGATGAGGACACTGAACATTGAAGCTCGCGGATAGGGATGAGGACACTGAACATTGAAGCACGGGGATAAGGATGGACACTGAACATTGAAGTTTGGGGATAAGGATGAGGACACTGAACATTGAAGCATAGGGATAGGGATGAGGACACTGAACATTGAAGCATGTAGCTCAGGATAGGCACTACAAGTCCCAGCAATGCAAAACCTACTAGGTAACAAGGGAAGTATTAGTGTTGTAACGAACGGCCCAGTGTTTGTGTTGTGTGTAACTTCACTTCCGTAACATTATGTGATGGTTTCGCTGAACTGTATTCCCGAAACTATGTTGGAACGCACGGCGCGAGTGTTTGGAACGCATCGCGCATGCGCAGTACGCAACAACGTCACTTCCGCAGCATCCTGTGATAGGCAGCAAAATGTGACACTACACCCCCTTTTACTTTTATATACACCAGAAACTGAGACCACACCAAATCTGGAGTAAAACATGGCCGTAGCAGCCAATTATCTTTATTATAAAAGTATTCAAAATAATTAACATAAATAACATAAATAACATAAATTAACCAATCTAAACTCAGGTATTAAGGCACTTCCTCCATTAAACTCCTCCCGTTGGTCTGTGCTAAGATAAACCCACCAACCACCATCAAAAAACCATCCGGCACTGCGGTACCCAACTCTAATAGACCTCAAGGTGACAAACTAGCTCAGAGGCCAAACCCTGACCGCAGTGCACCTGATCCCAACTTCAGCTAAAACCACTGTTAGCTGTACACCACCGACGGGTACTATACCACCGATAGGTCCTGCACTCTTCCATCACTGGGGTAAATCTTTCATCCCCACAGACCAACACCATGCCGCTGCCACGACAACTCAACACTGGAAAAGAAAGCAACGGGTTAATAAACGACTGCCCCCCCCCCCCAAAACTAAGGGAGGGAGGGTGGGAAGCTCGCTCCAGATCAGCAGACTGAGGAGGGGAGGAGCCGCCCCTTCCGCACATTAACTCTGCTCATCCCCTCCAGCCCTGTGACTGTACCGCCCTCTCTGGCTTCCTGCACGTCCCCTAATGTTAACCCTGTCATGCCGCCCTGCGCCTACGTTTTCTCCTCTCTGCTCCGGGCTTTCTTGACTAGGGTACAACATACTGTGACTTACTCCCCTTTTACCAAATTATTTTACCACTGCTACGCCCCTTTTACTTTTATATACCCCAGAAACTGAGACCACACCAAATCTGGAGTAAAACATGGCCGTAGCAGCCAATTATCTTTATTATAAAAGTATTCAAAATAATTAACATAAATAACATAAATAACATAAATTAACCAATCTAAACTCAGGTATTAAGGCACTTCCTCCATTAAACTCCTCCCGTTGGTCTGTGCTAAGATAAACCCACCAACCACCATCATAAAACCATCCGGCACTGCGGTACCCAACTCTAATAGACCTCAAGCTGACAAACTAGCTCAGAGACCAAACCCTGACCGCAGTGCACCTGATCCCAACTTCAGCTAAAACCACTGTTAGCTGTATCACCACTGACGGGTACTATACCACCGATAGGTCCCGCACTCTTCCATCACTGGGGTAAATCTTTCATCCGCACAGACCAACACCATGCCACAGCACGCAAAGGGCAAAGCCTTACCCTTGCGTGCCCTGCCACACCCTCAACGCTCTCTGAACTCCATCCTGGATACCAAGGGACCATAAATCCGTCCCCACATCATTGAGGTGCACCCCATCTCGTTTGAGATAGCGCCACGTATCCACCTCCAATTCCAAGTGCCTTACCGCCAACCCCCCATTCCTGACCACAAAGCCGCTGACCTCCTTATTAATCTTCCTCCTGGCCCTGTTAATTTTGTCCACCGACCGCGCAAACCTCCAGGACGTCCTACCCACCATGTCTGACCACACGATGATCATGTGTGGAAAAACACAGCGGAGCTGCCAAAAATCTAATTTTATTTCCTTCACCAAATCCAACATGGTCTTCACCCCCAAAACGTTGCCCCCCACGTGCAAAACCAGCACATCCGGGGGGCCATCCAAGTGTGCGAACCTATGTACATCAGCCACTGCCCGCCCCCACAGCATGCCCGGCACACCTAACCACCGGATAACAGCATCCTGGCAGGAAAAACCGAGCTGACGGCCGTCCGGATGAGCATCACCCCTTCTGGCCCCCCAACACACATATGAGTGGCCAACTATCCACACCAATCCCTGTCGTCCGCCTGTGAGAAAAAGGAAGAGAAGAAAACATAACCCAAACGTCAATCACTAACAGTACATCAAAAGTACCCGTAAACCCCTAATGAAGTTACACAAACAATAAATGCGGGCGAACATATGACAGAAAACGCTTGGATTCCCATCTCCCGATCCGCTTCACAGCCGCCTTGTCCAATCCCCACCTGACTGCCTCCGTCGCCGCCCCAATGCGGAAGGAATGTGAGGAAAATCTCTGATCCCCCAAACCCAACGTAACTAGGCACCGCTTAAAAACAGCCGAAAATTGGAACTTTGAGAGAGACCGGCCATCCTGATGCACCAGAAAAGAGCCACCCACGGTCGGGCGTACGCTCAGGAAGTTGCGCACTAACGCAATAGGGCACAAGGCAGACCCGTGCAGCGCAAACACCTGCACTGATCGTCCCCTGCCCCGCTGATCAGTCTTTGACCGGCTCACCACAATGGATAGCCGGTCCCCCTCACATACCACCTCAGACATCCCCAGACCCCCCTGTCGCGTCCGCGACGGGCTCACCAATTCGCTAACCCTCAACGCCCCGAAGAATGCCAATGCAAACGCCGCCCTGAACAAGGCCACCTCGTAGGGCGAAGAACAGATCCCAGACAACTGCACCAACAATTTCCCCAAAAGCTCAAACGACACCGGGCGCCTGGTATCCCTACTGGGATGTGAGCGCCTGTAACCCCTCATAGCTTGTCTAACCCAAAAATCCTTCGTTCCGTCTGGTAAACCCCGCAACTTGAACCAAAACGCCAGCCCAGCCAACTTCCGATTAAGCCCGGCCACAGACACTCCCAACTCAAAATTCCTGGAAACAAAATAAACCACCAGCAAACGCCAGTCCTGCTCCTCCTGCCCCACCGAAAACTGCCGGACAAGGTCATCCCACTCCGCCCACACTTTGCTGTACGCTGACCACGTAGACTCGCTCACCGACCGACGGATCCAGCCGGCTACTCTTCCAAAGCAATCCTCCACAGCCATTCCGGACAAGGAACCCCGCGTTCCTCCGCCCCTGGTGCCAACTCCCAAAACCTGTCCCACTGGAAGCGAGACAAAGCATCAGCAATAACGTTCTCCACCCCCGGAAGATATACAGCATAGATAAACACATTTAACTGTAAACATCGCAACACGAGGTGCCTGAGCAACTTGACCACCGGCGGAGACGCCGCCGATACCTTGTTGATCACCTGCACTTTAAAGTTATCCCCGTGAAAGCGAACCTTCAGGTTCCGAAATGCTTCGCTCCACAGTTCCACTGCCAGCACAACTGGAAACAGCTCCAGAAGTAACATGTTTTTAAGCAAGCCTGCCGCCTTCCACGACTCAGGCCAGGGCCCCGCACTCCAGTGCCCTTGGAAAAAAGCACCAAAGCCACTGCCCCTGCTGCATCTGTGTACAGCTCCAGGTCAAAATTACTAACCGGGCCCGACATCCACAACGCCCTGCCGTTGAAGCTAGCCAGGAACGTGTGCTATGTCGCCAAATCCTCCCTATGTGCCTTCAACAGACGCACATAGTGCTTGGGCGAGGAGGCCCCCACGGTGCTAGCCGACAGCCGTCGTCAAAACACCCTCCCCATCGTCAGGATGCGACACGCAAAATTCAACTTACCCAACAGCGATTGCAATGGTCGAAGCAGACATTGCGCAACCCCAACATCCCACGAATCTCAGCCTGCAGCGCCCTCAACGTGTTCTCCGGCAGCCTACATTCCATTTTCTCCGAGTCCAAAACAATGCCCAAGAAGCTCAACCCCGTACAAGGACCCTCCGTTTTGCCCGGCGCCAGGGGAACTCCGAACTTCTCGGCAACGTGTTCCAATGTAGCCAGCAGCACCGCGCAGACCTCCGAAGCAGGTGGGCCCACGCAGAGGAAGTCGTCCAGGTAATGAATCACTGAATTCAGTCCCACGACATCCCGCACCACCCACTCCAGGAAGGAACTGAACTGTTCGAATAGTGCACAAGATATGGAACAGCCCATAGGCAAACAACGATCGGCATAGAATTCATCCTGCCACCGACAACCCAACAGCCGAAAGCTCTCGGGATGCATGGGAAGCAGGCGAAGTGCCGATTCAATATCAGTTTTCGCCATCAGAGCCATTTTCCATACTTCCTCACCCAGAACACCGCAGCATCGAACGACGTATATGACACTGCGCAAACTGCCGCATCAATGGCATCGTTCACCGATCCCCCTTTCGGATACGACAAGTGAGGAATGAGCCTGAATTTGTTGGGCTCCTTTTTGGGCACCACGCCCAAAGGCGACACCACCAAATCCGGAATGGGCGTGACAGAAAAGGGGCCCCCCATGCGCCCCAACGACACCTCTTTCTTTAACTTGTCCGAAACCACCCCGGCGTGTTGAACTGCCAACCGCAAATTGCGTGCAACGGGGGGCACTGCCCCCAGCTGCGCCGGAATCCTAAAACCCTCCTCAAAACCCCGGGCCAGCAACTTTGCAGCTACCCAATCTGGGTACCTAGCGAGGAAAGGCCGCATCTTTTCCACTTTCACCGGCGTGATCCCGCTTTCCAGCAGCATCGCCGGGCTTGCCCTTTCCGTGCTTAAAGCAGCGGGACAAGGGGTGCCACCCCCACCACATCCCGAGCACTCATGCTTGTACTTGCATGACCCACCAAACTTGCAGGAGCCCTCATTGAACTGCCAGCACACCCCTTTTTTTCTTGTGGCGGATTGTCCGGGGTTAGTGGACCCACCGGCCCCCCCGTGAAAAAACTGGCTAGGTGACCTCACCGAGGTCATAAGGCGCATCCACAAGCTGATGTCCTTATGATCCCACCTCAAGGATGGGCGAATGGCCCTCCGCTGACGAAATTTTTCGTCATAGCGCAACCTTGACGTTCCCCCCGTAGACTCTGTAGGCCTCTCCCACGGCGTCAAGGTAGCAAAACAGCGCCGAGCAGTGTTCCGGGTTCCGTTCCCCTATCACACTAGCCAAAATGGCGAAGGCCTGCAACCAATTCGTAAATGTCCGAGGAATGAGCCTGTAACGCCTCTTCTCCTCGTCCTCCTTCTTGTGGTCCTCCGGCCTCACCCTATCGAGATTAAACTTCTCCAACGGTAGGAGGGTGAAAATCTCCACGTATTCGCCTTTCCATATCTTTTCCCTAACTTCCGGCTTCAAATGGGCCCCCAAGGGCCCCTCGAAGCAGACATAAACTTCGCACTTCGCCGCATCTGCTAAGCGAACCAAATCTTGCTTCTTCGTAGGCACAGCAGTCTCCCCCCCCCCCCCCACCCCCGGCTCAAAGCCTTGAACCAGCTCCCTCAAGCCCGCCAGAAATCCCTGCAAACCCGCCTCCGGCACCGCGCGATCAGGCACCGGCGTGGCCGGCGTGACCGGCGCGGCCCCACTCGTCCGCCCCTTGCGCACCTGACCCACCCCCACTCCTCCCCCAACATCACCATGCAAAGCAGACAAATTAAGTGTGGACTCACCGCATTGCCTGGAAGGAGTCCCACCAGCCTGCTGTCCCTCGTCCTCCGATTGCGACAACTCCCCTTCCGACCGACCTTCAACCAGCTCCACCTCACTTGCCGACTGCCCTCCAGCGGATGCGTCACTGGATGCCGGGGATCCGCGGACCGACCGATTCCTCTGCAGCGCACCAGATCCACTCGCTGACTTCCTCAACGACTTTCCGGGGCCCGTCCGCCCCCTGGCACAGTGCCACTCCAGGCCACTGCCCAACGCCACCCCCCCATCAGCCTCAGCCCGGCGACCACTGTAAGGGGTCGTCGTCCATGCCGTCCATCCATCCCAGAGGGGCCACCTGCCGCATGTCCCTGTAGCCCAGCAGCCATCCCCTCGGGTGCCTCCGATGTAAGCCCTGCCCCCGCCGCCGCCATGCCTGGGGCAGGGGCCTCCCGCACAGTCCGTGGTCCCCCAGCCCTCAGAGTCAAAGTCTCAGCATGGCCAGCCCCCCCCACTGCCCTGCCAGAGCCAGAAGGCCGCTTGTGGGAGCCCCCCCCCCCGCCGAAAGCCCCGCCGCTTGCTTCACGGGCGGGCCTGAAGGGGGTCTGTGAGCCCAGCCACGTGCGCCGCTATTCCCAGAGAGGGGGGTCCGGGGAGAAGCGATCCGGAGGCCGCGAGCGCCGAGCTCGCGCCACAACCCGCCCCGGACTGCTCGGTCGCTGGTGCGGACTCACCCAGCGCCGCTGCCAACCGCGATTCGAGCCATCCCGGGCCTCGGGACGCCGCCTCCGCTTTGAGCTTAGCAAAAAGCTCCTCCACCGCCGCCATGCTGCTGCACAGCTCGCTCCAGATCAGCAGACTGAGGAGGGGAGGAGCCGCCCCTTCCGCACATTAACTCTGCTCCTCCCCTCCAGCCCTGTGACTGTACCGCCCTCTCTGGCTTCCTGCACGTCCCCTAATGTTAACCCTGTCATGCCGCCCTGCGCCTACATTTTCTCCTCTCTGCTCCGGGCTTTCTTTATCCACAAACAGAAGCTAACTGAGTCTATCACTGCTATTAGCATTTTTAAACGTGCATATCAAATAGGAATGAAAAACTGCATCAAGTGCACAGCGTTCATTTCATAGACAAAAACATTTTTGTCTACTAAATTAATAATACTATTTTAGTTGATTAAAATACGACTAAAACTAAAATGGCCTTTTAGTCAAAAGACTATGACTAAAACTAAATTGAAATTCAACACCAAGATTAACACTACACTACCACATAAGAATAGGTAGGGGACATCATATTCCTGATATGTGCCTGCTGTGCCATGTACTTTTATGAGAAACAGGGCCAGCAATAGGCAGGTCAGGCAGCTGCTTAGGGTGCCAGGGTGGGGGGTGGCAAAATTCAGATCTCCAGCCACTTGCTGGGGATTCAGATTTTTAAGATACCCATCCCTCCAGCAGTGGCATAGCATGGGGGGGGGCAGCCAGGACTATGGCCCCACGTGTAAAATTTAGAAGGGCACCGTCAGTCCCGAGTGTTCTGCCTCAATCTCAGTCAGTATTGTGTGGCACGCAGCTGCTTCCCTTGATAGTAACATCAGCTAGGTGGCAGCAGGAGCGTGGAGCAGCGGCATCCTTGGGGTGCGGGCATCTATCCCGACATGTTGAGTGGGCAGCCCTGCAGAAGGAGGCCGCCCCCCTCCCTCGTGTGGAAGGTGAACACTGAGGTCAGCCAGGAGAGAGAAGAGCTTCACAGTCTCCTTAAGAGGTGCGCAGAAGCATCCCCGGGGCCCCAAAACCTGGACTCTGTCTCTGCCAACCTCCTCTTCACTTTGCTCCAGCATCAGCAGGGAGGCCCGGAGGACAAGGACGAGCAGAAGGCGTAAGCTGCCAAGGAACCTTGCGACTGGAAGGAACAGCAGAGCACCTCCAGGGTCAAGAAGGTACGGGGCATCATACACTGACACATACCTACCTGCAGATACAGACTGGGATATGGGGACAGAGGAGGGACTGTGGATAGGGACAGGGCAAGGGGTCTCTCCACCACCCTCTCTGAACAGGGCAAGGGGTCGCTCTTTCACCACCCCCTCTCTATGTCAGCCTCCCTCTCTCTCCACCACCCTCTCTGTCAGCCCCCCTCTCTCTCTCAGCCCCCTCTCTGTCAGACCCACCCTCTCTGTCATCCCCCCTCTCTGTCAGCCCCCCTCTCTCAACCACCCCTCTTGGTCAGCCCCCTTTCTCTCAGCCTCCCTCTCTCTCAGCCACAGACTTTGTCAGCCCCCCTCTCTCTCTCAACCACCCCTCTCTCTCTCAACTACCCCCTTCTGTTAGCCACCCCTCTCTCTCTCAGCCACCCTCTCTCTCAGCCACTCTCTCTCTAGTAGAGATGGAATGCTCTGCAATGTGTATCTAAGGGTGTAATCAGGGTAGGGGTATCTGGGGAGGTGTGATCAGTGTGGAGTGGGTTATCTAGGGGTATTATCAAAGTGGGGGGTATCTGAGGGTGATTAAAATGGGGGGTAACCCCACAGTTCAGTTCGCGCCAGAAATCTTGCAAAAGTTTGGACCCCAATTGCGATCCCATTAAAGTCTATAGGACCCAAACTTGAAAAATTTCCCCATTTTGAAGGTTTATATGCAAGATATTGGCCATAAAAACGGTACGGGGGCCCAGGTACTGCCTTTGGGGACATGTACCAATGCAACAAAAACTTTAAAAAAAGATAATTTTTAAAGAAGTAGTGATTTTAATAATGCTTAAAGTGAAACAATAAAAATCAAAAATTTCATTAACTATAGTGCCTGAGGGGGGGTCCCCCTTTAGTCTGCCTATAAAGCGGTGCATCTGTACCATGTATAGAACCTGCTGCAGCAAAACTGACATTTATAAAGAAAAAAAATACATTTACATTGTTTTTCTCTCCAAGCTTTCTTTTTTTGGACAAGTTCAAATTTAGATGCTGGGCATGTGGGAGGCAGGGAGTGTATTTTATTTTTTTTGCACTGCAACAGCTGGGGCAGAGAAATCTGCCTGCTATACTCTACAGCTGGTGGTGTGCTGCTGGCAGACATGTTGCAAGGACCTGTGACACCCTTTATTATTATCCCTGTCAGTAAAGGCAGCTGAGAGGTTATGAGATATGAAAGGTGATGAGGAGAAGAATTGTGTCCCTTTTGTGTGGCTTTAAGGTGCTCTTGCCAACTGGCTGAGTGGAGGTTGAATGCCTTGTCAAGTATGCGGTACCCAAATGGCTGGTGTCTTTGCCTTGCTTGATCTGCTTGTGGCAGAGATTGCAAATTGCAACAGTGTGATCGGCTGTACATGTGCTAAAAAAGGCTCACACAGCTGAGAGATAACAGCTCCACAATGTGATGGAATAGGGTGGCTGCTCTCTACTCTTCCATGATGGCTGTCTTGTTGGGGTTGTGCCTCCCCCTAACTTTTCACCTGTGCTCTATCCAGCACCCAAGTCGTGTCAATGACCTCATTCTCATCACCTCCTCTATCCTCCATGTCACAGGGACCCAACTTCCCCTGATTTCCCTTCTGTTCCCCAGCACCAGCCCTACAAGTTTTTGCACCAAGTGTCACTGGGACAGGAGTCGCTTTGGGTGTGGTTGTATTCAATTGCTCTGTTGTGTCTGTTGGCCTTGGGAGAAAAGTATATTATGGGATGTATGTCTATGTGGAGGGGGGGGGGGGGACTCCTCCAGCAGCCCCTCCCTGCTGATAAGATGGTTTACTGATGAGTAGTAGTTTGAATACACCTGACCTGTGTGTCTATTTTTATTGGAATCCAAAGGAGGGGGTTAGTGTCTCTGAGTTGTATAGCTGTTGTTACATGTGCTTGAATAAAGAGTCTGATGTTTTTCACCCTACACTGAGTTACGGCTAGTGACTGGGTGGGCTAAAGTGTCTTGGATTGTGTGGTACCGGACAGAGGAAGCATTTACCTCAGACATAGTCCTGTTGAGGATGGAAGTCTGTTACACTCATCATCACTGGAGCCAACATGGCAATACGCCGTGCCTGGGGAACATGACTGCCCATTTGTTGTTTATCAGTGTTCTCCCCTCTCTGTGGGCTCATGTTCCTACCTTTATCAACCTCAAAACCAACACCAGAATCAAGTAATGTCTGTGCATCCTCAAGAAGCAAGTGGCCGACGTTGTGTTCAAGTAATTCAGCTGACTCCTCCATGCATGATGCTGGGGCTATGGCAGGAGTTGCTGTGGACAAGGAGGCAGAATAAGCCGCTCTAGCGGACTACAAACTAGCCTCTGCTTGGATGATAGAGGATGAGGAGGATCAGGATGGTTTAGTAAGCCAGTCCACCACCTCCTCTGCATGCTGTGGCTGGATAGCACGGGCAACATCACTAAACAGAGGAAATGGAGCCCTGCCTGAAGACGGACCATGTCCACCTTTGCCTGTGGACACAGATGCTGTTGGTCCTCCTCATAGTGGCATGGGAATGTCTACCTCTCCTTGTTGGCCTCCCAGTCATAATGGGTGAGGGGTGTATTACCCAAATTTAATAAAAATTTGGAAATGTGTGATTGAATGCTCTTTGTTGAATAAAAGTGGTGTTTGGTGCACTTTAAACTGAGGACTGACACTGACAGAAATGTAAAAACTATTTTTTTACAACAACATAATCCGATCGGACATTTCCCGTCTGAATTTCCGACCGTGTGTACAAGGCTTAACTCGCTAGTAGCAAATTGAGACCTGCTCTATGTATCTCCACTCCAACAAAACACTGCAAAAGCTTCCTGTGGGAAGGAACCTTTTATAGTGTGGGGTGGGACTATGAGCACTGAGCCGTGATTGGACAAAGTTATCATCACTGTGTCCAATCAGTGTTCTGACAGTGCTCTGTGCTCTAATTGGCAAAGCCTTGCACCTGACCACTGGCTTCATCCAATTAGGGCCCTAGAATGCACTGTGCAGCTCGCAGTGCATTGTGGGGCAAATTTGGGTGTTCGCCGAACAGGCAAACATATGATGTTCGAGCCCAACTTTTGCTCGACCCGAACCAATCGCCAAACGTTATGCCCAGCTCACTTTTACTGAACAGCTCATCACTGGCTGTGAAAGTTAAACTAAGGATGTTTTTGTATGTTTGGCGGTCAGCAAGTGGTTAAAGGAGATTATATAAAAAAAATTGATTTTGGAAAAAGTCTCAGTGAACTGTATGTGGGGGACATTTTTTGTGTGCATGTGCAGAAGTTCAGATACTACAGTGCATAAGAATTTCTATTATTATTATTATTATTATTATTATTATTATTATTATTATTATTATTATGTTGGTGCTTGCTTAGCTGTCATTACTCACATTTTTTACTACTATGACCTTTATGGCTAAAAGCTCACAACCCCTTCCCATCTACTAGTATCTTGAAAGCACTTTGTATTGTGTTTTTAATATTTTACACAAATATAAAAAAATAAAATAAAAAAAGATTATACATTGGGAAATGTTAGAAAAAAAAAAAAACATT
Organism: Lithobates pipiens; assembly: GCF_037356315.1. Taxonomy (NCBI): domain Eukaryota; kingdom Metazoa; phylum Chordata; class Amphibia; order Anura; family Ranidae; genus Lithobates; species Lithobates pipiens. The sequence continues at coordinate 292,257,523 of NW_027507784.1, read as the reverse complement.
AAAAATGCCCAAAAAACTGTTTCCCTTTAACAAACGCAATTTCATTTATGTAGATAAAACCCTGTTATTCCTGTGGTGCATTTGAAATCACAATCAGCGGCTTGCAAGAGCTAGCAATTACATCTCCCAATCATAATAATCACAAGTCGCATTGCCCCTATGAAATATTGCCATTGAAGTGCCTAATACATATGCAATGCAAGCCATTTGAATAGGATATTATTAGTTTTTTTCTAGTTGCATCAGAGTAGAGGATCATACAAAACAATCCTAGATAATTGAACAATTCCGTTTAAGACAGGACTGATGGATCTCTCATTGATCATTATCATTTCTAAAAGATTGGATGGGCATTTGATTATTGAGGTGTTTATTGTTTTCTACTTGCATTCTATTGTAATGGTGAGATGATTTTTTTTTATATATATATATTCGATGGCAGCAGTAATTGAGGTTAAAATTTTGTACTTAACGCCAAACATCCAAAAGTAGCAGATCTGTTCCCTTAAAGAGGGGTAACGTCCGTTTTAAGGGTACTTTCACACTGGTGCGTTAGCGGTAAAGCGCCGCTAGTTTTAGTAGTGCTTTACCACTGTTACGGCGGCACTTTTTTACCGCTAGCGGGGCGCTTTTAACCCTCGCTTGCGGCAAAAGAAAGGGTTAAATGCGCCTGTGTTGAAGCACTGTCGAAGTGCTTTGCAGGTGCTTCGGCAGCGCTGCCCATTCATTTGGGGAGCAGTGTATACACCGCTCCCACACCTTCCCCGAACCCCCCCTGCACCTAGGGTTGCCACCTGTTCTGTTCAAGTCAAACCCCACCACTATAGCGACGCACAGCAATTTTTTTATAGTAAAAACTCTACATATATTTTGCTTTTAAATAAAAATTGATATTAAGTTAATAACAAGAGTCCCCCTTTACATCAGAGTCCACATAGTTCCCCTTTTACAACTGAACTCGCAGAGTTCCCTTTCACTGTAAGGGGGGGCTCTGCAGACTCCGATGTAAGGGAGAACTCTGGGGACTCTAACATAAGGGATCCTCTGGGAACCCTGATTTAAGGGGGAACACTGAGAATTCTGATGTATGGAGAGGACTCTGATGTAAGGGGGAAGACTGTGGCCTCTGGTGTAAAGGGGAACTCTGATGTAAGGGGTGCTCTGAGAACCCTGATTTACCTTAGTGTACTCGCTCAGAGGCAGGAGAGAGAAGGAGGGAGACTTCAGTCACAGACAGGGATGGATGGTGAGCTCAGTCACTCCTTGGTAATCAGCATTCCTCATCCAGATGTATCTGAGGCTGCTGGACTTCAAATTTCCAGTTTCCACTTTCCTTTTCTGAGGCACAGCCCTGGGGTTCAGTGAAGCTTTCCTCATGCCTCTTCTGTGCTTGAACACAGACCACATTCCAGGTATAGGAAACACAAGAGGAAATGCCACTACACTCTTTTCTGGCCTTGTGACATCCCTGAATGGCTCTGCACTGAATAATCCTTGGACATCACACCCTCCAATTAATGCACTTATCTACAACCCAGAGTTTTCTACAAATGCCTTTTCTTTTCTTGCAACTATATACAGAGGATTGGATTAATCTACAGGTTTCTTCCCGATCCCCCGATATGATTTTCCCTGAATTAAATGTAATTAAATTTACCTATAAATGTCAGTACCCAGTTATATTATGTACATTAAAGTGATTGCAAAGCTTCATTTAAAATAAATAAATAAATAAACATGTTATACTTACCTCCTTAATGCAAGGGTTTTGCACAGAGTGGCCTCGATCCTCCTCTTCTGGGGTCCCTCTGCGGTGTTCCTGGTTCCTCCTCTTCTTGAGTGCCCCCAAGGAGAACTGTTTCCATTGGGGCACTCATGAGTCCTGCTGCTGCGTCCATTGACACAGACAGCAGCACTCTGCCCCACCCCCTGGCTCCTGTGTCACTGGATTTGACAATGGCTCCTGCTGCTATGAATCTATCCAATGAGGACCGGAGACAACAGCTGGAGCTGAAACGATTGGACCCAGGTAAGAAAACGGGGGGGGGGGGGGGGTGGGGGGTGCTGCAGCATAAAAGGTTTTTTCACCTTAATACATAGAATGTATTAAGGTGAAAAACCATGAGGGTTTACAACCCTTTGAACCACTTCCCGACCGGCGCACGCTGATGTACATTGGCAGAATGGCACGGGCAGGCATATTGGCGTACAGGTACGTCCAATCTTAAATGCCGCCCTGCCATCGCGAGCACACAGCCAGCGGCGCACTCGCGTGCCGGTCAGGACCCCCGTGAGTCCGGTCGCGGGTCCCGTGGACTTGATCGCCGCGGGCATACCCGCGATCGTCTCACGGGGCGGCTGAACTGGGAGATGCCGTTGTAAACAGCATCTCCCCATTCTGCCTAGCAACAAGTGACGCTGATCTCTGCTCCATGTGATTGGAGCAGAGATCAGTGTTCACTAAAAGAAAGCCCAGCCCCCAACAGTTAGTATCACACCCCTAGGAACACTTAACCCCTACACTGCCACCCACTGGTTAACCCCTTCACTGCCAGTGTCATTCACACAGGAATCACTGCATTTGTATAGCACTGATTGCTGTATAAATGCCAATGGTCCCAAAAATGTGTCAAAAATGTCTGATGTGTCCGCCATAATGTCGCAGTCACAATAAAAATCGCTGATCGCCACCATTACTAGTAAAAAAAAAAATAATGTGTTTTTTTTCAAAATTGTCGCTCTATTTTTGTTTATAGCTCAAAAAATAAAAACCGCAGGGGTGATCAAATACCACCAAAAGAAAGTTCTACTTGTGGGAAAAAAAGGACGTCAATTTTGTTTGGGAGACACGTCGCACGACCGCGCAATTGTCAGTTAAAGCGACGCAGTGCCGAATCGCAAAAAGTGGTCTGGTCTTAAGCCAGCAAAATGGTCCGGTCTGTAAGTGGTTAAGGAAGGAATCCAGGCATTTTTTAAAGCAATCTACTGAGCTGACCAGAACCACCTCTAGAGGAAGTCTATTCCACATGTTCTATTGTGTTTCAGCTTTTGTACCTTGTACACAGAGATTTCTCCAGATTCTCTGAATCTATTGATGATATTATGCACTGTAGATGATGATATATTTAAACTTGAAATTTTAAGTGCAGCTTTTTACAGATTGGTGAACCTCTGCCCATCTTTACTTAAGATACTCTGACTCGGGGCGTGGCCGGAAGTCGAGGACGTCGGACGTGTCTGGGGAGAGCTCCGCCGAGGCCTAGCTCAATCTTGCCCCATCCTCGTCCACCGCATCCCTGTTTTGCCCGCCGACCTCTTTATCCTGCCGGTGGGACATCGGAGCTCCGGACGGAGCCGTTATTTTCGTCGGATCCGCCGCCGTTTTCACCCGGCGGCGGCGGGCGGCGAGGCAGGCCGGACGCCGCCATCTTGCGGCCTGCAACGTTTCCCGGAGCATCCAGACGGCGCATCCTGGGTCCCTCCTCGGCCGGGACTGCCACAGACGCCTTGCGCGGACCCCTCGGGACAGCCTCCCCTGCGCCAGACCACCGCTGATCGCCACTCGGCTGCCTAAAAGGACTCCCGGATCCCAGCTGGACAGGTGAGCTCCGGCGGCCATCTTGCTACACCCGAGGCCTCCAACAACGTACCTGCCCTCTCCTGTGGCCGGATTGCTGCCCCTGTCAGCACAGGCATTAACCTCTGACCACCGCTGATTGCCACTCGGCTGCCTAAAAGGACTCCCAGATCCCAGCTGGACAGGTGAGCTCCGGCGGCCATCTTGCTACACCCGAGGCCTCCAACAACGTACCTGCCCTCTCCTGTGGCCGGATTGCTGCCCCTGTCAGCACAGGCACTAACCCCTGCCTCAGTCAAGTTTGCCAACCCTCCTGTGTGTCTGGTAGTGACTAGTTACGAGACCCCCGGCAGAGAGGCTGCATTTACCCTCACCCCCTCATCTGCTTTGCAAACTGCCGAGGGTCCCTGAAGAAACTTGCGCTGCTCTCCCGCTGTGCTAGCCTCCATTTGGACTCAAAGGTACAAGAAGCAGTGCTCTGCCATCTTGTCAGGTACCTTTCTACCACCACCCCCCTCCATCATCATCCCCCCCCTGTGCCCCTGTCCCCCCCCACGTACTCCTGGGCTGTCTGCTGTGCCCCCACCTCACCCCCCCCCGGAGCTGCTCACATCTCCCTGGCCCCCCCCTTCCACTCCTGAGCCCACTGATAAGAGCCTATTGACTGCCAGAACATGTGAGCACCCCTTTGCTATGACTGCCATGTAATTTTGGGGCCATGCCCCCACCTCCGCCTTCCTGAGGCTCCCTCTCAGCAATTTTCAGCTTTACTACCTCCGGGAGCAACATCCTCACCCCCTCCGCCCGACCGTGCACCCCATGGGGAAGATAGGAGATCAAAGAAAGTCCTACGCTTCTGTACTTCTCCCTCAAACCTCATCCACCATGGACCGTTATCTACATAAGTCCATCCCCTCCTCCCAAACGGAGGGGGACCCTGCATTAGACCCTCCAGCCCACCATGAACCTGATTTGACCTGTCCGGCTGCTCCCTCACCCATTTTTGACCAGGAATCTCCTACTTTGCTGACGGCTGATGTCCTGGATGCTAAGCTCCAATCCCTGCTGAAAGCTATCACTCATTCCATTACTCAGGAAGTTGGGAAACTGGCCAAAGAGCTGAGGGGTGAGATTGACCAACTAGGCGGCCGCACGGACACCCTAGAGACTAAGTTTGATGAACTGGTCCAATATGTTCAAGTGTTAGAAGACGATAACGCCGCTGTTAAACACTCTGTTTCTCTACTCCAAACACATCAGGAGGACCTCGAGAATCGTGAACGAAGGCAAAACTTGCGCATTAGAGGCATTCCTGAGGCGGTGGAAGACAAGGATCTCCGTTCCTACCTTCTCAGCCTGTTTAATGTGGTGGCTCCCCAAATTCCAGATATTGATTGGCGACTAGACAGGGCCCACAGATCGCTGGCGCCTAAACCCCCTGCAGGTGCTAACCCGAGAGACGTGGTGGTTCGTTTCCATTACTTTGACAGCAAAGAAGCACTCACACTTGCCACTCGTAACCAACCTAAGCTGGACTTTAAAGGTGCCAGAATCCAAATCTTCAATGATCTTTCCCCAATCACCTTGGCACGACGAAGAAATCTACGTCCCTTGACGCTTCATCTTCAGACCCACAAGGTGCCCTACAGATGGGGCTTTCCCTTTCGCCTTTCAGTGACTCGTGAAGGCACTCAGTTCTCTCTTTGTGACCTACATGAAAGCGATGCCTTTCTGCGTAGCCTTGGACTCCCCCCTCTCCCAGACGAAGAACCTACTCCACTTCCCTCTACACCTCGGCCATCAGCTCTTCCTGCCCGGATATGGACCCCGGTTCGACCAAAGCCTTCTAGATCCAATCTTACCCCTCGACGGAGACCTTCCTTCAGACCCCCGACTTGAGGGACACTGCGTCGGAACAAGTCTGAGCTTACCTGCCCCCCTAGAAGGGGCCTTGTTGGACTCTCCATGGTGCAGTTTTATGTTATTATGCCATGGCGGATCCCCCGCACTTATTCCCCGACACTTATGGGGTGCACTCATTATTGTTTAATGCTCTTCTTTTTTTTATGGTTTGCAACTTCAGTACATACATTGTTTTCTGTCTGTTATGTTATTATACATGCTGTTGCTATGTTTGCTTTTGATAGGTAGCTGAATCGTTTTTTCCCAGCTATGGAAGGTGTGGGGTGGCCCATGGGCTCCTCACCCCCTCTTCACTAGGTGGTCCTTGTGACCCCTGTTTTGGTCCTGGGCTCGGACCCGGGCTTCCTGGAGGTTATATTCCTCCGGGTTTCTCTACGGATGTCGTTTTTATTTTTGGTTATTTTTTATTTTTGTTGGTTTTTCCTTTTTTGGGGCTACTGCCCCTGCAGTCTCCCCCTAGGCTGCCTTTTTTTGTTGTTTTTTTCTCTTAACGTTTTTAGTTTTTGTCCACAGCTTTTTTCCGGTGATTCACGGATCCTTGTGACACCGTTTATCTATACACAAGTTTTTTCTGGGAAGTTCTTCTTTGTCGGGCCTCGGTCTCCTTTGGTTTCTTTGGTGACCGACTGCCACGATTTGCTAGATATATGTCAATGTCGATATTATTGTCGCACCACTATTTACCAAGCTGTCAGGCTCCCCCTTTTTCTCTCCCCTGGTTTCTCCTTTTCCTTTTGCCTTCTCCTCCCTACTGCCTGGGACTCAACTTCCATTGACGGTTCTATGCTCCTCTCTCTGCTTTTTCACCTATCTCCTTTGATATGTCGTTGAAGTTTTTTACCTGTAATGTGAAAGGTTTAAACTCTGTTCGGAAAAGGTGGTTGGCTCTGAAAGAGTTTAAAGCTTCTAAAGCGGACGTGATACTGATCCAGGAGACACACTTCCGTCCTGGGGGTTCCCTTAAATTTGCCAGCAAAGCATTTCCGACCTCTTTTCTGGCCTCAGATCCATCTGGCAAGGCAGGTGTGGCGATCCTGATTGGCCGCTCCTGCCCGTTGCGAATTCAATCTTCTTACCTGGATCCCCAGGGCAGATTTATTATTCTGGATTGCATGTTTCAGTCTCAACCTGTCACGATCCTAAATGTCTATGCCCCCAATTCTGGTCAAGTTCGCTTTCTCAATGCTGTTTTTGTCATGTTAGATAAATATGCACACCCTTTTACAGTGATTGGTGGAGATTTTAATATGGTTATGTCCCCAGGTAAGGACAGACATGTCCTGTTCCCCACTAAAACCCCTTCCAATGTAGACGCCCTCTCCAAATCGTTCCGCAGACTTATTAGGGCCCGACGTTTACTGGATATATGGCGCATTAAACATCCTACTCAGAAACACTATACTTTCTACTCCCACCCCCACAAGCTCTTTTCTAGGCTGGATCACTTTTTTATCTCCACACCCCTCTTGACAAATGCTGTATCCTCTGAAATTAATCCTGTCCCATGGTCAGATCATTCCTCTGTCCATTTAGAACTTTCCCTGTCTTCGGCCTTCCCCCGCTCTTGTCATTGGCGGTTAAATGAGACTCTCCTACGCAACCCTGAGACTAAAGCTCAACTGACCACATGCCTTAATGAGTATTTTGAACTCAACATTGGCTCCGTCTCTGAGCCCTCGACACTGTGGGAGGCGCATAAACCTGTATTCAGGGGGCACTGTATTGCCATAAGCTCTCGACTTAAAAAAGACGCTATACATCAGAGGGCTTCGGCTCTTCTCAAACTTCGCAAAGCTGAGAACCGCTTGTTCTCCTCTCCCACAGTGTCGGGGCTTCGGACCGTTGTCTACCTACGCAACCTCCTTAGATCACTTGATATGCAGAAGATAGACAAATCCCTCCTATGGTCCAAACAGAAGTTTTACGAGTACTCTAACAAACCCCACCGGATACTGGTAAACAAACTTAAACCTCGACCTTTCCAAGCCTATCCTGACTCCCTTAAGCAACCCGACGGCTCCTCCACCTACTGTCCTCTCACTATGTCTAAGACGTTTGGTAACTTCTACCATAAGCTGTATAATTGTCTACTCGCTGACGATCAATATACTTTCACCCAGGAGAAGTTTAACTCCTTCGTGGAATCACTGCCCCTCCCCCGGCTTTCCCCTGACCACCTCCCGTCTTTAAACTCTCCCATCTCCCCTGAGGAACTAGCTGCGGTAGTGGAGCATCTTCCCACCCAAAAAGCTCCTGGCCCTGATGGCCTACCTTACTCCTACTACAAGACCTTTCTTCCATTGTTGAGTCCACACCTCCTTTCCCTATTCTCCTCCTTATTGAAAGGCACCATTCCTGACCCCCAGTTCCTCCATGCTCATGTATCTGTGATCCCGAAACCAGATAAAGACCCCTCCCTCCCAGACAATTACAGGCCTATCGCGCTGTTAAATTCTGATTACAAAATCTTCACCAAAATATTGGCAATCAGGCTGTCCCATTTGCTACCGCAACTTGTTCATAAAGACCAAGTTGGTTTTGTACTAGCTAGGCTTGCGGGAGACAATACTAGATGCACTATAGATTTGATTGACTTACTAAACAAAACAAACCGCCCAGCTCTTATATTGAGCCTTGATGCTCAGAAAGCATTCGATCGACTCAGCTGGCCGTTTATGTTTGCCACGCTCTCTCACTTTGGTATTGCAGGTCCCTTCGTTGCCGCTTTGAGGGCACTATACTCCAGGCCCTCTTCGCAAGTCCAACTCTCCTCCTACCTATCGCCATCCTTCTCTCTTAGTAATGGCACTAGGCAGGGCTGTCCACTGTCCCCCTTGCTCTTTGTTCTCTGCTTGGAACCCCTGGCAGCGGCTATCCGTAATCACCCTGATATCCGTGGGGTGCAACTACGCCACGCAGAGTACAAATTGTCTCTATATGCTGACGATATTCTATTAACTTTAACTAGACCCCTTACCTCCCTTCCCTCCCTACATGCTCTCCTACACCAATTTAGCTCAATTTCTGGATATAAAATTAACACTACCAAGACAGAAGCTCTACCTATCCTTATTCCCCCTGCGGATCTTGCTTTTTTGCAGCGCGATTTCGCTTACCGTTGGTGTACGGACTCCCTCAAATACCTAGGGGTTAACCTTACCTCTTCCTATTCCAGCCTATATCATGCTAATTTCCCACCACTTTTTCGGGACATCGACCGACTCTTGCGACAATGGGACTTGTATCCCATTTCCCTCTTGGGTCGCATCAATGTCCTGAAGATGTCTATTATGCCACGACTTTTATACCTATTCGAAACACTGCCGATCCCTATTCCCATGTCCCAACTCAAAGCGACTCAGAGGTCCTTCCTTAACTTTATCTGGCACTATAAAGCCCACAGGATAGCTAGTTCCGTAGTGTTTACCCCCAGAGCTAGGGGGGGACTGGGGGCCCCAGACCTCCTTAAATATTATTATGCTACTCATCTAAAACCGGTTATAGTATGGTCCCATAGAATGTCATCCAGTATATGGTCTGACATTGAAATGAGCATTACCACCCCGGTCCACCCCTGCTCGTTGATTTGGGCGGAACTGGAAACCTCCATTCATCAACTTAAGAACCTCTCTCTTAACCCCATGCTATTTACACTTTCTATTTGGAAGAAATGTGCCCAACGTTTCTCCCTGGCCTCCCCATGTTCGCCATTATTGAACGTATTGTTCAACCCTGACATCCCGGACAGCCTGTCCTACACACGCATGCTCCCTTGGACGCGTGCGGGCGTTTTTCAACTTCGTAATTTGGTACATCCACTTACACATTCGCTCCTATCCTTCGCTGACATTCAACGTAAATTCCAGGTTCCCAAAGGTTTGTTCTATTCCTATCTTCAAATCAGACATTACTTTAGCTCCAAAAACCCAACCTTAACCTTGAATAACCCTACCCCTTTTGAACTTCTCTGTTCCCAAGGCCCAAACCAAACGGGACTCATCTCTGAGATCTACAAGTATTTACAGGCCTCTCCCTCTCTCTCTGGCCCGGATCACCTTTACATGCGTAAGTGGTCTCGGCTTCTTGGCCAGTCCATTACCACCCCCCAGTGGCTGAAGATTTGGGAGACTGCCTCTAAATCGTCTCGTTGTGTAGAACAGAAAGAGACAATATATAAAATCCTAATGTTTTGGTACAGAACCCCACAGCTTCTCCATAAATATGATCCTCGGGCTTCCCCACTTTGCTGGAGGTGTAGGAAGACTACTGGATCCCTTTTTCACATTTTTTGGGAATGTTCGCTCATCAAACCTTTCTGGTCCTCGGTCCATGTATATTTGCAGGAACTGTCCGGCACCATCCTTCCTCTAACCCCAATCCACTTTTTGTTAGGCTTACCCTTTCCCGATCTGTCTGCCAAATGTTCAGAAACTCTTAGGCTATATTTTATTGGCAGCGAGACGGGCCATACCAATCAGATGGCTGTCGCAGTCCCCACCAACGCTCCCACAGATATTGCAAACACTGGAACAGATCCGCAGGATGGAGCACCTTACAGCTATTATTCATGATACTTTGCCTAGGTTTTCCCGGGTTTGGGATTTATGGGATCATTCCCACCTTAACCCGGGACTCCCTACGACCCCCCCTTGAGTTTATTTGATGTCTTTCTTCACCCCCCCCCCCCCTCGCCAGTATAGGTTCTTCCCCCGGGGATGCCTCGGTCTGGTATAGGCTTCTCCCGGACAGAGCATACTCCAGATCCAGTGGTTGGTTATGCTTCTTGCAGATATGTAGCTATCTGGCCTACCCATCCATTGGACTCTCTCTTGTGCCCCCCCTCCTGACTCTCCCCCCCCCCGTTCCCCAAGCTGCTGGATGCGTTACTGCTTTGATTGAGCCTGTGACTTGATATTGTCTGACCAATATACCACTGTGTTTATTTTATGTTCATTATCTGCTTGTTTTTTTGTTTGTTGTTTCCTTTTTTTTTTTTTTTTTTGTTGCTCTTTGGCCTACGGCCTGTTACATTGCTGACACTGACAATCACTTGTTGTTGTACTTCCCTGTGTAATTTCTCTCTGAAAATTTTCAATAAAAATACAATTGAAAAAAAAAAAAAAGATACTCTGACTCTCCAAGTTGCTCTTTTTATACCCAATCATGATTCAGATTTAATATGCAGAGACCATAATGCATAACGAAATTCATTCAGAAACACATCCAAAACTCATTGAAAAAAATGGCCCATATGACAGTGAAGTAAAGTGACTAGTGTAAAAGTGCTGGTATCTTCAATAAAGAGAAAGCAATCTTCCCTGGTGCGCCGCTCAGTGCTATAATAATGTGAATGCTCTCACCAGAACTCTTACCCCAACTGGGGGGATGGGCTTTCACAGTATAAGCCACTGTGCTGCTATCTGGTGTTGCATATACATGGTCGGACAAAGTTGACAGAAAATCCGATCTTTCGGAACGTGATGACGTCCGTTCGTTACAACGGGACCGCGTTCAGGCTAGTAGCCAATAGCTTTGGTCTCATAATTTGATTTGAGCATGCGTGGCACTTTGTCCGATCGCAATTCTCTACAAACGATCGGACGAAGTCTGATCGGATGATGTTGTTGGAAAATTTTATATCCAGCTCTCAAATTTTGTTGGTCGGACATTCCGACAGAAAAAGTCTGATGGAGCCCACACACGGTCGGATTATCCGACAACAAGGTCTGATCGAATATTTTCCGTCTGAATGTCTGACCGTGTGTACAAGGGCTTAGATGTGACATCAGCAGTGCCAGAAAACCCTGATCTGTCACTCATGTGACGCTCTATAGCATTCCCCTATACTCCTCTGGTGGGACGTAAAAGATTATGTAGGAAATTGAGGGGAGTGGCAGAGGAGCTAGACCAGCACAGACAGTAATTAGACATTCTCAAAAGCAGAGAGAGATTTGCGGTGCAAAGAGGGAATAGGTACCGTTAGGGAATTGACTCATCTTGGAAAAATTTAATTCTCTAACAAGTTTAAAGGCAAATTGTAAGTGAGAAAAAAGAAATTTAAGGAAAGGGAACATACTGCAAGTAAGTATTTAATACCCTTAATATTTCTGTCCCTTTTATCTATAATTTTTTCAGGTAAGTTGCTCACACGGTCTCTTTAATTTAATGCCATTGAAATGGTATGTATTCTTCCTGGAATTTCCTAGCATACGCAATGAAGTTCTCGTCAATATCTGTAGGCGTTCAGCTAAGCATCTATCATTAAGGATAAATATTTCTGCAAGGAAATTATTAGAATTCAGTGTATGGTATAAAAACACATAAATGAATTTATACATTTCAATGTAGTCTAAGGAGAGCCACAAGTGACATGTGTTGAGGAAGCACAGTTCCCACAATGCCTTGCGGTGCTCTGACATATTATGCATCATTTACTTTGGCGTAGCAGACGAGATCTGGTCCTGGAAGAATACATGAAGACTTTTCTGTAACATTAGCTGTTAAAATTTGTATAACATAGCAGTTTCTATTGAGCTGTGAAGAAGTTACCCAGCATGGCTCTTTGTTTACAAGGGACGTTCATCAAACACCATCAGAATAAAAATATTCTCAGTGTGTGTTGAATATTCCTCGTTATACTTTCTGGAAAGCTGACATTAGTCCTACAGAGCAACTTAACTGAAAACTGATTTCTCTGGGTTGGCTGGTAACAGACAGATCTGATCCTCCTGCCTGCTCTCAATGTTCTTACAAAGAAGTGAGGAGCATGTTCCAACATGGGCATTAAAAGTGGAAAACTGGGCTCAGTGTTGTCACTGGTCAGAAATTCCAATAAAAAAATCCACAAGAATGGCTTAGGCTGGTATGTCACACTCAAGCTGAAACAATTGGAGTGGAATTAAGGGGCCACATTTTGTCTACTACATAGTTACATTCTGATGACTGATCATGTGATGTAAACAGAAGTTCGGTAATCAGTATTGTTTTTCCTCACGCTGTTCGGCTGCATGTTCTGTGCTGCCAGTGTCAGCTGTCAGTGCCCACTGTGCCACCTACCAGTATCACCTATCTGTACCCACCAGTGCCATCCATCAATGCCCACCAGTGCTGCCAATCAATGCCCATCAATGTCTCATAATCACTGCCACAGATCAGTGCTGCCCATCAGTGTCCCCTACCAGTGCCTACCAGTGCCCATCAGTGATCATCAGTGCCGCTTACCAGTACCACCTATCAGTGCCCTTGAGTACCTCCTATCAGTGCCACTCAGTGCTACCCATCAGTGCCAACCATCAGTGCCCCTCAGAGCCAACCATCAGTGCCACCCATCAGTGCCACCTCTCAGTGCTGCCTCATCAGTGCTTATCAGTGCCACCAATCAGTGCCCATTAGTGCCTCCTTATTGGTGCCTATCAGTGCCCATCAGTCCCACCTATCAGTGCCCATCAGTGCCGCCTATCAGTGCCCATGAGCACAGCCTATAAGTGCCCATAAGTGCAGCCTCATCAACGCACCTCAGTGAAGGAGAAAAATTACCTGTTTTCAAAATTGTTGTTGGATTTGTTGTTGGAAAATCCTATTATCTGTACAGGGCATTACAGGTTTTCTTCTAAGATTGCCCTGGATTTGGCTCCATCCATCTCCCTATCAACTCTGACCAGCTTTCCTGTCCCTGCTGAAGAAAAGCATCCCCACAACATGATACTGCCACCACCATGTTTCACGGTGGGGATGGTGTTTTCATTGTGATGTGCAGTGTTAGTTTTCTGCCACACATAGCGTTTTGCTTTTAGACCAAAAAGTTCAATCTGACCAGAGCACCTTCTTCCACATGTTTGCTGTTTCTCCCACATGGCTTCTCACATACTGCATATGGGACTTCCTATGGCTTTCTTTTAACAATGGCTTTCTTCTTGCCACTCTTCCATAAAGGCCAGATATGTGGAGTGCACGACTAATAGTTGTCCTGTGGACAGATTCTCCCACCTGAGCTGTGGATCTTTGCAGCTCCTCCAGAGTTACCATGAGCTTGGGATTTTTTTTATAACCTAACCCTGATTTGAAGAAATTTTTGTTTGTACTCACCTCTAAATGCCTGTTGCTAGGGGGGCACCTCATAGTCTGCCTCCTTCAGCGCCTGGGCTCCTGACCTCACTTCCCTTGGCACAGGAAGGGAGATCGCCTCTCCCCCTCCCTCTTGTCAATCATTTGGGACACGGGACAGATCCCAGATGATTGCGCGGCCAGTAACAGTGCGCGGCGCGCGCATGCGCAGTGGGTGCCCGGCTGTGCAGCTGGGTGCCCACAGGTAAAATGCTGCCGCCGCCAAGTGGTGGGGGAAATGAGCGGGGCTTCGACCCCCCGCTTCGCTGGACCCTGGGATAGGTAAGTGTCCAATTATTAAAAGTCAGCAACTGCAGTATTTGTAGCTGCTGATTTTAAAAAAAAAATGTTTTAAGCGAAACACCGCTTTAAGTGCAGGGACCCCCACCCCCAGCAGGTCCTCCAAGTTGCCCACTTACCTATACACAATCCACTGAGATAGAGTCAGTTGGGATCGTGGAAAGGTAAGTAGGCCACTTGGTAGACATGTGCGATTCGTATCGAAAATTCGTACATTCGGGAGGATCCGAAATACAAATTGCTATGCTTCCAATTTTGTACGAAATATTTTGGACCCAAATTCCTAACGAACATTCGTAATTGTTACGAAAAGTTAACAAACCTAAAAGTTAAAAACCCAGGAAGTCAGCACAGCACAGGTATGGTGGGAGCCCCTCATAATGATAAAGTCATAACGAACATTCGTAATTGTTATGAAAAGTTAATGAACCTAACGAAAATTCGTATTTCGTACGAAATTTCAGACACAAATGACTAAATACGAATTAATTCTAATATGGAACGGAATGGAACGAAACTAAACAAATTTATTGACGACGCACATGTCTACCACTTGGAGGTCTTTTTGGTGGACAAAGGAGTTGCTTCATTTAAAGGGTATCTTCTAAAAGCACAGTTATCCTTTAAAAACGGATTAGCTTGATTGTAGACAGCAGACTAAACACACTCGCGTGGCTGAGCAGAGCGCGTTTTGCTACCAATCCCCACTTCTCTCTAGTTAACACATTTATTAAATCACTCAAGTGGCAAGGCAAGAGAAGAGAAAGTAATAGAAAATCTGCTTAACACTGTTGTCATTCTTGGAGGACAGTATCTTTAATATCACTTTATGGAGCTGAGGAGGCCGAAGACTCACAGGCACTTTTTATTTCACAAGATTGGTTATCTTGACATTGTATATGTGACAAAATACATTCTGCTTTATCACTGCACCGCCAGCAAGCAACCCCGGGTGTAATTAATTCTGAAAATCACAGATTAAAAAGGCAGAAGAGAGATGTGAAGACATTTAAAAGATGTGGCATCCTTCACAACACAGAAGGTCTGTGAAAAAGATCCCGATTGAGAATGGAGCTCTTAGGGGATAGTGTTGGTTTACTTCAAATATATTATTTAGCCTTTGTTATGTGGACTCATCGAATTCTTTTCTTGACTATACGAAGTGCAATTTAAAGGAATGCTTCAATCATTAAAAAAGCTTGGAATGGATATAATGGAATTTACTCTTATTTAACGTCTCTTCATTGTTTTACATATGACTAAAAAATAGTTCCAGATTTATTTTTATTTTTAATCAGGTAAATATGAAATTCTACATATTCATATATTTTACATTTACTCCTTGCAGCCACTTTAGTGTTGTGCTGTGTAAGGCCTGTATTGAGAACAGACCTTGCTTTTAGCAGAGATAGGAGATAGGTGTTCATTTTGGCAGCAAACTTCAATTCAGTTTTAGTCATAGTGTTTTGACTAAAATGACATTTTCGTTTTAGTCATATTTTAGTCTTTTGACTAAAATGCCATTTTAGTTTTAGTTGTATTTTAGTCATCTGAATTGTTCAGATCTCCAGTACATTTTAGTCGACTAAAATCTCATACATTTTAGTCGACTAAAATCTCATACATTTTAGTCACTAAAATCGAATGGGTTTAATTAAATTGTAATGCATTATTTAAGCATTTCTTTAGAATTTCCAATCTCATTATAAACTCCTGCAATAAAAATGTTATAATATGTTATTATTTATGGTATTAATGTTTGAACATGCACTACAGACACAGATTTAGCCGTTATATAATGATATATATCGTCTTTAGAAATAAAACCAAGTTTCATAAACAAACAAAAAATCTTGCTTTTTGATAAACAGAAGTGCAATTTTAAAATACAAAAAAAAAAACAACAAAAAACTGTAAACTCAATTGGCTGTAATGCCATTGTACATATTACCTGAATATATTACCAACATTAAATATTTTAAAAAATATATAAAAAAAAAGGCCTTTTTCTTAATTTTTCTCTTTCAGCAGATTAGTAGATGACCCTTATGCCGCGTACACACGATCAAAAAAGCGGGTGGAAAAGTCTGGCAAACTCAAGTCCGCCGGACAATCCCCCCCGTGTGTAGCCTCCGGCATACTTTTTTGACCCGAAAGTACGGCGGACTTAGAAAGTAGTTTTGCACTCCAATCTTCCCGCCGGACTCGCATTTCGGCGGACAATCCGGCCGTGTGTGTGCCAGTCCGCTGTACTTTTGAAATGAACTGACTTTTCCCCGCCCGGAGAAAAGTCCGCTCATTTCGAGCGGGTCTCCAGGTAGGCGGGGCCCGCGAAGGAGACGTCGCTGGCCCCGCCACCTGGTATGGACTTAAAGGGGAACCCCAACGCCGAAAAAAATTGGCGTGGGGTCCCCCCCAAGGTCCACAATAGACCCTTGTCCGAGCACGCTACCCGGCCGGCCAGTAAAGGGGGGACGAGCGAGCGCCCCCCCCCCTCCTGAGCCGTACCAGGCCGCGTGCCCTCAACATGGGGGGTGCCTTGGGGAAGGGGGGGCCGCGTGGCCCCCCACCCCAAAGCACCTTGTCCCCATGTTGATGAGGACAAGGGCCTCTTCCCGACAACCCTGGCCGTTGCTTTCGGGGTCTGCGGGCGGGGGGCTTATCGGAATCCGGGAGCCCCCTTTCATAAGGGGGCCCCCCGGATACCGGCCCCCCACCCTATGTGAATGAGTATGGGGTACAATGTACCCCTACCCATTCACATGTAAAATAAAGTACAAAAAAAACACAACACACAAGATAAAATAGTTTATTGCACAGCTCCGTGGGTCTTCCGTCTTCGGGGGTCTTCTCGCCGGACTCCTCCGCTATCTTCTTGTAGCTCTGTTACTAGCGGAGGATCCCGGCTTTCTTCCTCGCCGCCAGCCTCTTTTTCCGACTTCGGGGGTCTTGTCCCCCTCTTCGGTCTTCTGTCGCCGCCACCGCCGCCGCCGCCGCCGCCGCCGCCGCCGCCGCCGCCTTCCGTTCTTGTTCTTCTTCTTTTCCTTCTTCTCCTGGAGATGTTGACTCAACGTTCTCTCCGGCTGCAATGCCAGGGACGCGCTGCATGGCGACTTATATAGGGACAAGGGGTGCGGTCTTCGGTTGATGTCACATGGGTTGATGTCACATGGTGACCCCACCCCCTTATGATGTCACAGTCCCGGAGGATGCTGGGACTGTTGCCATGTGACATCAACCCATGTGACATCAACCCATGTGACATCAACCGAAGACCCCGCCCCTTGTCCCTATATAAGTCGCCTCCTCAGCGCGTCCCTGGCATTGCGGCCGGAGAGAACATCGAGTCAACATCTCCAGGAGAAGAAGAAGAACGGAAGGCGGCGGTGGCGACAGAAGACCGGGCCACCGCCTGTAAAAGAGCTAGAAGAAGGCGCGGTGGCTCGGCAGAAGAACCGAAGAGGGGGACAAGACCCCCGAAGTCGGAAGAAGAGGCCGGTGGCGAGGAAGAAAGCCGGGCTCCTCCGCTAGTAAAAGAGCTACAAGAAGATAGCGGAGGAGTCCGGCGAGAAGACCCCCGAAGACGGAAGACCCCCGGAGCTGTGCAATAAACTATTTTATCTTGTGTGTTGTGTTTTTTTTGTACTTTATTTTACAGGTGAATGGGTAGGGGTATATTGTACCCCATACTCATTCACATAGGGTGGGGGGCCGGTATCCGGGGGGCCCCCTTATGAAAGGGGGCTCCCGGATTCCGATCAGCCCCCCGCCCGCAGACCGCAGGCCGGGTAGCATGCTCAGACAAGGGTCTGTTGTGGACCTTGGGGGGACCCCCACGCCGATTTTTTTCGGCGTTGGGGTTCCCCTTTAAGTCCATACCAGGCGGCGGGGCCAGCGGGCCCCACCTACCTGGAGACGCGCTCGAAATGAGCGGACTTTCCTCCGTGTGTGTGGGCGAGCCCGTTCATTTCAAAAGTAGGGCGGATAGTACGGCGGACTTAGTCCGCCGAAATGCGAGTCCGCTGAAAAAGTGCCGTGTGTGGGCAAGTAGCCCCATTCGGAAAGTCCGACGGACAGTATGGCGGGAAGTCGGATAGACGGCTACATGTGTACGCGGCATTACTTATCCTTATGCGGTAGTGCAATACATATTTAAACTTTAATGTGCTATTATTACAGGCTCTGAATGGAATTGTGTTGCCGACTTAGAAATGGCCAGCAGAGTAGTGTTATGCCACGTACATACGACTGGACTTTCCAGCAGAAAAGGTCCGACGGTCTTCCTGACGGACTTTCGACGGACTTAGGAACGAGCGGGTTTGCCCACATACAAACGGACTAAAGTCAGTTTGAAAGTCCGTTCATTTTGAACGTGATGTCGTACGATGGGACTAGAAAAGGAAGTTCAATAGCCAGTAGCCAATAGCTGCCCTTGCGTCGTATTTGGTCCGTTGGACCAGCATACAGACGAACTGTCCCGATAGGAATTGAGTCCGTCGGACAGATTTGAAACATGTTCTATTTCTAGGTCCGTCTGATTTTTTTAAAGAAAAACGATCGGATTAGCCCACACATGATCGGATTGTCCGATGGACTGATTCCGTCGGACCTAGTCTGCCGGAAAGTTCGGTTGTGTGTACGTGGCATTAATATTGATGCCAATTTTCGATTTAGTTTTAGTCATAGTCTTGTGACTTAAATGCCATTTTAGTTTCAGGTGTATTTTAGTCATCTGAATTGTTTTAGTTTTAGTAATATTTTAGTCAACTAAAATAGTGTTATTTAGTCAACGAAATTAACACTGGATGGGACCATTTGGATTTTCATTTTTCAATCAAGCGAGAAGCCGGTGCTGGATTTTTTATTAGAAAACCAATCAAGCTGGGCAAGCCAAATGTGACAATCTATAAAAATGTTATTTGGAAGATCATTTTTTCAATGGGAACACGGGGGAAAGCAACTCCAGCACCTCCAGCACTGAATGTATGTAATGGCAATGGGTGCTGGGGTGTGCTAGAGGGTATATTGATGCTGTCTGCTAGAGGATCCGTATTTGCCCCTGGGGGGGTCTATTGTTGCAGTGGGTCTATTGTGTCTGTGTGGATCTTATGTTGCTGGGAGGGGTCTACTGATGATGGCTGCTGGCAGATCGATTGCTGCTGGCAGGGGTCTATTGTTGCTGGTTTGGATCTGTTGGTGCTGGGAGCAGAGAATCTATGTTACTGCTTGTCTTGTTATCATGAACACATTACATACAAATTATTTTAATAATACTTGGTTCTTTATTGTCTAAAAGGGACGGCACTGGGAGATGGGTAGGGGTTGAACCAAGGGACAGTAGTTAGAGGTAGATAAGGGGGAGACAAGGGATCAAGTACCTGTACCTATTCTTTGAGGGAAAAAAAGCGACATATAATGTATATATATATATATATATATATATATATATATATACAGCCATGACCAAAAGTTTTGAGAATTACTATTAATTAATTAATTAATTAATTAATTAATAATTAATTTTGAGAATTAATATTAATTTTCACAAAGTTTGCTGCCTCAGTTTTTATGGTGGCAATTTGCATATACTCCAGAATGTTCCATCTTCACCCAGTCTTCCTTCCAGGTTTTCCTCAATGACGTCACTCCCGCACATGCGCCTGGAAGTCACTGTTTATGGCACAGGGCTCTGAAGGAATGGCACGAGCATGCTGTTCCTTCAGAGCGCATGCGCCAATGATGTCACTGGTGGCTTCATAAGTAAACATCTGCTAGGTGGTGCAGGTTTAGGAGACTATTACAGTACCTACAGGTAAGCCTTATTATAGGCTTATGTGTAGATAAAATAAACAAAATGAAAGCCATTTACTTAAACTTTAATTTGATAATTCTTTGTCTAGTGCTATCGGTGTTGTCAACAACCCTGTAGAACAAATGTAGAGATTATGGAACAAGCCACAAACAGAATTTAAAGGAACTGTGTGGGCAAAGTGACAGAGAGTCAAGTAAGCTCACCACAATCCACTTACTCTCATCATTGCCATCAAATCCCTCAAAACTAACTCTGAAACAGAGCATGCATAACATTTGACAATGGAAGAGTGTGGTCAAGGTCAGTATAGGTGGGTCTTGGGTAAGAGACTCGAAAAATCTTTTTCACAGTAGTAAAATTATTTACATAAAGCTACTAGCATTCACGTGAATATCTAAAAGGTTTTTCAAAGATTATTTCAAAGGTCTTGAATCAATAAAGTCTACCCCCTCTTATCACTTATTTCATATTTGCTTGACAACAAAATCAGCACCATAGAACCTGGATGTGGTCCAGCCCTGTAAACCTCAGGGACCTACTAATATTTATCTAATTACACTTCAAGGTCTGAGTTGCTGAACAGTATTTTAAAATCAATGGCAGTTCAGATTCTGGTCAAAAATGAGCAAACATCAAAGCCTCGTCAGCATAAAGAACAGGAAATCCACTTTAATAATTGGAATTACAGCATTTCCTTTTTTGTCCCTGTCTGAGCGCGTTTTCTTTTCTTTTTTTTTTGTCTGCTGTACTGTTCTGTTTTGCCAGCTATGCCAGGTGTACACAGCCCAATTATTGCTAGCAATGTGAGTGATCTGAGTATGACTAGCCATGTAGGTGAAACAAACAAGCCATAATGAGCCTGCACAGAGAGACGGGGATGGATTCAACTTAAAGTCAAACTCATTTTTTTTTAGCTAAAAATAAAATATATTATGTTTCACACATTCTCGTACATGTTATTGAGATACATACCTTATTTTAAAACTGTAGCTTCTTGCCAGGGTGCATGTCCTCCATGTGCAAAGCCATGTGGTGGTAAAAAACAACTTTGATAGTTTAACCTTTTTTTGCAAGACAGAGGTTGTCCCTCTTAGCCCTTGTGTACACGGTCAGAGATTCCAACGGAATGTGTCCTATCAGACCGTTTTGTCGGATATTCCGACTGTGTGTGGTCTCCATCAGACTGTTTCCGTCGGACCAACTTTTCCAACTTGCCGGTAAAATTTTCTGACAAAATGCTCCGATCGGACATACTCCGATCATGTGTAGCCTACTCCGATGGACAAAGTGCCACGCATGCTCAGATCAAATTCCTAGACCAAAGCTATTGGCTACTAGCCTGAACATAGTCCCGTCGTAACAAAATAACGTCATCACGTTATGTACATTCGGATTTTCCGACAATTTAGTCCGACCGTGTGTATGCAACATCACTTCCTGACCTCTTCCGGAATTAATCCATCTGAATAACTGTGATTTGGTTGTCGGAATCTCCGACCGTGTGTACCAGGGCTTAGACTCATTAAGGTGCTATGTGTATTAGATCCTCCTCTAAGCACCATTACAGAGGTATGTCTTGGAGGCCAGTTCCCTGGTCTAACCAGCACCACCAGTTGCCCATTTCATGCCTTCCTTAGGCTTTACAGCAAAGGACACCAATTGCATTCTCACCCAACACAAGATTTGTTTCCAGAAGATGTTACGTTCATGAGGTTGGGTAAAGGAAGTGCCCAAGCAACAATGGCCTTTTAACTGTTTGACTGGCACACAGTGATGACACATCCTTAAAGTGGAGGATAATACTAACTGTATGTATTCTTAAAAATGCTGCCTCTCCCCTTCTCCTACCTGTTCTGCATACCCTATATTAAAGAATCTGTACACTTACCTTCTGCTCCGGTCTGGTTGTGTGATTTAGCATTTTTGGCTCCCCTGAGTCAGACAGCAACTGTTGCAGGGAAGAGGAGGAATTGTCGAAAATGGAGGGGCAATTAGAGCCAGTGGATGATGTCACAGCTCCAGGAATTCAGAGCCATTGTCGAACATTCCCTTACACATGTAAGCCAGAGCTACTGGATCACGTGACTGAACAGGATTAAAAAAATGTATGTACACAGATATATAGGATATTCAGTATAGGTAAGAGATAGAATTTTTAGGAATACTTATACTTAGCCTTTACCACCACTTTAACCTGCCTGGCGGTACGATTATTTCAGATTTTAGGTGCTGAAAGCGTTACAATTATTTTGCATGAAAATTTCCCGTTTTATATTGCAGTCCTGTAATTCTTAGGAATAACTCTCTTAAATCTGTCCAAACCAGTCTAGCAGACATCCTGGGTATGATAAAGTTTGAAAAACGAAATCGTAAATTATAATATAATAAATAACTATAAATAATTATACCAAATAATAATATAACAATAATAAAAATTATTCAATAATGTAGTCAAATCAAAAACACAGAAATTTGCTCAGTTGCAGAATTGTCACTGTCATTACTTTTCAATATTTGATGACGAATCTCCCCACAAATCGCTATCGCTCAATTCTGCGAGTGATTCTAATTTATTATCGCTGTTTTCTAGCTGGTCTAAAATAATTTTTGATGTAAAGGGGCAGTTTTGGTTGCTATGGACAATCTCCAGTTTCCAGGCATAAAGAACAGTTTTTATAATATAAAACTGCATTCAGGACACTGGGCAGACCACTAGGGACAAAGGGGATGTGAAATTATTACATACAGCAATGTAATCTGTAAGATTACATTAAACTGTATGTAATGTGTGTGTTTCACTTTTTGAATTTGGCGCCGATCTCCGTCCCCGTGCGTTGCAACGCTCGCAGGGAACTGATATCGGCTCCGTGATGAATCGAGCGAGACACGGCTCGCTCCTACAGCGGGGGGACATCGCTGGATCCAAGGGAGAAGG
Source organism: Lithobates pipiens (assembly GCF_037356315.1). Lineage (NCBI taxonomy): Eukaryota > Metazoa > Chordata > Amphibia > Anura > Ranidae > Lithobates > Lithobates pipiens. Next base: position 292,234,873 of record NW_027507784.1, on the reverse strand, counting down.
TAAGTAAACCTCCTCCTGGATTCACCAATGCGGTCCCGAGTCTGGCTCGGGTTACCGCTTTTGGTATAAAACTTCCACCCCGAGCCAGACTCAGGAATACCGCCAGGGGGTTAAGTTACAAACAAATAACAGCAGAGATAAGAGCCGAGTCGAGGAACAGCCCATACTTTAAGGGGTGATTCAGAGTCTTACATTTCATACCAAAAAGATGCGGATGGTCCCATAAGTCTTGCACCTCTTCTTGCTTGCTCCCCTCCTAAGGGAAAGTTCCCTGAGGCTAAATCCTCCAAGATTACATCTTTGGTTACCTTGGTCCTTCCACTGCTTTCCATGACCAACTCCCCAAGTCCAGGTGACCTATTGTCAAACTATTTATACAGAGTATTCTTCCCCAGATCAGGGGCGGATCCAGTGTCTAGTCTCAGGAGCGGCGCTGCCAGAAAATAATTTTTTTTGCGGGCAATTTATCAGAGAAATGGCTGGTGTTGGCGCTTTCATCATTACTGCACCATGGTTGTTATGGTGTCAGGATGATTGAAGCGCATTATTTCTATTATTACATTGTAATATAAAATGAAATGGTTCAACTCACCATAATATAGAATCAGTGGGATCCCCGAGTGTGTCACTTTCCACGTTGACCTGCCTTCAGATGCAGCTTGTCCCTTGTCACGTCCCTGCTACAAGCTGCAGATTGTCACTTGCCTGCCACCATATGCTGATTGTCACTTGCCACGTCACCTGCCGCACATTGCAGATTACTCTTGCCACGTCACCTTTCACACCTTGCGGATTACACTTGCCACGTCACCTGCCACATGTTGCTGATTGTCACTTGCCACATCACCTGCCACACATTGGGGATCACACTTGCCACATCACCTACCACACATTGCGGATTACACTTGCGATGTCACCTGCCACATGTTGCTGATTGACACTTGCCACGTCACCTGCCACACATTGCAGATTACACTTGCCACGTCATCTGCCACACCTTGCAGATTACACTTGTCATGTCACCTGCCACACCTTGCAGATTACACTTGCCATATCAACTGCCACACTTTGCGGATTACACTTGCCACGTCATCTGCCACACCTTGTGGATTACACTTGCTATGTCACCTGCCACATGTTGCTGATTGTCACTTGCCACATCACCTGCCACACATTGCGGATTACACTTGCCATGTCACCTGCCACACCTTGCAGATTACACTTGCCATGTTACCTGCCACATGTTGCTGATCCTCACATCACCTGTCACACATTGCTTGGCCTGCTAAGGAGCAGATTGTCAAGTGAAGGCAGGCAGCAGAGAGATTTGGTAATCTCTCTGCTGCCTGCAGCTGTAAATTGAGGGTGGAACTGCAGTGATGCAGAGTGGGCGGTAAGAGATGATGGCATCTCTCTGCTCACCGCCTGCCAGCTCACTGACTGGCCAGTCTCTCACCTGCGGACCGGCCCGCCCCCTCACTCGATGTTTGGCCTGCACGCCCGCACACTCACCTGGCGACCCCCCTCACTCATCCGCTGACCTTCTCTCTCAGCTGCTGACCCCGCCGACTGGCACGTCGGCTCGTTAACCCGCACACTTGTCCTCCAGCCCGCTCACTCATAAACTGACTGGCCTGCCAATCACAAATTTCTCAGAGGGGGCAATTGCCCCATTGCCCCCCCCCCCTGGATCTGCCCCTGCCCCAGATACCCACACTGCCAAGGGCAGGACTGGAACTATGTTACTATCAGTAATATGCCCCATTCACTACATTAGTGACCTCTGGGGGTTCCCTAGGTATATAAACTACCTACTCTTTACCTCTGTGTTCTCAACTCTAATTACATCTATTGTGCAGTTTGGGGTCTACACTGGGCACTTCTGTTCTGACAACACCCAATGAAACTACTAAACTTTCCTTGCATGGAATTAACCAGTGGAATCTGTGACCGAGGGCAAAGGACCTGGCAGCAATATTGCACTGTGTCTCTTTGTGGAGGTGGCCATCTTAGTAGAGGACTTTTTCACGTCAAAGCCTGCAGCAAGAAGAATCTCATCTCATACTGTAGATATACCGCTATGTGGCTGTAGGCACAGGAGTGCCAGTCACCCTCAAATACCAGAAAGTGAACTGATATTTTTCAGTGAGATTTCAACATAAAAGGATCATTTTCAAGGGACTGCTTAGGCACAGTCAAAATGTCTAGATATTCCCTACACCATAGCAAATCTTTACTTTTTTTTTTTCCATAATAGTTTTTATTAATATTTTCAACAAAATTACACAATCCTCGTAAAGACATTTTACATGAAAGCTAAACAGGACTGTACAATTGGTCTCTGGACAATACAGAGTGAACAGAAGTCGACATATTCCTATGTATTTGTAAATCGGAGCCCACTGCTTTGGGACTTCTGTCTAGGCTGCTTTGAGCTAACTTTCATAAGATGGGTTAGTGCAAATGCTTCTCAGGCCAAGTAGGATAAGCCTTCGCCAGAAGCAATGCAAATGTGAGAGGACTAGCTTCTAGCGTGGGAGGCCTATTCTAACATCTGTTCAGAAAGGTGACGTCCCGACTGAAGGTTGTTCCGCCATCAGGTCCAGTCTAGACAGTGTATTTCGTATTAGGACAGTCAGGTCATCACGCTCCGTTGGACAATATTACTATTGATTGGTGGTGGGGAATGGTGGATTGTATTGCAGTCTGTGTAAGAATATAGGGGGGCAGAGAGAACTAGTAAGGGCAAAGAGAGAGAGAAAAGGAGAAGAAGGAAAAAAGACGGGGAGAAGTGAAGAGGGAGAGGAGGAGGGGAGAGGGTGGGAGGGGGGATTGGGGAGACAGAAGGGAGGAGTCAACCCTCTGGGCTCCGCCGTGCGCCCGGGATAGGTACAAAAATACCTATATTGTAAGGCAGGTCATCATCACACCTGTGCGTGTGGTAGGGTTCTCTTGTGGAGTATGTCTCCAAATAGGTCACAGCGGTGACGCCTTGGGTTCTCAGCCATTCTGGGTCTCTAGATCAAGATGCGGGTCTCATAATCATGGCATAGCGTTCCGAGGAGCAGAAGTCATTCCATTTGGCCCAGATTTGGGCAAATTTATGGGGGGAGTCTCTAGAGATATGGATCAACTCTTCCATTTCTGCTATTTTTTTTATGCGGATCATCCATTCCTGTATTGATGGTGCATCTGGCATGCCCCAGTGTACTGGTATGCATAGTTTAGCTGTGTTAAGCAAGTGTAAGCAAAAAGATTTCTTGTACAGGTGGGTTGGTATAGGAGCGTGGTGTAGAATGAGTCTAGCTGGCGTGAAATCTATTTGATTGTCAGTGATGTGAGATGTGATGTCGTGGACTTGAGTCCAGAGGGACAGTAATCTGGGGCATGACCACCAGATGTGCAAGAATGTACCTGGCTCGGAGTGACATCTCCAGCATTTGTCTGAAGTATCTTTATTGTATTTGTTGGTTAAAACGGGTGTACGATACCATCTAGATAATGTTTTATAATTATTTTCTTGTGTCGTGACATTGAGAGAACCCTTATGCGCTATTGTAAATATCCTCTCCCAGCTCTCTTCCAAAAGCTCCAACCGTAAGTCTCTCTCCCAGGCTTTGCACGCTTTCCCTTCTGAAGGTGAAAAAAGCAAGGAGTAGGTATATGAAATTAAGTGTTGTTGTGGAGAGGTCTGGGAGCAGAGGCTCTTGAACGGGGACAGATCTCGGGACAGAGAGGAGTCCGAGTTTGTGGACAGGAGAAAGTGTCTTATCTGAAAGTATTCCCAGTATGGGAGTGGCTTACCCTCAGGGATCACGGGCACTGCACTCTGGTCTAATAGTTCGCCGTTACGAAAAAAGTGACGGACTTGCAGGTCTTCAAGTGGCCACGTCCTCTTTAGGAAATTGTTTGCAAAACCAGGTTGGAAGGCCAGGTTGAGACGGATAGGGGTGAGGGGACCTGGGTTTGATGAGAGGTTCCCTACTTTGTTTGCTTCTCTAAAGCTGTGAAGAGTGGCTCTTATGAGCGGATGGTCTCTGAGTGTTTTAGGAATGTGATGTGGAAGTATCCAAGGGGCGGATTTAATTGGGAAGTCGGAGAAGGAGTCCTCTAATTTCACCCATTCTTTCGTGTCAGCACGAAGTGCCCAGTCAACTATCCTCCCCAGGTGACATGCATGCGAGTATTTTCGCAGATCTGGCAGTCCAATACCTCCCTTCGCTTTCGGTTTGGAGAGTTGGGCATAGCATATCCTAGGACGTTTGTGTTTCCATAGAAACTGTAAAAAGATTCCCTTCAAAGTCTGAAAGAAAAAGGGAGGGATTTTAATGGGGATAGTTTGGAGAAGGTAAAGGACGCAGGGGGAGAACGTTCATTTTTAGTATGGCCGCACGGCCAAACCAGGAAAACTGTGGTTTGTCCCATCTGCGTAGGTCTATTGAAATAGATTGGGTAAGTGGTACGAAATTTTTCGAGAAAATATCAGGAAGATGTGCGGGTAATTGGATCCCTAGATACCGTATTGAGTCCTGTTTCCATATAAAAGGAAAATTGTTTTGGCATAGCACTTCAGTATCATGGGGAAGGGAGACATTGCGTGCATGGGACTTGGAAAAGTTGATTTTTAAGTTCGAGATACGTTGGAAGAGGTCAAATTCTTTAAGTAAGTTGGGGATGGAGGTTAACGGGTCAGCTAGGAACAATAAGATGTCATCTGCAAAAGCCGCTAGCTTGTATGTGCGGCCGGCTACAGAATTCCTTTAACGTTGTCGTTGGAGCGTAAGCTTCGCAAGAATGGTTCGAGTGTTAAAATGAAGAGAACAGGGGATAGGAGACAACCCTGTCTCGTTCCGTTACTAATGGAGAAGGCGTTTGACAGGTGGCCATTCAAAATCTTTACTTTTTAAATCGAGTTCCATTTTTGCATGGACATTTTTGTTTCATTTTTTTCAACTTGGGTAATTCAAATATTGCATAAGAAAATCAATAAGTAATGAAAGCTGCATGTCAAAGAATCAAATACAGTTTACAAGCAGCTGAAGAGTAATGCAAATACCAAGTTTTCACAAGGCAGTCTATTCGATTTTCAATGTGAATGGAAATCTCGATGACCAAAAGGGTTATTTGAGTGGTTGGGAGTAAGCTTTACATATTATTTTGGCTTTCTATATATCTGAACCTACTGATTGCAGGACGTATGGGGCAGATTCTACATTTTCATAGCATGCTAAGGAATTGACTATAAGTATGGATTACTGTTAAATGACTTGACCGCTTCAGCCCCCTTCCTGATCAGGCCACTTTTTGCGATTCTGCACTGCGTCGCTTCAACTGACAATTGCGCGGTTCTGCGACGTGGCTCCCAAACAAAATTTGCGTCCCTTTTTCCCCACAAATAGAGCTTTCTTTTGGTGGTATTTGATCACCCCTACGGTTATTTTTTGCGCTATTAACAAAAAAGAGCTACAATTTAAAAAAAAAAACGCATAAAATTTTACATTTTGCTATAATAAATATCCCCCAAAAAAACTATTTAGTTCTTCAGTTTACGTCGATAGGTATTCTTCTACATATTTTTGGTAAAAAAACACAATAATCGTATATTGATTGGTTTGTTCAAAAGTTATAGCGTCTACAAAAAAGGGGATAGATTTATGGCATTATTATTATTATTTTTTTTCATATTAGTAATGGCGGCGATCTGCAATTTTTATCGGGACTGCTACATTATGGCGGACAGATCGGACACTTTTGACACCATTTTGGGACATTGTAATTTATACAGCGATCAGTGCTATAAAAATGCACTGATTACTGTGTAAATTACATTGGTAGGGAAGGGGTTAAACACTAGGGGGCGATCAAGATGTTATATTGTGATCTAAATACATATAATAAGCAGACTACACAGTCACACAATAAAATAAAAAAATATATGTATACTGTATATACAGTTAATATACATCTGGTAATACTGTTAATATATAAGGTAATATAAGTCTTTATCGAACAGTATAGGTAGTATAAAGAAATTGAAGTACACCGAATAGTATTGATCCAACTAGTTACACTGAGATCATTGACAGTGACAGAAATGAAGACTGTAGCAAAATAAAATGCAGAATAAATGATAACAGCTTTTGCCTGTTGGAGGTAGAGAACAACAAAGGAGACAATTCAGCTGAATGGCTTACTGCTTTTCCGAGAGGTCTGTACATAGCTTGAGGTAAAACAGCAGCCATGCCAAATAATGTCCTTAGGTTTATCGATGCGAAGGTTTTTCATTTTTGTTGAGATCTTTGCCAGTGCTGCTAGGAGGATGCAATGTGTCTTATTACTCTCACTAATCATGTCACTATAACAGACAGATCCTCCCGGTTAGCATGGACTTTTAAGATGAAGGTACAGGCGGGGCAGGCTTCGTGTTCTACAGAACAGGAGCAGGCTAGAATCTGCAAGGACAGTTGCTAAATCCTTGCAATAAATATAGTTGACTTGGAAAAAAATTCTCTCCAAAACAAAAACTGAAGTTTTAATATTTATTATAGGTTATGTTCTAAAATTGCTACTAAGATGCCAAGCTCCACATCAGACGTCTAGCTTTCCTCTTCCTGATCCTTGCCCATCATTTATGGTCAAGGAAAAAATTTCTCTCCAAAACAAAACTGAAGTTTTAATATATTTATAGTTTATGTTCTAAAACTGCTACTAATGCCGTGAACACACAACCGGACATTTAGACAGCAAAGTTCCGACGGAACGAATCCGTCTGACAATTCAATCGTGTGTGGGCTCCATCGGACCTTTGCTGTCCAAAAATCTGATGGACTTTAGAAATAGAACATGTTTCAAATTTTTTTCGCTGGAACTCCGCCGGACCCAGTTCCTATCGAGAAATCCGCTCGTGTGTATGCTAGTCCGACGGGCAAAAACCGACGCTAGGGCAGCTGTTGGCTACTGGCTATGAACTTCCTTATTCTAGTCCGGTTGTACGTCATCACGTTCGAATCCGTCGGACTTTGGTGTGATTGTGTGTGGCCAAGTACATTCATTCGGAAAGTCCGGCGGAACTCCGCCGAAAGTCCAGTCGTGTGTACGCGGCATAAGATGCCAAGCTCCACATTAGACCTCCAGCTCTCTTCTTCCTGATCCTTGCCCATCATTTATGGTCAATGAGGTCACCCAACACAGTAATAGCCAATAATGTGGCACATAAGGTGGGAGGACAGCTAGGACTGCTTAACTGCTTACCGATCAGCTCTTGTACTTTTACATTGGCGGAATGGCACGGCTGGGCAAAGTAACGTACCCGTACACGCCTGCCGTGAGCTCCGTGACCATTCCCGTGGGACCCGCGGACTCAATATCTACGGGGATACCTGCGATCGTGTCACGGAGCTGAAGAACAGGGAGATGTAAACAAAGCATCTCCCCGTTCTGCCTAGTGCCAAGACATTGATCGCCTGCTCCCTGTCATTGGGAGCAGCGATCCGTGTCGTGTCACTGCTAGCCCATCCCCCAGACAGTTATACCTCTCCCCAGGAACATTTTCCGAAACATGTGAGGCTCAAAACATCTTGCTCTGATTATCGCTGTTATGGACACTCCTACCTATAGCGTGATATGTATTTTTTTATTGTATTTTATTGAATCAAGTTTTGTCTTTTTTAACCAATGTTAATAAACTTGATTCATTTTATATAAAGTTTATCTCTCTATGAATTTTTGCACCTTAAAAATCACATTAAGGTCCCTGGTTGTTCTATTTCCTATTAAAAACTGACCACACTAAGCAGGAGAGCACGATGGCAATAGTGGAACCTGAGTGGGCTCTCCTCCAACAATCAGACTTATTCTGACACCCCCCTCCTGCACAGCCTTACACTGGGAAGATCAGTGGACTGCTGTTTCTCCTCCCCCAGCTCTTATACAGCTAAGAATAGGGGGAATGTGGTCGCTTATAAAAATGGGGAAAAAAGGTATTTAGAATGTTTTTTTATATCTATACACAAATGTTTTGCCTTTATAATTTAAATGGTATGAGTTGCTTTACAAGGGGATTGTTTACAATCACTCTAATTGGACATGATTTCCATATAAGAGAACTTTGGGTTTTGGAGACTTATGGGAAGTTCTAAGTTTACGCTAGCTTCAAAAGTGTTTCATGAATGTTTTTGAAGCTCCATGAATCAACATTGTGTGCATTGCAGTGATTTTCACATGGTTGTGTTAGCATTTTGTCACGTTCTGTTGTACCAAAATTGTCCCGAAATGTGTTGTTTGCCAGGCTTTACTGCTCCCTAAAATTTGCTTCAAACATGCCACAAACTTCCCTATGGTATTTACAGTGCATTTGAAATGCAGTTAGAAAGAATTACTAGCAGAGATGATAATACAAATATCCATACAATAAATGAACCAATACAGAGGGGGCATATGGCAAGAGTTTGACACCTTCGCACCTAAGGATAAAACAAATGTTAATGCCTATGCACAATTTTGCAACTTTTTTTTAAAATAGATTTTTATTAGGTTTGTATATGAGTAAAAGTGAAAAAAACTGGAGTATAAGAGCATAAGGTATACAGAACAATGTACAGTGAATATCTGAGTAAAACATGAAAAATGACAAGGGTCCATGCAGAATAGCACGAAACTCAAAGAAATTATATATCAATGGCATTATTTACAATGTGTGGAGTTAATCCATGAGGATCATAGTTTTCATGAATAATCAAATGTAACTATCAGTCCAGCTCGTAGTGATAGCAATTTTTCATATGCATAAATCAGGTTAATGGAGGTAACCACCTCAGACAGATTAGGAGCAATGTCTTTCCTCCAGTGTCCAATTATTATGGATCTGGAGGCTAAAAGTATGTGTGCCACCATCGAGCAAAAATTGGGTGAGAAGTTTTAAATTTCCAGGTTTAAGATGGACAAGGCCGGGTTAGATGCCTGTGACGGAGGAGATGAGGTTAAATACTTGGTTCCAAAAGCTTGTGAAGCTCTTGGCCCTTGTACACACGGTCGGACATTCCGACAACCAAATCCGTTGGATTTTGTCCGACGGATTTTGTCCGAAACTGTTGCATACACACAGTCGGACAAAGTTGTCAGAAAATCCGATCGTACTTAACGTGATGACGTTATTTCGTTAGGACGGGACTACGTTCAGGCTAGTAGCCAATAGCTTTGGTCTAGGAATTTGATCTGAGCATGCGTGGCACTTTGTCCGATCGGAATTCTCTACACATGATCGCACAAAGTCCGATAGGATCATGTTGGCAGAAAATTTTATAGCCCAGCTGGAAAAATTGGTCCGTCGGATGCTCCGACGGAAACAGTCCAATGGAGCCCACACACTGTCGGATTATCCGACAACACGGTCTAATCGGACATTGTCCATCGGAATGTCTGACTGTGTGTACAAGGGCTTACAGGACCAAAGTACTTAGTAGAGATTACCCACATAACCACAGTTGCGCCAGCATAGAGATGACTGGGAGGGGTAGAATTGGGCCGCTTCGAAAGGGTGTAAGATACCATCACAATTTTGCAACTTTGACTTGTATTCTTTTTTTTTCAGGACAAATTGAGCTTTTTATTATATAAGGAAAACTTGGCCCAAAATAGTAAAAAAAAAAAAAAAAAATTGAAAAAAAATGTCTTGTATCTACCATAACCTACCACCAAAGCAATACATTTTCCTGCTCCCAAGGATCACAGTGACACCACATATGTGTATTAGGCTTGTGCAATTTGTTTCATAATGAATCAAAATTCGGCCGAATTTTGCATCTTTCGGACATTCGGATGCATCCGAATAACAAAATAACGAATAACAACGAATACGAAAGAAATATAACGAATGAATTGGACATGATTCGGTAATTCTTTAAAGATCTAATGAAACAAAAGGTCAGCTCAAAGTAAATCATATAGTCCAATCAGCTAATTAATTTTTGTGCCGGAGGATGGATTACTGGCAAAGTGCATTCCTGAGAACTGAGTTAGAAGGGTGTTGTATTGTATTTGAGCCGAGGAGAAGAGACGTTGTCATTGTGTGTGTTAAAAGATTAAAAAAACAAACGACTTTCCAAACTATGAATCATTATCACGAATGTCTAAACATACATAAATAGCGAATTTCAACGAATACAAACAAATGAATTCGACACTCTACGAATAATAACGAATTATCCGAAAACGTATTAACGTAACATAACGAATATAACAGAACGAAATTATGTATTTTACAAATGACAATGAACTGAAACTAAACTAAATTTTCCGTTGTGCACAAGTCTAGTGTGTATGTTATTTGTGGTTTGTACCCGTAGTGCAGCCCAGAAACAAATGTACGCATTTTGCTATTTTCTTTTTTTCTTTTATCTTACCTAAAACACAGTGAAACTGACACTAACTGACACTGATACTATTTTTTTTTTAAAAACTTTAACCACTTTCAGACCGGACCATTTTGCTGGTAAATGACCAGAGGTCTTTTTACACTTTGGCACTGCGCTGCTTTAACTGGTAATTGCGCGGTCATGCAATGTTGTACCCAAACAAAATTTGCGTCCTTTTCTTCCCACAAATAGAGCTTTCTTTTGATGGTATTTGATTGCCTCTGCGATTTTTATTTTTTGCGATATAAACGTAAAAAGACCGCAAATTTTGAAAAAAAATGATATTTTCTACTTTTTGTTATTAGAAAAATCCAATAAACTCAATTTTAGTCATACATTTAGGCCAAAATGTATTCAGCCACATGTCTTTGGTAAAAAAAAAGTCAATAATTGTATATTTATTGGTTTGCGCAAAAGTTGTCACATCTACAAACTAAGGTACGTTTTCTGGAATTTACGCAGCTTTTAGTTTACGACTGCCTATCTCATTTCTTGAGGTGCTAAAATGGCAGGGCAGTACAAAACCCCCCCAAATGACCCCATTTTGGAAAGTAGACACCCTAAGGAAATTGATAAGAGGCATGTTGAGCCCATTGAATATTTTATTTTTTTGCCTCAAGCGATTGAATAATGACAAAAAAAAAATTTTTTATTTTTTTTTACACAAAGTTGTCACTAAATGATATATTGCTCACACATGCTATGGGCGTATGTGAAATGACACCCCAAAATAAATTCTGCTGCTTCTCCTGAGTACGGGGATACCACATATGTGGGACTTTTTGGGAGCCTAGCCGCGTACGGGGCCCCGAAAACCAAGCACCGCCTTCAGGCTTTCTAAGGGCGTAAATTTTTGAGTTCACTTCTCACTACCTATTACAGTTTTGAAGGCCATAAAATGCCAAGATGGCACAAAACCCCCACAAATGACCCCATTTTAGAAAGTAGACACCCCAAGCTATTTGCTGAGAGGCATGTTGAGTTCATGGAATATTTTATATTTTGCCACAAGTTGCGGGAAAATTACAAACTTTTTTTTTTTTTTTTTTTTTTTCACAAAGTTGTCACTAAATGATATATTGCTCACACATGCCATGGGCATATGTGAAATGACACCCCAAAATAAATTCTGCTGCTTCTCCTGAGTACGGGGATACCACATATGTGGGACTTTTTGGGAGCCTAGCCGCGTACGGGGCCCCGAAAACCAAGCACCGCCTTCAGGCTTTCTAAGGGCGTAAATATTTGACTTCACTCCTCACTACCTATTACAGTTTTGAAGGCCATAAAATGCCAAGATGGCACAAAACCCCCACAAATGACCCCATTTTAGAAAGTAGACACCCCAAGCTATTTGCTGAGAGGCATGTTGAGTCCATGGAATATTTTATATTTTGCCACAAGTTGCGGGAAAATTACAAACTTTTTTTTTTTTTTTTTTTTTTCACAAAGTTGTCACTAAATGATATATTGCTCACGCATGCCATGGGCATATGTGAAATGACACCCCAAAATAAATTCTGCTGCTTCTCCTGAGTACGGGGATACCACATATGTGGGACTTTTTGGGAGCCTAGCCGCGTACGGGGCCCCGAAAACCAAGCACCGCCTTCAGGCTTTCTAAGGGCGTTACAGTTTTGAAGGCCATAAAATGCCAAGATGGCACAAACCCCCCCCCAAATGACCCCATTTTGGAAAGTAGACACCCCTAAATTTAGGGGTACACTAGTGAGACTAGGTAATAAATGGCGGGTGCCCTGAAACTATAAAAAAATAACTAACCAACCAGCGTCACCTGTAACAGTTATATGGTGATCACTGGTGAAAGGGTTAACTAGGGGGCAATCAGGGGGCTTTATGCGGTAGTATATGGGGGTCCCTGGCGCTATAAAAAGCTGCGGCGAACCTAAATACCTACCTGCCTAACTAGCGTCACCTGTGACACTAATACAGCGATCAGAAAAACGATCGCTTATTAGGCTGGGTTCACACTGGAGCGATGCGGGAACGCCACGAATGCGCGGCGGGTTCCCGCATCGCATGCCTCCCGGCGGCAGTTCACACTGCCCTATGCGAACTGCTGGGAGTGTCAGTGAAATGTTACTGACACCCCCAGATCAGTTCGCATATCGCAGTGCGATCTGCAAACTCGGATCGCATGGTGTGAACACCCATGCGATCCGATTCTGCTGCGGGCCAAAAAAAGGGTCCCGTGCGAATTTGCGGCGGGTGCGGCGGGTGCGGCGAATGGCTGAACTCGAATCGCACAGAGATCGGATGTGATTTGCACTGCAGTGCGGTGCGAATCACATCCGTTCTCAAACCGCTGCAATCTGAACCCAGCCTTAGTGACACTGGCGACGGGGGGTGATCACGGGGTTAAACCTTTATTGGGGGGGTTAGGGGGGTACCTTAGAACTAAAGGGGGCTAACCCTAACTGCCCTAACAGTTATTAGTCACAAATGACACCCGCCGGGTGATCAGGGGGTTAAACCTTTATTAGGTAATAAATGGCGGGTGCCCTGAAACTATAAAAAAATAACTAACCAACCAGCGTCACCTGTAACAGTTATATGGTGATCACTGGTGAAAGGGTTAACTAGGGGGCAATCAGGGGGCTTTATGCGGTAGTATATGGGGGTCCCTGGCGCTATAAAAAGCTGCGGCGAACCTAAATACCTACCTGCCTAACTAGCGTCACCTGTGACACTAATACGGCGATCAGAAAAATGATCGCTTATTAGGCTGGGTTCACACTGGAGCGATGCGGAAACGCCGCGAATCCGCGGCGGGTTCCCGCATCGCATGCCTCCCGGCAGCAGTTCACACTGCCCTATGCGAACTGCTGGGAGTGTCAGTGAAATGTTACTGACACCCCCAGATCAGTTCGCATATCGCAGTGCGATCTGCAAACTCGGATCGCATGGTGTGAACACCCATGCGATCCGATTCTGCTGCGGGCCAAAAAAAGGGTCCCGTGCGAATTTGCGGCGGGTGCGGCGGGTGTGGCGGGTGCGGCGGGTGCGGCGAATGGCTGAACTCGAATCGCACAGAGATCGGATGTGATTTGCACTGCAGTGCGGTGCGAATCACATTCGTTCTCATAAACCGCTGCAATGTGAACCCAGCCTTAGTGACACTGGCGACGGGGGGTGATCACGGGGTTAAACCTTTATTGGGGGGGTTAGGGGGGTACATTAGAACTAAAGGGGGCTAACCCTAACTGCCCTAACAGTTATTACAGTCACAAATGACACCAATGCAAAAAAAAAAAAAAAAAAAAAAAAAATGACATTGGTGTCACTGTGACTGGGGGGCAGGGGTAATTGGGGGGGTGATCGGGGGGTAAAGGGGGGGTGTGAGTGTGCCTGGCATGTTCTACTGTGTGTGTAGAGTGTTGGTGCAACTCACCGATCCGCTCTCCTCCGTGTCGGAACGGAAAATACCGACACGGAGGAGAGAATACATCACTTCCTCTCCTGTGTTTACATTACAGGAGAGGAAGTGATGTCACGGGGGATTTCCATTCGTCGAGAGCGATCGCGAGGGGGTGGCCATGAATGAATGGCCGCCCCCTCATCCCGGATCGCTCTCGAAGAAATGCCGACCGCCGCAGGCACCGGGGGGGGGCCCGATCGGGCCCCCCACCCGCGGGCAGGCAGGGACTTATATATACGCCCATATGCCTGCCCGTGCCATTCTGCCGACGTATATCGTCGTGCGGCGGTCGGCAAGTGGTTAAAAAATCCTGTCCCAAATTACTGACCATGACCTTTGACCCTTACTTGACCCAAACACTAACCCTAGCACTGACCTAGATAAAACCTTGATCTAGGTATTTCTTCTTTATTTTTAATTGTATTTATTGATTTATTTTTACACACAGTTGTCTGTTTATCTTTCTCTGCAAGCAGAGAGAGATACAATGTATTTTTCCTCTCCATTCACAGAGAGAGAAACACAGGTGTAGGCTTCACAGTGACTGATCATAAGACCCCGATTTCTGTGCTAGGAGCACACTGTTTGGCTCTCTGCCAGCACAAAGACAGATACGCATATATGCGCCCACATGGAAAAAAGCCCAGACCGGTGAGGCCACATATATGCATACTGTGCAAAGGGATTAAAGTGGTTGTAAACTCTTTACAACAACTTTATGCTACAGGTAAGCCTATAATAAGACTTACCTGTAGCTATCCAGGATAACACCTAATCAGGGGCAGACTGACCATTTGGCCACTCGGGCACTGCCCGAGGGCCCCGGGCCACTAGGGGGCCCCATCAGGGTTGCCAGCCTCAGTAAAACCAGTGACAGTATGTAAAAATCTTTTTTTTACATCTGTCTCTGAAATGTCCCTTACCGACATCCTTTTGGTCTAAAAATCCTGAGATTACAGCTGCCCCACCTCTCCAGTACCTTCTCCCCCAATAGAAACATGTCTGTGCATACTGTGTGTACATGTATGTGTATACTGTGTGTGTATACTGTGTGGCCCCATAATCTCTGATTGCCCGGGGGCCCCATAATCTCCTATTGCCCGGGGGCCATATGAGTTGCTAGTCTGCCCTTGCACCTAATGAAGCTACCCAGGATATCTCCTAAACCTGCACGGTTTAAGAGATATCCCCTGTCCCCTTCATGTGCCAATGACATTGGCACATGCACACTGGGGCAAATTGAAGTGATGTATGTGCCATCGCTTTAATCTGTGTGCCGTTACTGGTGATACCCGTAATAACCCCCGGGAGAAATGTCGTCAGCCGGAGGGGGAGATGAGGACGGCTGCGGGGGCATCGTTCCCGGTAAGTAATTCATAATGTGCATACTCTACTAATACTCATACTAATATGCATATTAGCTCATTATACCTTTGTCTTGCAGGATTATTATTTATTTTATTTTTTTACCAGGGTTTACATTACAATCACTTTAATGTATATTGCAAACGTGTAAAAAATGCCCTTAAAGACAGGTGAACCCACATGCAGGCATTTACAGGTCCATGTTGTGGAATGGAATTGGCAGTTTATTGAGCTTTTTATTTATCTACCAAATTACAATACATTATTAGACTGATGCATTTTATATAACTTGATATTAACCACTTGCTGACGGAGACTCTTTACCATGTAATCAGCCGTGTCCAATCAGGGCTGATCACAGTGTAAATAGGAAGAGCCGGTGATCGGCTTTTCCTCACTCGCGTCTGTCAGACGCGAGTAGAGGAGAGCCGATCGGCTGCTCCTCTGACGGTGAGCCCCCCCGAGGATGCCTTCACTGGACCACCAGGGATGCCACCAGACCACGGGGGATGCCTAGCACCAGGTATGCCCCCCTAGATCACCAGGAATGCCAGTCAGTGCCCACAATGGATGCCAATCAATGCCCATAATGGATGCCAATCAGTGCCCACAATGGGCATCACTGATTGCAATGCATTATTGTTTGGCACTGATTGGCATCCATCCCTATCCAATACTATACACTAAAATGCCCATCCGTGCCCCCTATCAGTGCCCATCTGTGCCGCCTATCAGTGCCCATCCATGCCACCTATCAGTGCTCATCTATGCTGCCTATCAGTGCCCATCCATGCCCATCCATGCTGCCTATCAGTGCCCATCCATGCTGCCTATCAGGGCCCATCCATGCCCATCTGTGCCACCTATCCATGCCCATCCATGCCACCTATCCATGCCACCCATCCATGCCAATCCATGTCACCTATCCATGACAATCCGTGCCACCTATCAGTGCATATTTGTGCCACCTATCAGTGTCTATCTGTGTCACATATCAGTGCCATCTATCAGTGCCGCCTATCAGTGCCACTTCATTGATGCCACATCATTGGTGCCCATCAGTGCCACCTTATCAGTGCCAGTCACTGCGGCCCCGTCAGTGCCCATTAGTGAAGGAGAAAACGTATTTATTTACAACGTTTTGTAACTGAAACAAAAAAAATGTTTTTTTTCAAAATTTTCTGCCTAGTTTTATTTGTTTAGCAGAAAATAAAAGTCCCAGAGGTAATCAAATACCACCAAAAGAAAGCTCTGTTTGTGGGAACAAAATGATAAAAATTTAGCTTGGGTATGGTGTAGCATGACCGCACAATTGTCATTCAAAGTGCGACAGTGCTGAAAGCTCAAAATTCGTCTGGGCAGGAAGGTGTATAAGTGCCCGGTATTGAAGTGGTTAAAAATGGGTGCAACATATAAGATGCATCACTTTTCTCCAGTGGATGAACGCGCCATGCTTCTTATACTTGAATTTGCTTGAGAGTCTCGGCATATCAGATAGTCAATAATAGAAAAGTATTTCCCTGACTGATAAAAAGCTGTTTACAGTGATAACATCCTGAACTAAAGTTCGAAACATAGTTTTTATGTAATGTAGTGTTCGCGCTGCTGAAAATAACACACCATTTTAGATCTAGTAGTAGCTAGCCACGTTCAACTGTACTTGTTCTGGGATATTGAAGATGTTTTGTAGCTTATCCAACCCACTTGAGTTCCAATGAGTGTCGGAAGATATTCCAGCATTTATATCCACACAGGAAGTATGGACACTTTGGAAAGGCAAATTGGATTAGGGTGACTGTGCTACCTGTGTAGATATAAGTGCTGGGGTATGTTCCTAAGGCCAGCCATACTGTACATGGTTCGAATCTTGGCAGGCTCAGCAGGAACCAGACAATATTCAAACCATTAATGGGCAGGCTGAATGTACCAAGTTGATCGATCGATCAACTTGGGTACAGCCAGCCTTCTGGATTCGCTTCCAATTATTGCAAATCAGCACTGTCTGTGTTGAGAATCGTGCAAATTGCACCATGTATGGCGGTCTTACATTAATATGAAGTGAAGAAGGGGCTTGGCTAAGTTAAAAAACATCTTCAACATTACAAAACAAATTCAATTAAATGCAACTAACGACTACCAACTATATCACAGTCTGGATAAATATTAAAACTATAGCTGATTTTGGGTCAGATTGTAAATGTTTTGCATTTTCAGCTGATTTTACACTTATGATTTATTTTACAAATGAACTCTGAATTCAGGGTGCACACTGGGTTCATAGTGCATTATGGATTTTTAAACACTTATCGACTGTCTCACACCAATATAAGTCGGCAAAGTTGCATGGCTGTGTGCAAAACAAGGTACTCGTTCATCGCTGCAAAATCCATGGGAGCGTGCCCGTGGGTCCCACGGACTCAATGTCCACTGGTGGCCCGAGATCATGGAATGGAGAGGCAGAACGGGGAGATTCAAACAAGGCATTTCCCTGTTCTGCCTAGCAACATGACAGGCATCTACTGCTCCCAGTGGAGCAGTGATCTCTGTCATGTTCTACTAAGCCCACCCCCCTACAGTTAGAACACAGTTAACTCCTTGATTGCCCCTTCCCTGCCAGTGACAGGTACACAGTAATCAGTGCGTTTTTATAGCACTGATCGCTGTATAAATGCCAATGGTCTCAAAATAGTGTCAAAAGTTTCTGATCTGTCCACCACAATGTCACAGTTACGATAAAAATCGCTGCCATTACTACTAAAAAAACATATTAATAAAAATGCAATAAATCTATCACCAATTCTGTAGCTGCGATAACTTTTGCGCAAACCAATCAATATACGCTTACTATGATTTTTTTTTATCAAAAATATGTAGAAGAACAAACATATTAGCCTAAACTGTGGAAGAAATTCTTTTTTTTATATATATATTTTTTGGGGGATGTTTATTATTGCAAAAAGTAAAAAATATTGCTTTTTTTTCAAAATTGTCACTCTTTTTTTGTTTTTTTAGGGCAAAAAATAAAAACCCCAGAGGTGATCAAATACCACCAAAAGCAAGCTTTATTTGTGGGAAGCAAACGATGTCAATTATGTTTAGGTACAACGCCGCGAAAGTGACGCAGTGCCTTATCACAAAAAAGGGCTTGATCAGGAAGGGGGTAAATCCTTCCGGGGCTGAAGTGGTTAAAGACAGATCGCAGCAGTAGCTGTTTGATTTCAGACTATCTCTTTGTAATTGAAAATCTGCTCAGAACCATACAGTGCAGAGCGAAGGAAGGGGAGTGAGCCACTCCTATCATGTCAATTAGGCTTTGGAATCATTCTAAATGTAGTATACAGAACATTTTCAAGTGAAAAAGTAACTTTATAGGTATGCCACTAAACCTATATTTGTAAACCATGTTTCAAATAGACATAATTAAAATCACATTATTTTTGCTATCCAAAAAGCATAAAAAACATTTAAAGAAAAGAACTAGGAATGGGCATACAAAATTGATTAGTTATTCTGTGCAATTCACGGGTCATCTGACTTCTTCGGGACCTGGGTTGCTTGTTTTATCGGCACAATGATTATGATTCCCAATATTCCTTGACAAACATAGTTACCCCCTTTATCGCAAACATTTCCAAATATACACAAAAGGGAAGGAGGGTTATGGTGTGCCACCCTGCCCATGGGAAGGCTCTGCATCCTACAAACATAAGGGCCAAGCGCAATCTTTGCGTGATGTCATAAAATATTAGAGGCAGACTGATGAGATGTTAAAGACAAGATGCTTTCATCAATTTTCAAAGATGTGCTCCAAATCCACCATTCTTCTGTAGGGAGCCATCACATCTCTGTTTCAGCATATATTGGTTCAGAACATCATGGGAAAGTACTAGCCACTCCAGAATTCCCTAATGGAAAGACTTTGACTACAACAGGAACGCAACCTCAAACCCACCAACATGATTCCAATAGGTACAAAATGTTCTGCTTCTAGATAACTCTCTTTTTTATTACACTCACCTGACATACAAGCAGGGACAAATATTAACACAAATTTGAGAGCCCTAAGGCTCCATGACTAGTGTAGCCTGAACGTTCCCCTTCTATTTTACCTTTCCCAAAACACCTTACCCTTTAGAAACGAGACCACACCATTAGTTGGAGTAAACTGGCCACAACAGTCTTTATTAAACACAAAATAAAACTCACTCCAATAAACTTGTATATATGAAAATATATAAATATATAAATATATATAAATAACTTTATTCACATCAACAACATCAAATGCCCATTCTGGTGATCTCTGATGGTGACCCCACTTAAACCAACACCAACTCACTTCGGTACACCTGACCAACTTTTCCAAAGGCCTCCACCTGTGACCGGTCGGAGACAACTTCCGCCAGTGAACATAGCCGTATTCCATCCACCGTTCAGGAATACCCAGAGGGGCCGATCTTTCGATGAGCCCCCCACACCCTCAGATCCCTTCTGAGTAACCGTCTACCGTCAGAAACCACCAGAACACACCGCTCCCACTGTTAAAATCCTCCAGCTGTCGTGACAGCCAACGATACCTGCAAAAGAAGAAAAGACCAGCAACAACATCACACCAAAACAAACACCTAAACATTAGGGCGGGAGGGTGGGAAAAACTGCCTCCTCTGTGTCCCACCAGGCAACGAATGATCCCTTCAGCCCCCCCCCCCCTTTTATTTGGCTCCACCCCTTTTCCAAAAAACTTCCTCGCTCTATCTTTTCCTCAGCTCCACCTCCAAATGTTAACCCTGTGAGTCCCTCAGTCACCCTGTCATGCCCAGCACTCCCTAGTACCTTTGGTCCTTTTTCCGTGCTTCTCTTTCACATCTGCGTGGACCACACGAAAGTATGTGTTTTTATTGTAGATGCCCTCTGGTTGGTGCCGTTCATTCTTAATTGCATCAACACACTATGCTATTGCATGTGCATTGCAGCATACCACAAGGATGGTAATTTATTACTATGCATTGTGATGTGCTGTGTCTTTTTGAAAAAAGGTACATGCACTTCCAGGGTATGATTTCTGAGCATTGAATAGCCCATTAAAATGTATGGGCAAAGCAAAGCATGGTAAAGCACATAAAAACATATATTAACACACATGTAGGCAGATGATCGAAGCAGCCACTGATGCATGTGAGAAGTGGTGCTTTAGTTCCGTCAAGCTGCAGAGTGGGAAGTGAGGTGATTATCCAGTGTGTGTGCAGTCACTTCTTGCTTAGCTAGCAGTACTAAATAAAGTGATCATTTGATTGCTGTTTACTACTGGCACTAGGGGGAGCCTGATATAGGACTAATCTGTCCTCAGCCATGGACTCCAGGGGCCATCTTGGCAGAGCCTAGGCCTAATCAAGCACCTACAACTCCATGAGAAGGCCAGGGGTAGAAGGAAGGTCTCAGATCACTGGTTCTGCTTTCTGGTCCAGCACTAGTACATCTCGCAGAAGTACATTCTTAAGGTAGAACTAAAGGCAACATTTTTTTTTTTTTTTCATTTTGGAAAGGTTTTTTTTGTGTGTCCTCTTGGAGATATTTCCTTTCAATTCCCACCCCATAGCCAAAACAAGAAGTGTGAAGAAAAAACCTTCAAAGTGAGGGAATTCCTGGCTGTCACCAGGATCACCAGAATTAGTGCCCCAATGAAAGAATTACTCTCTATTACTATTCTGGTGACAACCCATTCGGGATTTTCTTTCACTTTCACTCTTATGCCACGTCCACACAACTTTCCATCAGAATAAACTCTTTCCAACGGAGTTTACGACTGAGTTCCAACCAAACGGACTAGCCTACACATGATCACACCAAAGTCCATTAGTTTCAAACACAATGATCTACGACAGGACTAGAAAAGGAAGTTCAATAGCCAGTAGCCAACAGCTGCCCTTGTGTCGTATTTGGTTCATCAGACTAGCATACAGATGAACGGTTTTCCCGATAGGAATTGATTCCGTCGGAAATATTTAAAACATGTTCTATTTCTAGGTCCGTCAGACTTTTTGAAAAAAAAAAGTCAGCTGAAGCCCACACACGATTGGAATATCCGATGAAACGATTCCGTCTCACCTTTTCTGCCAGAAAGTCAGATTGTGTGTACGTGGCATTAGTGATTCAAAGGGTAAATTTCTCTAACACGGGCACAGACAGCAGTAAAAAACTGACAGCGGTTATAATCCCTTTCCACTCTATCCACAAAAAAAAAAAAATCTGGAGTATGGAATCAGGTGGGGTCTAAGTACTAAGCAGTATTCACCAGAGCTCCTACCAAGTCATGTTCCTCAGGATCACCCCACTAGGATGTGAGCAAGCCAGGGTCCAGTAGCAGATATAGCATTTAGTGATTAACCAGAACCGTAGTCAGTAAACAAGCTAAAGGTAACCAGTGGTTGCAGGTTGGGATCAAGCAGAAGCATAGTTGAGGAACAAGCTAAAGGTCAGTAGCGAGTTATAGCAAACATACAGATGGCAGAAGGAGTGACAAGACCGAGATATTGGCTGGAGAAAGCACAATAATCTGGCAAAAAGGAAATGCAGAGACATGGCTTAAATCAGAAATTTAATGTAAGGAGCAAAGATTTCAAAGTTCAAGAGAAACAAGATTCAAGGCAGTACCATTCAAGTTGTCCAGGGAGTTGTCCAGCATCTCAGATGGCTTAGCAAGAAGAGTTAAGCCTCGTACACACGATCAGACTTTCCGACGGGAATTGTGTGATGGCAGGCTGTTGGCGGAAAATCCGACCGTTTGTATGCTCCAACAATATTTGTTTTTTCCGCAGACAAAAGTTAAATAGCAGGTTTTAAAATTTTCTGCGGACAAATGTCTGTTGTCCGATTTTTCGAGCGTGTGTACACAAGTCCGTCAGACAAAATTCCAAAGTACAAACACGCTTGCTCGGAAGCAAAGACGAGCCAGAAGCGGTTGGTCTTGTAAACTAGCATTCGTAATGGAGAATTAACATTTGTGACGTGGCAAATTATGAAATCTCGAAATGCAGCGCACAATTCTCTTCTTTAATGGTATAATAATGAAGCTGCTACGAATTTTCAAAGGTTTTTTTTTCTAGTGATATCAAGAATAATATTATTATGCTTTTTTTGTATTTGGGCAAGTTATCACAACACCATTATCCCGTTGTTTTTAATTTCAAAGATACAACTATGTTGGTGTCCCTTGTCAATTTTACATTGTATTTTTTTAAATGTAACTGCCTACTCCTAAAATGTAATTTGAAGTAACACACATAGCCAAGTATTATTCTACACATTTTTTTTTGTTGTGCATTAAAAAAAAGAAAACAAATAAAATAAGACATGCTATCTGCCAATAGAACTTAACCAAAAATTGCATTCTATGCATCCAAAAATATAGAAAATATACCAAATCAATTCATTATTATTCAACCAAAAAAGAAAAGAAAAGCCACATGCATGTGTCCTGCTTCTTAATATAGGAGGTCAACAATGCCAAGAGTTGGTGAAAGCAGGGTTCGTCATCCGGAGATAATTCCGAAAATCATCCGGATTATTCTCCTGGAGCTCCCGCAGCAAGGGCATATGACATAATCGGTCACATTTAATAAAGCAACCAATTTTTTGTCCAAGAACTCCTCCTGTTCCTGGACTGGACTTGGATCAAAGCAATAACTCCAAGGCCAATAATAAATAACATGTTATCTCCTCCAATTCTGCAAGATGTCTGGTTGGCGAAGAACCGTTCAAAAACAAAATGAAAAGCACTTAATGAAAAGCGCAAAATGAAAAGAGCAAAATGAAAAGGGCGAATCAACACTCACCAAACTTCTACTAACACGAAATCAGCAGAAGGAGCCCAAAGGGTGGTGCTAAAGAGCTGAAAAAACATGTAGTACATCAGTATGTTCGTGTTTGTTGGCTGTCAATTCCTTGCCGTTTGTATGCAAGACAAAATCTAGGCACACGCCTTTGGACAAAAGACAGAGGGTTTGTCTGTGGAAAATCTAACCGTGTGTAGGAGGTTTAAGGCTCCATTCACACCTTGGTATTCCCTTTTGTGGGCAGAATCACAGATATTCTGCCTGCGACTTGGAAACGCTGCAAATTGTGGGACGCCCTTGCGATCCCCACTATTTTGAATGGCACCAAATCGTGGCAAGATTTTACCATGGTTGTTGCGACAAACCTCGGTAAAATCACCGTAAAACCGTGTAAACAAAATCGCGGGATGCCTGGGCGTCGGGCATCCCGCAATTCTGCTTGCACGGTTTTAACTGCGATTTGTTGGCCGACAATCGCAGCAAAATCGAACAACGATTTGGTGCCATTCAGGGATTGCAATGATGTCCTGCGATTTGTGGAGTTTCTGAATCAGATGCAGAATCATGGCGATTCCAAGCGCAAAACTGAATGCCAAGGTGTGAATAGAGCATTACTGCCAGACACAGCAGTTTCAGGTGCAGTCGTGGATATTTTGCCTTTAGTTATACTATGATTAAGCACGCCCTGAGCACCCTCCTGTATGTAAGCTCTGCATTCCTGCTCTGAACTGATGACTGTTACAAAAGGTTAGAGGTGAACTGCTAGGTACCCGTTTTACATGTACATGTAGAACCTATCCTTAGTAGTAAATCTCTGTTGGGGTCCTCTGTTTTATGTTTCAATTGTTCCATTGGAAGTGAGGGAGAGATTAGGACATCGTTTGTATTTTTTTTCTTTGCCAGAAGCTCTACTTTGGAAAATAACGCATCACAAATTTATATATTGAGCTCTAAATGATCATAGACATGTAATAACCACCAAATCTATCAACCCATTATTTCATGTCCATGGGCAACTAGATATATTTTTCTAATTTCTAAACAAAGAGGAGAAATAATGAGCTCACTCATCTGCATAGTCTATAGAAATATCACATCTTCTTTGCCAGTGGCTGTGACACCTCTATTGCAATGTGATTTTCTATTGCAATGGCAAAGATTTAACAGAGCCATGACTGGTCACAAAAGTGTCAAGTGTGGAACATACTTTTGCATTTTACCATTAAGACTACACAGATTTAAATTCACAGCAGAGAGCTGCTTATGTACAACTACAGAGCTGGAAGCAATAGATGCATTCAAATTACCAACTTGAAGATTCAGTTCATTAACATATTCTATTTGCTTGTAGAAGTAGTTATTCCGCAAGCTTTGCATGTTGTTCATAAAAGTGTTTTGGAGATTTTGTGGGTAGTTACCCTCTTGAGTTCAGACATGTGTTGTTCAGCCACCTTTTTTGTGGCTTTTCACCATGTTTGAAGCTAGTATGAAAGGTTGGCGCTATTATTGCTGGAAAACCTAACAAACAAATCAAAACAACAATATAATGGTGCATGTCCATCGATACAAGTCCTTATATAAAAAGTCCTTTTTTATGAGGTAGTGCACAATATCCCTACACCTTTAGTGGTGATTATTCATAATATAGATAATAATCTTGCTTCCACATAACCTTCATGCTCTCTAGCCTCTCACCTCAGGTAAGTATTAAATCAGTATTAAATCAGCATAGCCTAGGGTTCCTTGGATAGTGTACTGGACTGTGTAGTCACCTCTTGGGATCCTCTATAGTTGCTTCCGATGATCTGCTCTCACATATGTTGTGTCTCTGTTTTCTTCCAGGGGGTTCTCTCTAATGTCCTCTCAAAGGAGTATATATAAAGAAAGAAGAGCTCACTCATAGTGTAGTAACTTAGAATAAATTTATTACAATCATAACATCATACAGTGCACTCACATTAAAAAGCCGAGTAACGGTGTATATCCATGAGCTCCGATGCCTCCACTCATGCCCTACGTGTTACATCACAGTCACGTGACTTCATCAGGGGTAGTGGGGGACAAGGGAAGTGCGTTTATATAGTGTGCTACCGTCATTGGTTGTGGCCATTTTCCTGTAGTCCTATGTTGTATCTCACGGCAGCAATTTTTCAATAGATCCCTAATCTTCTGTATAACTCTCAGCCTCTCTTTAACCTGATTGTGACAGACTCACCCGGGACAGAGGCTTTTGGAGGGGACTGAATGCTAGCCTCTGATTATGGGCCCTGACATTTGGGGGAACGGTGCTCTTTGTGAGCTGTATGCCTGGGGACACTTGGGGTGGTGTTACTTTAGATTCAGGTCCTTGTCCCCCAAGAAACACAGAGTCTGGGAACCCTGTATATGCCATATTAAAAATTGGATTACTTAAAATGGGACAGTAATATTTATCCACAATGAGTGAGTCAGTGAGTGAGTGAATGACTTGTATAGCGCTGCAACTGTGAACTGAAACGCCTCAAAGCGCTTGATCCGTCCTTTGTTGTCCTGCTTCTTAGAAGAGGTGGGTCTTGTGTTTTTCTCAGAAGGCCCAATGGTTTTCTTCCAAGTGGATGTTAGTGGGTATATCTCCCAGGATATATGTAAACACTATTCTTGATTTGTTTGATTCTGAACTCAACATGTTAGTTGAGAGAGCTGATCACATTGGCCTCTAGAACTGGGTAGGAGCTGGACAGTCTACTCCTACTATAGTTTGTTGCCTACTAGGCTGAGGAGGGGGAAAATCACTGTTTGTATTGTTAATTGTAATTAGCTCCTGCAATTGTGCGAAGGTGTCCTAAGTTTATACTAATGTGTGAAGCTTGGTGACAAGTCTGACCTGTAGTGAAATCCTGATTAATCATAATGCTCAGGAGGGCACGGAGTTACATCGGCTGCTGTAAGGGATTAGTTAATTAGCTCATGTTAATTAGGTTTGTGGTTACAGTTTTATTGTAAGACTGCTGTATATATTTGTGTGTCATCTCAAATAAAACAGTCTATGTTCAGCAACTAAACAAGTATCGTCTTCTTTTGTGCTTGTGAGCGGTTGGAATATCTGATATCTATATTCAGACTGGGAGGAAGTGGTATATGACTAAAGCACTCAAGCGGAGTGTGAGACGTTTCGTTACACTGATCCTTCCTGTTCTCCATTTTGTTGGAGGTAAAGCCATATACTGGAGGAGAAAGGCTTAGTATATTGCAATAAATGGACATATAGTGTGAGACTGATGGGGGAATAAACGAGTGCTAATGTGAAAGAATACCGGAATGGACACCCAACTTCAATAATTATATAGGGCATGAGTGTATATATCCTTACTCAAGTACTGTTAAAATCTCATTACACCTGCTAAAAATACATGTAAATAAAAAACTAAAAGATGTATGATTCATATGGGAAAACATTGCACCGGGTTGAAGTTCCCTATATTATGTTTTCTTCCACTCTGTATACTGTATATCAGAGGTATTGAATTAAAATTCACAGAGGTCTGGTCAGTAAAAATTTCTTTCAGCAGAGGTCCAAATTGCATATTTGTGCGACGATTCAGATCCTTCACATCATAGCCCCCCATTATTATATCATGGTCTCTTTCTTACATCAGTGTTCTTAGTCCCCCCTGCACATCACGGTTATACAGGGACAAAAACACATAATAATAATAAAAGAGTCGGGAAAGATTAGAAATTCGTATGACGTTTGTATTGGTGCCTGAGCCTTCTTGCCCCTGTAACTATCACATCCTTTCTGTTCTTGCACTTATATCACAAGGACGGAAAGTGAGGAGCCCCAGACAAAAAAAAATGTAAGCTGCTTATGATCTGCATGCTTGTTAAAAGTCATGGACTGAAGATAGAAAATGCCAGGTAGTTTGAATTGATTAAAGGAGGTCAAAAACAGCAGCATCCATATTTCTCTCAATGCAGGTTTCCTTTTTTGGTTTCTTTTGACCCCTTACCATAAATTGACCAATTAGCCTGGCTTGTTGCTACCTCCACTTCTTCATATATGAAATAGTTTCCATACCGTGCACTGATACAGGCCAACAGATTTGAAGTTTACTAACAAATAATTCTAGTTTTACACTTACTAGATTTTCTAAAGTTTCTGTTACTTTTTATACTAGACTCTGATTGGTCCCATTGGAGCATTTCTGAATGACAAGGACATCTGGGCCCTATCCTTAGTTAAACCCTAAGTCTTTGTATCATAGCATGCTATAATACCTGATGCTTTTACAGGGTAATTCAGGGACTGTCACAACTCCATTATAATAGATAAGAGTGCTATACAAGGTATACTGATGCAGAACTTTACCATATGTTGCTTATTTTATTATTACTTTGAACAATGTTCATTTGCAGTGTAAGGCTCATCTGCCTTGGGGCTGGACTGAATAATAATTTACAGTTTAGCAGGCAGAATTTTAAGTGAACAGGAACACTAAAGATTCATTTCATAGTGCATGGACTATGTCTGCATAGCGCTATCCCCCCTAGGAGCCGCTGGTGAATAAGGGATACCCCACTCTGCACAGTCAGACATACAGAATTTTCACAGCACCTTCCTTAAGTCAGGAAACAGTTCTTGCAGCTTTTTTTTTGTATTTTTATTAGGGGTATTGAACCTATTATGGGATGCCCACCTGACCTCAGCAGAACTTTCAAGGGACAACTTCTTCTGTACAGTCTATTTACACACTCCTCGGCTCCTCCAGCATAACACTTGCTTTTGCATAACAACTCCCAGGACTAGCTGGCACACTGTTAGATGATCTGCCATTAGGACTCAATTTTCAACAAATGCCCTTTACAGACAGGGACCGTGGGTCCCTTTGGTAGTGTAGCAAAGTCCTAGTTCTCTGTTGTCCTCCTGCAGCTACTGATCCCAGCACCACCTCCTCAGGCACTGCCATCCCACCAGGCTACAGCTGACTCCAGTAACCCCTGGCTAAGCTTCCACAGTCCTCCCAGACTGACTCTGCATCCATCTCAGACTGCCCTTACCCAATCCTCTCAGGCTGCCTCTCAGCCCTTCCTGACTGTCTCACTTACCAGCCCTCCTGGCTTCTCCGTGGAGATCTCCCAGACATAGCCTCTGGCTCCTGCTGTCCTCACACCTGCTCCTGTGCCACTGGACAGGATTGCTCCTTGGGATATCAGAGGATCCCTCCCGCACCCGAGCTCCCAGACCCGGGTCACCACCTTCCCCCCCAGACTAGGGGGCTACCCACCGACAGGCTCCTAGCACTCCATCTCCAATCTTCCACCCAAACTCCACTGCCCCAGCTGGGCTGTCCCAGAGTATTTGAGGGGGCCTGCCCCCTGCCAACCCATCTATTGGGGATTGGTCAGGGCCCTCGTGAGTACTCCAGACAGCTCCTCCTAACCTCCCTCCCATTCATCTGGAAGTTTCCAGTAAGTTCCAGAAGTAGGGGGAGGTATTAGAGGTGCTGCCTGATGAGGCATGCCAGCCCTCCCTGTATAACTTACCCGTTGTTTAAATAAAACTGGGCCACAAGCCCTGACACAGCATTTTAACAGTAACAGGCTGATTTGAACACACTGGAAAGTACTACACCTTGAGTGAATTCCCCAAAATATTGCAGCGGTAGGAGCCATATGCCTCAGAACTCTGCAGAAATGATAGGAACACAGGAGATCAGTGCTGCACGTGTCCAACAGGCAGTTGTATCCTTGATATTTCTTGACTAGTGTAGATAAGATGCACCTCCTCGTTTTCCCCACTGCGGCCCCACCGTTACACCCCCCAACCTGTCTCCCGATTCTTATCTATAGAAAATGAGACCACACCTTTTATGGGGTATAACCGGCCACAGCAGCCTTTTATTTATAAATATATAAATATATATAAAATATATATCAAAATATCAACATATAACCATTTAAACCATTTTAACCTCGATAAACCTCAATATATAACTCTGAAACCTCCTCAGTTTTCTGACCCCGGTGGCTTGTATGGCACTTTCCCAACACCATCTCACTTTGTTACACTGCGGGCAAGCTAACCGTACTAGGCCTCCGGCCGTGATAGCATCAGCCCGGAGACAACTCCCTACCCGCAGTGTCCAATATCCCATAATCAGCTAACCCGCGTTAGCTGTAACCCAGGGAGCCCATGTCCCTAATGGGCCCCCCAACACTTCCATTTCCTGGGTCAGTTACCACCATACAAGCCACCACCACCGCCACCAGCTACCAAGGGGGACCCCCTCACCCTTGGGAGCCCCGCCACACTCTCAGAGCCCGCTGTATCCCCTCCTGCAAGCCCAGGGCCCAAAGATCCATCCCAACATCTGAGAGATGTACCCCATCTCGCAACAGATACAGCCCAACATCCCTTTCCAATTCCTGATGCCGAACCACCAAACCCCCATTCCTGAGAACAAACTGGCCCACCCTCTTGTTCACCTTAATTCTGGTTTTATTCAGGCTCGCTATGGACCGGGCCAACCGCCAACACGTCCTGGCCACAATGTCGGACCATACGATTAGCATTCCGGGGAAAAGGGTGCTCAAACGCAAGAAATCCAACTTAACGTCACGAATGAGCTCCCCAGATCGTTGCCCCCCACGTGGAGCACCAGCACGTCAGGCGACCTATCCAAGCGCGCCACGTGCAGCACCTCCGGTAACACCCTGCCCCACAGCATGCCCGGCCTCCCAATCCACCGCACACAGGCCTCCTCCCGAGGAACCCCCAACTGCCTGCCATTCTGCCGCATGTCTGCCCTTCTGGCCCCCCGGAACACATAAGAGTGCCCCAATATCCACACGAGGCCTATCTGGAATCCATCTGCAACAACATAGAAAAACCATAGATCACAGCAGGCTTGAAGAAAACACACAGACACCAACACAACATACACCCCACCGAAAACCTCCCCCCCCACATCCGGCCACGGGCCCTAGTCCACCGCCAGCTCCGGCCGAACGTAAGACCGGAAACGAAGCGACTCCCAACGCCCTATCCTCCGTACCGCTGCCTCGTCCAACCCGCAACGAGCGGCTTCCGTAGCCGCCCCAATACGGAAGGAGTGCGAGGCAAACTGCGAGCTATCCAAGCCGGCCGCCGTCAAGCATTTGCGAAAAACTGCCACAAATTGGAATCTTGACAGCAAAGACCCATCCGCGTGAACCAGCAGCGTCCCGTCCCCACCTGGCCGAATACCCAAAAACTCCCCCACCGCCTGCACGGGGCACAATGGCGACCCCTCCAGCCGATATAGGCACACGC
The DNA here is from genome assembly GCF_037356315.1 of Lithobates pipiens. Lineage (NCBI taxonomy): Eukaryota > Metazoa > Chordata > Amphibia > Anura > Ranidae > Lithobates > Lithobates pipiens. The sequence continues at coordinate 292,204,534 of NW_027507784.1, read as the reverse complement.
GCACCCCTCTACCCACCTGATCCGTCTTAGACCGCCGTAACAAAATCTCCACCCTATCACCCAACATGCGCACATCCTGCGCCAAAATCCCCCCAGGGAGCACCCTCGACGGACTCACCAGTTCGCTAACCCTGAACGCGCCGAAAAAGGCCAGCGCAAAAGCCGCCCGAAACAACGATGCCTCAAACCCAGAGGAGCAAATCGACCCCAGCCTACCCACCAAATCCAGTAAGTTGCCGAACGTCACCGGCCTCCTGGTATCCCTACGTTTTCACGCACGACGATAGCCTTTCATCGCCTGCCGAATGCAAAAACCCTTGGTAAAATCCGCATATCCATGCAACTTAAACCAGAAGGCCAGCCCCACCAGCTTCCGATCCATGGCGGAGACCGACACGCCCCGTTCCAGACCCCGGGCCACAAAATAGAGAACCAACATCTGCATCTCATCAGCAGCCGCCACCCCGCCGACCTGGCCAACAAACTCCCGCCACTCACACCACACCTTACCGTAGGCCCGCCAAGTGGTGGCGCTTACCGACCGCTCGATCCACCCAGCGAGGACTCCCAGACCATCGACCACATCCAGCTGGGGCAGGGGACACCCTCCCTTTCGGCCGCCGGCGCCAACTCTCGAAACCTGACCCACTGGAAACGAGACAATGCGTCAGCCAATGTATTCTCAACCCCCGGCAAATGCACTGCATATAAGAAAATGTTCAGCTCCAAGCAGCGCAGCACCAAGTGCCGCAGCAACCGGACGACATGGAGGGAAGACGCCGAGATGCGGTTAATGACCTGAACCACGCCCAAATTGTCGCAATTCAACCTAACCTTCATATCTCGGAACGCCGCCCCCCAAACCTCCACCGCCAAAACTACCGGAAACAATTCCAGCAGCACCAGATTCCTACACAGCCCCGCCTCCACCCACTCCACCGGCCAAGGAGCCGCGCTCCACTGACCGCCAAAGTACGCGCCGTACCCTGTAGAACCCGCTGCATCAGTGAACAAATCCAAATCCCCATTGCTCACCGGCCCACCAGGCCAGAGGGAACGGCCATTGTACTTCGCCAAAAAGGTGTGCCACACCTTCAGGTCTTCCTTGTGTTCACGCGTCAGCCTGATGAAATGAGTGGGCGATCGAACCCCCGACGTGGCCGCCGACAAACGCCGACAGAAAACTCTACCCATAGGAATGATCCGGCACGCAAAGTTCAGCTTCCCCAGCAACGACTGAAGCTTCCGCAGCTGTACCTTGCGCAACCCGGCCACCCCTTGAAGTTCGGCCCGCAAGTCTTCCAGCTTCCCCTCCGGGAGCCGGCATTCCATGGCCTCAGAATCGATCACGATCCCCAAAAAACTAAGGCGCACCGTCGGGCCTTCCGTCTTGTCCGCCGCCAACGGGATACCGAACCACTGGGCCGTCTGTTGCAACGTAGCCAGCAACACCGCGCAAGTGTTCGTGCCGGCCGAGCCCACGCACAGGAAATCGTCCAGGTAATGAATTATCGAATTCAAACCCGAAACGTCCCGAACCACCCACTCGACGAATGAACTGAAGGTCTCAAACAGGGCGCACGAGATCGAGCACCCCATGGGAAGGCAACGATCCACATAAAATTAGCCTTGCCAACAGCAGCCCAACAAGTGAAAGCTGTCGGGATGGACCGGCAGCAGGCGGAACGCCGACTCCACGTCCGCCTTTGCCAGCAAGGCCCCCCGCCCACACCTGCGCACCCACGACACCGCGGCGTCAAAAGACGTATAAGACACCGCACAAGCCGCCGGGTCAATCGCGTCGTTGACAGAGCCCCCTTTCGGAAACGAGAGGTGGTGGATCAACCGAAACTTATTCGGCTCCTTCTTGGGCACCACCCCAAGAGGGGACACCACCAAATCCGCCAGCGGCGGCTCCCGAAAAGGGCCCGCCATACGACCCAGCGCCACCTCCTTCCTCAATTTTGCCCCAACCACCCCCGGGTGCAACAACGCGGAACGCAAGTTCCGCGCCATCGCCGGAATCGCCTCCAAAGCACTAGGGATCCGAAAACCCTCCGCAAACCCCTCCCGCAAAAGCCGGGCAGCCGCCCGGTCCGGGTATCTACTTAGGAAAGGCTCCATCCTTTCCCCCCTCACCGGCGTCGTCCCTTTTGTTCGCCAACTCTCCTGGTCGCCCCTTCCCCTTTTTAAAACACCGGGAACCCGAGTGGGAGCCGCCGCAGCCGGAGCACTCGTGTTTGAAGCGGCAAGAACTTCCAAACTTGCATGTGCCGTCGTTAAACTGCCAGCAGAGTCCCCGTTTGTTGGAGGCCGGCTGTCCCGAGGAAGAGGAACCTCCGCCCCCCCCTGGACAAAACTGGGAAGGGGCCCTCGCCGAGGACATCAACCTCATCCAGAGGCTAATATCCTTATGGTCCCACCGCAACGAGGGCCTAACGGCCCTCCGCTGACGGAACTGCTCGTCGTAGCGAAGCCACGCCGTGCCTCCGTACACCCGGTAAGCCTCCCCCACGGCGTCCATATAACAGAACAACGCCGAACAGTGTTCGGGGTTCTTCTCCCCTATGACGCTGGCCATAATGGCGAAAGCCTGCAGCCAATTCGCGAACGTGCGCGGAATCAACCGATATCGCCGCTTCTCCTCATCCTCCTTCTTACTATCGTCAGGTTTTACCCTGTCCAAATTAAACTTCTCAAGGGGGAGCAGCGAAAAAATCTCCACGTACTCCCCCTTCACTATCTTCTCCCGCACCTCTGGCTTCAAGTGCGAACCCAACGGACCTTCAAAGCAGACATAGACTTCGCACTTCGCCGCATCCGCTATGCGCACTATGTCCGTCCTACCACCGCCGTCCGGGGACGCCACCTTCTCCCCCGTCCCCGTCGCTACAGCCGAAGTGACCTCGGCAGCCGCCGGGGACGCCACCCCGGCAGGAAGGGCAGCCGCGGCCGGCGCCGCAGCCCGCCCTTCCCCGACCTTCTCACCCACCACCGCAGAAGGCCCCCACGCAGCCGCCGGCGTATCCCTCCCACCGGTGTCCTGCGCAAAGCGCTGCACCAAATCCCGCAGACCCCCCAACAGGGCCTGCAGCTGCGACTCGGACCCCACCGTGGCCGACCCGACAACGCCCGGTCCCACCAGCCCCCCGGCGGACCCCCCAGCCACTGACCCGCACACCCCGGTCCCTGAACCACCCCCAACAACCCCAGACAATACAGGGACAGTAGAAGGAAAAGACATCGACATGGACTTACCGGGCCGACCAGGGAAAGACCCCGCCGCCGCTCCGCTTGCCTCCACCGCCGATGGACGCTCCTGCTGACCCTTATGGTCGGATTCGCTCAGCTCCCCCTCAGACATGACCACGGGCGTGCGCAGGGGCTCCGCGCTCTCCACCTGAGCCAAGCGAGTAGCAGGTCCACCAAGCCCCATCCGACCGCGACGTCCGTCCGGATCACCGGTCCGTCTGGCTCCTCCAGGGATGACATCTGCCGCCGCCACTGTGCTCCTCAGCCGCCGCCGGCCGCCATCTTGACCACGTTATCCCGAATCTGAACCGCCGGCCGGGGATGGGGAAGGCCCGGCGGTCGTATTGCATGCTGCCCCGCGCCGAGGCCTCCCCCTCCCCCCCCCGTGGAGGGGAGAGGGAGCCCGGATTCTCCGTAGATCTCCGCCGCGCGGGCGGGGGGGAGGGGCTAGCCCGCTCCGAAGCCCCGCCCACCGAGCGCCGCTGCAGACGAGGATTCCGTCCAGGCACCGGACCAGCGGGTCCCTGCCGGGGGGGCTCCTATCAGTGCGGGCAGCTCGAGGGGACAAGTCCGGCGAAAAACGCTCCGGAGGCCGAGACCTCCGAGCGCGTGGCGTGGCCGATCCCCCAGCCTCAGCCTGGACATTGAGAAGCGGCGCCACCTGCCGCTCTAGCCACTCCGGTCCGTGGCAGGCGGCCGCCGCACGCAGTTGTGCAAAGATGGCCTCAAACGCAGCCATCAAGCTAAGGCTAACTAACCTCACTCGCAACTCCTAACTTTCCTCTCCTCGTGCTCCTACCGTTGTTACCCCTCCTCTTCCTGTTCTACTCCTTTTAAAGACTACCCACCCCCTTCTTCTAACCACCCCCCTCTCCTCTCTATTTACTTTACTTAACCCTTTCCTGTGCCCTCCTCACACTGTCATGCTGTCCCTACACTACCATTCGTTTCCCTCTTTCTCGTTCCCGGGACTTTCTTTTATGTTATATTTTTATTGCCAGCCAGTTTTTCCTTTTTATCTTCAGTGAGATGGCCTCCTACAGTCTGACATCTTTTATAGAATAAATAATATTCTTTGTATTATTTTACAACATACTGGTGATCTCTAGTTTATTAACATTTAGTTTTTTTTGCAGTGCTAGACACCACATTTCTATAGCTTTACAATAAGTGGCTTGGAGATTGTTGTGCTAAGGACCCATATAACAAAATTAAATGATAATGCACTCGAATTCTATCACTCTTTTGAGTCTCCCAAATGTAAAAAAACAAATTTTTTTAACCACTCGACCTCATGAAGGTTTTGCCCTCTTCATGACACATTAGCTGGCAATTGCTCAGTCATCCAGCACTGTACACAAAATAAATGCATGTGTCAGGTCACCTGAGACCAGGTGACAGATGCACTCCGTAGGAGTCGGAAGTGCACCGCTAGGTAGTGGACCTTAGGACTGACTGCTGCGGATTGTACGCAGGGAGATTCAGGACACAGGTCTACAGGATCACTAACACAGATCCCAATGGGATCTGGGGCATAGCTTCCCCAGGACGCAGAGTCTAAGAGCCAGCGGGTGTTCGCAGGGCTGGTGCAAGGATATTTGACACCCTAGGCGAAACCTAATTTTGCCGTCCCCCCCCCCCCCTCCCCCAAATGCGGTGTGGCAAATGCACATGGATGGTGGTTTTCCTGTACCGTGTTCTAGTGTGAACTGGGGCTAAAAGTCTGGTGTGTGAGGGCCAGCTCTGTATATGCCAGCAATCGCCAGGCGGTATTGACAGGACAGATCCCTGGACACCTCATCTTTGTGTACTCCAGGCCTGGGCAGTGATCAGGGATGATAGATCAGATCAGAGATGGCTGAACAGTGATTTGTACAATTATGGAGGATTTCCCCCTCCAAAATACAAAAAAATTAGCAGCAATAAAGAATAGCTGCTGCTAATAAAATAAGTTACCTTGTGAGATGTAGCATGAAATAAAATCCATCTAAAAAGCAATGTGGCACAATGACTAAAAAGAATAAATATTAAATAACAAATATTCTACACCGCCACTCAAGACAATGTTGTTTTAACACACAATCAGCCACTAAAAAAAACACACTTATTGTATGTAGACTGGGGGAGTCACATCTGTATAGACTACCCACCTAACCATACAATCACTGGGATGTCCAATTTTATTTATACTTTCTGGAAGGAATTTTAAGTGGATGCAGTGGATCCATGATCTGTCTGTTTGGCAGCAAAACGGACAAAGCAAAGTTGAAAGCAGTGTAAAGCACACATAAATACAAGAGGCAGCAAGCAGCATAGGTCTGTCAACCAGTGCAGGACATAATACTATATTTGACACGTGTAGAGTGCAGTTCAGTCAGTATTACATGATGTTATGAGCAATACTACCATCACTCTGGTTGTGTCTCACCCAACCTGTGTGCATCTGCATACCTGCTGGGGCGCTGAAGCAGTGACAGGACATCCTTCCCAAAGCTATAGTCTGCTGCTCAATCCCACTACACACTGACGATTCTGTATGTGCAGTTGCCCAGCCCCCCCTGGTGTCCTGTTTCCTGGCTCAGACCCTATACAGTACACATGGTTTGCCTGGTGACATATTTTTCAGCTACCTTCTTCTAACTGGGCTGCAGCATCATGCGGGACATGTGCCTGTTCTCCAGGCTCCACTACATGTGACCACATCCTCACTGGGAGGAAAACAGAGCTGAGAAGAAACAGCAGCAGAGATCATGAAGTCTCTTACCAGGAGAGGGGATGTTGGCAGTGTTGTGTCGGTGGGAGAGCGCTCTGATCCTGTGCCCGCACAGTAGAGGCTAAAAGCATCGAGCCCTGGACAATGGACATTGCTGGAAAGGCTGAGGAGAGGGGAAGAGGCGGAGTTGTGGGGGGAGAACGGACCATGCAGCATATGGGAACTGGGCAGAGAGAGAGAGGCAGAGCTGGCTGTAGTGGAACATGATCAGAGACTGGTGGTGACGGTGAAACACAGACAGACAGGTTACTAGCAGTCTGGCACTGTGATGATCAGAGGCGCAGGGGATGACACAGTTCTCCGCCGCCGCTGCGCCTCTGACACTGTACAGAGGGACTCGGGAGCGGCTGCCTGTTGTGTTGAGACTGACTTAGTTACTGACTGCACAGAGAGGGAAGAGGGTCACCAGTGGCCGGGCGCCTAGGCGGCAGTGCGCCCTAGGCGGCTGCCTAGTCCGCCTAGTGGTAGCACCGGCCCTGGGTGTTCGCCAGAGCCTCTAGTGGTGAGGATGGACTTCGCTGCAGTCTGGCTCCAGGTCGCGGCCCCTAGGGTCTCACAGCTCACGCTCACAGTAGACTACAGGAGAAGGAAGCAGCAGGCTGGAATGACAAGGACAGTAAGGGGATAAGCCAGAGGTCAGGGCAACTAGCAGACAGGAACAACAGAGTACACGCCAAAGGTTCAGGGTCACAGGCAGACAGGGATGGTTGGAGACATGCAAAAGTCAAGCTCACAAGCAGACGGGAATCATTGAGAACACGCCAAGGTCGGTAACAGAGTCAAACGTAGAGCACACGGCAAGCAAGAAACAGGCAGCCAAACACACAATGGTTGATCAGCACCGCTGGCTTGCAGTGCACAGGTTAATATAGGGTTCCCAGTTAGGGCCTGGGGTGGAGCCATGCTTAGAGGAGAGGTTATAAAAACCACCAGGTGAAAGTGGCTGACCTCTTAGTCTGAACACATGAGGGGAGGTAAGCAAACAGAGGAAGATCACTGCATAACCATGACAGTATGGTATATCCTTTTTTTCACACAAATAGAGCTTTTTTCAGTGGTATTTAATCACCCCATTTTTTTGCTATATAAATTTATATACATTTTGAACCCCACATTTTTGTTAGTTTTGCAAACAAATAATCTTCATAAATTAAGGCCAAAATGTAGTGGGCTACATTTCACTGGTGAAGATAATCCAAATCAGTGTATATGAATTTGTCTGTGTTAAAGTTATAGAGCCTACGAACTATGGTGTATACAGTGCCTTGAAAGTATTCATTCCCCTTGAAATTTTCCACATTTTGTCATGTTACAACCAAAAACGTAAATGTATTTTATTGGGATTTTATGTGATAGACCAACACAAAGTGGCACATAATTGTAAAGTGGAAGGAGAATGATAAATGGTTCAAATATTTTTACAAATAAATACTGTATTTATCGGTGTATAACAAGCACTTTTTTCCCCCTAAAATCAGGGGGAAAGTGGGGGTGCGTGTTATACGCCGATCCCCCACAATTTTTTAACCCTTTCTGTCACTCTCTGCGGCTTTGGGGGTATTTTCGACGCACTCGGCCGTTCCCGGCTATCTTCGGCCGTTCTCAGCTATTTTCGGCTATTCTTGGCTATTTTTGGCTGCACTCGGCCGTTCTCGGCAGCTTTCGGAAAGCTGAAAGCCGCCGAGAACGGCCGACTGTGGCCGAAAATAGCTGAGAACGGCCGAGAACTACCAAGCGCCGCCGAGATACACAGGACATCCGCTCTGTATCTCGGCGGCGCCATTTTTAAATGACAAAGCCACAGACAAGACTGCAAATGACTGACGAGGCTAAATGCAAGGCTGCAAATGACTGACAAGGCTGCAATGGAAGGCTGTAAATAACTGACAAGGCTGCAAATGGAAGGCTGCAAATGACACTGACAAGGCTGCATTGATGGGCATTTAAATGTACGTTTTTTTCCTTAAACTTCCCTCCTAAAAGTTTTTTTCTTTTAAGTTCCCCCCTAAACTTGGGGTGCGTGTTATACGCCGATAAATACGGTACCTGAAAAGTGTGGTGTGCATTTGTATTTGGCCCCCCTGATCAATACTTTGTAGAGCCACCTTTCACTACAATTACAGCTGCAAGTCTTTTTGGGAGTGTTTCTAATGCCGCGTAAACACGATCGGAATTTTGTCTGGAAAAAGCTCTGATGGTTTTCCCGATGGAATTCCATCTTGCATACACATGGTTACAACAAATCCCGAAAGTCGAGAATGAATGCGGTGATGTACAACACGAACGATGGGACTAGAAAAAGGAAGTTCAATACCCAGTAGCCAATAGCATCCATCTCATAGTTGAATCTGAGCATGCGTGAGTTTTTGCGCATCGTAATTGCATACACACGATCGGAATATCCGAACATGCTCTCAAATTTTTGCTGGCGGGACTTTGGCGAGCTAAATTCCAATGGAGCATACACACAGTTGCATTTTCCGATGGAAAGCTCTCATCTGTGTTTTGCTGGCCAAAATTCCGATCGTGTGTACACGGCATTACAGTTTTGCACATCTAGAGAGTGACATTTTTGCCCATTCTTTTTTGCAAATTAGCTCAAGCTCTGTCAGATTGGATGGAGAGCGTCCGTGAACAGCAATTTTAAAGTCTTTCCACAGATTCTCAATTGAATTTAGGTCTGGACTTTGACTGGGCCATTCTAACACATGAATATGCTTTGATCTAAACCATTCCATTGTATCTTTGGCTGTATGTTTAGGGTCTTTGTCCTGCTGGAAGGTGAACCTCCACCCCAGTCTCAAGTCTTTTGCAGACTCTAACATGTTTTCTTCTAAGATTGCCCCATATATGGCTTCATTCATGTTCCCATCAACTCTGACCAGCTTCCCTGTCCCTGCTGAAGGAAAGCATCCCCATAACGTGTTGCCACCACCATGTTTCACAGTGGGGATGGTGTATTCTGGGTGATATGCAGTGTTAGTTTTCTGCCACACATAGTGTTTTGCTTTTAGGCCAAAAAGTTACATTTTGGTCTCATCCGCCCAGAGTACCTTTATCCACGTTTGCTCTGTCCCTCAAATCTCTTCACGCAGACTGCAAAAGGGACTTCTTATGGCCTTCTTTCAATAATGGCTTTCTTCTTGTCACTCTTCCATAAAGGCCAGATATGTTGAGTGCACAACTGATGTCCCATACACACGATCAGAAATTCTTGGATGGTTTTTCCGACGGAATTCCGCACAAGCTTGCCTTGCATACATACGGTCACAAAAAAGTTGTCGGAACTTTCGACCGTCAAGAACGCAGTGACGTACAACACTACGACAAGCCGAAACAATGAAGTTCAATGCTTCCCAGCATGCGTCATTTTTTGCGTATCTGAATTGCATACAGACAAACGCATTTTCGGATAGGAACTTTTTCCGACCGAAAAATAGAGAACCTGCTCTCAATCTTTTGCTGGCAGAATTGGAGCATACACACGGTTGGAATTTCTGACCAAATGCTCACATCCGAGTTTTGCGGGCAGAATTTCTGATCATGTGTATGGGGCATAATAGTTGTCCTGTGGACACTGACTGTGGAAAATGTTGCACTGAATTTGGAAATCCCAGAGTCTGGAGGCAGAGTGGAGAGATGCATAATCCAAGTTGCATGAGGTCCAGTGTATAGTTCCCACAGTCAGTGATGATTTGGGAAGCATTGTCATCTGCTGATGTTGGTCTACTGTGTTTTATCAAGTCCAAAGTCAGCGCAGCCGTCTACCAGGAAATTCTATAGCACTTCATGCTTCTCTCTGCTGCCCAACTTTATGGAGAAGCTGATTTCATTTTCCAGCAGGACTTGGCACCTTCCCACACTGAAAAAAGTACCAATACATGGTTTAATGATCATGGTATCACTGTGGTTGATTGGCCTGACCTAAACCCCATAGAGAATCTGTGGGGTATTTGTCAAGAGGAAGATGAGGCACCAGACCCAACAATGCAGATGAGCTGAAGGCCGCTATCAAAGCAACCTCGGCTTCCATAACACCTCAGTAGTGCCACAGGTTGATCGCCTCCATGCCACTCTGCATTGATGGAACAATTCATGCAAAAGGAGTCTAGGCCAAGTATTGAGTGCATACTATATTGTACATGGACATACTTTTCAGTAAACCAACATTTCTGTATTAAAAATACTTTTTCTTATGGGTCTTATGTAATATTCTCATTTTCAGAGATACAGAATTTTGGGTTTTCACTATCTGTAAGCCATAATCATCAAAATTAAAAAAAAGAAATGCTTGAGATATATAACTCTGTGTGTAACACATCTATAAAAAAATATATGAGTTTCACTTTTTGAATTTGAATTACTGAAATAAATTTACTTTTTGATTATATTCAAATTTTACGAGATGCACCTATATATTGAAAGTTGATCAATCCTGATGTACTGACAGCCTCATTTCTTGAGGCCCTAAAATGGCAGGACAGTACAAATACCCCCCAAATTACCCTTTTTTGGAAAGTAGACAGTCCAGGGTATTTAATAAGAGGCATGGCAAGTTGTTTGAAGTTTTTTTGTTACAACATTTGGAAAATGAATAAATTCTATTTTAGAAAAAGTCAAATTTTTTGTTCTATATACTATCACCAACGCAGTACAGCGTAATCATATGGCTGGTGTGACGTTGATCAGGGATACTGTCTGGTGACAGTATGTAAAAAAAAGAATAATTATTTATTTACTTTTTAACTTTTTTTTTTTTTTTTTTTTAACATGCTGTCATCAGTTCAGTGTGTTTGTGAGTATGTGTGTGTGTGTGTGTGTGTGTGTGTGTGAGGGGGGGGGGGGGGTTAATCAGGTATTTTTTATTATGGCTTTTATTCATGCCTCTATGTTTACTATTTTGATGGTGCCAATTGCCCACAGCTATCACATGGTACAGGGTCCTTTGATTGGGCCAGGTACCATATGATCACTGGTGACAGATTGTATACAGTAGTAGATAATGATATCATGATTGGATTTCATTCATGACTATTGTTTACTATGTGACATGTGATCGCACAGCAATTATATAGTATCTGGGTCATTCACAGTGGCCTGAGCACCGCAATCCAGTTGCAAATCGCATGGCTGCACACTCCAGGAGGAGCCGCCCACCAGCAGTAAATGTACTGTAGGAAGTCAGCAAGTGGTTAATGCACCTGGTATAACAAACATAAAAAAAATAAGAAAGCAATCCATGACGAGGGTATTGCAGATATTGCCATTCTGACTAACCCATCACCATATACTTTCAACCAACAACCTTTCCAAAGAAAAGACCATACACTTGAGTTTTTTGGGGGTTTAATGGCCATAGCAGCCCTTAATTACAAAACATGGCTTAAAACAGAAATGGTTTAGTAAAGTCACAAATAATACCCGGAAATGTAAATTTCTACTTTTTGCTTTTGGCAAGGCGAATGTAACATTTCCTCTCATTCAATCCTAATAGAAAATAGCCTTTAGAGCATTCATATAGAAAAGTTAAAGAACAGCCAACCAATAGAGAAAATAGCCTAACACTATTGGCTAAGAACTCTCCACCAGAAGAGGAAATACTATGAGGAAGACCTCTGCGCTGTAAGGGGTGTAGTTATTAAAAAAAAAAAGGCAAAGTTTTTAGTTCTGTGAAAGTTTATGTACATTTGTTTTGTGCAAATAAAAGAAAAAAGGAATGTTATTACCATAAGGCGCACTTAAAATCCTTTAATTTTATCAAAAATCGACAGTGCGCCTTAAAATACGGTGCGCCTAATGTATGAAATAATTCTGGTTGTGCTTTCTGACCTAGAAACGATTTTATGTGGTACATGGCGCTCAAATTACAGCCATCGTAGTCAGGAGCCTCACGGAGTTGGTAGGCTATTTTCTCTACAGTTTCAATGTTTTTAATTTATAAGATTAGAGTGAATCATGAAACTACTGCATTATTGGCACTAGATGGAGCCAACACTCATACTAATTATATAAATAATATGTTGTGCCAACATTTTATATTCTTGTTTTGTAACTGCTGTACCATGTACTCGTATGAAAAAGTGTCCTGTTTTCTATGTATTGCTTCCTGTCTGTGCAATACCTGGCGATCCTGCCAGTCCCCCTGCTGGCTTGCTCTCCTGCAAAGATTAGATCTGTGTTGACACCCCCCCCCCCCCACGCACACACATACACATCCATTCACTGGGAAGGCCCTCCACTAGCTCTCTAAACTCCTTATTCAGTTGAAAACAAAGGGTATGTAATCAGTTAATGTATAAATAAAAAATGTTTTGCCTTTCATTTCCACTGTATTTTAAACTGAATGGGTTGTTTTACAAGGTGAGAGTTCACAATCCGCTGAGCAGTTGGGTCCCCTGGCGGAGAGTGCCAGTGTGAAAGGGGCCCTGCAGATCACCTAAAATAAGTGTTCTGTCTCTGCAACATTGTATACATTTTTTATAGCAGAAATCAAAAGAATAATACAGCGCTATCTAAAATATTGCATGTGACTGATATAAAAAATATATGTGACCGTGCAAGCTGCAATTTTCATGTGAAGTACACACACTATAAACAATTAATCAAAAATGAACTGCGCTAAATAAAATTGTGAATATGAATGAGGAAAGTCTATATGCATAAAAAACAAGGAAATCCATATAGTGATGTGATATCCGAAGGATCCCTTAATTGTGGATAATTTCACTAAGAAATCATGACAGTTCAGAGAAACACCTACACCTCATAAAATGGCCACTTACCAGCTCCTAAGACTTCCTGTTATAGGAGGTCTAAGACACTGGCTATAAACCCAGCCGGGCCTTTGATCATCCAGGGAGATCACACTATTAAGCCTCCACCGTCTAATGGACTTGATCACAGAAGGGTTCCAAAAAAAAGATAAAGCCTTCATAGTGTAAAATCTTACATTTTATTCAAGTAAAGTATTCAATGGAAGCAAAACTCGCAGATAAAAAAAACAAGCTGGCCAGCTCAAAATGCAGCCTGTGGTTCCAAGACTGGCACAAATGTGGTGACGTGGGAGGAGCGACATGCTGACGTCACCGCTTTTGATGCCATCATCTCGGTATCGTTTTTTAAAGCTGGCCGTTGGCTCTCTTGTAATAGCAATCTGAGCCATTCAATTACTATTACAAGCAGCAGAAGGGGACATTCCCCCTCCAGCCACCTTCTACTGCTCTCTCAGGCTCTCTTGTCCCACCGGAAGACCCGAGCGTTCAGCCTGCATGTCTGCAGTATGGCCAAGCATCGACTTTGATTGGCTGTTCGTAATAGTAACCCGGAAACTATGACATGACATCACGTCAGGTTTACTTGGAAACTCAGAGAAGCAAGGGCTGAGCCCAGCCCTGACAAATGCTGACTCTGGGCATGCACGCACGTCCGAGCAAATGTGGTAAGGCATGTACACAACCACGCGCATTCTGCATGCAATGCACATTTTTCCCGAGCTAGCTGCTTAACAGGAATTCCTTGATAGAACCAGAATTGCTTTGAGCACGTTCAGTTCAGGGCTGTCCAATCTTGGCAAGAAAGCCAGGTGCACAGCTGATAGAGCAAACTCATGTGCTTGGTTGGCTGGAGCAAAGGGCAAAGGAGACATTAGGACAGTCTTTTTCAACCTCTTCAACACGGAGGAACCCTTGAAATAACTTTCCGGTCTCAGGGAACCTCTGATAAAAATTACTATATCAACAGGGCAAGATACATAGTCTGACAGTCACTGGAAAGAATGCTCTTTACACTCGTGTTCATTGGGACGAATTTCCCCTTTCAGATAGTTAAAAAGAATAATAATGGAAAGGGAACTTATCTGGGAGGCAGAAATATCTCATTGCTCAAGGAATCCCTAGCAACCTCTAGAGCAGGGATATGCAATTAGCAGACCTCCAGCTGTTGCAGAACTACAAGTCCCATGAGGCATAGCAAGACTCTGACAGCCACAAGCATGTTACCCAGAGGCAGAGGCATGATGGGACTTGTAGTTTTGCAACAGCTGGAGGTCCGCTAATTGCATATCCCTGCTATAGAGGAACCTTAGTTGCGAACACTGCATTAGGAGGCCTAATAAACTCCTGAGTTCCCCATAAAGAGGATCACTTGTTCAATGCTATCACATGCGGGCTTGCTTACCCCCCTCGTGATAGCAATAAAGTTAAATGAAAAAATAAGTAAAAAAATTAAAATCATAGTAAAATTAAACAAAAAATGTAAAAACTTTAAAATGAATAGCACTGCGAATACCCAGAAATATAAATGCGGACATGTAGGAGTGAGAGCAATAATTCCAGCACCTTCATTTACAGTTTACTTAAACTTGTGGAAGGAAGATGATTCTACAAGCTGGAATGGGAACAATTGCAAGCCGGCGGTTTTACTAAGCTGGCATTAAAAAAGCCAGGCATGAAGGTGACATGCAAACAATTTGTTCTTCTGCTGCAGCAGCTGCGAAAGAGACACCTGTCTTGAGAAGGATGCCACTGGAGATGGCAGGTATGCTTCTTCTCCCGGTCTCTGCCTAAGCTTTTATGTACAAGGGAGGGTAAGAGGCTGATAACAAGTGAAATGTATAGTAAGTACTCAAACTGTTTGCATTGAAATAAATAAATGTAATGTTGTATTAATGAATACATATTTGTATTATTATGTGTCCTTTACATGTGATTGGAATTCAGCATTAATCTAGCCAACTTTGTTATATAACTCTATGTTATATCATAAAAATTTAGAAAAGGTATTCTTGCTTTAATAACTAGCCAAAACAGATTAAAATGCAATGAACTTAAACTTTGTATATTTTTTGATGTTATTACAAAATAATTATATATTAATCTAGTTTCAAATGTTTGATTGGCCCCTTGTGCTGCTTCTTCCTCCCTCTACCTAAGCTTTTCTGTACAAGGTGCAAGAGGCTGATAACAGGTAAAATGTGGGTACTCAATCTGCTTACATTTAACCAAATACATTTAATGATGCATTAATTAATACATAGTTGCGTTAATATGTATCTTTCATATCTGCCAGGAGTTCAGCTTTAATCTAACCTGACTTTGATATGTAACTCTATTTATATATATATATATATATATATATATATATATATATATATATATATATATATATATATATATATATATATAAAAAGTGTGCTTGTTTTAATAATTTAGCAATAGTAATTAAAACGCTATGAATGATATTTTGCATATTTTTTGTGATGATCATTACAAAAAAATTGTGTATTTAACCAGCTTCATGTGTTTGATTATGCGTTTACGTGCCAGGACCGAGTATTTACTGTATTTAGCAGAAAAAAAAAAACCTCAGTATTTCAAAGGCTTCCATTATAAAATTACCGTTAAATGCTAATTACCTTAATTACCTCATTTCCCCATTAATGAGGCATAATATGCTAATTACCCATGACCACTGCTTCCCGTGGGCATAATTCAGTTTTCACAGCTTTTGAAACAAAGGAGCTATTTTATGAAAATAAAAACTTGCCTATAGCAACCAATCACATTGAAACTTGTACATTGTGGGTTAGTAAAATATAGGTTTTGATTGGTTACCATGGATAGCTCTAAAATTTGGTATTTATGTTGTCCATTTTTTGTAAATCAGTCAATGGCCAAATTGTTTTAGGAGTTTTTTATTGTTTTTGTTTTTTGTTTCTTTATACAAGGTGTACTTAATCCTGTTAAGTCTTATGTAAAAATATCTTAACTGTCTATAATAACTATTCAAATTATATATTTTTTATTCTAAAAACACTAATTTGTTTTCCATAGATAATAGACAACATAGATAGTTCTGCTTTCAGACAGATTTAAAATGTTTCCTTCTTTGACTACTGATGATACAGTCCAGCATGGACCTCAGCCTCAATCATGAGTTTTCTATTATTACTTTGAATTGTGAATGATTGTCAATATTCATTAGGATGCTACATAAAGATGTGTAATGAAAGAGTTAAAGTGGAAGGCAAGTCGAAAAATGGCCATAGTGCTGGCCATACACCATATGAAAAATTGGCCGAAATTCGGTTATTAGACCGTTCGTTTGTTTTTTTCAGCCAGTTAATGGGCACAAAATCAATAATCATTTGGACGTTTTTGACTCAAAAAAACTAAGGACAAGTTTGGAATTTTTCTGCCGAACGAATGATAAATTGAAAGGTTAATGTGTTTCCTGTCTGCACTAGATATGTGCAAAAAAACTAACATAAAATGTATTTATTTATGTCCACTTAATGATTTATCGTCATTACATGATGGCACCATTGTTTGGGCTCGCGGCCGAACGTTTGTTTTTCGAAATTGGGTTCATCCAATTTTTCATATAGTGTATGGCCAGCATAAGCTTAAATCTATACCCACCCCCATTCTAAGCCTATTCTATCTACCCCATAAAAGGAAAGATAGCTATTAGGGATGAGTCGAATACCCCCTGGTTCAGTTCGCAGCAGAACATGCGAACAGGCAAAAAATGTGTGTGAACATCTTTAAAGTCTATGGGACATGGACGTGAAAAATCAAAAGTGCTAATTTTAAAGGCTTATATGTGAGTTATTGCCATAAAAAGTGTTTGGGGCCCCGGGGGACATGTATCAATGCAAAAAAAACGTTTTTTCGGGAGCAGTGATTTTAATAATGCTTAAAATAAAACAATAAAAATGTAAAGGGGGTGTCCTTAGTATGCCTGTATGCCTGTAAAGTAGGGCATCTTTCCCATGTTTATAACAGTACCACAGCAAAATTAAATTTCTAAAGGAAAAAATTTCCTTTAAAACTGCTCACGGCTGTAATGTGTTGTCAGATCCCAGCAATATAGATAAAAATACCCCCAAAAATTTTTTGTGACTGTCCCCCCCCAAAATTCATACCAGACCTTTCAGGTCTGGTATGGATATTAAGGGGAGTCCCACACCAAAATGTTAATAAAATGGCAGGGGGGTCCTGCAGGCCCCTGGGCACTATATACTCTGAACAGCAGTACAGTGGTGTGAAAAAGTGTTTGCCTCCTTCCTCATTTCCTGTTCCTTTGCATGTTTGTCACACTTAAGTGTTTCGGAACATCAAACCAATTTAAACAATAGTCAAGGACAACACAAGTAAACACAAAATGCAATTTGTAAATGAAGGTGTTTATTATTAAAGGTGAAAAAAAATCCAAACCATCATGGCCCTGTGTGAAAAAGTGATTGCCCCCCTTGTTAAAACATACTATAACTGTGGTTGTCCACACCTGAGTTCAATTTCTCTAGCCACACCCAGGCCTGATTATTGCCACACCTGTTCACAATCAAGGCATCACTTAAATAGGAGCTGCTTGACACAATTGGTTTGATGTTCCGAAACACTTAAGTGTGACAAACATGCAAAGGAACAGGAAATGAGGAAGGGGGCAAACACTTTTTCACACCACTGTATATATACTATACAACCTGCCCTATATACTCTGCAGAAAAACTGGACCTTGGTTGTTGGTGGTACCAGAACACTGTAACCCCTCACAGTTACTTTTGTTGGGGGCAGGAACTGGCCCTGCTGTGAAATATTATATCAAAAATTATAATTACATGGCCCTGTTAAACAGGAGCAGAAAAATTGGGCCTTTGGTTTTGGTGGCCCCAACACACTGTAAGCCCTCAAAGTTACTTTTGTTGGATGCAGGAACAGGCCCTGCTTAACTATTATTTCAAAAATAGTAATTACATGCCCCTGTTAAATGGGGGCAGAACAATTGGGCCTTTGGTTTTGGTGGCACCAGAACATTGTAAGCCCTCACAGTTACTCTTTTTGGGTGCAGGAATGGGCCCGGCTGTGAAATATTATATCAAAAATTGTAATTACATGCTCCTGTTAAACAGGGGCAGAAAAATTGGGCCTTTGGTTTTGGTGGCGCCAGAACACTGTAACCCCTCACAGATACTCTTGTTGGGCACCGGAACAGGCCCTGCTGTGAAATATTAGATCAAAAATTGTAATAACATGCCCCTTTTAAAAAGGGGCAGAAAAATTGGTCCTTGGGTGGTGGTGGTGGTAGCGCCCTAAACCAAAAATATTGTTGGAAGCTAGCATCTTCAAGACTGAGGTGATTTTCTGACACTTCCTATTGTGTCCCTCCAACAGGAAGTGAAAGCAGACTTTAAAAATGTCAAGAGTTTAGCCATTCCCTACTGCAAATCTAAAGAAAAAACTTTACATGCACTTTAAGCCATAATCTATTCAGAGCTGGAAGATGGCAGGGAACAGACAAAGAAATGGGCCACACATTTCCTTTATGTTCCCAATTCCATACATAAGATGTTTTCTCTACATACATTAAAATAAAATAAGAAAAAAAACTGTTGTTGTCCAACAAAAAGTTATCCAATAGTCACGACTCCCTTTTGGAGTTTAAGAGGCCACTTTGCTGAATGCTAAGGTATCATAGTAATCATCTATGTAAGAAACGATGACAACATTGCACCAATGGGGCCTGTAGACTTCACTGCAGTATACAATCTACTTCTCTGGAGTTAAAACCATTGTCTGTTATCATGATCGCACTGGTCTGCAAAAAGTGGTTCTAGCCCTGTGTGTGAAATCTTTCCATCTTTTATTTTAATTATAAGCTGCATAGATATCAATCACAGTATGTGTACTGTATTTTTACCGACAGCTCGCATTCATTTTTGGATGCAGAAGTACAGTAAAACGCTAAACGCCTGGGTTGTTTGTGATGCATCATTTAATATTCCAAATGCTATGGCAGGATTCCCAGGTTCATCACACACATCATACATTATAAGAAAATCTCTGTTCTGAAAATGAAGGTTTAACCAGGAATTGATAATGCTATTTCTGCTGTAATTAACTTTGGGTATTGTTGCACAAATACAAAAAACTTGGTGCCACCTTATACTGGTTGGGTCTCTGTCTAATCACAGCCATAACCTTACTTTACTTGTAGGCACTGTAGTATTTCCTCCAGCCTGAAGGTGGCACTGTGCCTTTTTGTGCCTTTTCAGGCAGGAGCCGATTCAGGAATAATTGTCTCCTGCATTGTGCTTCAGGCAGCCATCTTGGGGAGAACAACAATCCTATTGGATGCAGAAAGCTTAAGAGATTTGGGCAACCATCTTGACTGAGGATTCTGTAAACAGTGGAATTATGTATCATTTGGTGTGCCCGCAGTGTGGGAATAAGATAGAGACCGAGTCCCAACTGAATAGGGAGAGAGTAGGAACAACATTAGGGAGAGGTACTTGTTGAGGAGGGAAAGAATAGTGTTCCTGCAGGGTGTGTCCTTTGCCAGCCTCCTGGAACAATCTACCATCAGCAACCAGATATCTTCAGGAACTTTTGGGGATCACAGTGTTACTCAGTATTACCACCACCTCTCCAAGGCAAGTGCTCCTCTAGCATCCTGTAATATGTAAGTGTATATTATGACACGGCTGGAAAAATGTTTTTCTTATAAACTATATTTTATCTACCTGAATGCCTGTATACTACATGTAGTGCCCAGGGCCAGGACAAGGAATGGGCAGGAGGGGAAACTGCCATGTGCACAATTAATTATTGCAGGGATGGGGGTGCCCTGTGCCAGATGTTTCTGTTACAAGGTTGACAGGTGTAGTGACAGGGACATCACTGCTAAGCCTAAACCTAAGGGAAGGTGGGGGCGCAGTTTGGTATCTTTGTTATTGTCCTAAGCTACGCTGTTTAAATATAGTTTTCAGAGTTCAGGTACAATGCAGACATATTTTACTCTATGACTAATGCTGCATGCACACTAATGGACTTTTTGACAGCAAAGGTCCGATGGAAAGAACAACCTTTGCTGTCTAAAAATCAGACGGACCTTAGATTTAGAACATGTTTCAAATCTTTCCGACGGACTCGAGTCTGGATGAAAAATCCGTTCGTCTGTATGTTAGTCTAAAGGACGAAAACTGACGCTAGGGCAGCTATTGGCTACTAGCTATGAACTTCGTTATTCTAGTCCGGTTGTATGTCATCACGTTCGAATCCGTCGGACTTTGGTGTGATAGTGTGTGGCCAAGTCCGTTCGTTCAGAAAGTCCGTCGGAACTCCGCTGAAAAGTCCATCAGGAAGACCGTCTGCCGGAAAGTCCGGTCGTGTGTACACGGCATAAGGGGTTCATGTGATTGGTTCTTTGCTGTTGCCTGCTGTTGTCATATGATCTCTCAAGTGCCTGCAGTGCATTGGCATACCTCCCAACTTTCTGAGACAGGAATGAGGGACACCTATTAGCAAAAGTATGTAGGCATAGGACACACCCCCTACCCCGCCCCCAACACAAAGTGGACCATAATTGTGAAGTGGAAGGGAAATGATAAATGGTTTTCAATTTTTTTAATAAATAAATATGTGAAAAGTGTGGGGTGCATTTGTATTCAGCCCCCCTGATTCAATACTTTGTAGAAAAACCTTTCGCTGCAATTACAGCTGCAAGTCTCAACCAGCTTTGCACATTTAGACAGTGACATTTTTGCCCATTCTTCTTGGCAAAATAGCTCAAGTTCTGTCAGATTGGATGGAGAGCATATGTGAACTGCAATTTTTCAAGTCTTGCCACAGATTCTCAATTGGATTTAGGTCTGGACTTTGACTGGGTCTTAGTAACACATGAATATGCTTTGATCTACCATTCCATTGTAGCTCTGACTGCATGTTTAGGCTCGTTTTCCTGCTGGAAGGTGAACCTCCGCCCCAAGTCTCAAGGCTTCTGCACACTCTAAGCCCTTGTACACACGGTCGGACATTCCGACCACAAAATCCGTCTGATTTTTTCCGACAGATTTTGTCCAAAACTGGTGTTGCATACACACGGTCGGACAAAGTTGTCGGAAAATCTGATCGTTCAGAACGTGATGACGTTCGTTCATTACGACGGGACTACGTTCAGTCTAGTAGCCAATAGCTTTGGTCTCGTAATTTGATCTGAGCATGCGTGGCACTTTGTCTGATCAGAATTCTCTACAATCGGATCATGTTGTCGGAAAATTTTATATCCAGCTCTCAAACTTTGTTGGACGGACATTCCGATGGAAAAGGTCAGATGGAGCCCACACACGGTCGGATTATCCGACAACGCGGTCCGATCGGATATTTTCCGTCGGAATGTCCGACCGTGTGTACAAGGGCTAACAGGTTTTCTTCTAAAATCGCCCTGACGAGCTTCCCTGTCCCTGCTGAAGAAAAGTATCCCCACAACATGATGCTGTCACCACCATGTTTCACAGTGGGGATGGTGTGTTCACTGTGATGTGCATTGTTAGTTTTCCACCACACATAGAGTTTTGCTTTTAGACCAAAGAATTACATTTTGGGCTCATCTGACCAGAGTACCTTCTTCCACATGTTTGCTGTGTCCCCCACATGGATTCTCGCAAACTGCAGTTGGGACTTCTTATGGCTTTCTTTCAACAATAAGATACATAATAGTGCAGCGCTAATATAAAGCCCTAAAAGTCTCAAACTGCTCATCTCAAGATACAGACCCCTGAATTAACAGATAGGTCAGATGCGCATTTCACCATTAACCATGGTCATAGATCAAAGGCACAATAGACGGGTGAGTAGATCCACAACTTCTTATTGTTTAAACACTGCCACCAATAGTTACTCTTGCTCTCCAATCATATTGTCATAGAATGAATAAGAGATATATAGTGCAGACCGTACATACTAAAACCTTCAATTTATTGTAAAAGACAGGTACTCAAATATAAAGCACTAAACCTTAGTGCTGGGTTACAGGCATAAAATGATTTATAAGCGATATACTACCATAAGGTGGTTGCAGTGACATTCCAGGGTCCTTTTTAAATTGCACACGTGCCGTCCAAAACGGGACTTCCTCAGCGAATACAAAGGCCCTACCATCCATACAATTTATAGCTAACCACCTGTTGATTACACCTGCTGCATTGACCCCCATCAGGACTCAATAGCCAATCACAAAGTGTTCACCCAAAGGTCATGCAGAGTACTTCCTCTAATGCATTATGTATTTCTATAGCAACCGTGACATCACCTCCATCGTGACGCCCGGCATTCTAATAACTTCCTATAAAAACCAATGTTTTTAAAAAGTAGAAATCCAAAAAAAGAACCCAAAATACAAAAAGGAATTTTTAAACCCCTTTCCCCATGGAGACATTACACTTCCTCCCTATCGCATGACCCAGTCAGCTGACTCAGTCACATGACCGAGCCCTCTGACTGGAATCAGCAGAGGGAGGAAGAGAGGCTGATGACATCCACCCTTACTTCAGTGTCTGCATCATAAGAGGGCATGACGCGGCATCACATAATGAGGGGTGGACTCATCGCAGCTTCACGATAGTAAACAGTCCTCAACATGTGACAAGGTAAGCTGACTCTGCCACATGACCGAGCTACCCAACACGAAGGGAGAAAAAGAAGAACGGCAAGGGGAGAACAAAAAGAAAAAGAAAACAGGCCGCCACTGTCCTCACCGTGGCGTCAGCGTCACGAGCACGACGCAACGCCATATAGCAAAAATACATCATTGCCGGGGCCAGTAAACAACACGCATATGTATACCTCACTGTAACAACACTCATATCTCACTGTATACATCTATTCTCTCCTACTTCCCTAAGAATCGCTGTGATCTACCGGCCCCCTGGACCATTATCAACTTTCCTTGATGAGTTCTCTGCCTGGCTACCCTACTTTCTGTCTTCAGAAATTCCCACAATCCTTCTCTGTGATTTCAACATCCCTGCTAATACAAACACTCCTGCTACTTCTAAACTTCTTAGTCTAACCTCTTCATCTGACCTGAAGCAATGGGTACAGGCTTCTACTCATTCTGATGGCAACACCCTTGACCTTGTATTTTCCTACCTTTGCACTCCATGCAACTTCTCAAATAATCCTTTTCCTCTTATCAACCATCACCTAATTAGTTTCTCTCTCTCCCTGTCTTCCAACACCTTTCCCTCTAATCGCCTAACCATCACCCGTAGAAACTTTCGCAACTTCAACTCTTCTCTCCTCTATTCTGCTGCTGACCACCTCTATGACAAAATCTCTCCCCTGTCCTGCCCCAACCAAGCCACTTCCATCTACAATAAATACCTGTCCTCCACCCTGGACAAGCTCACTCCCCTCACTACACACAGAATCAGGCCTCGACCCCTACAAAAAACACCAAAAAACACTGCGCTATCTTAACCAAAAAAGCTGCTAACACACAAAAAATTGATGTTTTAGTTCAAAATAGCATATAAGAAACAAAGTGTCGCGCTAAAGAAATAATGCAATAAATGAAACATAAATGTGTGCAAACCCAAATAGCATGTGTAAATATACAATTAACAACACACCATATAAGTCATATTTGTACTGTTTGCATGTGTATATATGCATAGAAACTTATACCAAATATATATATAAGAGTCCTTTGAAGAGTAATAATATAGTCCTTCAGAAAAGACAATCAGAACTCCCCTTCAGTGAATGAAAAAGTGATAGGACGAGAATATCCTCAAATCTTCAATATAAAAAATGTGTACACCCTTGTGTCGACACCACCACCTAAGATGAATGAAGGCTTACTGGACGTCTTTGACCCCAACGGACATACGTGATGAAATCTCCACTCTACAGGTATCTCCCCCAGTTAAGACCCCACTACAACAGGTACTCTCAACGCTCCCCTTATTCAAAACTGCTACTACAGATGAAGTTGCTAAACTGCTTTCTAATGCCCACCTAACCACCTGCCCCCTGGATCCTATTCCCTCTCAAACACTACGGTCGCCATCTGACTCTATCCTACACTCTCTAACTCACTTCACTCTCTCCCTCACCTCTGGCATTTTCCCCATTGCTCTAAAACATGCACTGGTCACTCCCATACTTAAAAAGCCATCCTTGGACCCTACCAATCTTAACAACCTACGCCCTATCTCCTTGCTCCCATTTTCCTCTAAACTCCTTGAACGCCTGGTTTACAACCAACTGAGTGACTACCTCATTAAAAACAACCTTCTTGATCCCCTTCAATCTGGATTTTGCCCTCAACACTCAACAGAAACTGCTCTTTCAAAACTCACAAATGACCTACTAACTGCAAGAACCAACAGACACTATTCTGTACTCCTACTTCTGGACCTTTCAGCTGCCTTTGACATGGTTGACCACCCTCTCCTCCTCAAAAAACTTTACTCTCTTGGTCTCCGTGACTGTGATCTTCAGTGGCTCTCATCCTACCTATCCCAACGCACCTTCAGTGTCACTTACAATTCTACTTCCTCCACTCCTCTTCCCTTCTCTTTCGAAGTTCCCTAAGGATCTGTTCTTGGACCTCTTTTATTTTCAATCTACACCTCTTCCCTGGGTCATCTGATAGCCTCTCACGGCTTTCAATATCATTTTTACGCTGACGACACACAAATATATCTCTCCACCCCTCAACTCACTCAATCAGTCTCCTCACGCATCACCAACTTACTAACAGACATATCTGTATGGATGTCACAACACTTCCTCAAACTCAACTTGTCCAAAACCGAACTTATAATATTTCCTCCCCCACGCGCCTCTTCCCCTGACTTCTCTGTCAAGAGTAATGGCACAACCATCCACCCATCCCCACATGTCAGGGTGCTAGGTGTTATCCTGGACTCTGAACTTTCCTTTCAGCCCATCCAATCACTTTCCAAAGAGTGCCGTCTCAACCTCAGAAACATCTCTAAACTACGTCCATTTCTAACCAATGAAACCACAAAGCTCCTGATTCACTCCCTGGTTATCTCTCACCTTGACACCTTGACTACTGCAACTCCCTCCTCATGGCTCACCTTTATATAGACTATCCCCCCTTCAGTCCATCATGAATGCTGCTGCCAGACTCATCCACCTTACAAACCGCACAGTGTCTGCTACCCCTCTCTGCCAATCCCTCCATTGGCTGCCACTTGCCCAACGAATTAAATTCAAAATACTAACACTTACTTACAAAGCCATTCACAACTCTGCCCCCAGCTACATCACTAGCCTAGTCTCAAAATACCAACCTAATCGCCCACTTCGTTCCTCCCAACACCTCCTGCTCTCTAGCTCCCTCATCACCTCCTCCCATATCCACCTCCAGGACTTCTCCCGAGCCTCACCCATCCTCTGGAACTCACTACCCCAATCTGTCAGACTGTCTCCAAATTTGTCCACTTTTAGGCGATCCCTGAAAACTTTCCTCTTCAGAGAAGCCTATCCTGCATCCATCTAACAACTGCACTATTTTCTCCATTAGCTCATCCCCCCACAGCTATTACCATTTTGTATAACTTAACCCTCCCTCCTAGATTGTAAGCTCTAACGAGCAGGGCCCTCTGATTCCCCCTGTCTTGAATTGTATTGTATTGTAATGTCTACCCCAATGTTGTAAAGCGCTGCGTAAACTGTCAACGCTATATAAATCCTGTATAGTAATAATAATAATAATATGTACCACTCCCCCTCACAATGCTGCCTCACACCGTCACCACCAAGGGGACCGCAGCACGGAAGGACACAGATGCATGCACGGCTGCAGGGCAGCCTAACAGCCAACATTTACATATATATACTTTAGCCACTACCCACTACCATTTATATCCTCCCTGTCATATATTTAAATGGGAAAAAACGTACAAAATAAATTTTAAAACAAAGGCTTTCTTCTTGCCAATCTTTCATAAAGGCAAGGTTTGTGGAGTGCATGACTAATAGTTGTCCTGTGGACAGATTCTGCCACCTGAGCTGTGGCTCTCTGTAGCTCCTCCAGAGTTACCATGGGCCAGTGGCATTGCTAGGGGGTGGTTACTGGGGCTATAGCCCGGAATCTGGGGCCCATAGCCCCGAGTCTCTTACCTAGGGTTGGCTCTGGGTTCCATCTGCTCAACTGGTGGCCGGGGGAGGAACATGACTAGTTAATATTATCAGGCACAAGTTCTTATCTATATTTAGCAGTTCTGACAATTTAGTCATTGTCCTGGTGTACACTTCTATACCAATCTGCCGGGCAATGTAATTGCTGGGGACTGCACCCCCCCCCCCGATGTAAGGGGGAGGCTCTCTGGGGACCCTGATGTAAGGGAGGCTCTCTGGGGACCCCGATGTAAGAAAGGGGCTCTCTGGGGACCCTGATGTAAGGAAGAGACTCTCTGGGGACCCTTTTGTAAGAAGGGGGGCTCTTTGGGGATCTTGATGTAAGGAGGGGGGCTCTCTGGGGACCCTGATGTAATGAGGAGGGCTCTTGGGACCCTGATGTAAGTGGGACAGCTCTCTGGGGACCCTGATGTAAGGGAGTGGCTCTCAGGGGACCCTGATGTAAGGGGGGCTCTCTGTGGACCCTGATGTAATGAGGGGGCTCTGATGTAAGTGGGGAGGCTCTCTTGTAAGGGGGGATCTGCACTCAGATATGTAACGATATTATGTATATATATGTATATCATCAGGGCCCTGAAGGTTCTAGTTACGCCATTGTTACCAAAAACTTTGCATATGTTACCAAAAATTGTGTTTGAAAAATACAGTGTGGCATTAAAAATTGCAATTATTGCCATATTATATTCTCTAGGGTGTCTGCTAAAAAATATATAATGTCTGAGGGTTCTAAGTAATTATCTGGCAAAGAATACTGATTTTTACTTGTTAAAAAATAGTGCCAGAAAAAGCTTGATCCCTAAGTGACAAGTGCTTGTCGCAGTGAAAATGTTTTTAGGATTATATCCTGTTGCTTTTATCATTATTTACTGTAGCTTAAATTTAACTAGACCTAAGCCCAACCACTAAAATCTTATATAATCTTTAAAATGCTGATGTAGTTTTAAATAATGTTCAATTTGTTTAAATCTGCAGCTTTCAATAAAGTAATACCTGGCAATCCTGTAATGAAGGTCCTTGTTGAGTCTTGTTATGGGGCGGCAATACTCTATTTGTGTTTCCCACGTACTCTTCCGAATTGTCACCCTGTCCAATGAACTCCCAATGCAGGCTAGAAGTGACCATGTTGACAGACATTGGGCAGGCATGTTCCCCTATATAAATGAGTTAGCAAGAAGGGGGGAGAGCGTATGCGCAAATTTCTTATAATAGGTCGCTGGCAGTCCATCGGGGCCGGGTCTTTTATGGGGTTTCAGGGATTTAATGGCTGCAAGAACCTCCGTCGTAGAAATGGGGGCATCTATTTACTCATGGTTAGTGGCCGATAGATATGGGAGAGATACTGTTTGAAGAAGTGAGTCAGCTCGGGAACTAGAGAAGGGGGTTCCAGGTTCATATAACTTAGATTGTCGAGTTTTAAACTCAGATAAAATTTTGATAGGATTACTGGTTAGGCCATCTTGATTTAGTTTCAGTCTAATGGGCTTAAAAGATCTTTCGGGTTGTCGCAAGCGCATGGCTAGGAATGTGTCAGGTTTGTTTGCCTTAGTGTAAGTCGTGTGGGCTGATTTACGTATCTCTTTATCTGCATCCTCAGCTAGTAGTAAATCCAAAGCGAGCTTCGTTTTTTCCAGGACTAGTCTATTGGCTTCTGATGGGGTAGCTTGGAATAGGAGAAAGTGATGCTGAAGATCTTCCTCTAATTGTTGCATTCTAACTCGCCTATCTCTATTGAGGTGGGAAGATACTGAGATGCAGGTGCCCCGTATGACTGGTTTGTGGGCTTCCCAAAGCAGGGTAGGGGACATACCCGGTGTGCTGTTAATGGTCACGTAGTCATTTAGTGCTATTTGGATAGCAAGACAGTAGGATTGATTGGACAAAAGGGTTTCATTCAAGGACCAAGTCCTGTCAGTGCTGCGAGGGAGTACTGAGGCTAAGGTCGTGATCACAGCACAGTGGTCTGACCATGTGATTGGCTGGATATGAGAGTGTAAGAGGGTGGGTGTAGATGATACCTTAATAAAAATGTGATCAATTCTAGAAAAAGATTTGTGGGGATTTGAATAGAAAGTATAATTCCGCTTGAGAGGATTACATTCCCTCCATGTGTCAATAACGGCTGCTTGTCTAAGTTGTGTGCGCAGTTGTTGCGATGGAGAGAAATGCTCTGATGTGTAAGGGGTTTTGTCTAGGTGCGGATGTAGGACCAGGTTGGTGTCGCCGCAAAGGAACAATGCTCCTTTGCTGTGGTCCTTAATTACCCGTAACAAGTGTGAGAAAAAAGGATTGGGGTTTGTGTTGGGGGCATAGTAAGATACGAAGGTGACCTCCGTGTCCTGCATGTGGCATGTGACAATCAAGTAGCGGCCCTCTGGGTCTCTGATTTCAGACGTTGGGGAAAACAAAAGAGAGTGATGAAATGCCAAAAGGACTCCCCTGTGTTTAGTAGAGGCAGAGGCAGTATAAACTTGAGGAAATTTGGTGTGAAAGAATTTGGGGGCAGACTTGGCAGCAAAGTGTGTTTCTTGTAAAGCTACTACACTAGCTTTCAGTGAAAGAAAGGTCCTGAAAGCCTTAACACGTTTGTTGGGAGAGTTGAGTCCTTTCACATTTAGGAACAATATATTCAGGGGGGCCATGGGGACCAAAAAAAAAAGAGAGCATAAAGTACTGGCCTCGGGTCCATGCGAACCAATCCACCACAGCAAAGAGAAGAGGAAGAGCGAAGAGGAGAAACAGCCGAAGAGGTCGGGAAGGAAGAAAAGAGTAAGGAATGATTGTGAGAAAGGGGAGAGGGCATTGTGCGGACCAAGTACTTCTGGACCACCCAATCAGTGGGTGCAACAACCAGTCCACCAACCAACCAGTCAACAGGAGGTTGCACCATCATGGGGGGGAGCAGTGACAGCTCACCGCCGCAAACCAGAAAAACAAATATAAACATTCGCTGTAGCAACAAAACATCAGAAATATAACACGGTTCTAAGATAAATCTACATGTATAGAACCACGGGTGTAGGTCGCTAGGGCTCTAGGGGGATCAGTTAGAGAAGAGCATAGAGCAATAATGGGAACGGAGGGGGAGGAGGATGATCGTTCAGATATTGGGAGGGGAAGGGGAGTGAGGATCAGGGTGGGGAAAGAGGGGGAAATGGGCGAGGGGGGGAGGAGAGGAGAGGAAAAAAAGGGGGGGAGGAGGGGTGTGGATACAAATTCAAATATATATGGTATAACCAGTATCTGCTGTTAGTTTAACCATGATAGGCAACCTCTAAGGTGGGTATTAGGTGTTAGGCAGCAAACATGGACGCTCAAGGTCGGTAGCAAATACAAGAGATGTTAATTAAAGTAACAGTCTGGTGGTAAAGTAACAATAAAGGCTAATCATTTACCAGTATGGGGGAAAGCTATATGTTGGTCAAAAAAAAAAAAAAAACAAGAAACAAAAATAATAACAGGAACAAAAATCCTCATCTATTCCTCTCGCAGTTCAGGACTTTAGGTAGTAAAATCTTGAAGCAAGGCCCATAGTGTCTTAGGCGTAAAGGTTTAACAAGAAAGACAACTGTGCGGTGTCCGATAGGGACCGACGTAGAAGTAGGTATATTCCGGTAGAAAAAAACAGTACCTAGCCTGGCATAGTAAAAAAAAGGGAATGGGGCCTATGTAGTTCAGCGGGGTACGAATACCTTGGGGCTAGAAAAGCCCAAACCGGTGGGGTGCTTCGGAGTGCCTCGTCGGAGTGTTGGAGGGCCCAAGAGGTCTTGCTGGCTTCTCCTCGGGGTGGTCACATAAGGATGTAAAGCCGCTCGGGCCGGGGTACGAGGTAGCGAAGTTTCAGCTGGGATGATCGGAGGTGGTGGTGCAAGGTTAAGGCTCTCAAGAAGGCCCTGGAGAATATCTGGTGTAGAACAGGTATGTTGTTGTCCTTGATAGGAAAAGTGAAGAGCGAACGGAAAACACCAGGCATACTTGATCTGGTGGTGTTGGAGGATTTGTAATTGAGGCTTCATGGCACGCCATTTTGCTATGGTCAGCGGGGCTAGATCTGTGAACAGTTGGTATGCGTGGCCTTGAAATTGGAGCGTATCTTTGTTCCGGGCTGCAGTTACAAGCTGTTCCTTCGTTCGGAAGAAGTGAAGTTTTATAATTATGTCTCGTGGAGGGCCGTCGGCTTGACGACGAGTAAGAGCCCTATGGACACGATCTAATTCCAACCGTTCGATCGGGATGGAGGGAGCCAGTTCTTGAAAAAGGGCAGTGGAAAAGGATTGGAGGTCATCAACACTTTCAGGGATCCTTCTTAAGCGAAGGTTCGATCTACGCGAACGGTTTTCAGTGTCTTCAAGGCGGGAGAGTAAGGTAGCGTTCTCTTCTCTGAGGGCTGCTTGTTCCTGGGCTAATTCACGTAAAGTTAGCTCGGTATCGTCCGCCCTCGTTTCCAGGTCGGCTGTTCGCTGACCTAGGTCTCGTATCTCCCGGGTCAGTCGTTCAGTAATCTGGTCAGACGTGGTTTTAAGAGCTTTTTTGAGCATTAGCTCCATATGTGCTAGAAAATCAGTCTGTGACATACCTGGGGCTTGCAAGGTTGGGGAAGCTGGAGGGTCTATTTCGCTTTCATCTTCTTCACTGCTTCCTTGGTGTTGCGAATGGGCGCGCTGCTGCGAGGCAGCGAGGGCCTTCGCCGCCATTTTAGTGGAGGCGCGCTCTAGGGCTTCCTTGATGGGTTTTGACTTATTTTTTCCCCCGTTGGCCCGTTAAAACCATCCCGGAGGGGAGACGTGCCGATGCCCGAGGCTTTCTGCTAGCGAGAGAACCGATTGTTGGTTAACAAGTGCTCGTTAATGTCCGGTATCGCGGCGGTGAGTACGGAGCTCTAGAGGAGAACGTCCGCCATGGTGAGCTCCGCGCATGCGCCCCCACTCACCAAACTTCTAACACAAAATTAGCAGAAAAGGTGGCACTAAAGAGCTGAAAAACCATATAGAACATCACTACGTTTGTTGGCCGTCAATTCCTTGCCATTTGTATGCAAGACAAGTTCCTGGCCAACGCCCTTCAGACAAAAGTCCAAGGTTTTGTCTGCGGAAAATATGATCGTGTGTATGAGGCTTTACTCTAGGGATAGGTATGTGTGCTGCTATTTGTCTGTATTGTCTCACTGTTAGAGCAGAAATGGCAGTCAAGCCCAAGACTGTAAGTCCCCATGTGTACTACCGGAACTTTGGGCTGATTACTTGTCTTGTCTGTGCTGCAGCAGGAGGATAAAACTGTCAATGAATAAAACACTATGTTTTCTTTCATATAATGCTAACATTAGTTTTGTTATTTGGCATCCTCTGAGCCTGTTATCAACACTGAGCTCAGTGTCAATAAGCCGGGCCGTACACAGGGCAAATGTCTTTCCTGCAACCCAGGTTGCAGGAAAGAAATTCACTCAATTCCCCCATCGACACAGACAGTGTTGATGTGGGAAATCTCTCCTGCCGGGCCATTGGTACATTCAGCCTGCCCATTAGTGTTTCGAATCCTGGCCAAGATTCAAACTGCCTATGGCCGGCCTAAAGGTTTTACTACCAAAAAGCAACACAGAGGGGAGACAACTGAACCACCACAATAAAGAATTGTGTAAGAAGCACCAACCACGGTATACTAATATAGAAAAGCTTTATTGAAGAACAAGCAAAATTTGGCAAAATACATGGCCATGATGGCCATTCCCCTCCAAACAAATATTTCAAAAAACACTGTGAGATTCAGGTGACTGCACTGTCAAATTCAGCATTGTCACTGATGTACACAAGCCCCCATGTGGGAATGTACTTTTCTGGACCCAGGGTCTCTTCTCTTTAGCACTGATAACTATCTGACAGTATCTGCACTCGTTTGAGTGTTTGAGTGTTGCATGAGTGTGGGGCCCTGTTTTATTGTGCTTTTAGTGACAACATTGTCATTATTTATATTATTTATTATTTTAATTATTTCGGGTGTTGGGTAAAGGCCATCATGGCCATGTATTTTTCCAAATGTGGCTTGTTTTTCAATAAAGCTTTTCTATATTAGTATACCATGGTTGGTCCCCCTTATACAACTCTTTATTGGGGCGATCCAGATGGTTCCCCTCTGTGCTACTTTTTGGCAATATTGTTCTGTTGTGGAGGCACCATGTCCGACTGACAAATTGGTAACTGCACTACGAATTAAGAATATCCCCAGATTATGGGTTTAGGCCCCTTTTTATTTTTATGTACTAAAGGTTTTACTAGCCTACATAGCTGGATTCCAGTACAATGAACGGATCTTGTGGTATATGCACATGTGAGGCACACTAATAGTGGTCATAGAAGTCCTGCCAGGATTCCACCAGCGATCCTGCAGTCTGACGCCAGGTCCTGTTACTGACCTGGCTTGATCATTAAACCTATCTGCTAGTTCTCTAATGCCGCTTACACACGAATGGACTTCTCGTCAGACTGAACTCCGAAGGACTTTTTGATGGCGTTCCACCGAAACTGACTTGCCTACACATGATCACATCAAAGTCCAACTGTCTAGAACGCGATGACGTACGACAGGACTAGAAAAAGGAAGTTCAATAGCCAGTAGCCAATAGCTTCCCTTGCATAGTTTTTGGTCCGCCGGAATAGCATACAGACAAACGGTTTTCTGGATAGGAACTGGTTCGGCGGAAAGATTTGAAACATGTTCTATTTATAGGTCCCTCAGAATTTTGGGGGAAAAAAGTCAGATGAAGCCCAGGCACAAGTGGAATGTCTGTCGGAATTGTTCCGTCTGACCTTTCCTGACGGAAAGTATGCTCGTGTGTATGTGTCTCCTGCCTGAAGCTCTGGTATCTTTGTGCCCTGCATGTTGTTGACCTGGCTTATTCCTGACTTTGTCTCTTCCTGCCAATCTGATATCATCTTGCCTGCCCCATGCTGTTTCTGGCTTGTTTTTGACCTCTTCTACTAGGTAGCTTTCATCTTATCATCTTTCATACCACTTGACAACAGAGCTTTCAAGTTCCAGTAACACCAGGATCATTTATGGACCTCATGCCACTCCTTTGTCCTTACATTGCCTTTTCTCTTGCCCAAGGGTGTTTGGACTGGAGAGGTAGGAGAGTTTACCCTTATCATCTCCAGCTCACTATGCAAGTTCATGACACTCAGGCAGATGTCAGGATGGCTTTATTACCAAACACTAAATATGGCACTTCTGCCCTGACAAGGAAAAATTACAGGTTAATAAAAAAAAAAAACACAGCAATTCCTGAAAAGTAATGTAGCCCTCTTGTCCTAAACGGGGGCTACTGACAGGGCTCAAGTCCTGCGGGAACGCATGGGAACGGAGTTCCTGTACTTTTTCCACAACAGGAACTCAGTTCCCTTTAACAGCCGTGTCCTGCAAGACTTTGAAGTATGCGAGTTGTGTGGCAGGTGCTACACCAGCAGCTTGCAATAGTAAGTGCCGCACACCTGACCATTCAGGTGACAGCTTTTGCTTCGATCTACCTGTCAATCACAGCTGAGCACAATACCTGGCAAAGTTTAATGCCGGGACGGAAGTTTATGTGGAAATATGTGAAGGGTTGGAATAGCAGTGAGTGTGTGTTGGAGCCCTGCAGAGTTTGCAGCCCCCAAGCTAACATACATCTCCTAAGCAGGAACACATCACTATCTCCCCAAGCATTCTGTCCAGATAATGTGCAGTTAATTTATGACCTTTCCGTTTAACCCTGTGTTATCCAAACTCTATTCAATGAAAAGTGTAAACTCACAACATAAACACTCTATATACAAAATAACATTCCCTAATAAAGATCAGAACACGATGTTCACATTTGCATGGAAGCACAATTGAATGAATGCTGATTATTCAGAGAATTACCGTATTTATGTTTATTGAGGATTGTTTTTTTTATGTACTAACAGTTAAGCTTCATACACGCAATACGAAAATTGGATGAAAAATACCACTTTTGAAGTGTTCGTGAATATGAGCGTATCATTTTTTATTTTTATTTTTTTGGTGGGGGAGTGGATCTTGGGTGGGAGTTCCCACACTTTTTTCCCAAGGACTTGACCCCTGGGCGACACTGATGGGTACTTATGGATGGCACTTATAGACATCACTGCTGGGCTCTGATGGCCACTGATAGGCTGCATTGATGGGCACTGAAAGGCGGCACTGATGGGCATTGATGGGCACTAACGGTTGGCACTGGATCTCACTGATAGGAATCACTGGTGGCACAAGTAGGCATTTTTCACTGGCACTGATTGGCAGCTGCCTGGACACTGATTGGCAAATAATTTACCTGGTGGTCTAGAGTGGCATACCTGGTGGTCCGGTGTGGTGGCCATCCCTGGTGGTCCTGGGCGAGCATCTGAGGGGGAGCTGTGCTAATAACAATCAGCACAGACTTCCTTGTCAGAGGAGCAGCCGATCGGCTCTCCTCTACTCGCATCTGACAGACGCTCAGCGGCTCTTCCTGTTTACATCATGATTAGCCGTGATTGGACATGGCCGATCATGTGGTAGAGAGACTCTTCACCTAGATCGGAGTTGCAGTGTGTCAGACTGACACACCGCAACAACGGTCGCCGTGGCTTTTTATCCTATGAACGTCATATGACGTCCGGTCAGGATATCGCAACCATAGAACCATAGATACCATAGAACCATGGTAGAACCATAGAACCATAGAACCATGGTAGATATATAAAGATCACATTTATTAATTCATATACCGTATTTATCAGCGTATAACACACGCACCCCAAGTTTAGGAGGGAATTTTAAGGAAAAAAACTTCAGTTAAATGCCTATCAATGCAGCCTCATCAGTGTCCATTGCAGCCTTGTCCATCATTGCACCCTTGTCAGTGTCCATCTGCAGCCTTGTCAGTGTCCATCTGTACCCTTATCAGTGTCACCTGCAACCTTGCCATTGCAGCCTTGCCGCAGTGTTTTTTACAGACTTTAAAAACAGTTCTGCCTAGATACAGCGCCAGATGTCCTGTGTATCTCGCAGGCTTTTGGCCATTCTCGCCGGCTTTCGGCCACTTTCGGCCGCTCTTGCCGGCTTTCGGCTGCTCTTGCCGGCTTTCGGCTGTTCTAATCTTGGCAGCTCTCGCCCACCTTTGGCCACTGTTGGCAGCTTTCGCCCGGGTCACGCGGGACTGCGAGAGCTGGCAAAAGCCGCCGAGAATGGGCAAAAGCCACCGAGAACAGCCGAAAGCGGCCGATCGAATAAGTTCAAAATGTGGTACTGAGAGCTGATGGCGCATTGAATACAATACAAGCAGCAATGAGTGAACATCTATAGGAGTGTAGACCCCAATAGTGATCAGAAGTGATGTAATAATATCTCCAAAGGATTTCTGTGGAAGATAGTTGGATGTGTTGTGGCAGCAGGCAGGTGAAGTCACCTGGTTGTATCCAGGATGGTAAATATGTGTGTCCTAGATTCAGGCTTTATGCAGACTTTTACAATTAGAGGGGAAGAGTTAATGAGCCCAGCTGAAGCAAGTGGGCTCATTAAGGCCTCTACAAAAAACCCCAGCATGCATAGGGAGATGCTCCATCCTGGAACCAGTTTTGTGTTGTATAGACTGGGGAGTGTGTCACCTGTACTGTGCGGTGAGTTAACGCCTGTGTGGCAAAACCTTTACAACAAAGGCAGGGACTGGTACAGCACAAGGCTGTACCCAGTTGTTAGACAGGGAGTCTATGTGTGTAGTTAGAGGTCAAGCTGACCAGGATTTATTTTCTTGTTTTATTTTGTTTGGCTGTTATATGTATCACTGCATGGAGCATAAATAAACCGGATCTTTTGTTTTTTGAACCTACACCGCTGTCTGCTGTGCCTGACTTTGTGTTGTGAACCCATCCAGGGGGTCACACACACCCGCTGCCGAGCTAACCCCTCACAGTTGGTGGAGAATGTGGGCACTTTTTTTTTTTTTTTTTGTTAAGGCCAGCATGGAGGAGATACTGAGACAGCTGGCTCTAGCAAATGCAAACCAGCAACAAGCAAATGCAAATCAGCAGCAAACAAATGCAGGTTTACAAAAGAGCCTTGCAGCTCAACAACAGAGCCTTGCAGCCCAGCAGCAGACAAATGCAACTTTGCAGCAGAGTTTGGAAAATCAGCAGAAGGCTCACCAGCAGAGTTTGGAAGCTCAGCAACACGCCCAGCAGCGATCTGAAGCCCGCTTCATAGACCTGTTGCAGAAGCAAGAGCAGAATTTTCAACAGAAAATAGAGACATTAATACAGCAACGTCCGCAGACCAATGAAGCAAGTGGTTACAATAATACCGCATCCTTTGGTGTGAGCCGTTTACTGACAAAAATGACTGGAGAGGATGATCCGGAGGTGTTTTTGACCACATTTGAAAGGACTGCTGAAAGGGAAAAGTGGCCTAAGGAGCAATGGGCTGGACTGGTGGCCCCTCTGTTAACTGGGGAATCGCAGAAAGCTTATTATGACCTAGAGCCTGACCAAGCAAAAGACTATGTGGTGCTAAAAGCAGAAATATTGGCACGGCTGGGTGTCACCCTGGCCGTCCGGGCTCAGCGTGTGCATAACTGGACTTTTTAGGTTGGAAAACCTCCCAGGTCTCAAATGTATGATCTCATTCACCTGAGCAGGAAGTGGCTGCAGCCAGAGACTTTGACTGCACCAAACATTGTGGAACGTGTGGTTATGGATCGTTTCCTGAGAGCTCTTCCTACTGCCATCCAAAAATGGGTAAGCCATGGAGACCCAGAAAATGCAGATAAACTTGTGGATCTGGTTGAGAGGTACTTGGCTACAGAGAACCTGACCACCTCTTCCAGGGACTCAAGGACTTTCCCCCCTAAGACCAGATCATCCCCAGTGGCGGGTAAGATGACTCCAAGGGGTGAGGGTGGAGAGAGTGAGAGGGTGGGAGTTCTACCTAAGGTCTGGCGGGAGCAGCCCAGGAAGCCCATGCTGCAAGAGGCAGCGAAAAAGATTATTTGCTACCGCTGCCGGCAAGAGGGACATATTGCAGCCAATTGCCCAGTTGTGGATGAGCCTATGCAATGTGACTTTATAAGGGAGAGACGTCAGTCGCTGTTTGCGACAGTTGCATGCACTGCCATTCGGGGACCTGAGAAACATTTATGTAAAATGTGTATTAATGGTAGACATGTTGATGTGTTGCTAGATTCAGGTAGCCTGGTAACATTGATAAAAGCTGAATTAGTTACTACAGAGGTCTCTGGGAAGAACAGGGTGGCTGTTATTTGTGTGCATGGGGACACCCGAGAGTATCCTGTAACTTCAGTGTTTTTTGAGACCCCCAAAGGTAACCTCTCTCATCAGGTGGGGTTAGTGGCTCACTTACCACATGATGCTATTGTGGGAAGGGATTTTCCAAAATTCTGGGAACTCTGGGATTGTCCTGAGGCCCCCATTGGTGCCCCTATAAACCAGGAAGATGACCAGAATTCCTCTGGGAGTGGTGAGGACTCTCCTGAATTTCCCTTGTCGGTATTGGCGGGGGAAACTCGAGAAACTGGGGAGGAGCCAACATCCTCAGATGAAAACATGCCGTCTGTGGAGTTTTCGGATCTTGAGGTTCACAGGGAAAATTTTGCCACAGAACAGTTAAAAGACCCCACCCTAATAAAGGCACAGGAAAATGTGGTGAAAATAGATGGCGAGTTAGTGAACCCAGATAAGACTTGCCCTTATCCTTACTTCACTATGGAAAGGGACCTGCTATATCGAGTGGCTCAAAGGGCAGAAGAAACCATTGAGCAACTTGTAGTGCCCAAACCTTACAGGAAGTTGGTGTTAGAATTGGCTCATGGACACATTCTGGGAGGTCATCTGGGGACAGAGAAAACCAGAGAGAGGGTACTGCAGAGATTCTATTGGCCTGGGGTCATGAAGGAAATAGAAAAGTATTGTTCCTCCTGCCCTGTGTGTCAGAAGTCGGCACCTATGCCACATTTCCGTAACCCACTGGTACCTCTTCCTATCATTGAGGTCCCCTTTGAGAGGATCGCAATGGATTTGGTAGGTCCGATAATGAAGTCTGCTAGGGGGCATCAGTACATTTTGGTTATTTTGGACTATGCCACCCGTTATCCGGAAGCAATTCCTCTCCGAAATACCTCGGCCAAAACCATAGCCAAAGAGCTATCTCTTGTTTTTAGCCGCGTGGGTATTTGTAAGGAACTGCTTACGGACCAAGGTACACCCTTTATGTCCCGGGTTATGAAAGAATTATGCAAGTTGTACAAAGTGAAGCAATTGCGTACATCTGTGTATCACCCCCAAACAGATGGGTTGGTTGAAAGATTCAACAAAACCCTAAAACAAATGTTAAAGAAGGTGGTGGATAGAGATGGAAAGAATTGGGATTGTCTAATACCCTATCTGATGTTTGCCATTAGGGAGGTACCCCAATCCTCTATGGGTTTCTCACCCTTCGAGTTGCTCTATGGGAGACACCCAAGAGGGCTGCTGGATATCGCCAAGGAAACTTGGGAAAATGAGAGTTCTCCTCACAGGAGTGTGATTGAGCATGTCGCCCTGATGCAAGATAGAATTGCACAGGTAATGCCAATTGTAAAGGAACATTTAACCCAAGCGCAGTTAGCACAGCAGAGAGTGTACAACCGTGGGGCCAAGACCCGTACTTTTTCCCCGGGGAATAGGGTCTTGGTGCTAGTCCCTACGGTTGAAAGCAAATTTCTGGCCAAATGGCAAGGTCCATATGAAGTAATTGAAAAAATGAGTGAGGTGAACTACAGGGTTAGACAGCCAGGAAGGCGAAAGCCGGAGCAGATCTATCACGT
Source organism: Lithobates pipiens (assembly GCF_037356315.1). Lineage (NCBI taxonomy): Eukaryota > Metazoa > Chordata > Amphibia > Anura > Ranidae > Lithobates > Lithobates pipiens. The sequence continues at coordinate 292,165,713 of NW_027507784.1, read as the reverse complement.
CAATCTGCTGAAAGCCTGGAGGGATAGGGAATCTGTTAAGGTCCAGGTGTGGAAGCCCGACTTGTAGGAGGAGACCTCTCTTACAACGCTGGTTCAGGAGCCGCTGGAATGGAGACAGCGGTCTCGAGAGCACAGTGGGTAGGAGTGCCTGCTGGATAGGACCGCTGGAGCTGATGGTAGAGCAGAGGATCCTCTGGAAAGGCTGAGCGACTGGAGGTTAGCTGGCAGGCTGAGAGATGCAGACAGTAGCTCGGGAGTCGATCACTGAACAGGCAGAAGGCTGGAGCAGAGTCAGACGGTCCGGGTCAAGGTAAGTAGGCAGGTGGCAACAGGAGGCAAGAAGTGTCGGTAAAACTGGCAGAGGTCGGCAACGGAATCGTAGGCAGGAGAGGTAGCGAGGTCAGGCAAGCCGGGTCGGTTCGGAGAAGGCAGAGAAGTCAAACAGGCCGGGTCGGTAACGGTAGCAGGTAATCAGGTTCAGAATCAGGTATTCAGGCACTCAGGAGCTGAGACGAAACAGCGCCGCACCAGCGCGCTTGAGGGACCTTTAAACGTTCAGTGGCGGGAAGTAGCGCACGAACGCCACTCACGACCACGCGAACGAGCGCGCGCACGAACGGCACACACGACGATACATATTAGCGTGTAAACGAACGCGCACGCGAACGCGTACGCGAACGCGCACGCGAACGCGTACGCGAACGCGCAGGGAGCACGCGTCGACGCCTGTGTGAACGCAGCTGTGCCTGTCTATTGCTGGTAAGTTCCTGACAGAATCCCTAGTCGCAGAGACTTTGTCACAAGTACAGCCTGATTGCTTAGTTCCTGAGGTTGGAATAGCAGACACCTTATCGAAACCCCAACAACAGGAGGTTAAAGAGTTTGTACTTCGTAACAAAGAGATTTTCTCTGAGCTTCCGGGACAAACATCTGGCATAGAGCATGACATTATCACCCCGCCAGGAGAAAGGGTAAAACTAAAACCTTATAGAATACCAGAGGCCCGACGGGAGGCAATACGTGGGGAGGTTCAAAGGATGCTGGAATTGGGTGTGATAGAGGAGTCCCAGAGTGACTGGTCCAGTCCTATCGTACTAGTGCCCAAACCTGATGGGAGCTGGCGGTTTTGTAACGATTTTAGACAATTAAATAAAGTTACAAAATTTGACACCTACCCCATGCCACGTTTAGATGAGTTGATTGACCGGCTGGGAACAGCCCGATATATGACAACTCTTGATCTCACCAAAGGGTATTGGCAAATTCCCCTGGCCGAGTCGGCCAAGGAGAAAACTGCGTTTGTAACCCCAGATGGGGCATTCCAATATAAGAGAATGCCGTTTGGGTTACAGAATGCACCGGCAACATTCCAGCGGAAAATGGATAAGATTCTGAGGCCCCATCAGAAATATGCTGCAGCTTACCTGGATGATGTGATTATCCATAGCACAGACTGGGTCTCACATTTGCCAAAAGTACAAGCAGTCCTAGACTCTATCCGGGAAGCTGGGTTTACGGCCAATCCACAGAAGTGTACCATTGGACAGGAGGAGGCCAAATATCTTGGGTACACTATTGGGAGGGGGGTGATAAAACCCCAAGTCAATAAAGTCGAGGCCATACAGAGTTGGCCACGTCCCAACAGCAAGAAACAGGTACGAGCCTTTCTGGGAATCGCTGGCTATTATCGACGATTCATTCCCCATTTTGCTTCTCAGGCTGTGCCCCTCACCAACCTGACAAAAGGGAAAGAGTCGGTTATGGTTAAATGGTCCCCAGAGGCTGAGGAAGCATTTCAGTCCTTAAAAACAGCCTTATGTAGCCAGCCAGTGTTGTACTCACCAGACTTCTCTAAGGACTTCGTGGTACAAACTGATGCATCAGACGTTGGGTTAGGAGCAGTGTTATCCCAGGTCTGGAACGGGGAAGAGCACCCAGTCATTTACCTCAGCAGGAAGTTAAAGTCCCATGAGGTAAATTACTCCACGATTGAGAAGGAATGTTTAGCAGTGAAGTGGGCTCTAGATTCCCTTCGGTACTATCTGCTAGGTAGGCACTTTGACCTGGTGACTGATCACGCTCCTTTAAAGTGGATGACTCAGAACAAGGAGACCAATAGAAGAGTAAATAGGTGGTTCCTAGCCCTACAGGAATTTAACTTTACAGTTAAGCATCGCCCTGGTGTTAAAATGGGGAATGTGGATGCTTTGTCTCGGATACATGCGTGTCTGACTGCTGGTGTTACAACCCCAAGGTTGAAACAAGAGGGGGGGGGGTATGTGGCAGCAGGCAGGTGAAGTCACCTGGTTGTATCCAGGATGGTAAATATGTGTGTCCTAGATTCAGGCTTTATGCAGACTTTTACAATTAGAGGGGAAGAGTTAATGAGCCCAGCTGAAGCAAGTGGGCTCATTAAGGCCTCTACAAAAAACCCCAGCATGCATAGGGAGATGCTCCATCCTGGAACCAGTTTTGTGTTGTATAGACTGGGGAGTGTGTCACCTGTACTGTGCGGTGAGTTAACGCCTGTGTGGCAAAACCTTTACAACAAAGGCAGGGACTGGTACAGCACAAGGCTGTACCCAGTTGTTAGACAGGGAGTCTATGTGTGTAGTTAGAGGTCAAGCTGACCAGGATTTATTTTCTTGTTTTATTTTGTTTGGCTGTTATATGTATCACTGCATGGAGCATAAATAAACCGGATCTTTTGTTTTTTGAACCTACACCGCTGTCTGCTGTGCCTGACTTTGTGTTGTGAACCCATCCAGGGGGTCACACACACCCGCTGCCGAGCTAACCCCTCACAGTGTGTAAATGTATATAGTAACATATCTGATTCTATATTAGAAGCTATAACTCATATGAGCGATATCGGTGGTAATAGCCCCAGGTGAAGAAAGGAAGTAAAATAATATACAAAGGGGAAAACATGGAGAATAGGTGATAAAAAAAAGAGACTGAACACCAAAATAGGGACCAGTGACAATAAAATACAATAAAGTGATATCTTGTAATGCTAAGTGCAGAGGCCCTAATCCAAGATAATGCATATTATCCCACCATAGCAAGGACCAAAGAAAATGAGTGTGCCACTTAAGGTAATACTTATATTGAAGTGCAGCCACAGGACCCTCCCAATGTCACGCTAACATAGTCCATGAGGGGTTGGCACTGACATCTGAGTGGCTATTTGTGACATGCCGATTGATTTACCCTCACCTGACCTCAGATGGAAAGGCCATGCGCCAGGCATGTAGCACCACAGGTGATATCACACTTAAGGAGCGTGGAACGTGGCGTTGATGCGCAATGAGTATTTGCCCGCCCCCTCACATCTGGAAATAATTGTCAATATAATCAAATAGTTGGCCAAGGAGAGAGGGGAGGGGGAAAGAAGGGGAAGGGAATAACATAAAACTCCACCATTTTTACTTACGGATCAACTATAAGTTCAAAATGTGATACCCGGAGCTGATGGCTCAGTACCACATTTTGAACTTATAGTTGATATCTACAGTGAGTAAAAATGTTATCTTATAGTCTTATTCCACAATGGATTAAATTCATTATTTTCCTCAAAATTCTACAGACAATATACCATAACAACAACATGAAAGAAAAAATCTTTGCAAATTTATTAAAAATAAAAAACGAAAAAAATCCATGTACATAAGTATTCACAGCCTTTGCTCCATACTTTGCTCCATACTTTGTTGAAGCACCAATTACAGCCTCAACTCTTTGTGAGTATGATGTTACAAGCTTGGCACACCTATTTTTGTGCAGTTTCACCCATTCTTCTTTGCAGGACCTCTCAAACGACATTAGGTTGATTGAGGAGCTTCGGTGCACAGCCATTTTCCGATCTCTCCAGAGATGTTCAATCGGGTCCACGTCTGGGCTCTCGCTGGGCCACTCAAGGATATTCCCAGAGTTGTCCCATAGCCACTCCTTTGTTATTTTGGTTGTGTGCTTAGGGTGGTTGTCCTGTTGCAAGATGTAACTTCGCCCCAGTCTGAGGTCATGTGCACTCTAGAGCAGGTTTTCATCAAGGATGTCTCTGTAAAGTGCTGCATTCATCTTTCCCTGGATCCTGACTAGTCTCCCGCTGAAAAACATCCCCACAGCATGATGCTTCCACCACCATGCTTCACTGTAGGAATGGTATTGGCCAGGTGATGAGCGGTGCCTGGTTTCCTCCAGACATGACGCTTGTCATTCAGGTCAAAGAGTTCAATCTTTGGTTCATCAGACCAGAGAATTTTGTCTTTCATGGTCTGAGAGTCTTTCAGGTGCCTTTTGGAAAACTCTTGGCAGGCTGTCATGTGCCTTTTACTGAGGAGTGGCTTCCGTCTAGCCACTCTACCATACAGGCCTGATTGGTGGAGTGCTGCAGAGATGGTTGTTCTTCAGGAAGGTTCTCCTCTCTCCAAAAGAGAAACGCTGGAGCTCTGTCAGTGGGACCATGGGGGTCTTCCTGACTAAGGCCCTTTTCCCCTGACAATTGTGGTGCTCGCTGTGATTGGTCACAGTGATCACATAGTACAGACTGGGCCAATCACAACTAATCACAACAAAACACATCCATTTCATTCAGTAAAATGCTTGCTTTTAGTAAAGAAATTCATTGCGGGGGCGTTTTAAAGCAGCGGATGTAGCTGGACCATAAAAAAAGAGTAATGTGGTGCTAACTCAACTATAATAAAATAGATATAAAGTGCAGAGTTCAAAGAAATATTTGTAGCAATAACTCAGTGACAGCACAGTCTATAATAAGTAGATAGATAATCTTCATAGAAATAACAGCACTGACTACAATAAATTAATCTAAAGTGCAATATTCAAGGAAAAACTGTGCAAAAAAATACAACATCATCAAAAATATTTCAAAGTGCAAAAATCTTCAAAAGATAAAGTGCAGAAATGCTCCAAAAAGTGATAATTAGTGCAACAATAGTGCCCATTCAAAAAGATTCAGATAGACAGTTGATGGAATAAAGTGCATGTGCAGATATGAAAAAGATCCACTCCGTCCAAATGTTTCCACCAATATTTCCACTCCATCCAAATATTTTTAATGATGTATTTTTTTTTGCACATGTGGATGACGTTTTTCCTTGAATATTGCACTTTAGATTCATTTATTGTAGTCAGTGCTGTTATTTCTATCAAGATTATCTATCTATTTATTGTAGTCAGTGCTGTTATTTCTATGAAGATTATATATCTACTTATTGTAGTCAGTGCTGTTATTTCTATGAAGATTATATATCTATTTATTGTAGTCAGTGCTGTTATTTCTATGAAGATTATCTTGAACACTGCACTATAGATTTTTTTATTGTAGTCTGTACTGTCACAAATTGCTACAAATATTTCTTTGAACTCCGCGCTTTATATCTATTTTATTGTAGTTGAATTATAACACATTACTCTTTTTTATATTATATTTTGTGTGGGAACACCCTCTTATATTGGCAGCTACTCATTGGCCGGTCCATTTTCATTGTTCTTTTGCGCATTAGTTACTCTTTTTTTCATTTTGGATGTAGCCGGACACTTCCTCTGTCTCCTCCGCCAAAAATCCACTTGGTTGGCATTGCAATCTTTATTGCACCAGCTGTCTCTGCAGCTAGCTGAAATCAAGCGTTTCTTCCTGCAAGAACGTCATTTTGAAGAGGGAGAGACCACGGGATATATATAGGCTTGCTGTACTTACCAAAGCACAGCAGGTATCATCCTATGTCATTGCTGTGACGGACTCCCGAGGTGTAGTCTCCCATTCCACATTAGATATTATATGTGGAATTGTGGAATAAATAATTTTATTGGATATGTTTTAAATATATATATTTTTAATTTTTTTAATTTTTTTAATTTTCAGTCTTTTTTCATGTATTTTTTTCCCCAAAAATATTGTAGATGCTATAACTAAGAAACCAATTAATATACACTTTATTTTTTGTCTTTGGTTACAAAAATAAAAAATAAAGTGTATATTAATTGGTTTCTTAGTTAATTAATTAATATACGCGTTTTATTTTAACTGAAGACAAGTAGCAGAATACATTTGGCCTAAATGTAAGAAGATTTTTTTTTGTAGTATTTTATTAGATATGTTTTATACCTGAAAATAATTTTTTTTTTTTTTTGTATTTTTGTTTAATTGTTTTGTCAGTACAGATCAATTTTCATATATATATATATATATATATATATATATATATATATATATATATATATATATATATATATATACACAGTATATACCATAGATTGAAGACTCTATAACTAAGAAACCAATTAATATACTTTTTTTTTTATTTACCAAAGACATGTAGCAGAATACAATTTTGGCCTAAATTTATGAAGATTTTTTTTTTAATTACTTTGATGGATATATTTTATAACTGAAAAAAAAAATATTGTTTTTTTTTTCAGTCTTTTTTCTTTTTTTTTAACAAAGAGATTGTAAATGCTATAAGTAAGAAACCGATGAATATACTTTTTTTCGACAAAAGACATGTAGTAGAATACATTTTGCCCTAAATTTATGAAGAAATTCGATTTTTTAAATTATTTTATTTGCTATATTTTATAACTGAAAATAAAAAAATATTGTTTGTTATTTTTAAATTTTCAGTCTTTTTTCATTTTTTTTAACAAAAAATTGTAAATGCTATAAGTAAGAAACCAATTAATATACATTTATTTTTTTGTATTTTTTTTTTTATTGTTTTGTCAGTACTGATCAATTTTCACATATACAGTATATACCATAGATTGCAGACTCTATAATTAAGAAACCAATTAATATACTTTTTTTTATTTACCAAAGACATGTAGCAGAATACATTTCAGCCTAACTTTATGAAGATTTTTTTTATTTTTTTTATTTCATTGGATCCGCTCGGAAAAAGTGCTCTCAGAGTGTTTCTGTATGCCTCCGGTGCCCCCCACCTCTGGTTACATGCGGTACTGCATACACTAGCAGTACCACTGGAACAGATTATCTGAGTTTCCATTATTTCCTATGGGGAAATTCGCTTTGATATACGAGTGCTTTGGATTACAAGCATTCTTCTGGAACTAATTATGCTTGTGATGCAAGATACCACTGTATTATTAAAGTAGGGTTGGGGTTCAAAGTACACTGTTCATCCACATGGCATTGTGCAATTCCAGTTTCCTCACAGCGGGCAGTGATTGCACCATGTGGGAAAGGAGATGGAGACAGTCCAGAGTCACCTGGTAACACGTCACAGTTTAACCCCTTAACACCGGGGCCTCCGTGTTCTGTAAGAGGTTTCTGATGCCAGGAGACGGAGCAGAGTGGTCACATGATCAGAAAGCTCCCAATCGCATGTAGAGATTGGGAGCTTTCCTTTTGTCAGTGATAACGCTCTCAGGACAGCTCCGTTTACATTCTGGTACCCATATATATGCGGCCTCTCAGCATTAATACCCACCCACCTAGAGGCCACATATATGCATACCGCCGGCATGAAAGGGTCACCACGTCTGGACCAGTGATGTACCAGTACATCATCACCCTGGTACTGTTTTTTAGAGGTGGCGGTCCTGTCACATGCCTATTGCTGTCACAAGGATGTTTACAGCCTGGATCCTACCCATGAAGTCTCCCAGGAGACTCCGGAATCTGGGATCTGGTAAAACCAGAAATGGTGAGCAGGTGCCATACCCAGAACTCTAATATAACCTAAATAACCTCAAAGGTGGGACCGGTAATGGGATAGAGCCAGGTCCTCCCTCCCCCTGCCCATGGATAATGTTTCTACTTAAATCTAATGACTGTAAAATGTAATTCACTCCGAATCAATTTTTTTTCTCTTTTATAGATTCATTGCGGCGGAAATATCCTGCGGATTGGAGTTCCTTCACAAGCGTGGCATCCTTTATAGAGACATCAAGGGAGACAACATCCTACTGGACAATAAAGGTCATGTCCACATTGCAGACTACGGAGTGGCAGTAATGGATCTGTATGGTGATAAGAAGGCGACGGGCGTAGTCGGAACAATTGGATACAGGGCCCCAGAAGTAAGTCACGCTCTCTTTACTAATCACTAGACCTCATCTGTTCAGTATATCACAATTCATTCACTATCCCACCGATACTAAATTTGTTAATCTATGTCCATGGGGGGGGGGGGGGGGGGGGGGGCAGCTATTGTGTATGGCGGCTCTGCCTGCTGGTTAGCTGTTGGGCACAGTGGTTGTTCTTTGATATTCCTCTTGCCTAAAGCGAGCCTAGCTACAATCTCTATAATGGACATATGAAATAGTGAACATATATGAATGTAAAAAACTATATCAAGGTTAATGTTACAAAGATTTCTACTGCAGAGCAGATATCATTACCTGCTCTCTGTTACACTCTGCAGAATTATGGCCCATTCATAAAATGCATGCCACTGTGTAGAGTCTGTGGTATCAGAGACAGAGACATAGCAAAGAGAACTCTGATTTGATTAGGGTGAGTCACATGACTAGGCTCTCCTTCAAGTTTTTTTTTTAATGTTCCAACCCATTCCCTGTAATAACACTCAAAGTCCCAATTCCACCGCTGTGCTTTATAAATGTCATATTTATTAACCACTTACAGTGCATTTTCACCCCCTTCATGCCCAGACCAATTTTCAGTGCTTTAACATTTTGAATGACAATTGTGCAGTCATACAGCACTGCACCCATATGAAATTTTGATTGTGATAGTGGGGCGGACAAATTGGACACTTTTGACACTATTTTGGGACCACTGACAATTATACAGCGATCAGTGCTATAAAAATGCACTAATTACTGTATACATGTCACTGGCAGGGAAGGGGCTAACACTAGGGGGTGATCAAAGGGTTAAATGTGTTACCTAGGGAGGGATTCTAACTGTGGGGGGAAGGGACAGACTGGGGGAGGTGACCGATTAGCGTTCCTATATACAAGGAACACACAATCTGTCTCCTCTCGTGGGTGCCTGGCGGACATCGTGGGCTGCCGGCCACACGCATCGGCTCCTGGGTAACGCGGCGCGTGTCCCCTAGGAGGCCGGGAAGCCAAGGATGTCATATGACGGCCGGAAAAGATGAGAGACGCACCTTGAGGACGTCATATTACTATACGCGGAATGGTGAAGTGGTTAAAGTAGCGTTATTGCCATAGTAAGGACATACTGCTGCTTTGTAAATGCCTCCCTTAGAATACGTGTTTAATGAATATATATTATTGTTTCCCCTATAAAAGGAATGTGAGTTTGTAGGAACTAAGTAACTGATTTCTATTCTCTTTTTAGCCTTCCTACTATAGAACGGACCTATATTAAATAAAGTGCGGTGAGCCAAAGAAGGGATGACCTCCTCAACTAAACCTATGAGGCATAATCTTGGGGTTGTAGGGCCTGGGATACTGATAACCTCTGCCAAGCAGGAGGTGATCACGGAACAGAAGCTCTGGATCCACGAGCAACTCCAGAAAATGTGCTCTGCATTTGCCGGTGAGGCAGAGCACCTCCAGCATTCATCTGTAACAGAGGAATATATGTGTGCCAACCTAGCTGGAGTATAGTAGATCTTATGCAGATACTTAAAATGTATAAGGTGGTCCCTAGCAGATACCAAGTGCTTAAAGGGCTTAATGGGGTGGTCCCACATATCCTCCCAGTCTTCTCCTTGGATTTCAGGGACATCCGCTACCCATTTTTCCTTACATCTAGTTACCGCAGGGGCGTTTTTTTGAAAAGGGAATTATACGTAGTTGATAGAGTTTTGGGCAATTCCTCTTCCGCCAATAGATCTTCCAGAGCAGAGGGGGGTACCTCCACCCTCTGAGTGGAAAATTGTGTCTGGAACGCATGGCGTAATTATAAATACTGGAAAAAGTGAGAGTTATGTAAGATATGTCTTGCTTTTAGTTGGTCAAACGTTAAGAGTTCGCCCTCTCTTGTAATGTCTCCTAGTACTTTAACCCCCCTACTAGCCCAAACTATGGGATCTGGCAGGGTATAGAATTGAGGTAGGTTGAGGTTCATCCATAATGGGGCAGATGGAGTAATTCCCACATAGTTGGGGGACATTTGAATTGTGGCTATTTCCAAGGCTTTAATTGTTGCCTTCATGGAATCCGTTAAAGGTAGATTCGTTTTTGGGACTCTATAGAGCACAAGTCTCAATCTCTCATAGGAGCCCAAATGAGCAGCCTCAAGTCCCCATCCTCCGCCATCAACCAGTGTCTTGCAAAAACCATCTGTCCAGCTAAGTAGTACTTCTGCCAATCAGGCAGTGCTAGTCCCCCCTGCCCCCATGGTTCCTGAAGTACCTTTATGCTTATGCGGGGTGGTTTTGGAGATGACAGAAAGGAACTAATAATACTATTCAGTTTGTGGAAAAATGATTTGGAGACCCATAGTGGAGAGTGCCTTAGAAAATATAGAATTACTGGCAAGAACTTCATTTTCAGGAGATTTATACGTCCTAATAGAGATAGAGGAAGCTGTTTCCAAGCCTGTATTTTTTGCGTCAGGCGAGGAACTAGTGGTAGAAGGTTTAGTGGCATATAATCCCATACATTGGCCGTGACTTTGACCCTCAGGTACGTGATAGTGGAGACCCATTACAGTGGCAGATTGTCCTTATCTACCCTTCGCGCCCTCAGACCCTAAGACCTTTGCTTTTAAAGTAAATTATTAGAATGTGCCATTTTGTTTTATTTGCAGGCTAGCTGGTAAGTGTGTTGGGAAACCTGCAGTAGCTTTCCTGTTTTGTATACTATAAAAATTACAATTATAAAAAAAGCTGGGGTAGTTGGCATGTTTTGTACACTGTTTTTAGATAATATGTTAATAAAAACTGCAATTATAAAAAAAAAAACTGGGTTAGTTGTTCTGTTTTGTATACTGTTTTTAGATAAAACTTTAATAAAAACTACAAATTATAAATTGACACATCCTCAATACCAAAAAATGTGTCTAGATGTTTTACAAAATTCCACCTGGTATAGACCTATTAATACAGCAATACATTGAAGAATTCCAGGGCCTTTGTATTGGAGCATTCTGGAGGACTCGACTGATAGGGACACCTTTTGCCCTGTACACACAGTAGGAAATTTCCGACGGAAAAGGTCCAATCGGATTAATTGTTGAAAAATCCGATCATGTGTGGGCTCTATCGGAAATTTTTCCGTCAGAAATTCAGACGGAAAAAATTTGAGAGCAGGATCTAAAATTTTCCGACAAAAAAATCTGATCGGACTTTTCGATCGTTTGTAGAGAATTCCGACGGACAAAGTGCCACGCATGATCAGATCAAAGATTCCATTAAAGTCCATGTGTGTGTAAAGGCAGGCGTCCCAATACTGTTGACAATATAGTTTATGTGTAAATTCCTCTAGCTGTCTGCATATAATACCGGTCAGCAGCACTTTTTGGATAAATTACTCGAAATCCCAACTCTGGTAAACTTAAAAATGATCCCTTGAAGTGGGGTTGTGTCCACACTGCAAGGGTACATTGCTGTTTAGTCTGGGGGAAGGGGGGGGGGGGGTTTGGGGACTTTAAACAAGGCGATGACAGGGTAAGGTCATACCCCGCCTATCACATGATAATTAACCACTTTAATACCGGGCACTTTCACACCTTCTGACCAGGACAATTTTCAGCTTTCAGTGCTGTCACTTTTTAAATGACAATTGCGCTGTCATGCTTCACTGTATCCAAACTAAATGTTTATAATTTTGTTCCCACAAATAGAGATTTCTTTTGGTGGTATTTGATCACCTCTGTGGTTTTTATTTTTTGCTAGATGAAAAAAAATAAAATAAAATTATTTTTGTTTTGTTATAAAATCTAGCAAATAAGTACATTTTCTCCTTCACTGATGGGCACTGATAAGGCAGCACTGATGAGGTGGTACCATTGAGATAGCACTGATAGGCACTGATGATGGGCACTGATGGGCACTCATAGGTGGCACTGGTGGGCACTGATAGGCGACAGTCTAGGGCTCAAGTCCTGCGGGAACGCATGGGAATGGAGTTCCTGTACTTTTTCCACAACAGGAACTCAGTTCCCTTTAGCAGCCGTGTCCTGCAAGACTTTGAAGTATGCGAGTTGTGTGGCAGGTGCTACACCAGCAGCCGCCGACACAGCTCGCAATAGTAAGTGCCGTACACCTGATCATTCAGGCATTGCCAATAGGGGACCCCATGACAGCTTCCGCTTCGATCTACCTGTCAATCACAGCTAGCTGACGGGTAGATCAGGTTCCTGCTGCTAAGAGATTGTATTTAGTCAGACCTCTCGTGATGCGCTCCTCCCCGCCGGCCCCTCCTGATTTTCTGTCTCCTGCATACTTGCTCTGTGTGTCCCCCTGAACTCCCCCCTCCTCTATCTTCAGTGCCATATGATGAGAGAACCCAGAGGAGGAGCACAGCTATTCTGCTCACAGGACATGCAGGGAGAGAGGTGAGCTGAGGGAGGAGCATCAGTTTGGGGTGGTAAGCTGAGCACAATACCTGGCAAAGTTTAATGCCAGGAGGGAAGTTTATGTGGAAATATGTGAAGGGTTGGAATAGCAGTGAGTGTGTGTTGGAGCCCTGCAGAGTTTGCAGCCCCCCAAGCTAACATACATCTCCTAAGCAGGAACACATCACTATCTCCCCAAGCATTCTGTCCAGATAATATGCAGTTAATTTATGACTTTTCCGTTTAACCCTGTGTTATCCAAACTCTGTTCAATGAAAAGTGTAAACTCACAACATAAACACTCTATATACAAAATAACATTCCCTAATAAAGATCAGAACATGATGTTCACATTTGCATGGAAGCACAATTGAATGAATGCTGATTATTAAGAGAATTACCGTATTTTTGTTTATTGAGGATTGTTTTTTTTATGTACTAACAGTTAAGCTTCATATACACAATACGAAAATTGGATGAAAAATACAACTTTTGAAGTGTTCGTGAATATGAGCGTATCATTTTAATTTTTTTTGGTGGGGGAGTGGCTCTTGGGTGGGAGTTCCCACACTTTTTCCCCCAGGACTTGACCCCTGGGCTACTGTGTCATTTTAGTTTTTGGCTGGGCTGTAGTTAGCTCAGACTGATCGTATAATTTTTTTACCTGTTTTTTACCAACGCTTAAAGTGGTTGTAAAGTCATGGAGGGCAACTACTGGTATCCCCTTTGCTATAGCAAGCTATCCAGTACATTGTGTGTTTTTTTTAAAGCTAAATATCTTATTTCACAGTGCCGTTGTAAAGTCACGTGACCTCCCACCACTCTCCTTCCCTGATCTAAGGACTACAGTGGGAAGAGCTGAGATTCCCTCTGACGTCAAGAGGAGGTCATGTGACTGAACAACTGTGCTGTGAAATTAGTATTTAGCTTCATAATTTAAAACACACACACACTGTACTGTATAGCTTGCTACAACAGAGGGGATACCGGTAATTGTGCTCAGAGACTTTGCAGCCACACAAAATAGGGGCAGGAGGGGAGGGGTGCAGGGGAGATTGGCTCACACTCACACACACACACACACACACACACACACACACACAGGGAACTGACAAGCAGGGAGGGCGGGGGAGAGGGGGAGACTCTGAACACAGCAGGATGATGGAGGCACATAAACTGACCATAGCATCATGGATAATCAGCTATGATTACCATGGTCAGCACCCCTAGGGGGGAACAGGAAAAGGCAGGATCAACCAGGTATTTTACAGCATGGAATAAGACAAATGACACTGCAGAAACACTATGCTGTTTATTGTTCTTTAACCAGTCACCTACCTTCGGCATCCATAAAATCTCTCTGTACACAAGGCATCTCCTGTATGTCCAGGAGACTACCTGCAGCCTGTTTCAGTGTAACATTTGTAAACAACAACAAAAGTAACATAGTAGCTGTCTTATCACCTCAGTTCCAACAGACAGCTGCAGTTCTCTCACAAAGGAAAATGTTTGTGTGCACAGGGAATTAGTTAACCCCTAATTAAACTGGACATGCTCTTATTTGACCTTTATTTTACTATTTAACCCATAAATTTTAGTAGATCACCCTGCATAAGCACTATGTAAGGATGAGCTGAACACCCCCTGGTTCGGTTCGCACCAGAACTTTCGAACGGACCGAAAATTTGTGCGAACTTTAGACCCCCATTGAAGTCTATAGGACTCGAACGTTCGAAATAAAAAGTGCTAATTTTAATGGCTAATATGCAAGATATTGTCCTAAAAAGGGGTTAGGGACCTGGCTCCTGCCCCAGGGGACATGGGTCAATGCCTAAAATGTTTTTAGAAACGACCGTTTTTTCAGGAGCACTTATTTTAATGACAATTAAAGTGAAAAAAAAATGTGAAATATTCCTTTAAATATCGTGCCTGGGGGGTGTCTATAGTATGCCTGTGAAGTGGCAGGTGTTTCCCGTGTTTAGACCAGTCCCTGCACAAAATGACATTTAACGGAAAAAATGGAAAATTCCTATCAAAATACTTACCGTAATTTTCCTTTCCTGATGGACTCCATGGCAGCAACGTGTGGGTTAAGTCCCACCTCCACTACCCTATAGGACACTACTCCCATAAATCTTTGCTCCCTGCCCCTGGCCGTGTTCGGTAACTAGCCTACTCCAGCCATTTGGGAGGGAACTCCTGCTGCCATGGAGTCCATCAGGAAAGAAAAATTACGGTAAGTATTTTGATAGGAATTTTCCATTTTCCTGACAGACTCCATGGCAGCAACGTGTGGGAAATAACTCGCCAAACACACCCGGGTGGGCAAAATGCTGAACAAAAGATTTATTTAACACTGTCGGCCGACAGGACTTTCAAACCAAAATCAACAGAGGATAAAGATGCTGGCTCAACACAATAGTGAGACATGAAGGTATGAATTGAAGACCAGGAGGCCGCTCTGCAGATTACATCAGGCGCAACATGACGCGAAGCTGCCCATGAGGTTGAGAGACTTCTGGTAGAGTGAGCTGTAACCGCCTCAGGAGGAGCCAAGCCCTTCTCTCTATAAGCCCATTGGATTGCCTGGACCACCCAAGCAGCAATGGATCTAACGGAGGCCTTAGCGCCTCTATTTTTCCCGTTAAATAGCACGAAGAGGAAGTCAGATTGACGAAAAGAAGCTGTAACATCCAGATTTTGTTTTAGAGTAACTCCTAAATCGAGTGGATGTGGATCTGGACTTCCAGCAGAATTGAAGGTAGGAAGAGTGATTTCCTGGTTTTCATGGAAAACAGAGGTAACCTTGGGATTTGTCCCCAACATCGGAATTAGGACTACCCTATCTGGAAAGAAGGTGAGAAAAGGTTCCTTTGCGCCTAGAGACTGAATTTCGGAGATTCTCTTTGCCGAAGTTATGGCTACCAGAAAAGAGATTTTAAGGGTTAATTTTCTGATTGAGAGCGTTTTGTCAAGTTGAGAGAAGAAATCGAAAACCAATGGAAGGTCCCATTTGGGGAATCTAGGCTTCCTTTGTGGCCTAAGCCTGACTGCTCCTTTAAAGAATTGTTGGACCAAGGGATGATTGGCCCATGCGACTCCAGAAAAAGCTGAAATTGCTGAAACCTGGACCCGGAGAGAACTAACCGAAAGGGAGATATCCAACCCTGATTGTAAAAAGCTTAAAACGTCCCGGACTGTCAGGGTATTACAGGAACTGGACCTTGAAGATAAGTGATCTGCAAACTTCACCCAAATTCTCTCATATACCCGGTTAGTACTACTTCTTCGTGCACTAAGAAGAGTGGGAATGACTTCTTCCGGACAGCCTAAAGCCTTCAACCGTCCCCTTTCAAAAACCAAGCCTTTAGGCGCAGGTGATCCGGGCAAGGATGTAATCTCGACCCTTGAGACAGAAGGTCTGGTCTGGATGGTAAAGGAATTGGATCCCTGACACTGAGGAGTATCAGAAGCGGAAACCAGGGCCTGTTGGGCCAATAAGGGATTATGGCTATCACTTCTGCTGTCTCTGACCTGAGTCTCCTCAGGAACTGATGAATGATAGGAGTTGGAGGAAAGGCATAGGCCTTGTGGAACCACCATTTCTCCGTCAAGGCATCCACCCCGTAGGCTTGAGGATCCCTGTACCTTGAATAATACTTCTCCAGCTTTTTGTTGCAGGGAGAGGCAAACAGGTCGATTTCCGGGGAGAGCCCCATTGTCAGGATCCAGTTGAACACTTCCTCGTGAAGAGACCACTCGTTGTTGTCTAGAAGTATCCGGGAAAGAAAGTCTGTCTGAACGTTCTGAATCCCCGGGACATAGGATGCTGTCAGATCCTTCAGGTTCCTCTGAGCCCAGGTCATGATCGGTTCCACCTCCCGGAGAAGGGATAGACTTCGGGTACCCCCTTGCCTTCTTATGTACGCTACTGCTGTGGTATTGTCTAGCCTGAGTGAGACCGAGGCTCCTGAAATCAGATGCCGAAAGGCTAGCAGAGCTTGAAAGGCTGCCCTTAACTCCAGGATGTTTGACACCGTCCCTCTGGAGGGGAGAATCCAGGTGCCCTGAGCCACTTCCGCCAGACAGTGGGCGCCCCAGCCTCTGTTGCTGGCATCCGTTGTTATGGTGACCCATGAGATGGGGAGAATGGAATGGCAGTTGCAGAGATTTTCCCGTTGGAGCCACCACGGAAGGGAATTCCTCATGGATAGGGTGATCCGAATCAGCTGGGTTTTGCTGCCTGACCATTGATGAAGGAAACCCTTCTGAAAGGGCCTTATCCTCCACTGTGCCCACCTCACCATCGGAATTGTCGCTACCATAGTGCCTATAATTTTCAGGCACTGGAGAGCCTGGAGATGAGAGGCAGAGAGGGCTGGATGGATTCTGTCCCTGACCACTGACAACTTCTCTTCTGGTAATGAGATGGGGCCTCTGACAGTGTTGAATAGGGCCCCTAAGAACACCAGCCACTGAGATGGGACCAGCTGGCTCTTCTCCAAGTTCAAGATCCACCCAAACTCCTGTAGGGTGGAGATGACCTGCTTTCTGTGTACCAGAAGTTGATCCTTGTCTTGAGCCAACAACAGAAGGTCGTCTAGGTAGTGATGCAGACTAGGGATGAGCTTTGAGTCCGAGTCGAACTCATGTTCTACTCGAACATTGCCTGTTCGCCTGTTCAGCGAACAGTGAACAATTTGGGCTGTTCGCAGCAAATTCGAAAAGCCGGAACACCCTATACAAGTCTATGGGAGAAATCTAAAGTGCTCATTTTAAAGGGTAATATGCAGGTTACTGTCCTAAAAAGTGTTTGGGGACCTGGGTCCTGCCCCAGGGGACATGGATCAATGCAAAAAAAAGTTTTAAAAACGGCAGTTTTTTCAGGAGCAGTGATTTTAATAATGATTAAAGTGAAACAATAAAAGTGTAATATTCCTTTAAATTTCGTAGCTGGGGGGTATCTATAGTATGCCTGTGAAGGGGCGCATGTTTCTGCTGCTTAGAACTGTCCCTGCACAAAGTGTCATTTGTGCAGGAAAAAAAGTCTTTTAAAATCACTTGCGTGTTCTCTGTATTAGCCGACAATTCATTCATTCATTGATAAAAAAAAAAAAAGCGTGGGGGTTCCCTTAAATTCAATTACCAGGCCCTTCAGGTATGATATGGATATTAAGGGGAACCCCGCATCAAATTTTAAAAAAAATTGACGTGGGGTCCCCCTAAAAATCCATACCAGACCCTTTATCCGAGCACGCAACCTGGCAGGCCGCAGGAAAAGAGGGGGGACGAGAGAGCGCCCCCCCTCCCTCCTGAACCGTACCAGGCCACATACCCTCAACATTGGGAGGATGCTTTGGGGGTCTGTGACCCCTCAAAGCACCTTGTCCCCATGTTGATGAGGACAAGGGCCTCATCCTCACAACCCTGGCTGGTGGTTGTGAGGGTCTGCGGGCGGGGGGCTTATCAGATTTAAAGGAATATTACACTTTTATTGTTTCACTTTAATCATTATTAAAATCACTGCTCCTGAAAAAACGGCCGTTTTTAAAACTTTTTTTTGCATTGATCCATGTCCCCTGGGGCAGGACCCAGGTCCCCAAACACTTTTTAGCACAGTAACTTGCATATTACCCTTTAAAATGAGCACTTTAGATTGTGAACGTTCAAGTCCCATAGACTTTAATAGGGTTCTAAAGTTCACACGAAGTTTAGGTCTGTTCGCAGGTTCTGGTGCGAACCGAACAGGGGGGTGTTCAGCTCATCCCTAATGTAGACGAATCCCTTTGGTTCTCAGAAGAGCTACCACTGCCAACAGTACTTTTGAAAATACACGAGGAAAAGTTGATAGCCCGAAGGGAAGGCATGTAAATTGAAAATGGCTTTCGCCCACGGAGAAGCGGAGATACTGCTGGTAATTTTCTGCAACTGAGACATGAAAATAGGCGTCCTTGAGGTCTATGGAGACCATCCAGTCCCCTGCTTGAACAGATTGTTGAATTGTGGATAAAGACTCCATCTTGAATTTTTCTTTTTTGATAAAACTGTTCAAGTGAGTTAGATCTATGACCGGCCTCCAGGCCCCGCTCTTTTTCTGGAGCATAAATAAAGGAGAGTAGATTCTCATGCCTCGCTGAATGACTGGAACATGGATAACGGCGCCTTGAGCCAACAAAGATTCCACGTAGGCTAGAAGAATTAGCCTTTTTTTCGTCTGAAGCCGGAAGAGAGGTGGGGACCCATCTGAGCCTGGGAGATTCCTTGAAGGTCCAAACATGACCTGAGGAGACAGTCTTGACGGTCCAGAAGTCTTGGATCGAGGCCGCCCAGACATGGCGAAAGTGGAAAAGACGAGCCCCCACCTGCCCTGTCTGAGCGGGCCCAACCTCAAACGGATTTAGTCGGTTCCCTCTCTCCCTTTAAATCACTTTTGGTCGATTTTTTAAAAGAGGATTGTCTTGATTTCCAGGACCTGGAAAACTCACGGCCCGGTCTGTAACTGCGAGCTTCCCTGGCTCGTTCCTGGTACTGTCTCTTTGGAAAAGACCTTCTCTGGGCTTGCAAACGCCGGTCCTGGGGAAGGAACCCCGACCTCCCACCAATGGCTCGGGTAATAGCCTCATCCAATTTATTGCCGAAAAGGGAGGACCCTTCAAAGGGGATACGGCACCATACTTGTTTTGAGGCTGGGTCCGCCAGCCAAGGGCGGAGCCACAGAGCCCGTTTGGCCGTAACAGAAGAAAGCATCACCCGAGCCACCAGGCGTATGATGTCGATAGAGGCCTCCCCAAGAAAGGCGGAGGCCAGCCTAAGTTCTTGGATAGGCGAGCTCTTAGCCGTATCTTCAGAGATATTTCTAAGCGTCTCATCTACACTATCCGTCCATATCTCCATTGCTTTGGACATAGCGACCAGGGCTAGCGCTGGCTTACAGGCCATTCCTGCTGTGAGATATACTCTCTTCAAATCAGCATCAATCCGTCTGTCCAGAACATCCTTAAAAGACACAGTATCCTCTAAGGGAAGTGTGACATGTTTCACCAGCCTCATGACTGCTGCGTCTACCAATGGTGCTGACTCCAAATGCTTCACCTCTTCTTCATTGAAAGGATAGAGTTTCGAAACCTTTGATAGCATGGAATTTTTCTTCTCTACCTTGCCCCATTCATCTGTGATAATCTCACTTAGCTCAGAGATAAAAGGAAAATTAATCCGTTCCTTCTTTAGTTGCTTAAAGAATTTTCTCTGTTTGGAAGGAGCAGCCACAGAATCTTCCCAGTTCAGTGTCTCTCTAACAGCTCTGACCAGAGGAGGAAGTAGAGCGAAATCAAAACCCACACAGGGATCACTTTCATCAGAGTCACTGTCAGATATGGCAGCTGAGGGGTGGCTATGCGCAGAGGATTCCCAAGTATCCTGCAGCTGAGTCTCCCTTCCTGGAGAAAGTGGCGGCTCTGCCTGGGGAACATAGGATTGGCCCTCAATATTTCTGAGGGACTCCTTAACAACTTTTTCCACCAGGGTTTTAAGTTGTTGATCCGCGTCACCCCTTTCATTGGAAGCCTTGGCGTAGCAAGGATCGCACAAAGATTTTCCTGCCGGTACAAGAGCTCTGCACCCCCAACAGGCACTAGCTGAGTGACTAGATTGAGTCCTCGAGGAGTGCGACCGTTCCTCACTACGGTGCTTGACGAGGAACCATAATGTTTTGATTTGGAAGAGGAGTGCCGGTGATGCGACTTGGAGGAGTCGCTCCCTCTGTGAGAGCTGCGATGCTGTTCTGACCTGGAAGGGCTGAAACAAGAACAAGACAAGAAACCACAAGAGACAAGACATCAGGACAGAGCTAACAGATAAATACCCCTCCCCCACCAGGCCTTCAGGTGATCATTAAAAATACCTTTTATGAGAGGGCTGGCCACAAACAGGCGGTAAAGAATCCATGTCCTCAGCGATATCCATACGCGCTGAAAAGATGACAAGGGATCAGTGCAAGGGACAGGGAAGGGATAGCCACCCTGTCCCAGAATGCCACTTACCAGTAGATGCAACACAGAGGCAGGGGGAAGTCACCGCAACAGCCCGCAAGCATTCCCAAAGCTTGCAGGCGAATTCCCCGTTTAAATAGCCCGCCCCTGTGATGTCACCGCCGTGCCTGTGCGCATGCGCGAAATAGTGGCAATTTGCCGCTATCGCGCATGCGCGAAACCAAGCCTCGATCTCAACCGCATTCGTGCATGCGCAGTACGGCCGAAAAACGCAAACCCAGAAGTAGAACGGCGGCTGGAACGCGGAAGAACCAGCCGCCATGCCTGCACATACAAACAAACAGAAAAAACGAAGACAGATAAAAGATACAAAAACTGCTGCCATAATGAACCTCTCACCACTCCCACCACGATCGATCACTCGGCCGAAGGTAAGGTAAGATGACACCGGACTTTCCAAGGGGCAAAAACAGGTCACCTGCTAATAGCTGGCTATCCGACCAATGCGCAGCCTGCCTGCCAGTGGCCAGGACATGGGCTTCTTCACAGCGCCTCTTCCACTGCCCACTCCATACCCTGCTAATAGCTAGGGCTTAGCGGAGTAATGCGACTTTCCAGATCCAGAGTCGCAGACCGGCCGACCTCGATCGTGGGGATGATAAATCTTCAGGTAGAAAGACCACCTCTGGGTCCTTCGGAGGAGGACAAAAAAGGAACACGGCCAGGGGCAGGGAGCAAAGATTTATGGGAGTAGTGTCCTATAGGGTAGTGGAGGCGGGACTTAACCCACACGTTGCTGCCATGGAGTCTGTCGGGAAAAGTCATTTAAAACTGCTTGCGGTTTTAGTGTAATATCTGGTTCCGGCAATATGGATGAAAATCATTGAGAAAAATGGCATGGGTAGCCCCCTCTGCCCATTACCAGCCCCTTTGGCTCTTGTATGGATATTAAGTGGAACCCCGTACCTAATCCATATTGAAAAAAAGAAAGGCGTGGTGCCCCCAGGCCCTATATACTCAGAACAGCAATATAGAGGCGGTGCAAACAAGACAGGGACTGTGTAGGTTTCTTGTGTTAAGTAGAACCTGTTTGTAATTTTGAACTGGTACATTTTTAAAGTGTAGCTCCAGTCAAAAAAGCTATTTTTAAGCTTTTTGGAAAAACATAGGGAAGGGTTATCACCCTTGTATAATTTTTTTTGCCGTACGTCTTTTTTCATCTCACTTCCTGTTGTCTCCTTCCGTTTGCAAGTAGGAGACGTTTGTAAGTTGGATGTTTGAAAGTAGGGGCCTGCCCTATATGCTCTGCAGAAATAGCGGAACAAGGTGTTGGTATTGCCACAACTAGGGATGAGCCGAACACTCCCCTGTTCGGTTCGCACCAGAACCTGCGAACAGACCTAAACTTCGTGTGAATTTTAGAACCCTATTAAAGTCTATGGGACTTGAACGTTCACAATCTAAAGTGCTCATTTTAAAGGGTAATATGCAAGTTACTGTGCTAAAAAGTGTTTGGGGACCTGGGTCCTGCCCCAGGGGACATGGATCAATGCAAAAAAAAGTTTTAAAAACGGCTGTTTTTTCAGGAGCAGTGATTTTAATAATGATTAAAGTGAAACAATAAAAGTGTAATATTCCTTTAAATGTGGTACCTGGGGGGTATCTATAGTATGCCTGTGAAGGGGCGCATGTTTCCCGTGCTTAGAACTGTCCCTGCACAAAGTGTCATTTGTGCAGGAAAAAAAGTCTTTTAAAATCACTTGCGGCTATAATGTTGGCTCCCCTGTAATACAGAGAACATTCAATGAGTGTTCTCTGTATTAGCCGACAATTCATTCATACATTGATAAAAAAAAAAAAAAAGCGTGGGGTTCCCCTAAATTCAATTATCAGGCCCTTCAGGTCTGACATGGATATTAAGGGGAACCCCGTGTCAAATTTTTAAAAAAATTGACGTGGGGTCCCCCTAAATATCCATACCAGACCCTTCAGGTCTGGTATGGATATTAAGGGGAACCCCGCATCAAATTAAAAAAAAAAAATTGACGTGGGGTCCCCCTGAAAATCCATACCAGACCCTTTATCCAAGCATGCAACCTGGCAGGCCGCAGGAAAAGAGGGGGGGACGAGAGAGCGGCCCCCCTCCCTCCTGAACCGTACCGGGCCACATACCCTCAACATTGGGAGGATGCTTTGGGGGTCTGTGACCCCTCAAAGCACCATGTCCCCATTGTGATGAGGACAAGGGCCTCATCCTCACAACCCTGGCCGGTGGTTGTGAGGGTCTGCGGGCGGGGGGCTTATCAGAATCTGTAAGCCCCCTTTAACAAGGGGACCCCCAGATCCCGCCCCGCCCTGTTTGAAATGCTAAGGGGTAAGATTCCAGCGGTGCTAATCCACTCTTGCTATCCAGCGATGGATGATCATATCCAGCGACGGGGGATCTCTCAGTCCAGCGCTGACATTTCTTATATTAGGAGGGAGGGGCCACCCGTCACCTGATCCCGCCCCTCTGACGCTGGTGAGGGAAGTCAGGGGTTCCCCAGTGACGTATGGGTGACCCCGCCCCCTCTGATGTAACGCAGGTTTCCGTTACATCAGAGGAGGCGGGGTCACCCATTCGTCATTAGGGAACCCCTGGCTTCCCTCACCAGCGTCAGAGGGGCGGGGTCAGGTGACGGGTGGCCCCGCCCTCCTAATATAAGAAACGTCAGCGCTGGGATCCCCGCAGTGTCTCCGGAGTGGAGACAGAAGACGGATGTATGGACAGCGCTGGACTGAGAGATCACCCATCGCTGGATAGCAAGAGTGGATTAGCACCGCTGGAATCTTTTTTTTTTTTTTTTAATAAAGGAATTTTTCAAAAGTGTGTTTGTCTTATTTAACCATTTTTACACTTTCTTTGTGAAATGGTAGGGGTACTTTTGTACCCCCTTACCATTTCAAACAGGGGGGGGCGGGATCTGGGGGTCCCCTTGTTAAAGGGGGCTTCCAGATTCTGATAAGCCCCCCGCCCGCAGACCCTCACAACCACCGGCCAGGGTTGTGAGGATGAGGCCCTTGTCCTCATCAACATGGGGACAAGGTGCTTTGAGGGGTCACAGACCCCCAAAGCATCCTCCCAATGTTGAGGGTATGTGGCCTGGTATGGTTCAGGAGGGAGGGGGGCCGCTCTCTCATCCCCCCTCTTTTCCTGCGGCCTGCCAGGTTGCATGCTCGGATAAAGGGTCTGGTATGGATTTTTAGGGGGACCCCACGTCAATTTTTTTTTTTAATTTGATGCGTGGTTCCCCTTAATATCCATACCAGACCTGAAGGTTCTGGTATGGATATTTAGGGGGACCCCCACATTAATTTTTTTTTAAATTTGACACAGGGTTCCCCTTAATATCCATGTCAGACCTGAAGGGCCTGGTAATTGAATTTAGGGGAACCCCACGCTTTTTTTTTTTCTTTTTTTTTTTTTATCAATGAATGAATGAATTGTCGGCTAATACAGAGAACACTTATTGAGTGTTCTCTGTATTACGGGGAGCCAACAATATAGCCGCAAGTGATTTTAAAAGACTTTTTTCCCTGCACAAATGACACTTTCTCGTTCTAAGCACCAGAAACATGCGCCCCTTCACAGGCATACTATAGAAACCCCCCAGCTACGAAATTTAAAGGAATATTACACTTTTATTGTTTCACTTTAATCATTATTAAAATCACTGCTCCTGAAAAAACGGCCATTTTTAAAACTTTTTTTTGCATTGATCCATGTCCCCTGGGGCAGGACCCGGGTCCCCAAACACTTTTTAGGACAGTAACCTGCATATTACCCTTTAAAATTAGCACTTTAGATTTCTCCCATAGACTTGTACAGGGTGTTCCGGCTTTTCGAATTTGCCACGAACAGCCCAAATTGTTCACTGTTCGCTGAACAGGCGAACAGGCAATGTTCGAGTCAAACATGAGTTCGACTCGAACCTCGAAGCTCATCCCTAGCCACAACATTGTAAGCCCTCAAAGTAAATCTTGGTGGGCGCTGGAGCGCCCTGCTGTGAACGATTATATCAAGAATTGTAATTACATGCCATTGTTGAACTGTGGTAGAAAAATAGGGCCTTTGGTGGTTGTGGTGGTGGTGCTGGTGCCACAACACTATAAGTCCTCACAGTTACTCTCGGTGGGCACAGGAACGGGCCCTGCTGTGAAATATTACATCAAGAATTGTAATTACATGCCTCTGTTAAACAGGGGCTGAAAAATTGGGCCTTAGGCACTGCTTGCTGGTGCCACAACACTGCAACCTCTCCCAGATACTCTAGTTGGAGCAGGAATGAGCCCTGTTGCAAAGCATTGCATCAAAAATTGTAATTACACGCCCCTGTTAAACAGGAGATGAAAAATTGGGCCTTAGGCACTGGTGCTGGTGCCACGACACTGCAACCTCTCCCATATATTCAAGTTGTAGTGCAGGAATGAGCCCTGTTGCAAAGCATTGCATCAAAAATTGTAATTACATGCCCCTGTTAAACAGGGCCTGAAAAATTGGGCCTTAGGCACTGGTGCTGGTGCCACAACACTGCAACCTCTCCCATATACTCTAGTTGTAGTGCAGGAATGAGCCCTGCTGAAAAGCATTGCATCAAAAATTGTAATTACACGCCCCTGTTAAACAGGGGCTGAAAAATTGGGCCTTAGGCACTGGTGCTGGTGCCACGACACTGCAACCTCTCCCATATACTCTAGTTGTAGTGCAGGAATGAGCCCTGCTGCAAAGCATTGCATCAAAAATTTTAATTACACGCCCCTGTTAAACACGGGCTGAAAAATTGGGCTGGTGGCATCACCCAGAACCAAAAATGTTCTTCCAAGATATCAGCAGAGGAGGAAGAGGATAGACAGTCAACATAACAGAACAGTCAAAACAAAAAGAAAAGAAAACACCGCGCTATTTCAAAAATCAAAAAAGTGAAAAAGAGGTGATAAAACTATAGAATTTCTGTGAAAAACACAGCCCAGCTGCTAGCACACAAACAAACCAAGTTCACATAACATATATACAATTAGTGCTGCGCTTAAAGGCACCTATTTGAATAGGTGAAAAAAGTGAGTGAATTATGTGCGTAACTGACAATACAAGCAAGTGAGTGCAAAAGTTCATGAAATGTTTGAGAACAGTCCCAAAATTATTCACTCTGGTACGTCCAAAGCTTAATTACAAGTCCACAGATGGCATTCAAGGTGAGTTATCCTGCTACGTTCTCAGACCTCGGCAACTCTTGGAATTGGATTATAAGCAAGTAGAAAGAATAAGTACCCTTACCGGATGGGTTGGACACATCCACCTTATAGTAGTGTGTCTTGCGAGCTTATGGGGGGGCTCCAGCCACTCACCCCAATACACCGACCTGATGATGTTTTCCTCTCAGGGTTCCTCACGGTCTCCAGATGGGAAAGGTGAGTGGGATTTCCGTGCCATAAACTGCGATCGAGCTTGGTGCCAGAACTAGCAGTTGTCTGCGAAGCGTTTTTTATGCTTTATTCCTTTTATGGTGAACTCTCACGAGACTTCTGGCACCAAGCTCGATTGCAGTTTATGGCACGGAAATCCCACTCACCTTTCCCATCTGGAGACTGTGAGACCGTGAGGAACCCTGAGAGGAAAACATCATCGGGTCGGTGTATTGGGGTGAGTGGCTGGAGCCCCCCCATAAGCTCGCAAGACACACTACTATAAGGTGGATGTGTCCAACCCATCCGGTAAGGGTACTCATTCTTTCTACTTGCTTATAATCCAATTCCAAGAGTTGCCGAGGTCTGAGAACGTAGCAGGATAACTCACCTTGAATGCCATCTGTGGACTTGTAATTAAGCTTTGGACGTACCAGAGTGAATAATTTTGGGACTGTTCTCAAACATTTCATGAACTTTTGCACTCACTTGCTTGTATTGTCAGTTACGCACATAATTCACTCACTTTTTTCACCTATTCAAATAGGTGCCTTTAAGCGCAGCACTAATTGTATATATAACAGAACAGTCACTCAGCATCAGCATAGGCAGTCTTGAAGGGATGTGATATTTAAAAAAAAAAATATTCGGTTACATCAGCTTCAGGTGCTTGGTAGCTGGTCGTGATCCAAGACTGATTCATCTTTATGAAGGTCAGTCGATTAACTGAGTTGGTGGACAGGCGCACCCTGTGATCGGTTACAAAGCCACCAGCAGCACTGAAGGTGCGTTCCGAAAGAACGCTGGATGCAGGACAGGCCAGTAAGTCAAT
The DNA here is from genome assembly GCF_037356315.1 of Lithobates pipiens. Lineage (NCBI taxonomy): Eukaryota > Metazoa > Chordata > Amphibia > Anura > Ranidae > Lithobates > Lithobates pipiens. Next base: position 292,138,973 of record NW_027507784.1, on the reverse strand, counting down.
TGCATACTGTGCAAGCTCTGGCCATCCTCAAAACACAGTAAGCCAGAGGATTTTCGTTGGGAAAGGTGTCCAAGTCTGACCTTGCCCCTAGGTATTCCTGCACCATGTAAATCAGACGCTGGCGATGGTTGCTGGAACCGATCATACCTTGGGGCTGCGGACGAAAAAACTGTCTGAATGCATCGGTCAGGCGGCCACCTTCTCCACCGCTCCTTCTGACCGATGCCTCAGCAACACGTTGTCCAGGACCAGGAGTTTGTAACCTCCCAGTCTCTCGGAATGCGTTGCACAGACCTTTCTGCAAGGCCTCCCGGAGATGTCTCATCCTCTGCTCCCTCTGCGACGGCAAGATAAGGTCTGCAACCTTACCCTTGTACCGTGGATCAAGGAGAGTGGCCAGCCAGTAATGGTCCCTCTCCTTGATCCGGAGAATACGAGGATCCTTCCGCAGACTTTGCAGGATCAGGGAGGCCATGCAGCGTAGGTTAGCTGAGGCATTCGGTCCGGAGTCCTCTGGGTCACTAAGGACAACATGATCCGCAGCTACCTCCTCCCAGCCACGTACAAGTCCACGGGTTTCTTGGGACTGTAAATCATCCCTACAAGACTGCTGCTGCTGATGCTGAGTGCCAGGCTCCACCTCCATGCTGACACAATCCTCCTCCTCCTCGTCCTCTTCCTGTGTGATGGGTGGGACAGCAGGAACACTGTCTGGATAAAGGGGGCCTTGAGAGGCAAGGAAGTCCTCCTCTTCCTGCCTCTGTTCTGCCTCAAGTGCCCTGTCCATTATTCCACGCAGCGTATGCTCCAAGAGGTGGACAAGAGGTACAGTGTCACTGATGCATGCACTGTCACTGCTCACCATCCTTGTGGCCTCCTCAAATGGTGACAGGATAATGCATGCATCCCTGATCATGCCCCACTGGCGTGGTGAGAAAAAACCGAGCTCCCCTGACCCTGTCCTGGTGCCATAGTCGCAAAGGTACTCATTGATGGCCCTCTGCTGCGCGTGCAGCCGCTGCAGCATGGCCAACGTTGAGTTCCACCTGGTGTGCATGTCACATATAAGGCAGTTCTTGGGCAGGTTCAACTCCTTTTGGAGCTCAGCCAGCCGAGCACAGGCATTAAATGATCTGTGTAAATGCACACAGACTTTCCTGGCCTGCTTCAGGACATCCTGTAAGCCCGGGTACCTGCCCAAGAACCGCTGCACCACCAGGTTAAGGACGTGAACCACACAGGGCACATGGATCAGTTGTCCCTGTCGGAGGGTGGAGAGGAGGTTGGTGCCATTGTTGCAAACCACTAATCCTGGCTTAAGCTGGCATGGCGTCAACCACCTCTCGGCCTGCCCCTGCAGAGCTGACAAACTATCTGCCCCAGTGTGGCTCCTGTCCCCCAAACAAACCAGCGCAAGCACGGCATGGCATCGTTTTGCCTGAATAATTGCGTAGCCCCTTGAACGCCTACGGAACACCACTGGTTCCGAGGACAGAGCACTGGAAGAGGCCATGGAGGAATAAGAAGAGGAGGGGGTGGAGGAGAGAGGTGTGTCACAACCAGTAGTAGCATTTTGGAGGTGTGGTGGCGGAACAACCTCCAACACTACTGCACCTTGTCCTGCATCCTTCCCAGCTACCAGAAGAGTTACCCAATGGGCCGTGAAAGACAGGTAACATCCCTGTCCATGCCTGCTGGACCATGAGTCAGCGGTAATATGCACCTTACCGCTGACCGCCCTGTCCAGCGGGGCAAGGACATTGCCTTCCACATGCCTGTAGAGAGTCAGAATCGCCTTCCGTGAGAAAAAGTGGCGTTTTGGGACCTGCCACTGAGGAACCGCACATTGCACAAACTCACGGAAGGGGGCCAAGTCTACCAACTGAAAAGGTAGCAGTTGAAGTGCTAGCAATTTAGCCAAGCTAGCATTCAACCACTGGGCATGTGGATGGCTGGGAGTGAACTTCTTTCTATGGTCCAGCAGCTGGGGCAGGGAAATTTGCCTGCTACAATCGGACGTGGCTGTACTGCTAGCAGAGTGCCCGCAAGCACTTCGCTGTGGTACACCTAATTCTACACCTTCATTCCTCTCAGTGCAGTATTCAGAGAGGACTGAAGGTCTAGTGGGGTTGGAGATCCCAGCTGATGAGGAGCAAGGAGAGGTCCGCTTTGTTCTTTGGTGTGGGTCTTTGAGGTAAGCTTGCCAATGAGCTGCATGGCAGGTCAACATATGTCTGGTCAAGCATGTGGTGCCCAAGCGGCTGATGTTTTGGCCACGCGAGATACGCTTGAGACATATGTTGCAAATAGCAGTGGTGCGATCTGATGTACTCGTCTCAAAAAAGGCCCATATCAAAGAACTTTTAGAATAACGCACAGAGGCAGTGCCCTGCACAGGTGGAGCTCTGCGGTGTGATTCAGTCGGTGTGCTGCCCCTAAGCTGGCCCCCGGAGGGCATCCTGCCTCGTTGGAGATATGACTCCCCCTCCTCCTTCTCTCTCCTACCAGGCACCCACGTGGAGTCAGTGCCCTCATCATCCCGTACCTCTTCATCTCAGGAGCAAACCTGGCAGTATGCTGCAGCTTGTGGAACTGCTTGCTACTGCCTTCCTCTAGCTGAGTATCATCATCAGAGCCTACAAAACACTGGGCATCCTCCTGGAGCATGTACCCAACACTGTGCTCAAAGAGTTCAGCGGACTACTCAGGAGGACGTGGTGAGATGAGGGAAGAGGATGCGTTGGCAGCTGCTTTGCTAGTATCCTGAGAGAGGATGAGGAGGATGAGGAGGGCTTGGTCATCCACTCTACCAAGTTTTTGGCATGATGCGGCTCAACACGTCCAGCTGCTGAAAATAAGGACAAGCGTGTCCCATGGCCACGTGCTGATGGCAATGCACCACGTCCACGACCAGCACTGTTGTCTCTAGACACAGAGCCTGCTTGCCCTCTTTTATTGGCTCGTACCTGTCTGCCTCTCCTTTTTGGCCTTCCAGACATGGTAATGGCCTGAAGGGAGATGGGAAAACCAGCAATTGGGTAGTGTATATTGTGCTGGAGGCACACAACACCCACTAACTCCTGCAGATGCCTTTATTATAGAACAACAGGAATTAAAGGATAGATACAGGTGTATATTGTGCTGTGCTTGAGGCACACAACACCCACTAACTCCTGCAGATGTCTTTATTATAGAACAACAGGAATTAAAGGGTAGATATCGGTGTATACTGTGCTGTGCTGGAGGCACACAACACCCACTAACTCCTACAGATGCCTTTATTATAGAACAACAGGAATTAAAGAGTAAATACCGGTGTACACTGTGCTGTGCTGGAGGCACACAACACCAACTACCTCCTGCAGATGGCAGTTGGCTCAATTAGGGAAGAGCAATATAGGTAGATGCAGGTGTATACTGCGCTCAAGGCACACAGACAACACCCAGAACTTCCTGCAGATGGCTGATAGCTCAATTACAGAAGAGCAATATAGCTATATAGGTAGATACCGGTGTATACTGCGCTTAAGGCACACAGACAACACCCACAAACTCCTGCAGATGGCTGATAGCTCAATTACAGAAGAGCAATATAGCTACATAGGTAGATACAGGTGTATACTGCGCTGAAGGTACACAGACAACACCCACTAACTCCTGCAGACGCCGGAACACTACACAAGGCTGGTGGCCTTAAATAGTGTGGGGCGTGTACTACACTGCCTGAGCTATGATTGGCCACAGGCATCCTGCCTGTGGCCAATCGTGGCTCTCCTCGCTGCCGGCACTGTGATTGGCTAAGCATGCGGGGTAACAGTGCATGCTTGGCCAATCACGAGCCAGCAAAGCACTGCGATGGCGCAGTGCATTGTGGGCCGTGAGCGTCACACGAATTTGGTGCAAATGGCACACAGAGTTCTGGCTTCGCCGAATGGGCAAACAGCCGGTGTTCGAGTCGAACATGCGTTCGACTCGAACACCAAGCTCATCCCTAGCACTATGTAAAAGTTCATCTCCTGTTCCATGTTTATATTTTAAATAATTTGTTGAAAAAAATAGAATACTGTTAAAAAATATGTGATTCATGGTATATCTATATATTTTTTTAAATCAGTAAGAACTTTAAATTATCAATGCATTATGAGAAAAATTAAATAAATGCAAAATGTTTAAAAAAAAATATTTCCTGTGTAAACAACTTTAACATGCTTTGCAATTTTAGTGTTGCAATAAATAGAATATGCAGCAGAATAAAATGTATACGTTTCCCCACAGTAATGGTACTTGTGTTCAAAATATTGCTGATCAAAATTGAAAATGCAAATCAATTTTAAAATGTATCAGAACACCTTTGGATCACAAGAAAGTCCAATTTGTCCCCCAAATAAATGATATATGTATAAATTCTGTATCATCAGTAATTACAAAGTTTCAGACTCATGAATAGACATATAGTAGAAATGTGAAAATATGGTCTGGTCCATAGGGGGGTAAAAAGTGGTGAGAGCTGAAGTGGTTAAAGGAACAGGATCATTTTTTTTTTGTTAGTGTTATAACCAGTTTAAGTTGGCTTGTGATTCTTATGCCGCATACACACGATCACTATCCGGTGGACTTAGTCTGGCGGACAAACCGCAGTAAAGTCCTCCAGACTGTCCGAACGAGCGGACCTGCCCACACACGGGACTTATAGTCCGCCGGACTATCCGCCGTACTTTTGAAATGAACGGACTTGCCCACACACGGAGGTAAGACCGTTCATTCAGTCCGCACTGCCCCCCTTCCCTAAAGCACCCCCCATGGTATGGTTCAGGAGGGGGGGGGGCGCTTGCTCGTCCCCACCCCCTTTCCTGACCGGCCGGGTAACGTGCTCGGATAAGGGTCTGATATGGACCTAGGGGGACCCCCACTCAGTTTTTTCGGCGTAGGGCTTCCCCTTTAAGTCCATACCAGGTGACGGGGCCAGTGACGTGTCAATCTCGCCGCCGAAGGCAGCGACATTGACTTCCTTCGCTAGTCCCGTCTACCTGGAGCCGCGCTCAAAATGAACAGACTTTCCTCCATGCGGGAAAGTCCGTTCATTTCAAAAGTACGGCGGACTAGCACACACACGGCCGTATTGTTTTTTGAGTTAAAACTACTTTCTAAGTCCTCTGGACTTTTGGATAAAAAAAGTGGAGCCCATACACGGGCGGATTGTCCAGCGCACTCGAGTCTGCCGGACTTTTCCGCCGGATAGTTTGATCGTGTGTGCGCGGCATTACTGTCACCAGTAGATGTCACTGACATCACTGGTTATAGTGGATTTCACAAACAAAGCTAAGTTTATACAAGAAGAATATTTATATTTTCTTTAGCCAATCTAGTAGAAGGTTTATGCCACTGATGCATGCTGGGGGAGGATATAAATATTTGGGACACGCCATGCGCTTGCTCTCTTTCCCTTGACTTAGGCCAAGGGAAGTGCTGCTGGATGGAGCTCTGCTGTTAGGCCCAATAGTCTGGTTTGGGGCCTAATATGAGCTGATCCAGCTTGTCCTGAAGCTGTCCTGCCTGCTCTGGAGGTAGCTGTGCCAAGAAAGAGACCCAGGGGAGGATAGTTGCTGGAGAGATCCTGAAAGAAGGCGGTCTCTCAGAAGGGCCTGTTGACTCACTTGGAGGATGCCCTGAAATTTGGGAATGTACAATGTTGCCGGGTCCGCTTAAAGGTTCTGACACTGTGAAACTGGACATGGATCTGAATCTGGAAAGTCTGTAAGTGATCTGCTACGATATCTGGGATCCCTAAACCGTTAACCGTTCTGCAATAAAGCGTTAAAATGACAAACGTGACTGCCACCCAGTATCCTTTTTAGCCACAGACCCAGCTCTAGGATGAAATGATAGCCCATCCCTGCCTCAGGAGAAGCTACTCTGCCTTTGGGGTGTCAGAGGGGTGCTACAGGAAGACTGTGGAGACTTAGAATGGAGACTTAGAATACTGCAAATGCCTCATTGCTGACCGAACTCCAATAAAAATACAAATCCCCACTTGCAGTGCGACTGCGCCGGACCTGCAAGATTAAATCGCCTAGAAGACCAGGAAAATCAGTTTTACTTACCTAATCCTCCATTCCCACAGGCTTCTCTGGTTTTCAGCTTCTTTTTTC